>NW_022631094.1:4595307-5195307 GCF_010015895.1 Lontra canadensis | reverse complement strand
TATAGTAAGAAGTACATTTGACTTGGTGGCCCAGTGAGCAAATTCATGCATAAACACACACACACACACACACACACACACACTCAAATAGCCTCAGTACTTGAAATGTACATTGATATTTTCTATTCTCTTTTGTTCCATGTTGTTCATTCCATAACTTAAGTTTATTTAAAAAATATTGTAAGGACATTTTTCTGGGTGGAGTAGGTGCCTATGGCACTTGGTAGTCACCCAGAACTGTTTGTGGGGTAAGATTTATTGTTTCCTTTATGTGGATTTTCTTAAAGTGAGGCTCACTAAAGCAGAGGAACATTATTTATCCCAGGCTTCCTATAGACTCCATATGTAGCAGTGATTCTGGAAAACAGCACCAGGATTATCTAGTGGCCCTTCTCCCAGTTACCTGACACCGAACACACTGGACAGATTGTCAGGGGTGTGGTCTGAACGTATGGTTTCCTTTGTTTAGGAGACAGAGGTTGTGCTTTCTGCACGAGAAGGTTGTGCCACCTTGGGCTCTAGGGGTTTGTATAAGATGCGATTTGCAAGTTGCCTGTAAATTTGGAATTTGCTTGTAGAGGATTGAGAGAGTGAGAGAATTTTGTTATTCTTTTAGGAATATAGATTGGATCTTGAAGTGGAAGGCTTTTTGAGTCTCCTATTACAGATTAGAGAGATTTAAGTTTTTATTTTCTCCAAAAGAAGCATTTACAATGTTAGGTGCTTAAGCACTGGAAGCCCTTCACTTCTCTTTGCATTTGTATTTCTTATGCAAATATTATGTGTGAAATATCAATTAAACTGCAGTTATGTGCAGGATGAAGTTTCTCCTGGGCAATAAATAAGAAATCTTCCAAGTGCCTTATAAATAATGTGTTAAGACTAAAAGAAACATTATCTTCTAAAAGTCAGCTTTTGCATTTTCCATATTATTTTGAATACGTGTTTGTGGGATTTTTGGATTGTTTTGAATGGTTGTGTTTTTGGTTTTTTGGTTGGGTTTTTTTGGGGGGGGTTAAAATTTTTTTTTATTTTTGTTTTTTTTTTGCTTTAAGATTTTACCTCTGTTTAAAATTAAGGCTATGTGAGCTTTTAGGAAAAAGTTGCTATGGTGACTGTAAATGTATGGTTGATGTCTCCAACTTAGGAATGGGTTTGTGCTCTAACACTTCATTTTAAAATAAACTATTTGGAGCGTTATTTTTTCATAGAAGTAGTATTGCAAATGATGGATTTCAGATTCAATCAAAAAACCTTATTTAAACCAGAAAGTAAAAGAAATATTCTATACTTCTGTCTTTATGAAATAATGGAGTACTCATCCTCCTTACCTACCCCTACCCCCTACCCCCACCCTCAATGAGTTCTTGTACTAGAAAAGTTTAGCAGATGGTCTCTTTGACTGGCAGTTTTTCTTACCTTATGGGACTTGAAATATAATGTGTATTGAACCACATGGTGCTTTGGAGAATTAATACATTCCTTCAGTAAATATTTACTCTGTATCTACATGTATAAGATCTAGGCCCTTGGGATAGAGCACTGAATAAAACAGACAACAGGGGTGCTTGGGGGCCTCAGTCGGTTAAGTTTCTGCCTTAGGCTCAGGTCATGATGTTGGAATGCCGGGATCGAGCCCCGCATTGGGCTCCTTGCTTGGCAGGGAGTCTGCTTCTCCCTCTCCCTCTCTGTCTCAAATAAATAAAAATCTTTAAAAAATAAATAAATAAAATGGACAACAGTCCCTGTTCTCGTGCATGCTCATAGTGGTTGGGAGTTAACCTCTAACTTAATGTACTGCGACTAGGGTAGAAGACCCTAGCATGCAGCAACCTACCTGTGTGGCTTGTTGCCCAGCGGCAAACTAAACAACTGGAAAGGGGTGCCGTGGTTCTTGAAGCTTCTGCTCTGTGGACTCTAGCTCCCAAATTTTGACCTCTGTCTATCTGTTGTGCACTTGGAACACCCCTTCTAAACAGAAGATACTGAAGGTAGTTGTGAATTCATCTTTGTTTTCATAGTTTCAGGAGAGCCTTCAGCATTGATGGATTTGCAAATGTTTAACAACACACTGATAATGCAGTGTTTGGCAGTTCTGTGGTGTAAATACTCTGCCAGGTTTTATTGCAAGAAGCCTGTGGGACATCACTGAGTGTCGAGTTGGGAAACACAGTCACATATCCTCCTGGAGTATTTCTACTGTACCGAAGCAATGGGTATAAAGAACTTTAAGACCATACACATATGAGACTGCAGTAACATAATGAAGATGTGAGTTTGAAGGATTTACCTCATTTGATTTTAATCTCGTTCATTTAATTACAAATTTGCACAATTTAATTTTTAATGATGACTCTGTTAACAGGGGACTTACAGAAGTCCTGGGAATTTAACAATCTGTTTTCCAGAGCCAGAGTACTTGTCAGCTCCTGCTGTGACCACAGCAGCACCACAGTACCTTGCCTGAAATTTCTATGGCCAGATATTAGAGTCTAGATTTTTTCTAATTTTTAGAAAAGTAATCTGGAAGGTGTACCGTAATCTGTAATACCTCCTCTGATGTCTGAGGCACAACTCTGTAATCAGATCATTGCTATTTCTGTAGCAAAACATGTGACTGTTCACCAATAGGTGAATAAATACATACTACAAATTTGTATTAGTTCAGGTTTGGTTTTGCCCACAAATGTGCTTTCTTACAAACTTAGGAAGAAAAGGTTGGTTTCTGGAGCTGTTTGATTCTGGAATTCTGGACAAGGCATTGTGAGGCTGTATTATCTGTTTGCAAATCAAGATTTGTTATTTCAGGTCTGGTTTTGCTTTCTCAATATGAAAGAGAATGAACTCAGCCTGCTGTCCTGTGGGATCATGGCTGCCCTGCAGGAGATGCCCAGAATCCCTGCATTTGTGTGGCTGGCTCTTCTTTCTAGAAGCCTCTTGCCATGTGACTCCCCCTACCTTTCCAGACTCATCTTGGGCTTCATTCTTTCTTCCCAGTTTCCTGGCCCCACCTCTCCTAGTGTTTCACCCCAGTGGATCCTGATTCTTCCTTTTGCTACACAACCTTCTGTTGCTGCTCTTTTTACCCTGTGTTTGCTGTATCCTGCCATGCACTCATGATACAGAGGCCACAAATTTTCAAGTCCAGCCCCATAAACTCATACTCCAGGAAGTGGAATAGGACTTACAGCTAAGCGATTTCTGAATAGTGATTTCTAGCAGTGGAGATGCATTTTCACATAGTGTTTGGGATATTGATGTTTGTGTCTTTGCAAAGCTCCTCCCCCCCATCCAGTACTTCAGGTAGATTATAATCAGTCAGTCATTGTCCATTTCTTTGCACACCTCTTGTGTCTTGTTTATTAGTGAGCATTTATCTGAGGGACTTCAGCTGGTGCTAGTATCCAGAAATAAAAGCCACATTAGGGAACAGGAGGCAATGAGCCAGTCTTCCTGGAGTGCCCAAACATGCTGGGCACACAGATTTCCTGACTCTGTGGTAGTTTTTAAGGTTCTACTGGGACTATTTGATACCAGGAACTCTGAATCGCTAATTTCAGGGATTTCCATTAATAATACCTTTTTTATGAGGGGAAACTACGGAGAGAAATTAACTCCTATTTTGACATTATATAGACGTTTAATTCAGCCTTTCTGCATGAATACTGTTAAAGATTTTCACAGTTTTGTTGTGCGGTATTCTATTTTACTCATTTATTATACTTGGAAACATGTCACAGTTTGTGAAGTGACTTTTTTCCCCTCATAAATTACCACTTGCCTAAGTGTATCTCACTGTCTGACAGGACCGAATCCGGTCAGTTTTTAGGTGGCAGCAATTTATAAATAATGTTCTTTTTCCAAAGAAAAAGCAACGGTCTATTAATGATTTGTTTACAAGAGGTTTGTTTTTATTTCTGGCAATTTTGATGTTAATTGTCTAATCAGATTTCTGTTTTAAAATAAGTACGAATTTGACCATTTTTTGAGTTTCTGTTGTTCTCTCTTGCAGGCTAGTATATAAAAATAAAAGAACTGTTTTTAAATGTCCCAGCAATAGTCTTTCCTGCTTTGCTGTTGTGCCTCTGGTGAGGTCTGTGGGGTCTCTTGTGTGTGAGAGTGATTTTTATTGTCTGAGCAGTTCCCAGCTTCTGGGTCATTTAGACATTGCCAGCATTTTTTATGGTTTCAGAGATAAAATTGTTGACGAGGAGCGTGGACCCCACAGCAGTCAGTCTGGGTTGGTCTGCCATCAAGGATGTGAATACCCAGCGTCTCCTTGGCTTGCCTTATAGTTTCCTGTGGTAACTCTACTGGTATTATTCTTACTTATTGCATTGTGGTCTCTCTTACCTTTTCTTTCAGTCCGTTGGTCATCATATTGTTATGTTTTAAATTTCCTGTGTCCTGTCCAAGGGATTGACTATGTTGACTTCCTCAGAAGAGAGCAGGGTGATGTTCTGAGACCTCTGTGCCCTCCCAGAGGGATCAGAAGTGTCGCTGCAAAGGTTCAACCACAAACAGTGGGATCCAGAATTCAGGATTCCACAAGTGGTGTTTGGTTTTCTGGTGTGGACACTGTTCTTCCAAAAGAGGCTGGGAGGTTTTCAGGATCTTGTCCAAGGAAATGTGGTGATCAGTGGGAAATAATGGTTCTGTCCTATATTTCCTTACCATGTCTCTATGTAGTTTTTCTGATAATATCGTTAGGGGACACCTGGGTGGCTCAGTTGGTTAAGCATCTGCCATCGGCTCAGGTCATGATCCTGGGGTCCTGGGATCGAGTCCTCCGTCTGGATCCCTGATCAGCTGGGAGCCTGCTTTTCCCTCACCCTGCCCTCCTGCTTGTACGCGCATACACTCACTCTCTCTCTCTCTCAAATAAATAAATAAATAAATAAATAAATAAAAAAAATCTTTAAGAAAGTCTTTAGAAAATTGAATGCTTGACCATTTAAAGAGCTAAGTCTTTATTCCTCATGGCTCCTTGATAGGCTAATGGTGTTTGAGACGCTGGCATTGGGAAGCCATACAGTACCACTCTGTTACTCCTTCCATAGATTGTGGGGGCGATGGTTAATGCAGCTTTACTTGTCGCCAGATTTTCTTATGCTTAGTAAATTTATGAGGCACTGTAGACTTGAAGATGATAACGCAGCAATTTGAATACCTTTTAATATATATTTATATACTTGAGGAGGGCAGTGAAAACTCTCTGAATACTTTAAATATTTTTATGCTGTACCAAAGATTTAGTCATTGGCTCTGATTTATGGAATCGTAGGTTTTAACTAGGGATTGAACTGAATGGTGTGATAGACACCAAAGTGAATTAGTGTTGAAGAAACTAGGATGGGTTATTTTTGGAATGTTTCATTGTCCTTTTGTCTTCAGAATGCCCTATACTTCTATTGTCACATTGTTTTCACACACTTAGCAACAACACTAATGTGATTCATGTACCAAAAACTAACCAGTTTAAAATTTAAAATTTAACATTTAAATTTGTAAATTTAAATTTAAAATATACCCCTAACCAGGATAATTGTCTAGCAGGTTTAGTTTCTGTAAATGAAAAACATTTTTGTCTCAATATCAAGAAAATATTGAGCAATTTGAATTAATTGTGGTCAGATTTGGCTTTTTAAAACCTAAATGTATTTTCAAGATACTGCACATTAAATATTAGCTTTTTAAAATTTCCTTTTCTTTTTCTTTTTAAAGTAGCCTTCACACCCAGTGTGGAGCCCGGTGTGGGGCTTGAACTCACTACCCTGAGATCAAGACCAGAGCTGAAATCAAGAGTCCGATGCTTAAAATTGTTTTACTTTAACTCTGCTGCTCTCTAATATCTGTTGCTATTGCTGTCTTTGGTCATGTAAGATACTGGGAGAAACTTTCATTGCATGGACTGTCTCATAGCTCTTTTTGTAGTCCTGTTACAGGAAATAGCCAGTCTTTTTTGTCCTGTAGGCTCTGGATTTGGCATGTACCGAGGCAGCATTCTAAACTGCCTGGCTCCTTTCCCAGCCCCTCGCATTTTTTGTTTCCATATTAGAAACTGTTCTTTTTTCTTCTTCTTTTCATTCTCCCAGTCTTTACCTCTTTCTACTCATGCCATTAGATTTCCTCAAGACTTGCAAAGAAGAAATGCAGGAATGTGTTCAAAGCAGCTAGTAATATATTATTTTTCTAAATTGTTAAATAATATTTGTGCTGAACTTCATATTATTTTAGGCCTTGAGTATGTTGCTGCGTAATACAGTTTGTCTTCAAAATAAACAGAATAATGGGGATCCTAATGAAGCTAGCCCTTTCCACTCCCACCACTCCCACTACTCTGCTGCCCCTAGTTCGTGTCCTCACTGGGTTTGGGCTTGTTGTTTCGCTCATCATGTACATATATGGGCTCAGGTTTGCTCACGACAACTTCATGAGGTTTAATGGCTTCACAAGACTGCCATTAATACCCTCTCTGCCTCTCTGCCTATGGAGGCATAGAGAGGTGACTCGCTCAGGGCCACCCAGGTGGTTGGTGGTAGTTTGTATTTCAACCAATGGCTCCCAGCCTTCAAGGGCTGCCCTCTTAGCTTTCTTCTGCCACTCTTCAGTGGAAAAAGCTCTCCCATCCTTGATGGCTGCTCTTCCTTCTGGTTTACCTACACTGAGTCCTTTCCAGATTCTCACAGCTTTCATTCCACTTTGGTATTTTGATACCTCCGAACACTGGTGATTGTTGCTGTCTAGGGAAATCATCCTCTGAAAGCTACCTTGTGGGCTTGGTTGAAATTGAAATGTGGTTTCTCTTGGAATTTGGGGTGTTTACCATCTCATGACAGCCTGCTGAGTGCCTTTTGAAGCTGAGCGTTTGTACAGAGAGGTAATGTCATAAATGGCTATTTTGTTATTCTCTTGGGTGTACATGTTTAGGGAAGGATGAGTTTATCTGAGAAGTGACACACTTTGAGTAGACTGTGTCTCTTGGCACTTCTCTTTTAGGTCTCCTTTACAGGAAGACTTGTGGCTCTCCTTTTCCTTGATTCGGCCTTCCTTGAATGACCCCTCTGCTTGTTGGCCACGATGGAGGTTGTATGCTGGACAGCGTCACACAGTTATTCTGGGCAAAGCCCTTGGCTTCAAGTACATGTGCGCAGTTCTACCACTTAGATGTAGTGGTAGACCATGGCCAGTTACCTTAGCCCTCTGCGTTTCCAGTTTCCCTGGGTGTTAAATGGATATGATGGTAGTAGTCTTTATATTATGAGTATTAAAAAAGATAATGTGTAGAAGGTCTAAACACAGGAGTGGTAAGAAATGTTAGCTACTCCCATTTGTATTACTCAACTGCTATTGACACGCCGTTTTCATAATACATTTTTAAACAGGATTTTTGTTTTAGGCCTCTTCCTTTTCTTCTAATTGATATAGAGGGATTCATTGTTTCTAGGTTTTTTCTTTCTTTTTTTTTCTTTTGGCAGATTTTATTTATTTATTTGACAGACAGAGATTACAAGTAGGCAGAGAGGCAGGCAGTGAGAGAAAGGAGGAAGCAGGCTCCCTGCCGAGCAGAGAGCCCGATGTGGGGCTCGATCCCAGGACCCTGGAATCATGACCCGAGCCGAAGGCAGAGGCTTTAGCCCACTGAGCCACCCAGGCACCCCTGTTTCTAGGTTTTAACATTGAATATTTATATAGTAAAATGGGAAGACAGAGCAGAAAAACTAACAGGAATACTTTAAGGTAAAAAAGAATTTGAGGATATTTGGAAGAGATTTATAGTTGGCTAGTAGAAGACTTTGTGGTATCAGAGTGATGTAAAAGAATTTAAGAAATGTGTATTGATATTTAATTGAATATCAAAAAATGTGTTTTTAATTCCCTCTACATTCTCTTAGAGCAGGGCTTTGTGAAGCTGCTGAAACTATATCCAGAATTTAGTGCCTCTGTGCTTTTTTTCTGTGAAGATTTATGCCTTTATTAAAGTTACAAAGTGGTCTAAAACCAGCATGTCACATAATTCTTGGCACATACTTGGCATAGGGTATGAAAGGATGTAAATGAAAGAGGTCATGAACTGTAGCCTTCTAAGCAGGTGCAAAATTATCTAATCAGAAAGGAAAGCTGTGGCACCTCAGGGAAAAGCGGAAACCAGAGGCCAGAGGTGTCAAGGACTGCAGGAATTTGAGCTGGCTCTTATTTTGCATTGATGTGCTATTTCCTAGGCTCAGCCTCTTTTAAGCATACTTTTGGCTTGAGAGAATAATAAGATCTGGATCATACAGTGTTGAGAAGTGGGAGGATTAGGACATGGGTAATTGGTATCATTCCTTGAACTAAGGTACGAGCCACAATCTCTTTCTCTCTTTTTGTGGGCTGTGAAAGGAGCTTGATTTTCTGGGTACACGCACAGGGGTGAGGTGAGGGAATGGTGCCCAGAGGACTTGTAGTATATTAGCTTCTTGTGTTCACTGGCCTACACTTTCCAGAGGGACTGCAAAATAGATACAATAAGTGATAGTAATTCACCATGTATTTGTCAGGGCACCTATTAGGCAGAAGCAGAAAATTAATGAAATAGACCCTTTCACAGGAGAATCAAGAATTGTTTACGGAATCCTCGTCTGTGAAGATGAGTTTATCTGGTTAGTGCTCCTGGAACAGTGTGTCTATTCACACACATATCAGTGAACTAAAAATTAAGTTTATTCACATATTAAAATATTAAAATATCCTTATTATTGAAATTAGTTTAGTACTGGTGTAAAATAACTAGGTCCTACTTGTTGAAGCTATGTATTGATGTAACCTTCCTGAAAATGTTTTAATATGCCTCCTTTATAGTATTTAAATCCTACGTCCCTCCTCGTGATACTTTTACTTTACTAGTTCCTATGAAACCACGTTGCCTTGAGTTTGCTTAACTTTCTTTTATCAGTTCTTCTCAAATATCTTCAGAAGTGGAGTTGGAGGGAAGGAAGAGAAAGCTGCCATCTCAGCTTCATTCCGGTTTTGATCCCCAGTTTTGTACCTGCTGCACTTTCAGACTGGGGTCCTTAACTAAACTCGTGGCTTCTACTACCACCGACGTACTGACATTGCTCTGTTATATTTCTTTAGCCATGAGCTCCCCTTTGCATGATAGATGCCCATTTCCAGTTCTCTGCTGGGAATCAGGTACTTAATATATGATAGTTTGACCTCAAAGTCAATGTATCATTTTTTGGTCCCCAACTTCTTTTCTTTGTGTTTGCTCTCAGCCCAACCACCCAAACCACAAACCTAGACATTTTGGATTGATCCCTTTCTTCACAGTACCAGCCCTAACCATGTACCAAATCCTTTTAAATAAGTCTCAGTTCTCCATTTTAATGCTTATACACTTTACATCTCTTTTCACTTTGTAGCCTTTCTCTTCGTCTAGGCCCTCATGACTTCTTTGTTGTTGGATTAAGGAGCTGTGTTTAACCTTCTAGTCCTTTCCTCATAGTCCTTGAAACCTACAGAATACATGCAAATTAAACCAGTATGCCTTCAAGGATGCCTTACAGTTTTTAGGATTAAAGTTCATAGGATTTAACTTAATCCCAATGCCCTTCATCTTCCTCTGTTGATAACCTCTTGATAGGTTGATAGTCTTTTGAAACTCTCAAATAATAATAATAGTTGACATTTATTGAGTACTTGATGTTTGTAGGGCTGTTGTGTGCCATTTGTCAGGATTAAGTCAGATACGCAACAAAGCACCAGTACTGAGACCCAGAATGTTGGAGCTGTCCCTGGTCATGCAACTGGTGAATCCTCTCTGAGCTGGACTCACTTTAGGGGACCAGTTCAATGTTGGCAGCCTCGTGGTAACGGAATGGGTGGAATGCAGTGCAGACACCAGTGTAACCGGGACTCCGTGGCCACTGTTCCACTTCACGGACGGGCTCATTTCTTTTGTGTGAGAAGTACCTGAAAGGGCAGAGGCTTTGGCTTTCCTCAGAATATATTTTCATCAAAATTAAGGTTTCCAGACTCTTTGGGCTTGGCTACCTACACCCGTTAAATGGTACTAGATTTCAAAAGATTTGCAGTAAGTTTCCGTATTAAAGCTATTTGTGGATTGGGGACAATGTTTAACTTGCTCTTTCTTTTACCTATCAAATATGAGGGAGAAAGGATTGACACACAATTAGTATTTATTCTGTGTTCACTTAAAAAAAAAAAACATTGCTAAGACAGGTTATACTAATGAAGAGTTGTTATAAAGAATTTCATTATTTAGTTACTTTCTGAATAAACCTGCCAGGTGATTAAAATGAGCCTAATTTAATCAGCATTGTGTTGCATACTGAAAATAATTTAGGCTAATGTCAAGGACACATTTATCTCTCCTTTGTAGAAGGTTTGAGATAATGAATGTAGCAAAAAGGAGTCAGAAAATGTTTGAAATTTTTCATCTCTGCCTCTGGGTGGATATTTAAAAATCACACTTATCCTTTTTGCATGCAAATTAAATTGAAAGGCATTTTGTAATGTAACATTATCGTTATATTTTACAAAACAAATTTATTGAACTTTGATCTTTTGCTAATACTGGCTTGTGGTTGTCAGAAAGAATGGTGACTTTTTATTATGCCTCAGTATAAACCAAACTTTCGTTCAGAACTTGGAGTGAACAGAAGTAATTAGGTTTTTATGCACCTTCATTGGAAAAGAAATCACTGTTAAAAAATAACTCACATTTCTTCCAGCATGCTTTTCTTAGGGCACTTTTTTCTCCTATATCCCCTCCCACTCCCCAAAGTCTTAATAGAGTCATCTGAATTCCTTTCTTCTTTTGTAGCAGTTAAACTCTCTTTTTTTCTGATGATGCTCTTAGGTGGAAGCTAAGGTATCAGTGGGGGTCTGGATCAAATTGTGAAGTCAGCAGTTAAGGGTTTACTAACTCCCTAGTGAGTTCCCTATACAAATGCCAAGTTGCCTTGGAAACAAGGCTAGTTATTTGAGTTGGAAATATTATCTTGTCTTTAAATGCCAGAGAGGATGATTTGCTTACCTCTGTTGCATCCTCTGTAGGTCTAACATTGTGTTGAGATGTTTTCTGCTTCACTACTTCTAGTACTGATTGATTGACTGGAGCCACAGCCAAGTTTTCTTTTCCCGTGCTTTTAATTTTAAACACGATTTGCAACATTTAGAACTAAGGAAGCAGTCCTTCTAATTTCTATTTTAGGATGGGAAGTTTTCCACTACTGATTGCCAAAAAAATAAAGTGCTATATATAGTTCACCAGATTTGACTGGCAAGAAATTTTAGTGATGAATGATTTGTCATATGCTCAACAATGGAGTCAGTGATGGGTTGATTAGGCAAAGGAGGTGATTGTCTAAGTTCTGTGAGATGGTGTTACTTGATGAAAGACTGACTGAGCCTGATTGCTTCTGTGTGCCTGAAAGCCCCTGGTACCAACCTAGCAAGTTGGTAGGAGAATGCGGTAGCAGCTGGAGGCTTACATTTGGACTGCTCCTTTTCTCTGATGTAAACATGGTAAATTGCTAGTTGGATGGTAGAAGGTGGAGCTGGGGGTGCTGTGGGCATCTTGAGACAAGGTTTTCAGGTTAGTGGAGCAGGCCTTGGCTTAATTTACCTGGCTCGCTGAGGAAGTAAACTAAAAGGCACCTTCCTAAGCACAGGGCTCAACCCTGCTTTGGTGGACTCACCAAATGGAGGCAGAAATGCAGATGCACACGAGGACAGGGCAGGAGCCCTTAAGACTCTGTGACCTTGTGCAGTGTAATTATAGCGCTGTGTTTCTGGGCTGAGGAATCCCAATGGCAGCTTCTGACCATTGGGCCTTTGGGTCAGGAGTTAGGGAGATTGGAGCATGGTGACAGACTTGTGAGTGAGGGTGGCAATGGCATGTCTTTGTGTGGGACATTTGTGGGACAAATGTCTTTGTCTCAGTAAAGTTCAAGTAACATCATGATTGGTGCTGTGGGTTTTGGTTACAGTTTAGAGCAAGGCATTGAAAGGCTACCTGTGTATGGTTTTGGCTTGTCTCCTTATTGCCTGTTTCCTACATGATGTTGGACTTTGATTAATAAAACTTTTTTTCAAATTTAGATCCCCAGTTCCCAGATTATGGCATTCATAGAAGAAGTTATTCTTGAGGGAACCTGTCATGTCGTAGTTATTAATGCATCTATGCCTGAGTGTTATTCCTGGAAAGCTATCTGTGAATCAATATGTAACACATATTAATAGTTAAGCATGGAATTGTCTGCAGATTGAAACACCTTGCTGTTGAATCTTATTTCCACATTTTACTTGCTTTTAGGTAGGTATTTGTTGGAAGGTTGGCAGAGTGACAAGGTGGGGAGGGCACCATAGATGAGGAACAGCGGACTCTCCACTCTCAAACTGGGGAGCCTGCAGTTGGGCTGGATTTGAGGTCCATTCTCATGGAGCAGTTCAGGGCAAGGGCTCCAGGCACAGCCAGTAGGAAAGGTGGCTAGCTTTCCATGTGCTCATGTCATTTTAGAGTTCCTTGCTAAGCTTTGGGTGTTTTTTTTTTGTTTTTTTTTTTGGTCAGACAATATATATATATAATTCTTGAAATGCTGAGGAGGCACAGAATTAATCTAGTGAATGTAACATTTAAAGTTTTTCAATGGCAAGCTTGAGATGCTCCTTCTGTAGTGAGTTAGTTTTCATTGGTATAGCTTGTATTACTACTATTACAAAACATCATTGGCTCAAATATATTCTTCTGCTATTGTTCTGCTTACTCATCCAGTAAAACAGTAGCTCTGTTTAAATGAGTTTTTAATGAACCATGATTGCAAGTAAGGCTCAGAGAATGACTAAGGTTTTAGTATTGTCTCTATGTCATTAACATAGAAACAGTCATCAGAAAGCTTACAAATTGATTTAATAGTTTCTTCACCCATGTCTGTATAATAGTTATTACATTATTACATTTGATTCCGAGGTTCATATTGCTTCTCTCCCAGTTTTATCTACTGTCATCTCTTTGAGAGAAAGCTGCATGTATTCATGATAAAATCATAAGAAATGCCACCTTCTCCAGTTTGGAGTCAGCCTATCTCTATGTGATTAGCCAATTTCAGAGTTATTTTGCTTTATCTGACTGTGCGGTCTTACTTTTTATTAACACTTAAACAGTAGTGTAACATAGTTGTAACTTCATGGACAGGTACAAATGAAACAGTGGCTCTTGGTGATGGGGACGGGAGGGAGAGGAGTTTACATTGTATCTGACAAGTGGGTCAGCTAGTTTATGGCTGCAGCATTTGCATACTGTGGATTGCGGATGACATATTCAGGGCTGTTAGTTGAATATTACTCTTCAGTCGGGAATCTAATTAGTCTGAAGGCTCAGTGGGTGATCGAGTGTATCATCCTGAGGGACAGCAGAATGAAATCCCAGCTCTGTAGTGTAAGCTGGGGAGCACCATAGCTGAACATGTTTCACTGCGATTTCCAGATGATGCATAATACCTTTCTAGGTATCTGTGACTTTTTAAAAGGATGTTTATTAGCTCTTAGGGGACAGATGACCTTTGACTGTTGACAGGTAGGGGTGTGTTACAGTGTTGGTCTCCTTGGTTGTGCAGGTAGCAATGGGAATGTCTTGCTCTCTACTACATGATATCTTGTTTGAAATAGCACTTTAAATATTTACCTCATTAGATTCCTTTGCTTATGTGTAGATTATATACTATGTTAATCCATATAATCATGCTACTATCTGGTAATTTTCCTTTTATAGATGTGCTATTGGTTATTAGGTGAGCTATATGGGAGACAACTATAAATGAAAGGTTTTGTTTCGTTTTTGTTTTTCAAGAGATGAATGAAGGGGAATTCAGGGACCCAAGCACTTGATGTACTTTGACAAGTTTTAAAAAGTATATCCCTGAGTGAAAGGGGGGAAAATGGAGTCTGTAGGGTAGAAGTCTGGCATGGGTCTCAATGGGCCAGAATCAAGGTGTGAGCAGAGTTCCTCTACTTTCTGGAGGTCCTAGGAGAGAACCCATTTCTTTGCCTTCCAGAGCTGCCGTATGTTCCTTAGCTGATGGCTTCCTTTTCTTCATTTTCAAAGCCAGCAACATAATATCTCTCTAACCATTGTCACATTTCTCCCTGACACAGCTGGGAAAGGTTCTCTACTTTTCCAGATTTGGATGATCAGATGTCCTCCTCCCCAGGATAATCTGAGATAATCTTTCTAGTTTAAGGTCTTTAATCTGAATCATAGTGTAAAGTCCCTTTTGCCATGAAGGTTAACACCCCCCGGTTCCAGCGGTTTGGGGAATAGACAACAAGGAGCATTATTCTGCCCACCACAGCCACCATCCTCTTTTTTTGCGATGAGGACTGTAAGGCTGAGAGATGGTAGAGAGGCCAGTGGATTTACCAACACCCATCCACGAAGTAAGATCAGAGCTATTTTTGATTGGAGATCTGTTTGATTATGAATCTTGGGCTCTTAGACACTTTGCTACACACAGTTCTGGGCTTTAAGCACATAATTTTAACCATTAAAAGGGCTACCCTCTATCCCAGTGGTTTGTAAGTGTTTGCATGTAATGTTTTAAAAATAACTTGGAAAAGAAATTAAAAGCAGTTCGGAGGCTTCTGATGTCTCAGAGAGTTAAAATGATTTCTCCTGAGGTAGGTGAGGAATGGTATGGCCAAGTATGGCCAAGTTTGGAGTTTATTTGAATGTGGGTTTATCTTAATTGTGGATGTTACCCTAAATTCAACATATCTGTTCTCATGGAGATTTGATGGATAAATGGATCAGAAGAGAGATTAAGTTATAACTATTGAAAGTAAAAATGAACTTTCAGAAATGATCTGCTTCACGGACAGCAGTGAAGATTCCATCTGTTAAAATATGGATATGAGTCATGTTTCACAAATTTTAAAAGCAGACATTTCCTTTATTTTTTGAAGGGCATGATAGAGATTTTTAATATGTGATGTTTTTGTGAAGGTTTAGTTTTCTTTTGCTGTGCTACTATATGCATTCTTGTAGAGTAGATTTTCTAAAATTATATACCCTTCCCAGTTTAACACAAAATTACTTCATATCTGCACCTGGCAGTTAAATTTTGGTTTAAAAGAAAGCTATGGAAATTGTATGTTATTGGCATATTGCAAATCACCAACTGTGATTCTGCCACTGAAATTCAAACAGCATTTGTTCATGACACAGTCCAGATTTCATAATACTTGTGTTTTCTAAAAATGCTGGAGATAATTATTGAAACTAATATACATGTATAAGTTCTTCCACGTGTGGCATTTAAAGACACAATCTCTGTAATTTGCAGTCTCCATTTTCAGTTTGCAGAAAGGACTTGATTCTTGAGAGAACACACCATTGTAAAAAGTTAATAACAAAACTTGCATTTCATTTGCTTCCAATTAAAGACCAAATGTCAGAACTTAATATCTTCAAAATCCATATTAAGCTGCATACCTTGTGAGAAGTTTGATGATATTAAAATCAAGTAGGGAAATTCAAAATCTCAGTGAAGAGCTTGAAATGGATATTGGTACTTATCAGGGTTACCAAGGTACCTTGACTCTTTGTTTTATTTCCCAAGTTGAAAATTGTAAATTGGATGTTACTGGATGGATAAGCATTCTAGTGCAGGATTATCAAACTATGGCCTATGGGCCAAATTTGGTCCATCACCTGCTTTGTAAATAAAGTTTTATTTAAACCTTGTTGTGCTATTTATTTGTGTGTATCACCAGCGGCTGTTTTTGTGCCACGGTGGCTGAGTAGAATGGTTGTGACAGAGACTGCATGGATTGCACAGCTCCAAATATACTTACTAGTTGGAACTTTCAGAAGTTTATTGACCCCTCGTCTAGCAGAATGTCTGTGTTACTATTCCTGGGAGATTCTTGCCAGTCGATGTCGGATAAACAGACTGATTTTTTTTTTTCTGTTTATGGGAACTTCAGTGTATACATACAAACACCTTTCTGTTATTTATAACTGCTAAGGATTTCTTATCCCAGTTATGTTGCTTATTATAAGGTTGAGTGGCCCAGCTATCCATCCTACGTTAATTTCTCCTTACCACTTAACCTCCCTCCACGTTGTTTAATCAGCTAATTATAGATGATGCCCCAGCAGGGTTCTGAGCTTCCTGTTTGTCTACCTGTCTCTATGACCTTACGATGGTTTTTGTTTTTGTCTTACGAATTGATTGACGACACACACACACACACACACACACACACACACTCGTGGCAATATCATTTGTTCAAAATGACAAAACCATCTATGAAACGAGAACTGTAATTATAAGTGCTTCTCATGTTCTGTAAATTTATCATACCATCCTTTAACTGATAGGACTCAAGCTTAGAGAAGCTTGACTTGGAGCTAGGTAGGAATGTTAGGGTTAGTCATGGTTCTACCTTCCTTGGAATGCCACACTTAGTTTACTAGGCATAAGGTTGTAGGGTGAGTGATCAAGGGGGTGCTGGCCCTTAGCACTTTATTACTCTGAGATTTTAAAGTGCTTCCACTGTTTAGTTATCGGAATAAATTGCATCTTAATTTTCTTGGCCTTTTGCAATGCTATATTATGAAAGTATAATTTTGAAATAATTTTATACTTGAGAAAAGTTGCAAAAATTGTTGCATATATTCTTCATCCATCCGTAATGTAAAATCTGATACAGCTGTAGCGCAGTTATCAAACGTAGAAGACCTAGTAACATTGAGTCAATACTGTTAACTAATCTACCGCAGTCTTTCGAATGTTGCCTCCTTTCTACTGATGTCCTTTTTCTAGCCCAGGATCCAGGCAAGGACCTCACGCTGCACGTCGTTCTCGTTTCTCCTCTGTCTCTTCCAATTTGCACGACTTCATCAGCCTTTCTTTTGCTTTCATAACTTTAATATTTTTAAAGAGTGAGTTATTTTATAGATCGCCGCTCAACTTGGATTTATCTGATGTTTTCTCATGATTAGATCAAAGATACACATTTTTAGCAGGAATACCACTGAAGTAATTTTATGTTCTTCTCTGTGCATTTTATATCAGGGGGTGATATGACTCATTACGGGTGATGTTAACCTTGGTAAAGTGTTTTCTGCCAAGTTTGTACCCTGCAAAGATACTATTCTTCTCTTTTTAATGAAAAGGTATTATGTGGGGAGATACTTTGAGATTTGCAAGTATCCTGTTTCTCATGATATTCTCACTCAGTGATTTCCACTTCCATTGGTGATCTCACCTGCAGCAGTTCTTACTGTGAAGATGGCCTGTGATGACTTCTGTTTCCATTATTCCTTCTTTTTTATTAATTGGAATGCTACAGTATGGAAGAGCTGTCCATTTCTACCATTAATTATTTCTTTAACTATTTACTTGTATCATTATGGACTTACAGATATTTAGTTTGTTTGTTTTTGGGTTAAAATGCATTTGTATCATTATTGACTTGTTTATGAATTGTCCCAGCTTTGGCCATTGGGAGCTCCTTTGGGTCAACACTGATTCCCTTTGATGTGCCTCTTTCACTTTTGAGTACTCTTTCCTTTTTGGCATCAAGGGTGTTCCAGGCCCATTGTGTATTTTCTCTGCCCCAACCCTGGAATTAACTATTTTTTTTTTTTTTTTTTTTTTTTTTTTTTTTTTTAAGGAGCCCTTGTTCATTCATTGGAAATAGTAACAGAAACCAAGATCTGGGTGCTTGTGTTCCTTCATACTGTGTGGTTGCTTCCAGGACCACTCAGTGGGGGGAGCTAAGAACCACACACGCACTGACTTTCGTTCCTACCTGTCTGTCTGCCTACCTACCCACTCATTTAAAAACAACAACAACAACAACAACAACAACAAAAATCCATGTTCATATTGACGCCTCTGATTTTAATCTGATATCACAGAGTTTATTTCTTTATTTGTAACTTCTGTTTCTGACAGGGAGAATTTTGACTCTCATTATCCAAGATATTTTTCTTTTTCATTCATTCGTGCTATGTGTGTGTGTCGTAGTGTGAGGATTTCTAAACAATACTCTTGTGAGAAACAAATTTATTTGACAGGTTTTTTTTGTTTGTTTGTTTGTTTGTTTGTTTTTCGGTCTCTAGTCTTACATTGAATGGTGAAAATACTTTTCCAAAATTACTTAAGTCTTTTCCTCTCCACCAGTCTCATTGCTCCCATTTTCTTTTTCTTGTATTCCAATTCTTACCAATACCTAGGAGACAACCTTATCTTTTATCCTTCTTATGCACAAATGGGCAGACATATGTATAGTTTTTAATACTCCTTCCTCCTATGTGAAAGGTACCTTATATCTTTTGCTATATATGTAGTACTACAGATCACATATATGCATTATATATAGAAATGCATTTTCTCTTCCACTTAATATATTATTTACAAAAAGATTTATCTCTGCCCCCTCTCTCTTAATGTTCTGTGATATAAAACCAATTTATTATTTTTTTACCAATAGAATTTTGGATTTGAAACATACAACTTAGAAATATAAAAGTAAAGCATCAAAGCTTGGGGGGAAGACTAGGTCTTTGAAGCTTTGCTTCCTAGAACATAATATTCCTGGGTGCTTAAATGTCAGTATTTTTCCTCTGTAGATTTATGTCAAATGTGGTGTAACTTTTGTAGCAGTTTTATTTTACTTTAATTTAATTTAGATTCAACTAACTAACTAACACATAATGTATTAGTTACAGAGATAGAGTTCAGTGATTCACCCATTGTTTGGCAGCAGTTTTAAATGCCTTTGTTTGTAAATGCAGATTTACCTTTCGTTTCTAGCTGGTAGCCGTGTTTGATGAGCAGGATCCACATCATGGAGGTGATGGCACCAGTGCCAGCTCCACGGGTACCCAGAGCCCGGAGATATTTGGCAGTGAACTTGGCACCAACAATGTTTCAGCCTTTCAGCCTTATCAAGCAACAAGTGAAATTGAGGTCACACCTTCGGTCCTTCGTGCAAGTAAGTGAAAGCTCTTTCTTCTCTGCATGTTTCATCTTAATTTACAGGGATGCCAACTCCTGTTATCCAGCCGTGCTCCTGTGAATAGAATTCATTATCTGTTTTTATCAAAAATTGATTAAGTTTAGAACCTGGGCAAATGTCTTTTGCTGGAGAGGTAGGTGAGAGTCTTCACATTTTAATACATGGGGCTTACTTCACTTTAGACTGGTAGACTTTTAAATTGCTCCCTAAAGGTAAATAAGGATGACAGTTAAAGTTATATTCCCAGATTTTTATTTTCACGTTTTTCATCTGAATGCTAGATCAAATAGGAAATAGTTAATGGCCTTAACACCAAACCCAAACATAGTATCTTTGATAATCAACTTGGATACAATCATTACTTGAACTTTATCTGAAAGAGAGAGTGGTGAAGAGACCTCGGGGCCAGAATTATCGTCAGAGATCTGGAAGAGCTGCTATTCAGATACCCTCTGAAGGAGAGAAAATATAGGGCTTAGTGAGTTTATATTAGGAATCCAGGGACTTAGAATACTCAAATTCTAGGACACTTGCCTGAAGAATTCTGTTGGCTGTTCCTGGGAGGTTTACACAGAAAAGTGAAGTACTTTTGCAAAAATAAATTTAGTGTTTGTAATGATCTAATCTTATAATTGAGCACTTTTTAAGAATAAGAAGGTCTATTTCAAGAAATTTGTAAGTCAGAAATCATTTATTTTTTAGTCACCTTTATTTAGAAACGTTGCAGTTTTTCCAATGTTGTGTGGTAGTTTTTTTTTTTTTTTTAAATATTTGTATTTACTTATGTGACACAGAGCAAGAAAGTGCACAAGTAGGGAAGCAGCAGGCAGAGGGAGAGGGAGAAGCAGGCTCCCTGCCGAGCAAGGAGCCTGATCCTGGGCCTCCATCCCAGGACACTGAGATCATGACCTGAGATGAAGGCAAATGCTTAACTGACTGAGTCACCCAGGCTCCCCTAATTTTACTGGTAGTCTTGTGTGGTTTTACTGGTAATTATCAGATCTTCTTCATATAAATAGGTAATAATATATAATAATGTATGAAATTCTCTATAGAGTATAGTTAGATAATATTTAGACTATAGTTAATTCTCACAAAACTTAGATTTGTTCACATGGACAAACATATTTTAAACTAATTTTGTGGAAATAGCATTTGATTACTACATGGATATGCTCTTTTAAAAATCTTATCTTGGATTGCTTCAGGCAATGTTTTTCCAAACGTGAGGTGTGTACCATGTATGGTATGCAAGGTAATACGTAAGTGGTACACTAGTTACTTTACTTTCTTTTATTTTATACCAGCTCATTAAGCCCATGCTTTTTCTGCTTGGAGTAATCTCATTTATAAATGTGGATTGCCTAAATTTGATTTTTTTTTTGAAGTTTCTGATGAAGTGTTCAATAATTTATCAGTTTCTTATAACACCCAAAGCTCATTACATCAAGTACCCTTATTAACGCCCATCACCCACCTCCTCTCCAGCAACCCTCAATTTTTTTTCCCATAGTTAGAGTCTCTCATGGTTTTTCTCCCTCTTTGATGTCTTCCCATTCTGTTTCCCTCCCTTTCTCTATAGTCCTCTGCCTGTTTCTTACACTCCATGAGTTTTAGAAGTGAAATCATATAACTATCTTTCTCTGATTGACTTACTTCTAAATGTGATTTACAGTAAATTTTAAATAAGAGTACAGCTATTCAGGTGCCTGATATTTGGGAAATAGTGTCTTTATATGAATAATTACCCTCTAAGGTATATAATTAGTATATAATTAATGTCTTATTGTTGTAGTTTTTAATTCATGTTTTATAAACATATAGTTTATAAATGCTTTTTTTATATGTTTTATAAACATATAGTTTATATATGCATAAAAGTGCATATAAAGGATGCACTTTTAATTTAGCTGCACCTTAAAAAAGTGTTAGAGGAAAGGTAAATGCTGTCTTTATGTTAAGAAGAATTTGAATGGTGTACTTTCCATCAAGTTTTGTCTTTCGTTCTGGACACAACATTTCTTCACCACCACCACCCACATTTGGCTGGTCCTGTGTGTTTAAATTTAAATGCTGTTTTTCACACAGAAGATCTCTTTTACCTTGTTTTTCATGAGCAGAGGAACTTATATTGGAAGCTTTGGCAATGTCTTGTAGCCATCAGTGGGAGAATATATAAATACTATTTTCTAGTTCTAAATTTTGTATGCTAAGCTTATTTGGATTGTATGGCTTTGGAAGCCATTGGGGAAGTGTATGGTAAGCAGCTAATAAATGCAATGTTTGGTGGTTGTGTAAAAGTTACCTGTTGTATACGACTCCCCTAACTATTAAGATGGTTTTTCATACTGTTTTAATACCACTGCTTCAAACATAATAGTGGGAGTTGGACAGCGCTGGGCCAGGCATTGTGATATGTGATGAGTCCAGAGTTGAGGTCGTAAGGCCTAGTCCTTGTCCACAAGGGGTTATGTTTAGTGGTCTTTCTGGTTTACCAATAGGAAAATAAAGAAGCCAACAATATGTAGAAATTTGCTGAATTGAGGAATAATCAACTCTAATTAGGGGCATGGTTCATAAGAGATTTTAGGTAAACTCCTGATGCTTTCCTTGAAGAAAGAAAGTTAACTTTGCTGTGTTTTCCAAGTCTTGCTATGTTTGAATTCACTCCTCTCCTTTTTTGCATGAAGAATTGATGGAAGCTAAGAAAAGTGTGCAATTTATTTTGTCAATAGAACAGTGGATATTAAGTCAGAATTAAGATAAGCCTAGGTGAATTTAATACACAGAATTCTCATCTTAAAAGCTTTTTATGCTTTTTTAGAAGTTGCTGTGAATTTGCCCTTGTAGTGCATATAAACTGAAAACCTTGATTTAGTTGAATTATTGATTCTCAGATATAAGTGATATTTTCCCATGAGGGACAATTGACAATATCTGGAGATATTTTTGGTTGTCACAACTGGTAAAGATGGGGATACTATGAGTGTCTGATTAAGGCCAAGAATGTTACCAAACATCTTACAAGGCATAGGACTGTTGTTCGTATCAGTTCTCCAGCCCAAAATATCAATAGTGTTGAGGTAGAGAAACCCTGAATTAATGAATCATTGTCCTTATGGTCAAAAATAGTAGTTATGTAAGAGAAGCTTAAACTGATACTTGAGAAATATTTTTTTGAGCCCTGTATGTTGAACAACGTTCTGAATAATACCCTTAAACTAAAGGATGAGACATCACAACCAGCTAATAATGATATTGCTCATAGAAGGTAATCCGTAGACCATAATAATAAAAATGGGGGAATTATGGGCAGTTTTACATAAACTTACTGGTGTAAATGTAATTATTAGAAAAAAATACATATTTTCTTAAATTCCAAAAAACGTGCTTTAAAAAAATGAGAAAGTGAATAAAATAGACCACACAGTGAGAGATCATGTATGTAAAGCTTCTTATGTTGAAGAAATAAAACAAAAGAGGATAACTATAAAAAATAGGTACCTATGGGGAACAGAGAGAATAGGATGGATGAAGTGGGGTAGAAGTGAGACTCACAACCTCTTGTTTTATATATTTGGCATTCAAACCATATTATGTTTTATATAATTATAATCAAATTTTAATTTAAAAAAAACTGTAAGATTATTAGTAGTTAAATAGTAATTCTCAAAATAAAAAATCATATAACAGAACTATACATAAATTATATATCCAGTTGGTAGCTCACGCATCCAAGAGTAACTATTTGGGGTTACTGTAAAGTCTAGTAATTTGTACCATGAAAGAAAGATGGGGGGGAAAAAAAGAACTACAGTTTGTTGTTGGTAATACTGGTCCTGTTATTCTTGGATTGTTCAGTGGATATTATGAGATGGAGCAAATGAAGAATTATAGTAATATTCTAATTCTGTTATTCCTTGTGCCATCAAGGATCTGGGATTCAGAATATAGACGGAAAGGTCTACAGACTTAAGTTAGAAGAGAATAAAGAAAAATTCCATGGTCCTCAAGTTGCACAGAACATATAATGACTCTGTGGGATGTTTTATTTCACACACACACGAAGGAGGGAGGAAAGGAAAATCCTGTATGTGTTCACTGACTATGTCTTGAACTAATGCTCCAACCCAGTAACTGAGCATTCCTGATATCCAGACTGTGATTTGGAAATAGCATTTTCCATCAAAAGGGATCAGAGCTTTCTGGAGAAATGGCTGAATTCTGATCCAGGGAGGAAATGTATCAGAGGATTCTGGGTCATCGTGCCATATCAGAAAATAAGGAAAACTGTGAAAGATCACTGGAGTTGTGTCAGCAGGGCCCAGGAGTCATGTCGAAGCTCCCACTGGCCCAAGGAGGATGATTAGAATATCAGGAAGGGGAGTAATAGCGGTGCGTTCGTGAGTTCATAATGATAATGAATAAGTAAGTAAGCAAGCAAGGTAAGAGATGCTAGGGAACCAGCTTACTATTTGGAAAACTGGTAGAAGAATTAAATAATTAGGTATCTTTCCTGTATGAATGATATTACTAGGTAACTAAATAGATGAAGGGGAAGTTCTTTTTATTGAGGTATCCTGGCTAATAAATGATAGAAGTAATGCTAGAGTAAGAATATTGCTTTTTTTGTCATTCCTGAATGAAATAATGGATCTATGAATTTATCATCAATCACTAGTAATATAAAAAGATAATAATAAATTGAGAGTTAACTAAGTATTGTGATCTTCCTGATGGAAGAATATAACACTATGAAGTAGTCTTGCAAAAGAAATTAAACCCAAATCCAATCAAGCATCTAGATCCAACTGTCAATTTATAAGAAATCCTGGATGCTGGAAAGCATGTTAACACCGTAGATGTGCAGTCAGTCAAGTCAAGATGGTGGGAGACTATATAAGACAAGTGACCCAGGTTCTTCGATACGTCAAGTGCAAGGTAGGGGAAAGAGGTGAAGAGGGAACACAGATTAATAGAGCCTTAAGAGATATAACATCCAATCATAATCTGTGAATCTTGTATAAATCCTGATTTAAATGAAACAACAACAACAAAAGAATAGCAATCATATGCAGATTGGTGAGTTGAACACCATTTGAATATTTGATATTAAGGAATTATTTCATTTTTGGTGGACTATGTTATTGAAATTATTTTCTAAAAAAGTTTTTATCTTTTTGTAATACACAACAAAGTAGGTGTTGGAAATCATCTATCTGGAATTTGCTTCAAAGTACATAGGCGGGGATAGTAGCTGAGTGGCTGTGTGGGGATGCAGTATGCTATTCTGCTTCTGTTTGTATTTAAAATCACTCTAAAAATGTATGTGTGTGTTTGTGTGCGTGTGTGTTTTTGAAGGAAACACTTTTTAAAGGCACTTATTTAACACTTTCAAAGTTTACTTAATTCCTGTGTTTCTTGAATATTGTTTCATTTAATGTAACTCGAGTTTTAACCTAATACATTTATAAGCTTGAGTATCTTTCATTGGTCATCTTTTCCCATTTCTGTGAAACAAAATACATCCAAATGTTAACTCTTGAATTTTTATATAACGCAAATATACTGGTGATCATTATTAATACATAATTTATCAACGTAGTGTAAATATGCACTAGAAAAACCTTTGCCTGTTAACGTGGAAATAACCGAGAACATTCAAATGAGAGTAAGCGATTTGTTCAGAGCTTGCCATAGCGAGGGACCCTTCCACCATCACTTGTATTTGGCAAGCAGGGAAGTGGGAAAGCTTTATAGTAAAACAAGGGGGAGGCTTCAGATGTGCCCTCATTGGTAGCTGTTGGCGTAGAGTAGCTGCTGGTGGGCTACCTAGAAGCAGAGGGTCCTTTGTAATTGGCTCAAGGTGGCAGGGACTGTCTCTGGCTCCTCCTAAGTTGAAAGCAGAGTCAGAAATTGGGGAAGCTGTCAGTTATTAATCAGATCCTGTCTGCATTGGGCCGACTGTTACAGGGGTTATCGCTTGGCTTCCTGAACTGGTTGCTGCAGGTCATAGTCTAATTTCCTGGACTCGTTACTCTAAGTAGCAGACTGGCTTATTAGGTTGGTTTCTACAGATTGTGGATTAAGTTTTCATTTTTATGTATACTCTGGTCATTGTCCATTTTTATTATTTTTTTGAGAGGGCATGTGTGCATGAGTGGGGTGAGGGAGGGGCAGAGGCAGAGAGGGAATCTTGACTTGAGTCTCAATTTCATGACCCCAAGATCATGACCTGAGCCGAAATCAAGAGTCAGATACTTGACTGACGGAGCCACCCAGGCGCTCCAGAAATTATTTTTATTATAAGTGTATCTCTTTAAATGGGACTTTCTCCCCAGCTAGTTCACTGTAATTGTTGAAAAATATTAAATTTTTCTAGAGTGAGAAATTGTTATCTGGGAAATCTTGTTCACAGAAGTGAGTAGAAGGGTATACATTGGAGTTTGTTACGGTACTGTTATCAGCCCTTCGACCTTCCGTCAAGTTAAGCACCAAACATCAGTTAGTGATCCTTCATCAAGTTATTTTTATTGATGTATCAGTGGAAAGACAACTGGCTTGTGTCTTCCTTTCATTTTGTTAAAAGGAATGAACTAGAAACCCATTGAGTGGCAAAAGAATTTGTTACCTGGAGTCATTTACTTTCTCAACATCAAGGCCATTATTTCAAAATGTCCCTTTGTCTGGCATTCTGGAGGTTTAGTTTGTTTTTTGTTTTTTTTTGTTTTTTCCTTTTTGAGATTTTCTTTCTTTTCTTTTCTTTCTTTCATCTATCTATCTATCTATCTATCTATCTATTTATTTAGAATCTCAAGCAGATTCCATGCTAAGTGTGGAACCCCACATGGGGCTTGATCTCATGACGTGAGCCAAACTAATTGTCGGATGCTTCACCAGCTGAGCCACCCAGGTTCCCCATCCTGGAAGTTTTTATGTGTAGTGGTATATATCATCAGTTGTAAGATTCAGGATAGGTGATGGTTAGTTTTTACTTTTTAATTTTTTAAGAGAGAGAGAGAGAGTGTGTGTGTGTGTGTGTGTTTCACCTGTTTTTTTGAGGTAGAAAAGCTGTCCAGAGCATATGTAGGACTTCCTAGACTCAAGGCACTTTTACCTTCATGGACCCCCTTCTACCATAATATCAATAATAAAAATTAATTTCATATAACTAAATATTTCAGTATTTTATTTTTTCTGTCATGCAAAATTTCATAGCTTTCATGGGCTCTAAAAGTATTATTTTCATATGATGTGAGGAAAAAAATATTTACTGTATCTCTCAAAGTTCATTTTGTTTTCCTTCTGATTTTAAAAGAAATTAAGTGTCTGCCTCTTGCAAGCAGAGAAAGTCAATTATATGGTTTCATTTACTTGTGGAATAACATGGAGGATGTTAGGAGAAGGAAAGGAAAAGTGAATTGGGGGAATCGGGGTGGGGTGGGGAGATGAACCATGAGAGACTGTGGACTTTGAAACAAACTGAGGGTTTTAGAGGGGAGGGAGATGGGGGGTTGGGTGAGCCTGGTGATGGGTATTAAGGAGGGCATGGATTACATGGAGCACTGGGTGTGTTGCATAAACAATGACTCTTGGAACACTGCATCAAAAACTAATGATGTGTTTTATGGTGACCAACATAACACAATAAAGATTTTTTAAAAAGTGTCTGACTCTTGGTTTCAGTTCAGGTCGTGATCTCAGGGTCCTAAGATAGAGCCCCACATCAGGCTGTGCGCTCAGTGAGGAATCCACTCAAAATTCTCTCTCTCCCTCTGCCTCTGTCCCTCCCCCTGCTCGCTCACTCTCTCTTTCTCTCCAAAGAAAGAAATAAAATATATATATATATATTTTAAAAGATTTTATTTATTTATTTGACAGAGATCACGGGTAGGCAGAGAGGCAAGCAGAGAGAGAGAGGAGGAAGCAGGCTCTCTGCTGAGCAGAGAGCCCGATGTGGGGCTCGATCCCAGGACCCTGGGATCATGACCTGAGCCGAAGGCAGAGGCTTTAACCCACTGAGCCACCCAGGCGCCCCAGAAATAAAATATGTCTTAAAAAAGAAATTAAATATTTGAGCCTCCTGAAAGCACTGTGGGTCCCAGGCACTGGGCCTCCTCTGCCTCATGGGTATACATCAGCCCTTAGGGCTGTTGACAAGGGAAAAAGGGGTTCAAAAAGCAAGCATTTCGCCTTGACCACTTTAAGGACAATTGAGCCATTTTGGGAAAAGATGCAAATCTTATGTGAAGACCTAGACTTTAGATTCCTGAAATTTTTGGTGTCCCGCCATCGCTTGGATGGTCTTTGTGTCGTCTCAGGCACTGTTCATTTTGAAGATTTGGGCAAGATTAGTAATCTCTCTCAGCCTCAATTTCTCAGTCTCTAAGTGCCTGCCCCAGGATTGTTGTGAGTAGTAAATGAAGTCTTTAAGTACTAATAGAGTGCTGGCACATGATAAGCACAGATAACAGAAGATTATAGAATGGTGGTGATGATAAAGGATGTCTCTTGAGTGTCGACTTTATGGATGTTTTAAAGGGTTGAAAAATTACAGAACCTAAGTAAATAGGACACATACTCTTTTCTTTCTTTCCCTCCCTCCCTCCCTCTCTTTCTTTCTTCCTTCCTTCCTTCCTTCCTTCCTTCCTTCCTTCCTTTCTTTCTTTCTTTCTTTCTTTCTTTCTTTCTTTCTTTCTTTCTTTTTTTCTTCTTTCTTTTTTAAAGATTTTAATTTTAAATACTCTCTATACCCAATATGGGGCTTGAACTCACAGCCATGAAATCAGGAGTCACTTGCTCCATTGACTAAGCCAGCCAGGCGCCCGGATGGGACATACATTCTTGTAGGACACACTACCTCTTTTCAATATCCCGTTACACTGCAACTGTTTTCTCTCACCCTCATAATTCTGTGATACATGTTTAAGTGTCTCTATTTTCAGTGGTCACAAATCCAGGCTTTGAGAGACCTAATGTGCTCAGGGACACACATTTCCTATGCAAATAAATCATTGAGTTCAAGTCTAGTGATTTTTTTCAATCTGTGAGTTTTTTTCTTTGTTTTTTAATTCTCAAAGACTTTTTTTAGAGGTCAGACATTCCAGGGTAGCCTGATCTTAGAATGGTGGCAGGATTCTTCTTTGCCCCAGAAATCTAATTTTTAAATATTTCCTCTGGAAGATCCAGACTGGAGAATCAGGATTCTTTTGGAACTGCCACCTGCCCTAGTAATTGCAAAATTTCTGGAAATAATATTGCTGTAGAAATGTTGAGAAAGTGTCTGATTTGTTCAATATTTTGTGTGTGTGTGTGTGTTTACTGTGTTTTAAATCTTGCAACATTTTTAACATTTCTAAGCTATGTTAATCTTATCCATTGCTGGCAACATTTTATTAAATACTGCGTTTGATTAATTGATAAGGTTTTACTAGCTTCCTAACTTTTAGAAGTAAAAGAGATAGTAATAATTATTACAGAAGGATTGTGTCCTAAGTTAGCACCCACTCCCCTGTCTTGATCTCTTAATTTTTTTCTTATCCCTAAGCACTTACAGATTGCTTTTGCCTTGCTAAGAGATCCAAGATCTTTGCTTTAGAGATCTATTCTCTTAACATTAACTGGTGCTAGAGTACTATTTTCTGAGTTTGATTTAAATATATATTGAAAAATAGAAATAATATTCCTATTGTATTTCCTTTTCACTTGTGAAGTGGAGCATGGCATACAAATGGTATTCTCAGTATTTCAAATAATTACCTTCTTACTGTGCAAGTTCTATTCAGCATATAAAACTCATCCAGTTTTGTTGTAGATGCAATCTGATTATTACATGTTGACAAGGTCATATATCTATTAATTGGATTGGAGATGGGATACAAAATTGCTGTAATTATTGTAATTTTCTAGCTAATTGCAGGGTTGGTGGTGAATATTTTACTTCTGCAAAATGAAAAACAGTATTCCATCAGAAGTTGTTTTATGGGGTTTCAGACATTTTGTTTTATATCTTTGTTGCTTTTTGCCCACAAAGTATCTCTTTTGTATTTTTTGTGTATTGATCTGCCTTTGAATGTCAGAGTGCTCATTGGAAGGGATCAGTGGAAGCAGGCAGAGGCAGAGAGCCGAGTAGTACTCTCAGCTACCCCTTTGTTCTGGTTGCCACGTTACGTCTATTGTTTATTTATAAATTGGAGTAGTCTCCTTTCAGACCTATAATAAAGGTTGGATGGGTCAGAACCAATTGGAAGAAGGATCATCTTCGCTGCTCTCTTGTCACCTGTGCCACATTCAGAAATATTCCCTGAAACAAGCATTTTTTAAATTAAATTCAGATTGTGCATCCTTTTTTTTGTATTAAAAAATATGTGAATTATTTGTTAGCCTACTTAGTATTGTAATATGGAGCTTATTTTGCATGTTCTCTCTCATACTTTTGCTTTATTTAAGATGAGCTGGCTTCCAAAGCTGGAAGCCAAATCGACATTTTAAAAATAATGGTATGTACACAAGGTGAGTGTGTTTGGAGGATTGCAGATGGATGGGGACTGAGCTACTGAGGGGGAGTTGGGAGCTCACTGCAGAGGATGGTAAAAACAGACTGATGTTTATTCCCTGCTGAAAAATAAACTGGAGGCGCAGGTGAAAATTGCCAAACCTAATGAGCAATTTGGCAGATAAGACGGGCTGTCAGGCGACTGCAGATCAACAGCAGGCACACTGTCTGCGAACCAACTTTTTTGTTCCAGAGCACTACATTTAAATACCATAAATACGATCTTTTTTTCATCGATATTTGGTATCACAAAGATTCCTCTTTTACCCTTCAGGTTTCCAATTAAAGATCCAATAATTAACATATGGTGATTTTGGTTGTAAAAGTATGTTAAACTTGTGAAATGTTTCCTCCATTAAAAAAAAAAAAAAACGAACAAAATATATCTTCCACACATCAGAACACAAGTAATATGAGGTCTTAAAATATACTAATAAAATATAAGTGATCACTCGCTTCATTGGGCTGAAATATTTCATCTGTGGTCTGTTGGAACATTCCAAAGTAACTTTGTAGTCTTTTCAGTGTTCTCTGTCATTTATATCTGCTTACTTTACCAGAGAATCCTTTCTTTCCATGGAGGGCATGAGCATTTAGACAGGTGCATGGCTTCTCCCCCATTGAGGCTGTCAGTATATTACATTGTGTAAGGGGCATTTGAAAAAGATACTTGTGTCTTTGTAGAATTGTAGCTGTCGGTGGGTCCCTAAACTTTGGGGTCTGCTTCCCCTCTTTTTACCACGGGGAACCTTAGTCTCAAGTAAAGGAATACAGTCAGTGGTTATGGCATGGCAATGGCTCAGGACTTCATGATCTGACTTACTGACCAAAATGTCTGAACCTGTACTGTAAGATCCCTTTGTGGCATTTCTGACGCCTGACTTGGAGTCCAAACATCTTTGCACTTCCTCTGTGGCATCAGTATTTCTGAGCTGCCTCTAAGCAGAATAAATATTTGTTCCTAATATTCTTTAACTACATCTATGTGAAGCACTTAATTTTTAACAAATCCCTACACATATGGAATATAATATTTTAGAATTAGTAATAGTGACTGTCTGTCCATTAGAGGAGTATTCGTTTTTAGAAGTTCTCTGCCCTGTGTAATCACGTGGACTTTTAGCCTGTAGTTAGCAGGTGATCTTTGGACAGGGCTTTCGTCTGAAAAAGCTTGCCTGTAGAGGGGTTCACAGTGCTGCCTTGGCAGGATCTCCACACCTCTGACATGTGGCACATTGGGAGGGGGTGAGTTACACACTCTACCAGAAGTTGCCTTTGAAATTAGACCCAAACCATGTGGAACTAGACCCGTCTTGCATGAAGCTCTCGGTATCTGTCAAAACTTGCTGCAATTGTAAGAGAAGAACACTTCTTACAGATTTGTCCCCCTCCCCCGTTTTCTGCACTGCCTGAACACTTCTTCCTTCCTCCCTTCTTTTTGCCCTTGGCTCTTATGTTTTAATTGACCCTGAGGTCTTGCCTTGTACTCTTGCTCTTGTATAGGAATCTACCTTATTTGCCCAAATATATTATCTGTTTATCAAATACAGAAATAGTTAGTGATACTTAAAAATTTGTGAAGGTAATGTAGTTATGGATATATTAAGAAAGTACAGTTCAGGGGCGCCTGGGTGGCTCAGTCCTTAAGTGTCTGCCTTCGGCTCAGGTCCCAATCCCAGGGTCCTGGAATTGAACTCCACATCAGGCTCCCCGTTCAGCAGGGAGCCTGCTTCTCCCTCTCCCACTCCCCCTGCTTGTGTTCCCTCTCTCACTGTCTCTCTCTGTCAAGTAAATAAATAAAATCTGAAAAAAAAAAAAATTTAAATCAAAGCAAGAAAGCCCATGTCCAAATGGCAGTCAGAAGTGTAGTACACAGAGAACATAATTGCATGAAAATGTTTTAGTAGACAGGATTCGATTGGAAACAAGATTTCTCTTTCATTTTCTCATTCTAACTAGGTATATAGGTTCTCTTTTCTGTTAGTGCATGTCACAGAGAGACCCATATTGTGGATTATTTTGTCAGCATGAAAGCCTGCCACATAAAGTCTTTCCTTCTCTTCTTGCTGCACTTGATATAGATCTCTTGTTTACTTCTTGAGACTGTGTTTGCTTATTTATTTTTTCATTGCTTTTAATGTCAGAAATGGCTTTGCATTCCCAGTTGTGTTTGCTCCTGTGCCCCGCTGGAGATGGGCTTCATATCAGAACCATTGTGTCAGCCCCAAGTAGTGAAAGACCTAGAGGAAGCTACACAAAAGGCACAAGGCGCTTGGTAAATGCACCTGTGATATTTTAACCCCTTCTGATTTTTTTCTTGGAACGCACAGATAGTAGTCTCTGTGAGGGCCCCACTTGAAAGAAAAAAAAGCTTAGGTCTGTCTCACTGTGTGAATTCATTATGTTATTTTGTATTTACTGTGTTCACTTACATTGACTTATAAATTAATCCTATATTAATTTTCAGCAATCAGTTTATTCCCTACATTTCAGCAGATAGTGTTTCTCCTTTATACAGAGTCTGCTCCCTGCAGAGTGTGCCCCGTGTATGGCTCAAGATGTGTGAGGGCACGCAAGGGTATTTGTGCTCGAGGAGCATGTCTGAGAGGGGATCAATAGTGCCTTCTCACAGAGATCTTTCTTCTTCAGCTCTTTCTACTCTTACATTGGGGGCTTCCTTTAAATATTTCCCCCGTATTGGCAATTGATAGCATGTAAGTCTAGAATTTTCATAACTCCAAGAAAGGGGATAATGCTCTCATTACCTCCTCTACTTTCTCTCCTTCTTGGTCTCATCGATCCAAACCACTGACCGTGCTTCTCCTTAAATACTGTCACACTGTGTGTTCCCAGCCCAATCGCTTTTCTATTTGTATTCTCTCTCAAAGTTGTAGAATGTTTTCTGTCAGTCCTGGAGATTAAGCAGCCACCATTTTCAGCCCTTATAGAATGACCGAGAAATGCAGCAGCTGTGTTTCCACCAAATCATACGGCAGCGTTTTCTTGTTCGCCGAATGGGATCCTGGTAATAATAAGAAACTTACATATATACCTATGTTTGAGTATATGTATACGTATACACAACTGATATCTAGTGAGCTTATATGTGGAAGGAGTATAAGAGTAACTTCAGGAAAATGTAGCATTTTATGAAGATGATCCCCATGTTTACAGATGGGAGATTACAATGGGATCAGTCTAGAAAGCCTCAGACCAACCATAATATGGGAAAAGGCATTTCAAAAGATAGGGTTACTCAGCCTATCATCAATTTAATTAAAATGTAGTTTGTACCATGACTGTTCTATTAGTTAATTTGTTATTTAAAGCAGCTTGAGAAGTATTTATTTTAAATATAGAATTTGTGTTAATGAGTTGGAAAAGAGTATTCCATTGCTTGGCAGAGATGTTACAGCATAAAGATTTATGACAGTACAACAAAAACCAGCTAGCAGTCAGCTTGCATAAGAATATATGGTACACACAGATATTTGATAATAGCCATTCTTTTGTAGCCAGAGTAAGAGGGTTGGGAGTGGGAGGCATAAACAAGGTCACTGATGAATCAAAAATCCTGGGAGAAAACTGTACTGAATTCTGAGTACAGGTCTGGGATGCTTGGTTAAAGCTTGAAAGGTCATGCATCTGCTCCGAGGAGGTAAGGGAGAGCCCAGTGGGCAGGGGTATGCACGGACCAGCGTCTGTGTCTCTGCTTCAGCCAGAAAAGTTACCAGTCCGCCGTATTCATTGCTCTTCCTCCTCTGAAATTTGCCACCTCTTCTCTTCAAAAGTGGGACATTAGCTTAAATGGAATTACTATATAATTTATCTGGTGTGTGTGAGTCTGTGTGTATGGACATGGCTGTTGCATATACATGATTCCTGCTATAACAAGTTCCTACAAACTTAGTGGCTTAAAACAACACAGATTTATTACAGCGCTGTATGTCAGAGTGCTGCGGGGATCTCGCTGAACTAAAACCCAGGGCTTGTGAGGGCTGTGCTTCCCCTGGAGGCTCTAGGGGAGAATCCATGTTCCTGCCTTTTCCAGCGTCTGGAGGCTGCCTGCTTTCTTTGGTTTGGGCAGCCCTTATCCCAGCATTAATAACCTTGCATCTCTTTGACCCTGGCTCTTCTACAGTCAGTTCGGCCTGTATACTTCCGCCTTTCCCTCCGATTTCCAAGGACTCATAATTATATTAGGCCCACTTGGATAATGCAGGATAATCTCTTCAAGTCAGAGCCTTTACCTTCATCACAGACAAAAGCCCTTTTGCCATGTAAGGTAACATAGCAGGTTCTAGAGATTAGGAGTGGACATCTTTGGAGGCCATTATGCTGCCTACCACAATATGCATATATTTATTAGATATAAATATATTAGAGTAGAGTGAAAAAATAACTACTGCCGTTGGTTTCAGTATGAAAGCATCATCTGTCCTGATCAGGTTACTCTGGGTATGACATTGAGCATCTGGTCTAAAAACATCCATGGGATGGCCATTTTGATTTAAGTACATAGGGAAGGAAAGTAATGAATAGTGGGGCAAACCACCTCGTTAGAATTATTTCTTTGAGACCATTTTTTACTTAGTTAAGCCAAATGGCTCAGTATTTGCAAAAATATAACTCTAGCCATGGTTATGTTATTGTTTGATCAAAATAATCTATAGTAACAAATTTGCTTAATATTTATCTCTTTTGCATAATTAAAAGAACTTTTCATAATGATTATTGATATGCTGTGTGAAGTTTTGATTGGAAACATTATGTACAATTTATGAATACTGAAAACAGTGGGCAGTGTCATTGTCTACCTGTGCTCTCCCTTACTTGCTCAGACTTTCCTCTTCCCTTCCTTACGTCTTATTTTCTTAAGCCTTAAATGTCATATAGATGTTTATTACTTATTTATTTATTTTTAAAGATTTTATTTATTTGAGAGAGAGGGTGAGAGGGAGAGAACGCGAGTGGGGAGGGGCGGAGTGGGAGGGAGAAAAGATCTGAAGCATAGTCCTCACTGAGTGTGGAGCTTCACATGGGGCTTGATCCCATGATCTTGAGATCATGACCCGCGTCGAAACCAAGAGTTGGACACTTATCTGACCAAGCCACCCAGGTGCCCCATGTCGATGTTTATTTTAGTTACATTCTAGACCTTTCCATAAAGGATCCAAAGGATGGCTTTGGGGATTATTGCATACATTGGTGGTAGTTTCAAATATGAGGTGTCATTTTCATTGTTTAACCTCCATATCAGGTTCCATTCCTTTTTTTTTTTTTAAGATTTTATTTATTAGGTTCCATTCTTGAGTGGTTTTATAAGTTGCTAATAATTCTGTTTTGAACAGAGCCTTTGAAGTGACTGAAGACTAGTTCTAATGATTCTTCATGAGTGCATTTACCTAAAGGCCTTTTTTTTTTTTTTTTTTTTTTTTTTTTGCATTACTTCACCTTGTTTTCTTCTTTTGATTGTAAAGAAGTGGATTCTTGGCCATTTACCAGTCTTTTAAAGAATCAAAAATTTTCTTAAACCTAGCACCCTTTTTCTCTTTTTGTGTTTCCTTATCTTCTCATTTTTTTTTGGCCACTCTATACCTCTCTAGCCTCTAAGATTTATAAAGCAAAGAATCCTATCTTCATCATCACTCTGCAGAAACTGGCTCAGTGCTTTGCATTCAAGAAGTATACACCCCTTTCCTCTCAGCCCCAAAAGCATGGCAGTGGTATCAAGGAAGGGTGTAAAGCATAGACTTGGTCACAGTTGGTTTAAAGGGGTAGACAGTCTATTCATTTCAATTTCTAAATAATCCAGTGTGATGAAAGACTTTGTATCTTCGAATATAAAATTTCTGTAGATCCAAGTTCAAATGTGTTCTTGATCTTATAATTTTATTTACAATTGTTCTAGCATTCCTTTATTTTTTTAAAGAGTTTATGTATTTATTTGACAGAGAGAGAGAGAGATAGCGAGAGAGGGAACACAGGCAGGGTGAGTGGGAGATGGAGAAATTCCCTGTGCAGGGAGCCTGATACAATAAGGGGCTTGATCCGAGGACTCTGGGATCATGACCTGAGCTGAAGGCAGATGCTTGCTTAATTGACTGAGCTACCCAGGCGTCCCCTGTGCTGGCATTCCTTTAACAGAATTGTTTTTTACACTGAAGAAGTGTTTTATAGTACTTTCTATTCATTATAATTTTATATGCATTTTAATTTTTGTACCTTCTCCAAGATTGTAAATGTATATGGAGACATCACAAATAACTTTCTCCATCAATATCCTCAATTGGATATGCGTGATTAGTGGCCAGTGTAAAACTCTATTAGTGTAGAAAATTGAGATTCTTAATTAGAAAACATATCTACTGAAAGCACAACTAAAATGATTGCTGTCTGCTTTTAGTTATGTCAGCCATCTTTATTCGTGTCCTTAATTTGAAGACATACTAAGTGGCCGCATTTTGGTTAAGCCTGTAGTGTAAGGCTTAATTGCTTCAGGAGAGAAGTTTGATTTAGCTATAGATAATTTTATAGTTGTGGTTACTTTCCCTTACTAATTTTAAAGACAGGGTATATACTTAAAGAAAAAAATAAAACAACGATTTTGATCTTAACCCATTAAGTAACTACTAGGGCACAACTGTATTCTTCAGAACTTGGTTTTTGTAGATCTTGATTCCGCTTTACTCATCTGCAGTAAATGATGCTTTGCTATATTGGTGATGCAAAATCTTGATGTGTGTGGTCTGTTTTCTTTTGCAAGAGTCACAACTGCCATTACAGCAGTGTCCTGAAGTGTCTGGAAAAAGGGTGTGTGTGTGTGTATGTGTGTGTGTGTGTGTTTGTTGCGGTGATTCTTTGCCTTTATATATTCACAAGTATGACTCCTTTTTATTGACTGAAGCCTGAGTTTTGATAAAGGCTTTTTTTTTTTTTTTTACTTCAAGGAAGTATTTATATTAAAGAGTATAATTGTGATATCAAAGGGATACTATCTGAATGAAGGTATTGTTTATAAAACTAATCAGACAATTTTTTTCTATATGATGAAAATGTTACGCTTTTAAATAAATGAAATGTTGTATTTCCCAGTTTTTTGCCTACTCAGCCACTAATCTTATTGGTAATACTGTCTTTGCGAGTACCTTCTAATAATAGAGTTTAAAAACATCAAAATAATGTAAGAATACTTTTCTCAGTTCTTCACCATTACTTACTATGTGTCACTCCAGTGTTCCTTGAAAAGATCTACTAAGTATATGTGGGAAAATACAGTTACTTTGTCTCTATAACTTGATTATGATCAAATGTGCTTCATCTTTCTGAAAAATGTAAGAAATCAGATTATAGTAGTATTTGTTGCTTGCCTTTTCGTAGTCAAGACACATCTAATTTACATGGGGGTATAGGCCACATCTAGAACCACTAATTATGTTGTTAAATTAATTGAAGTAATTTCTTGTTGCTTCTTAAAAGTCATTTAATTTTTGAAAAACAGCATTTAGGAGGCTTGAATTAGGAAATCTTTTCAGTGAAATTGAGCCACTTCTGAATGAATGTTCTATAAAGTCGGCACAGTCTGTTCTAAAGAGATTGATTCAACTGTAGCACAGTAAATATTATAGGAATTGTGATGAATATGCAACTTTAGACAGCTTTCCTTTTTTTTTTTAAATTTAACCCTAATCAGGAAAAAAGACTGTTATTCAGTATTGTTACATTGTATATTTCACCCTTGTCTTTATAATTTTCTATTTGGTGAGATCATTTATCTTTTAAGTTTTTATTAAAGAAAACTTGAAACCTATGCAAAACTGAAGAGAGCAGGGTACTGAAATGCCATACCCACCTCTCAAGTCTATCAGTTATCAATTTATGACCAATCTTGCTTCATGTTTACTACACCAGGTGGGATTATTTCAAAGTAAATTCCATACCTCAGATAATTTCTTCTGAAAACGCTTCAGTATGTATTTCTAAAAGATAAAAACTTTATAATGTAATCCCATACTGTTTGAGAAAAGACAGTATTTCCTTAATGCTATGTAGTGGTATTAAAATCACTGTTTTATACATATGGTTTCATATTAGGCTAGTTTAAATCAGGATCCAAAGAAAATTCACACATTGCATTTGACACACAAGCATACATTATGATTTATTCATTGAAATTGGATTTTTTTTCCTGTGGTTTTTCTCTCTCTAAACTTTGCTGAATCCATCCCTGTGGTGTCAGCCATGTTTCTGTGTCGCCTGTATGAGATACAGAGTCTTGGTTTGATTCTGGTTTTGATTTTTCAACAGTGGTATCTCTAGGTGGTGGCATGTGGTTCCATCAGGAGATGAGTAGTCTGGTTGTTTCTCATTTTGCAGTATTAGCAGCATTGGTGATTACTGCATGGACACATTATTTGTTTCTATATTTGCAACATGTTAATTGTCTTTCACTTATTGGCTAGAATATTTCTATAAAGAGAAATTTTTCCTTGACATCTAGTTTATTACCCTGTGGTATATTTTGCACAGGAAAAGACAGACCATATGCTTAATTCCATTTCTTTCTTTACCAGTTTTCAGAATAGCGAGTTGGTTTTCCAGGCTAACATCCTCTTGGTTTCTCTTTCCTTTCCCCACCTTTAAAAATTATGTCATTAAGAACTTAAAAACATTGACATATTGTTTTAACCTATTACATTATTATTCTTACTTGTGCTCAAATTGCCATATTTGGAGTAGTGACACCTGTCTAGTTTGGCTCCTGAATGCTTTTGATAAGAGCATTCTTGGCTTTTTGCAATGGCAGTGTATTCCATGCTCATCTTACACATTTTCTGCCTCATACCTGGAATCAGCCATTTCTTTAAGCATTTTTGTCCTGTTATTAGGAAAGCATATTCAGAAGTCATTGTGTGGGTACATTGTTTTTATTTTGCTAAGCTTAATAGTAAGTTAAAATCAAGAGCATCATGGTCAAATTTTCAATTTTCCAAGTCATGGCAGAGAGTGTAGTGAATCTATTCATGATTATTTGAGAGTTCTATTTTTTAAAAATTTCTTTTTCCCAGATTTATTGAGAAATAAGTGACATATGTCACTGTTTAAGTTGAAAGGCATACAGTGTGATGGTTTGATTTACATATGTTACAGAATGATTACAACAGGTTCAGCTAACATCCATTTTCTCATAAGGGTATAATACAAAGTAAAGAAAGAAAAGGGAAAAAGAAAAATGTTGTGCTTGTGATGAGAACTATTAGAATTTACTCTCCCACAAACTTTCCTGTATATTCCACAGTGGTGAGCAGTAGTCCTGCTATCACGTTCCCAGTACTTGTTTGTCTTGTAACTGGACGTGTGTGCCTTTTGGCCATCTTCCTCTGATTACCCCTCCTTGAGGTTTTCAGTTTTTGCATATGTTGCTTTTCTTTTTTAAATTGAAGTCTCCTTGGCATATAGTGTTACATTAGTTTCAGGTGTCCAATGTCGTGATTTCAGAGAAGTATATACCTTAGGCTGTGGCCACCACGAGGGTAGTTGCTATCACAACACAACACTGTCACAACACCACTGATTATATTCCGTGGTCTGTACCTTTTATCCCTGTGACTTACTCATTCCATAACTAGAGAGAGATGAAACTTTTTAAGGGCACTGATCAATCAAATGTGTTCTCCATGCCAGTTCCAATTTGCCTGTATTTGGATTCTGATGAACGTTTTAGTAACTGTAAGACTAATGTTCCCATGGGCACTAAGGACCGTGCATTTGATGAGCTCATACTTGGCAGGTGTCAGGTGTCAGAAGCACTGATGGGCCGTTCTGCTTGGCCTTCAGGAGGATGGCAGAACGCACTTTCACTGCTGTGCGGATGTTGGGAGGAGCACCACAAAGAAATCCAGACATTTTGACAATGACTGGTAGCCAGTGTTTTAAGATTCTGTTTGCTTGCTTTGGTCCTCCCCTCCCCCAATAATGAAGAAGAAATGGTGTATCAGTTAATGAGATATTTGTCCCTGGTGAAACTGAGTGGCCAGAAAATTGTTCCAAACTATTATGTCTTTGGAAGGCACCGTGTTAGGGAAATTGGTCATAGTCTGGATTGCTGAGTTTTGGAGAGGTTTTTCCTAGTCTGGTGTTTCTTAGCATAAGCTTACTCGTCCCTAAGAGTGGCATATGGCTCCCACTCCCACAGTCTTCACCACATCCTAGTGATCTTATATTCTACATTTTATCTTCCTAGGGTGTCCTCATGGGTGGTGTCTGAAGTGGGACATATAATCATAGAACTGTGGAAACAGAATATTCTATCTTAACATACACTTTCAATTTATTATCTCATATTTTAAAACTTATCCCTTCTTTTATGTGTTTAATAATGTTTATATTAATGGAGTTGAGAATAATGCATTTAGATGGTAAATAAATAAACCACTACAGTTCTGCATGCTTAAAAAGTGGTTTGTTTTTTTTTTAAATTTTTTTATTTTTCTAATTGTGCTGTATTGTCAGGAGGGACTGTAGCTACCAGACCTGTCTCCTATCTGAACTCTCACAGCAGCCCTTCTGTCCAGTCCATTTGCTTAAGAAGCTACCTCTCTTCTTTTGCCCCAGTGCTTTAAAAACTTTCAAAAGCTTCTCAGTACTTTTTAACAAAGTTAAAACTATTAGTGTGTTTCATTAAGGTTTGTGAGAACTATTTTGTGTCTTTCTTTTCAACTGTCTCTCTTTGTATCCTGTAACTAGCACCCTTTGATGAGTTTCTTGTTTGGGTCTAGGCCTCCTTAGCTCCAAGCACCCTATTTTCTCCTTGTGTGGTAAAGCTTCTTCTCTGTTCTTGTTGCACACCCCGCTAACCCCATCTTATACGTCAGGACTCTGCTGAAGTCCCAGTTTCTCTGATAGGTCTGCCCTGATTCCATAGATTTGCTGTATGGACCTGGAGTGCCTTGTAATCTTCCTAAGTCCAGGAGCATAGGGAATTTGTCTGGTTCCACGACTGCTGTGCTGGTAAACGTTTTACAGCTGAATCTGTGAAAAGCAAAAAAGACATGACTTTTGTAGCATTTGTCCATGTAAATGCTCTTATTGTGGCCAATTTCAAGTTAGTCATGTTCCTGAATAGAGTCCTTAAGAGAGGCATGGTGGCACACCGTTACAGGGGATTTCTACCAGACAGAGGCAGTGGGTGCGTCATGAGCATAGGTAATGATAAAATGTAAAATAATTGGGAAGTGGAGTGTTTGAGTGTTTGTTATCTTTGTGTTTAATATAATTTATTTGATTGTAAGTTTCTATAATTTTTAATAATGACTCTAATAAGCAACTCTCAGAAATTTAAAATGTAATCTTTTCTCGTGAGATGTGAGCCATCTCTAGAAATCCTTTGTATCAAGCACATTTTTTGAGTTGATTAGAAACTGTGGAATAAAGTAAGTATGGTAAGTAGTTACTGGAGACAATTCTGATTGAGAGACGCTTGGAGCAATTGTGGGATAGATCCATGGAGGAAGGAGAGAGAAGTTAAAAGGTAGATAGATCTCTAGAGTACCTGCATTTAGACACTGACTAGATTGGGTAAAGGGGGTCAGAGAGCATATTCAGATTCTGACCAAGATTGTATTAAAAACGTATATAACCACGCCCTCCCTTTTGGCTTTTTATTTTCATGTCATTCTTGGCATTTATTTTCACATCACATCTATGCTTGTATATGTGTGAAAAGGTAAAGAGAAACATGAGCTGTGACTTCCTAGCTTCCTAAGCCTTTCTGATGGTCATCCTTTGCAGGACTCCCAGTAGCAGAGCTCAGCGTCCTGTGGTCCCAGTGGTGCACATCAGCATCTCAGATTTTAACCTGATGAGAAGTAAAGGAGGCATTCTTTTTCTGTTTGGTCTTTTCCAGTGACTTAGCTGTCATATAAAAATATTTAATGTGTATTTTTGGTATTTTAACTCAGTAAATGTGTTTTGGAGATCGAGCCAGCCTCTGATAGGCAGTATGTTCTTAATGAGTCCTATGATTAATTCATAAAGATACTGAATACTATTTCTTTTTAAAAGGAATTTCTGTTTTTTCCTTTTAGAAGCGCAAGTACAAAAAGAGTATGGTTTGTCAAATCATCATTTAATCCCTTGTAAAGATCTTCCACTTAGGTCATGATAATTTTTACCCATAATTTTCTCTCAAGTATGTGAGATTTCTTGACATTGGAGGTTTCAAAGGTTTGAAAGATTTGACGTCTCTTTTCATTTTTTTTACCCCTTGATAAAGGAAGACCAGTGTTCAGTCCCAAGCCTGTTATAGAATGCATGATACATAGTTGGAAGACTTGCTTAGAATAAATAAATTCCAGTTAATTAATTTTTTTAGCATACACCGAGCAGTCGTAAGTTCTAAACATGTTAGAATAAGTCACCTGTGTATACCCTGTTAATTTTGGTATTTTAAAGCTCACTTCTTTTTGTATAAATATGTAGTCGATACTGTATAGACCCAGTAACATACATACTCTGTTATCTAGTAGATAAGGGTTTATGTTGATCTCTAAAATAACAACAGTAGTTAATAAAAATAAGGGATTATGCAAAAGGAAAATAAGTTGAAGTTGAAAAACGAAGACAAAGGTAAAGGAAATTTATGTACGTACACTCGGTGTCTGTTCCATTTATCACAGAGTATTCTGGTCCACAAAACTTTGCATTTGCTTCCTGGCAGCTAATGTGTAAAGGGAAGTAAGAAAAATCTTTTAATGTTTCTTTACTGACTCTGCTGACCAACACGAGCTCTGTCGGACTCCTGGCAGACGTACACAATGTTAGTCCGTCTACCCATGAGATTCTTTACGATTGGCTCTTCTTATTTTTCTCTGATTGGCCATACTGCTTAAATTTCTTTGAGCTGGTTACATGCCATGCAAGAAAGAGCTCATTTCTGCGGAAGCATGTTGATGTCCACTGTTCTGAATAGTTTAACAGGCAGAGAATCTAGAGAGGAAGATAAAGAGCAAAAAAGAAAAATGTAAGTGAATCGAAACTAATTTCACAAGAATGAACTTACCATCCTATGTGCTGCTATTTCTGGGCATTTACTTTGCCTTTGAATTATCACCTTATTCTGTTATAACTTGCATGCTTGCATTATAATAGCTTTTATATGAGAACAAGTGTATATAAAAAAGAGGAAACATGCAAGTGCATGTAGATATCCAAGACCACTACAGTGGGGGCCCCTGATTCATGAAGATGTTAGCATGGATCTGCTGGAGCTCAGGGGTGGGTGAATGGGGAATGAATGATAATAGATTAATCTTGCTTGTTGGAGAGACAAGATAGAGAAAAAAAAAAAGATGAACGTATTCTTTCTTGGAAGTCCCATTTTGCTGTTTATACCTTTTATTTACCGATTGTTGAGATGTGAATTATCAGAAAAACACTTCACTGATGTTTGCTACTGAAGCTACTAAATTGGTAGTTTTGCCTGAATTACTTGATCAATTCAACCCAAGTTCCTAAATTGACTAAAGCATTTGACAAGACAGTTTTGGAGAAAATACAGACTATTTCACAAGATTGTAGTAACACGTTGTATGAAAGTATAGATTAAGGGCATCCAACACATTTCTGTTAATTCTAGTATATGTTCCTGACATAGATATAAGAACAAATGTCATCATGGTTACAAAAGCTGATGTAAAACTCAGACATTGTAATAGCCATGAAGTAGGACATTTCCAATGTTATTTTCTAAAGGTTAACTGTCAGGGTTTAGGTCCTCTAAAGAAAAAGTTTTAAAATGGCCTAGGATAGAGTATTTATTTTATAGGCAATGTTTCTAGACAGTATAGTCTTTCTTTCAGTATTTTATTTCTGAGAATCAAAAGCTGTTAGAGCTGAAGAGGTTTTTAAGATCAAATCCATGTCCTTCTTGTTCTAGATGAGGAAACCAAAGCCACGTGAGACTGTGGGGAGCCCAGTGCTCTTGTAATGTGTTTTGAAATATTTCCTGTTTGAATTAAAACCTAAGCATGTATGAGCTTTGCAACAATGGTGGCCTAGGGACACACTTTCTCCTGCTACCCCCCACCCTCCCTCCGGGTGACCCTTCTTTTGTATGTTGAATCAGTGTAGGGTCACATTTGCAGAGAAAACTAAGGAGACATATTAGAAATCTGTGCTAATGCAGATAAATTTTGTAAAATCAAACAAGATTGATTACCATCCCTACTTAATTCAGAGCAAAGGAAGGGAATCTAATTTTTCTATTTTTTCCACACCTCGTTTGCTGTAATGAAAATGGCATTCTGCTTTGAATCACTTTCAATGAAATGATTTTCAATATTGTTGTCTCTGTGACATTTTGACAATTAAAATGTACTTCTCAAGCCTACTGGAAATGCTGCAGTGCTTTTTCTTGTTTTCATTTTTTCCCACTGGCCTGTATCTGTGCTCGTTGCCTAGGAAACTACTATTGGGTTGAATTTTGTTTGCTTGGTTGTCAGGCTGTCAGAGTTATGGGTAAAGTTCTTGGCGTTATATTTGTAAAAGTGGAATAACTATTAGAAATGTTTTATCTATGTTAAAGTGCTTTATCTCCTCAATTAAAAAGCAGCCAAGCAGTTCTTTGGTTTTCTTAAAATAATAGAGGATTTTTCCCCTTGATTATTACTGGAATTTTCTGTTTTGTGGACACATTTGTAGTAGGATTTGAATTGCCACTGTGGGTTAGATCCAAATATAGCACTTCAATAAAAAATTCTTATGTAAATATTTATTTACTTTGGGGACTTGTGGACATATATTATGATTCCTAAAATGTGCAAATATAAACATTAAAATACTACATTAAACATCCAGTGAGATCTTACAAAATGCAGGTCATTTGCCCTGTGTCTGATAAGTTAAAAAAGTATTCTCTCTATATAACACTGAAGTTAGAAAGAAGTTAAAGTTACAAAGAAGTAGAATAGGGACACCTGGGTAACTCAGATGGTTAGGCTATTGCCTTCAGCTTAGGTCATGATGTGAGAGATAGGGATGTTGCTACTTCAGAGCATCATCTGGGAACTTGACGGAATGCAAAATCTCAGGCCCCACCCTTGCATCTATTGAATCAGAATCTGTATTTTTAACAAATCTCTTAGGATTGTTAGGCAGTACTCTCCAGTCTAGCTAGAGCAGCGATTCCTGTCTTGGCTGCATATTTGAATTGCCCAGAGAGCTTGTCAAAGTCCCTAGGCTTTATCCTAGACTTAATTTTCAGTATTTCTGCACAGGGGCCTGGGAACCAGCCTTATTCTCAGATTATTTTTTTTCCCTTTTTTAAAAAATTAATTTCTTTTCAGCATAAGAGAATTCATTGTTTATGTTCTCAGATTATTTTCATGAACAGTGGAGATTTAAAAACTCAAAGGGTGTACACATAATGTGAGATGAGGATGGGGAGATCTTTTAGTACTGATCTGGATTTTGGACCTTTGGTGGTTAAGGTCAGATATAGGAGGGGTATTGGTGGAGAAAGAGAGTTAGTTCTTAATGAGTGCTTAGCATATGCTACATAGTGTTATCCTGAATTGACTAAGTATTAGAAAAGACTGTTTTTGGTGAACATACAGCCTCTTTCACTCCCAAGAGTGTAGTGGCACATTGTGTGAAGATATAGATTGAACCCTTACTGAAAAGCATTTCTGTTTAATACAGATAGTTGTTCCCTACATAGAAATGGAATATGAAGCATTTAATTTCTCTCTCTCTCTCTCTCCATGATATACCCTCCTTCAGTGTGCTACTGCCCAACTCCTTCCCATAAATCTCCTAAAAATAAAATAAGTTGTGATGATGTTAAAAGCCTCAGTTGTTTGCCAGTCTTAGTGAAAGGGAACTTGTCTCCTTCTCATGACCTTTCTTTTTACCTGTAGAGAATGATTGCAGAGATCCCAGCATCTGATGAGTCACTGGCTGCTTACCAGTGACTCTCCTCCCAGCTCTGAGGTTCTTTGTGAGTGAATTCAGCTAATAGACATTTACTACTGGCCCTTGGTGAGATGACCATGATGGTAGATGTTGGTGAAAAAATTGCAAATACATCAGAGCCCCTGTCTTTAAGTTCTTGGTCTTTAAGGATTTCATCCTTTCTGGAGGGGAGCATGATCTCTGTGGCCTGATTATTGAGGCTTGGATTTTGTCGTTACCCCTTATTAACAGGTTAACTTCAGGGGCCCTGGGGGTCTCAGTTGGTTGGGCGTCTGTCTTCAGCTCTGGTTTTGATCTCAGGGACCTGGGATCAAGTCCCACGTCCGGCTCCCTGCCCAGTGGGGAATCTGCTTCTCCCTCTTCCTCTGCCTCTTCCCCTTGCTTGTGTGCGTGCTCTCTCTTTTTCTCTCAAATACATACATACATACATACATAACTTAAATAAATAAATAAATAAATAAATAAATAACAACTTAAGTAGGTAAACTTTAGCCAGGATATCTTGCCCGTGCAACACCAGTTTCCCTACCAAAAAAATGGAAATAATAATAGAACCTATTTTGTAGCTTGTTCTGAGGTATGATCAATTAATATATTAAGGTTCTTAGCACATGCATGACCCCTAGTAAATGCTCAATATATGTTCATGGTTACAGACTTAATTGGTTTATTATAAATGATCAGGATGTATTTACTTTTACATTACTCTTTCCTTGAATGGATTAGATTAGCTACGAAAGATCTCTGCACTTTGAAGGTAATATAAACAGACATGTAGCCATATGTTCCAGAGCCATGAAGTCTTATTGCTGCCTTGGAGCAACCAGTTGGTTCCAAATGGCTTTATTAATAACCAGTATGTACGAGGCTATATGGTAAGAAATTAATCTGAAACTGGAACACATAAGATAGAAAAGTGGATAATGAGCTATTTGGATACTTTTGAAGTGTTTCTGTCATACTCCCCAGTATCAAATAGCATTTCTTCAACGTACACCAGTCCCTAATCCTGTGCTCTGTTTCATTTGTCTTCATAATGCTGATTGCCTTGTGACTCCTCTGTACTTACTTACCCATTGCTCTTCTTTTACCACGAAATCTCACATCATTGAGGGGTTATTTGATGCCAGCAGCTAGAAGAATGCTTAGCATATATGAGGAGGGGCTCAAGAGACCCTTGTCTTGAATGAATGACTTCTGGTACATGCTTATATAATGTCTTTTAGTACCATGAAGATTCAAGTTCAAGTTGGAAACTCTGTTTATGACGAAAATTAAGTATAGAGACCCCAGTGGAGGTTTAATGCCTGAGAATTAAGAAGAGGATTGCCTTTGTGAGGTAGTTGGTGATGGCTAATGAGCTAGCAAAGTAGGTTTAAAAATGTGGTAAAGTAGGGGAGAGTCAAGTTTACATCCTTAAGTCACAGAAAACAGACTAATGAAATAAGTGAATCTCCAGTCCCCGGTGAGGGGGGATATGACACGTTTGTATAGTATTGTGGGATAAAGGTTAGAACAATAAAGGAATGGGAGAAAAATGCTTATCAAAAGTTAACTTGACAGTTCTTGAGAAACTTAAATCCTTAATAAAATAATAGAAGACAAATGCCCAAGGAGAAGGGCATTTAGAGACAATCTTCAACGCAATCAATAATCAACATCCATTTCTGAAAGATAAATTACTTGTCAGATGAAGTTGATAATTTCAAAATTTAATTACATGATTATTGACCTCGATTGGTAAAGCGAAAGGGATATGAGGGATTTGATACAGATATACATATAAAATTGTGTGTGAGAAATTAATTTAGATTTGCTTGTACTCACATACTCATAGGGGAATAAACACTACACAAAAGGTGGTGGTGCAAATTGATAGTAAAAAAACAAACAAACAAAAACCCAGAAGAAAACCCTAAAATGTCAGTGGGATTTCTAGCTGTAGTGTTCTTTACCGATATGTGAAGTAGCAATTCTTTGAACTTTTGAAGCAAAAAACTTTTTTTTTTTTGGTCTTCTCTGGCCATCCGATATTTGTTTTTCTTTACTAAAAAGATTGCCCTTACAATATTTAAGACAGTCAAAGTGAAAAGGGTAGAGATACAGTAACAGTTTAACAGACATTTCCTAAGTGCCTTTTGCTGGGCTGGGAAGTAGGGGTGGAAGCTCTAAAATTACTGAGGTCCCTGTGTTGGTTCATCCAGGTCTCCCTGCCTTGCTTTATCTTTCCTGTGTCACATCTTTAACTTTACACTTTAGCCATGCTGATTTTTTTCCAGTCCTTTTAATTCTCTAGAATTTAGGTGTCTGGCCTTTGCCTCTGCAGTTTTCTCTGAGTCCATGTCTTCTTTTTTCCTCTTCATCCCACTGACCAGACATCAGCATCGCCACTCCAAAACAAAACTGCACACTGACAAACCAAAAACTTCATCTTCATGTCATGGTTGATTCCACAAATGTCTGTTTTAGGGTTGTGACAGTGAAGAATGCAGTAGTGTTCTCTGGGAGCTCTGTGCTAATGGGGAGGCAGATCCTAAAACTTCTGATGAAACAGTGTGGCAAGTGCGAGGGTAGGAACCGGAAGGCCATAAAAGAAACACCTCACTCCTGAAGAATTGGTCAGAGGCTTTCTAAGAGAGGAGACACAAAGAGAATCTAAAAGGATAACAGGGACAGTGGAGCTGTGGCTTCTCTTCTGAAGTCTTTGCTGATGTTCTTAGGAAAGATTCCCCTCTTAGGTGTTTTGGTAGAGCTCTGTTCCTGCAGCCCCGGGAGCATGCTCTAAAGGGCTGGATAATTTGCCTTCTCTGGCGCATGGCAGAGGCCAACTCCGGGCTGCACACCGTGAGCCCCCTGGGGAGGCGGTGATAAAGAGGAGGGGGTTTCTGGTGCTCTCTGTCAAAAGCTGTATTACTGGACTGGTGGGGAGGAAGCTAATAATAGTGCGTTAAAGGAAAAGGGAGAGATGAAGCAGCCGGCTCTTCTTTCTCAAAGATTGCTTGTCAAGGTCCCTCCTGGAACTCAGCCTCTAGTTGGGGCTGTTGGATGTATGACAATAGAGGGCACAGACACTCCTCTGCACACTACTGCGAGGGAGAACATTATCTGTAACAATAACCTAGAAGCCCCCCCCCCCCCGCCCTTTTTCTTTTCTTTTTTAAAAAATCATCTCTAAATATCTTGTTCATGCTTGAAGGAAGGCAGCTCAGCTAGCTCTTGCCGCCGTGCGTGCTTCTGGGTGCACACTCCTGCTCTCTCTCTGTCTTTTTCTTTCTCTCATTGTTTCTTTCTAGCTCATTCTCATGTTCTCGACTCCAGTCCCCTCGTTGCTCATGAGGTATTTTTCTGAAAGTGCAAAAAGAAGCCCCAAATGGAAGGAAGCCAAACTGTTCTCCCAAAGAAAGTCTTTGGTGCCCGCTGTTCACATAGTTTCCTACCCCCTGTGGTTATTTTCATCCGGGCACCTTGTTGTATAGATCACCCTTCTTACCTTGACTTTCATCCTCTTACTAGCGTCTTTTTATCATGGGGCAGGTGGTGGTCTGCTAGAGTATTTGTTCCCTTTTGAATGTTCAGAGTGGGATTCACTTGGAGTGATTTTTCCACAATAAATGACTCTCAAAACCCCTTGGCTCCATAGTCATTATTTTTCAGAATCTCTAGAAGAGTAGTGTCTGGTAGAGGCTCACACGTGTTTGTTGATTGAAGTAGCCAGACATTACACCTGCCAGAGCAACACAAGAAAGGGACACCAAAATTAGATAAAAGGGAAAAGATCACCCTGTGAAGCTTTGCTTTTTCTCTGCTCTTTGGGCTGGCCTGAACATTCCCCGATGGGCTCCTGGCAGGTGCTCAGGATTCTGGCATCAACTGACCATTTTCCCTGAGCTGGAGCTACCTTAGTAAAGGGTCTGGGGACACTAAGTCTTTATATACAGGACTCAGTAGATAGTGCGTATTTTTATAAGCTGCTGGTTATTTACCGCTGGCTAGGCCCTACCCTCTCCTTCAGGATGCAGAAAGGTAAACGTGAAAGGCTTTTTACCTCTGACCCGTTTCTTAAACACCCTCACTGTCCTCTTTCCTATTCTCAAAGACAACAACTAAGGAACCCCTGGGTTGCATCTTTAGTCATTGGGAAGTTTTTGTTCCTGACTGATGTATTTGAACCAACTTTAAAAAATTGTAGTTCCTGCTTTGGGGGGTTTTGTGTGTATGTGTGTGCACGCACGTGTGTGTTGGGGGAAGGGAGGAAGGACAGTTACAGTGAATGGGGTGCACACTTGTCCTCTGGTTAAGTAGCTGGTGGACGGCATTAGAGGTGAGGACAGAGTGCAGTGGGAGAGGGAGGGCGGAGAAATTCCACTAGCATCCCGGGCTACAGAGCTTTGTTGCACTGCTTGCGCCCATTCTGGCTGACTGGGCCAGGCGCTCCTGCTACATGGGTCAGGCTCCAGGCTCTCTGGCTCGTGCCTCAGGGGTTCAGGTGGGGTTGCACCTTCCGGGCACTGACGGAGTGCAGGAAGAGAGGGGACAGGCCTCTTGCCTGGGCTCCTTCCCCGCCCAGCTGTGGTTTGTGGGGAGCTGCGTCCTCAGAGTGAAAGCCACATCTCCCCTTGCCTTGGGGAGCTAAAAGCCTCACAATTACTTGACCCCCTTGCTGCTCTTCCTTAGTCCTGCCATATATTTGTAAACAGTCCGTCCTTTAGATTTTCCTCACTGACCCCTTTCTGAATCAGCCAGCTGTTTTGCTGCTGGGCCGCCGAAGCTGGATGTGATGGATTTGAGGAGTTAGGACACTGAGCAGTGGGGACGTGGTTGGGAGGAAGGGCAGATGCTGGGCAGTCTAAGTTAGTGACATTGGTGAAGGACAGAGGTATCGCACAGTGGCGCGTGTTGGAGAAGCCGTCCGTGTGGGGTGGCCGACAGGGCGTGCTGGGTGTGTGTGGTGGCTGAGCCCTGGGCCGAGAAGAGTATTCTCGGAAATAGTGTTAAGAAGATTCTTAAGTCCTGATTGCTGCAGGCCTTGACACTGAGGCCTCTGTCCTGGGATTTTCTGTTTAATTCTTGGGAGGGCCGGCTGGCTGGCTGGCTGGCTGTCTTGTTTGTGTATATATATGTATGTATGTATTGTGTATGTTATGTTTGTATCATTTAATATGGCTAATTGCAGAATCACATGCAGTTGTGAGAAGTAATACAGAGATTCTTTGTGTCTTTCCCTCAGTGGTAGGATTTTGAAGAACTGTAGTATTGTATCACACCGATATGAACATTGATACAACCTGCCTTCCTGACTCCGATTTCTCCATTTGTGCTCCTATGAGTATTTGGAGGGTGTTTGATCACAATGGTTGTATTATCAGTTTCCAAGTGAGAATTCTGATGTTACGAATTCAGTGTGCCTTGGAAAAATTTTTGGTTTTTCTTTGGAAACATTCATATGACATTGACACACTTTTCCCTTCTTGTATGTGTCTAAGATTCAGTGGGACCATTGAAAACACGCTGTTATCTATAGAAATGTGCTTTAAACTCAACCTCCCTCCAGAATCACCTGTTTATCTCTAGTGAAGTGTAAGCATATTGTGGATTTGACGCGCCTCAGTATAGCTGGGTCACCCAGGAGCAGGATGACCTTTGACCCAACCCTTAAACTACCTCGCTGGGCCTCCGTGCACTCATCTGTGAATGTGATGTTTCAATTTATTTTCTAGGTCACCTTCCAGCTATGGTAGTCTTTATTTATTGCTTGTATATGTAAAAAGATAGTTAATAGCAGGGTGATAAGGCTCATTTTATATCCTTGTGAGTTATTCACTGTTCTTAGAGCTTATTTTGTGCCTTGCCTTCCACACATTTCTTCCAGGGATTTCACCTCAGTCAGTGAAACACTGAGAAGCACCTTTATAAAAAGGGCAACATATATTGGAAGGTCAGCTTTGCAATATTGATGACAGGTTTTTATCCCCGTGGCATGTGTTAATAACTTGGTTCTCTTCCCTGTGAGATGTGTCTTTAGAAAATGTGTAATTGCCCTGAAGATCCGGGAGACAGTCTTCATTTTGCATCAAGAGTAATTATGCTGTTTGCATCATAAGTTCTAATAGAACTTGTGTAACTGCATAGTATTTTTAGATTTGATGAAATACCTTGATGGCTTATGCCCGTCTTCTTGGAAAGGGTTTATTCATTGCCTTGAGTGGTTAAATAATTTAGAAATCACTAGAAGAATAAAAGAAGAGAAGCAAATGGGAAAACTGATTAGGAGTGGGTAGGGGTGTGATATTTAACAGTTAAAAATGTATATATCTGCCATTTTAGTATTTGCTCTAATTCATTATTAGATTTGCCATTTTCCACTTATTTAAAAGGCACCTTACCTAGAGAGGCAAATCAATATTTACAGTGCATTAGTGACACAGGGAATTTGAAATCTTGTGATGAGGGTTTATTGCTGTTTTATCCACTCTTCAAAGGAATGCACACATCAAACAGTCTCCACTCTCGTCCTGGACCCAGCGACATCGCACCAGTCCCCGTGCGCTCCAACCAGCAGCTTAATTATTGAAGATCCTCGTCTTTGAATTTTCTTTTTTAATATTTCAGAGGATGTACTTAGCAAATCTATATATTAAATAAATCAGAAGATTACGGAGAAAGTTTTATTCTCGTGTTTTTAAATGCATTGATTTTCCTAAAATTGAGGATGAGGAATTGTAAAAATAATGACCGAATTACCTTAAACAAGAAGCTTCTATTATTTCTAATTACTGTAAAGAACACAGATTACATCAGCACATTAGAATGCTGAAATAGGCCATGGGCCAACCATGGGGGAAAAGGCTCTATTTGTATTATTTTCCTCGGAGGCCAAGACAGAATTGTATTCTTTTTACAGTATATGTCTTATCAGGACTGTGAAAGGTGGGAAACCTGTCTGAGGAGCCAGGCAGTTGTATTTTATGATGGTTTCTGTTGATAAGGCCAGACGTTTATAGTGATCTCAGGTGCAGCTTGTCAAAAGACCGCATGCCGTTTGTGGCTGCTTCCCCACCATTCCCTACAACTCAGGTATTTTCCTTCCCCCGTGTTGCTTGTAATACTTCGAACTGTTTAAAAAATAAATAAATAAATAAACTGTTTAGAGGCACCTGACGATGGCTTTTGATAATTCTCTGAAACACTTTTGTATTTTCTCTAATTCGTTTTTCATAAATTATTATAAGTTCTGTTAGGATGAGGCTTGTGCTTGGTAGGGGGTCACCGATACAGGTAAACATATGTAGAATCACACATTTTTTTAGCATCAGAAAAATTTTGACCCCATCAGAGCCACCTGTGGTCTTGCTAGATGAGGAGCCTGAGGCCTGGAGAGGGCAGTGACCCGCCAGGCTGTCCACTGGTCTAGGCCAATGTTTTTTTTTAATGTCCTGGGCCCTTGGGAACCACTCAGATCATTTCAAGGAGGCTGTTAGGGCAAGACTGTTTTCAGAATATTACCAAGTACATACTGTGTTTTTCACTGGGATGACCATCTGCACCAGTGGTGCTTAGGCACTGATGGGTAAAATGCAGGCCCCGCGCACCAGTGAGGACATTGGCACCAAATATATTCATTACCCAGCACTTTACTCACACTTTGAAACACAAGCCATTTCCATCTGTTGTCCTTGATAAAGCAGCAAAAATGACTGCTTTTATTACGTACTGGCCCTTGAGTCTCAGGTTTAATATTTTGTGTGATTAAAATGGCAGGTAGGCATAAAGTATTTGTACGTATTGAAGAGCAGAGATTGTCTTGAGAAAAACTTCTACATGACGGGTGTGCGCTGGAAGTGGAGCCAGCCCTTTTTTTAGTGGAGCACCACATGTTATTTTTCCTCTTGGTTTTTTTGTGAAAAAGGACAGAAAACTGTGGTTCTTCAGGCTTTGGTGTCTGGCAGAGTTTCCAGAAAATAAGTGAAGTGAGCCTGTTGCTCCATGGCAAATAACGGACAGTATTTATTGCCAAAGAAAACACGCAAGCCTTCTAGTGAAAATTAGATTTTGGGAAACATAAATTTTCCCACCATTTAATGACTTTCGTCATGAAATGGGTAGTGATATTCACATATGTGATTTTCTGATATGAAGAAATAGATCAGCCTTTGTAAGAGCGGTATAAGCCAATAGTATATTCCAAGTAGCTAATGTTACAGAATTCTTTCATGAGTAAAAGATCCAAAGTGTAAGACAGACAAGGAGATTTTAATATATAAAGAATGAGAAGTTTACATTCCATCTTGCAAGCTAACCTCTGAGAAACTCTCATCTGTCAAGTTTTGGTGTGGTATCAAAGAAGAGTATCTACAGTTTGGGAAAGATTATTAAAATACTATTGCAGCTAAATATTTGTGGAGTGCTTTTTTTCTTTGTATGCTTGTCATGTGGCAGCACGTTGAAATCAGAAGCAGGGATGAGAATCCAGATGTCATCTATCAAGCAAAATGGAAAATAGTGCTGCTCTCCCAGCAAATAAACTTTGTTTTATAAAATAGAGTTTTCTAAAATTCTGTTGTTTATGTTAACATGTAAATGGGTTTATTATTGTTAAGTTAAAAATGAATTAAGGAATAAATATTTAAATTATTTTCATTTCCACTTCAAATACGGTAAACAGCCCTAGCTATAAGCCACACAAACAAAAGCTCTTGGGGTCCTCAGTAAATTTTAGAGTCAAAGAGTCCTGAAATCAAAATTTGACAGGCACTGGTCTAGGCTGGTCACCTTTGGGGTGTTCTTTATTATTTTATAGATTGTACTTAAATTTAACCAGGAGGTTTTTCTTTCTTTAACACTTCTCAAAAAGGGATGGCTATTGTTTCAATCTATATGCATAACTAACATAATATTTCATTAACTCTCTAAAATCGAATGTTGCTATTTGTTAAAATCAGTGTATGACTTCTCAGTGTATATAATTCTACTTAGGAAACAACAAACATTTTTCCTTTTATGAAAATGAGACTCACATTTCTGTCTCCAAGTAGCTAGAAATGGAATTTGTTTTCTAATGACCTGCTAATTAATAGAACTAATTTCATGATTTGGGTAGTGAGTCAGCACTGACCCAGGCACCAGGAAATTGTCCCTGAGCTCCTGTCATCTTGCTGAGCCTCAGCTTACTTATCTGTGAGGTGAGTCACATGTTCCTCTGTTGTGATGTGATGCAGAGACTCAAAAAAAGACTCCAATCATTCCAAGTTAAATCAGTGGTTCTGATCCAAGATTACTTAGGTGTGTATAAACTGGATAAAAATGTCTTACAGTTTTCATGGAACCATAAAACCAAGAAGAAATTATAAACCAATACAAATGCCCATCTCGCACCATCATTGTGTTGCTGAGTCTGAATCACACGCACTATGAATGTAGACCGACACTGTGTGGCCCGGAGACTTTGTGTTGGGACCTAGTGATGCTGCTGGTGTGCACTAGGATTCAGTTCTTCCAGTGCAGTGAATTGCAAGAAAACCTTGATTTCAAGATCATCATGATATCATTTGTCATTCTTTTATGAAGACCACATTGTTTACTTTTTAAATTGAGTTCTGTTCTTTTCTCATTAGCCTGGGACTCAAATCACCTTCCTGAATGTGACTGTGGACAGAAATGTAAATGTGGGACCTTGAAATTGCATCAGGGTACTTGGTTACTAGGTACTACAAGCGAAAGATCCAGACTGTAGTGTTTCCTTTAATGGACATCCCTCAAATGAAAACAGAATGAAATGAAAACGGAAAGTGTAATGTGTGAAGAACTGACAGGAAGGGCCGGCTGATAGCGCCTCTTCTGGGACATCTGTCATACCTCAGGTCCTGTACACGCTGCCCTGGGCAGTGCCCTACATCTAGCCAGGAGTCTTCGGCCACAGGGTCTGCAGTCTTTGCTGCACCATAGCCCCTTTCTAACCCCTTCTCCGCCCCCAACATCTGCAGTTTCAAGTTACAGATACAAGAGGTAAAAAGCTAATTATTTTTGTCTGTTTCTGATGAACAGATTAACACAGTGACCATGTCCCATCAGGAGATGCATCCTGGATGCAATTTATTTCCTGGGGGAAAATTTTTCAAAAGCAAGCATCTTCTTTTGTCTAAGCAAATTCAGTGAAATTTTATAGTTCCTGGATTTATTTTGGGGTTGAAGTACTTTTATCTGATTGTTTTATTGTAGTCAGTACTTCTGTACCACTTTTTAGAGACCATCTTTTGTGAGTAGTGCTTCTTTTAGATTTACACACAGATGCACACATACATGCTTACACATGTGTGCACGCACACACACACATACACGCAGATGCATACACACATACACAGAAACTGAAGTGTGCGTAGTACCTTAACCACTAAATAATTAACAGCCCAGTAATTGGAAAGCAACAGAACTCATATCCAAGAAGCAGTATTATAATTGGCCAGAACTGTTTTACTCTTCCCCCTCCTTTTTTTAGTTTTCTGCTAACATTTTTGATTTGATCAATCTGGGAACAATTTTATTATTTTGTGGGGAAGTCTTTCATAGCAAGAGCATTGAAGTGTTAACACACATAGATGTATATTTTTGTGAACTTGTTTTGAGAGTCACTATATAGTTCTTGGTGTGTTTTATTTTTGGGTGCAATGTATAAGCGGTAAGGGCCATCACGAGGTTTTTTTTTTTTTTTTTTAAGATTTAATTTATTTATTTGACACAGAGAGAGATCACAGGTATGCAGAGAGGCAGGCAGAGACAGAGGGGTAAGCAGGCTTCCCACTGAGCAGAGAGCCTAGATCGCAGGACCCTGAGATCATAACCAGGCACCCCGTGAGTTTTTTGCTTACACTTAAAAATTGGCAATGATTCTTCTGTATAATTTTCATGTGTGTGTTTCTCCCAGGAAATTAAGATAACTACTAACAATATTAAATGTTCAGCATATTTTTTTTCTGGTAGTATTTCTCAGGCTCTCTTACTATCAAATCCTTATGATGTAGAAGCACATGTTAAAAGCAATATTATATTTATATGCTTCTGTTTCCTCTGATCATTTCTAATTTGCTTTAACATCTTTCAGACTATTGGAGTAGCAGTGGTTTAAATATCACCTTCAGTGTGTAGAGTCTGTTTTCAGTTGAGCGTCCTCTAGGATCTGTATACCCATACTGTTAGTGCATCAGTGTTCCAAAAATGTTTTTCATGGAGTAGGTGATGGATTTATTTCACCCTGAAAGCTGTTTTGTTAGAGACTATTTATTCATTTATTTATTAGAGAGGGAGAGAGTTGGGGGGAGGGGCTGAGGGAGAGAGAATTTTAAGCAGGCTCCTCGCCCAGAGCAGAGCTCCACGGGGGGTTAGTCTCATGACTCTGAAATCATGACCTGAGCCAAAACCAGAAGTCTGATGCTTAACTGACTGAGCCACCCAGGCACCCCTGTTAGAGATTTTTAAAGAAATACATACCTTACATTCTAGTTTTTAAAAAACAAGCTGTCTCTAACATAATCTAAATTTTTTGTCTTATATTTATTACGTTTTTGAGTGATTTTGCTTAGTTGATGAGTGGAGTTTTGGGTTTTTGATTTTCAGTGTTAACAGACTCATGTGCTTTTGTTCTTAGGTCTGGTTTTATAGTTCTGTTCCTTCTCTCCTTTACCAATGATTGTATCTGTTCAGATATGCTCAGGGCTATTGATACAAATATTCACCTGAGTTTGTTAATGATTATGTGAGAGCAGTTGCAAACAGATTCCTCTGTTATGTGAATACACTTGCTGAAACACTGTCTTTCATGAATCCTGTATGTGAGTATATGCCAGATTCTACCTGCATATTAGCATATTACTTTCAAGATTTCCATTCTCTGAAAGATAAGAAATGTGATTGTGCTCTGAGTTTTCAGATAGTACTTCTTTGAACAAAATAATTATCTTATTTAGCAGAATTCCTTACTAGATGAGCCAGGAAGTTTAGATTGTGTATTTTTAATCCCAGTATGGTTAAAAGTTAGATAGAATTTGTTCCATGGCTCGCATCATTATTTACATTTTAGAATATGTACAGTATGTATTATTAGAGAGCGTGTGTGCGTGTGTGAGCACAAGGGGCAGAGGGAGAGAGGGAGAGACAATCTCAAGCAGACTCGTCGCTCAGAGGAGTGGGACTCCATCTCACAACCCTGAGATCACAACCTGAGCCAAAACCAAACCTGAGTCCAACGCTGTCTACTGCACCACCCAGGTGCCCCTGTATGATATTTTATTTAAAAATACTGGGATAATAGACTGGTGACCCACTGTCACCTTAAGTGTTACTCTGATTTTTGGATTTCACTGCCTTTATCCTAATATGTAGTTTTCAGACACGAGTTACTTTTTAAAAAATATAATGCTTTTTTGTATTTATAGATATGCCTCTTCATGTCCGACGAAGCAGTGACCCAGCTTTAATTGGCCTTTCAACTTCCATTAGTGATAATAATTTTTCTTCTGAAGAGCCTTCACGGAAAAACCCCACACGGTGGTCAACAACAGCTGGCTTCCTTAAGCAAAACACTGCTGGTAGCCCTAAAACCTGTGACAGGAAGGTAACCATTTCTGTTTTGTGTCTTCTTCGTGTCAGTGGTGAATGTCAGCTGCTGACTGGGTCCTTTGCTTCTAGAGCGTCTTCTCTGTGGCCCTTTGTGTGTGTGTGTGCGTGTCAACTTTTCCCTCAAAGTTTAGATGACTTCCTATTTTATAGTGCCCTTGCATTTTATATTAAAATTCATGCTATGTATTTATTTATTTATTTATCCATTTTTAATAGATAATGTATTTATGATTAACAATGAAGACTTTTTTGACTTGAAATATATGCACGTAAAGTCTCTCACCTACTTTGTCTCCTAGTTGCCCTCTTTCTCTTCGGGGGCAGTCCCCGTACTAGCCTTTTGCATGTCCTTGCAAAGATGTTTTACACATGTGTGAGCAGATATTCATATTGGTTCCTGAGGTACATTAAAGAAATTACAGCATTATGGACTTTTAAGGATAAAGGTAGAATCCCTAGTCTAACTACTCTATTGATAATTTTTTCTTCCTAGAGAAAGGAAGTGTACTGCCTAGTCTTAATAACATTTTCTTCTTTGAGCCAATTCAGTTCAGTCCATGGCCTAATTTATTTAGTCTAAAAGAATAAACTTTATTCTATTTTTTCAATTTGTTTCTTAATGCTCTTTGTCCTATATTCCTACAGAGCCCTTATGATCCCTGTTATATCTCTGTCCTTTCACTCAGTGAGCTTTAAGCTGTGTTTGTTATTTTCATTGCTGAATCTGTAGAGTCTCAGTAAACATCTATTGAATGAGTTAATATTTTTTTCAATGCAGCAGTAATTGAGCACCATGTGTATGTTGAATTGTACTAATAACATGTTAATATGGAAGTGAGTATAGCTTGATGTTTGCCTGATTTATCCTTTGCATTTATGGGAAAGTACCTGTTTTAAAATTTCTTTACTTGTTGCATTTCTACAAACACTCATTTGTAGTAGTTCATTTCTGGAAAAAATAATATAGAGAACACCTAGAGTACCTTAACTGAGAAGAATCTTCCAGGAAAGGTTTCATTTTTCTGAAATACTTCATTACGTATTTGATGAGGAATCAAGTTGGAGTGTCTTCTCATTGAGACTAGCTTGGAATTTTAGCATGCTTGACCATGAAGTAAACCATCCAAAGAAGCAGTATCCAATTTATGAATAAGCCTCATGACATTTAATTTGTGTTCAGAATAGATTTGATTTACATGGATATTTAGAAGTGTATAAACAAGTAAAGTTGACAGTTTAAAAAAAGCACTATTAGAAAGGTTTTCACGTGGTTTAAGGATAGTGCGTCAGAAGTCATTGAGGTAATCAGGATTTTCTTTCTAATTTCTTCAACACCTTGGGTAGGTGAGTCAGCTTCAGTTGCACAAACAGAACCACCGTGGCTATTTTAAACATAAGCAAACAAACAAACTTAATACTTAGAATTGGAGTCTCAGAAAATCATTGGAAGAGCTTGAAGAGCAGGCCGTAGGCTGGGCCTCTTCAAGGACTTCCTGAACCATGCAGTCCTGTGCATCTGCCTGGGAAGGGAGTGACCTGGGTCCTTCCCCTGCATCTGCCCACCGAAGGCTAACACGCTGTCTCCAGGTGTGCTCACCCTGCTGCTTGCCACTTGTGCAGCTGGGAACTGAACCCAGAAATGCCTCAGCAACCTCCATTCTCTCCATCAGCAGCCCAGGACAGTTCTTCCCTCTTCCACAACCACCATCTTCCACAACCAGCTCTTGTGTCCAGATGTGCAGAACGCGGTTTGCCTCTGGATCCTTACCTGCAGGGGAGGTTTAGGAAGTCGACTTCAGCCTTCTAGCTGCAGCAGAGGGAGGCAAGCTACCAGAGGACTGTAAGGCACCCTGCCAGTGAGTCACCTAAATAACATATATCTAAATAACATATATTGGCACCTGGGTGGCTCAGTCGGTTGGGGGGCTGCCTTCAGCTCAGGTCCTAGGATTGATGATGATCTCAAGGTCCTGGGGTTGAGTCCCACATTGGGCTCCCCACTTGGCGGGGAGTCTACTTCTCCTTCTCCCTCTGCCCACTGCTCCCCCTGTTTGTACTCTTCTCTCTCTCTTTCAAATAAATAAATAAAAATCTTAAAAAAAATAACATATCTATCACTGTAAAAAATTTGGGAAACTCGTGCAATACAAAGTTAAATTATTTATAATGATAAAATGCAGCAACACCTAGTATTAAGATAATAAGGAGTAAGCACCCATGGCACATACACGTACTCACGTACACACACATGTACCACACGGAGTTGGAGTCCTACTGTGTCAGCATACTGGGCATCTTTATCATTTCTACTTTGTTTCATATCAGGGATTTCTTCTGGTGTGAATTTTATTGGAAAATATATATGTTTAGTGGGGCAGGGGGCAGAGGGAGAGAAGGAATTTAAATAGGCTCTATGCCCAGTGTGGGGCCCAACTTGGGGCTCGGTCTCACAACCTTGAGATCATGATCTGAACCAAAATCAATACTCAGACGCTTAACTGACTGAGCCACCCAGACGCCCCCCTGAAAAAAATTTTCAATGGATGCAGAATATCTCATTGTAGAATATAATTTATCATTCTCTTATTGTTGGACATTTATTTATACTATTTTCATTTTTATTCACATTATGAGTGTAAGTGTTGTGAGCCAAATTTGAATGTAGTTCTGTTTTCAAAAATGGTTATCCATTCAGTAAGCTTTTTCCCATGTGAAACAGTATTTAATGTAGCCAAATGCCCACACTTTCTCACTGGAAAGACCTCAAATTCCATGTACATCTTTAGATGAAATCATGTTCACATACAACGCACATAAAGGATAATACATAATGAATTTGTCCTTTGAATTATCTTTGGCTTTACTTTTCAAGTACCCATTTCCTAAGCTTGCTGTCAAAATTTTAAGCTGTTTGTATTAAAATCTGAGAGATTCTCTTTTTTGTATGTGTATATCCATCTTATGTTCATTTATAAAACGATGTCTTGTATTTTCAGTATTCAGAACGGGTGCTTGGAGGAAAGTATACATGGCTGATCAGTATTAACTTGATTTCCTTCTCTTGAGGCATGAGAGCTTGCCTATGCTGGGTGATCTCAAGATGCTATACATTTTTTTTTTTTTTAAAGATTTTATTTATTTATGAGAGAGAGAGAGAGAGAGAGAGCACAGGCAGACAGAATGGCAGGCAGAGGCAGAGGGAGAAGCAGGCTCCCTGCAGAGCAAGGAGCCCCATGTGGGACTTGATCCCAGGACGCTGGGATCATGACCTGAGCCGAAGGCAGCTGCTTAACCAACTGAGCCACCCAGGCGTCCCGATGCTATACATTTTTATGAATATGTAGTGGTTTAGGTTTTCTATATAAATGCATGGAAATAGAGGAGTTAAGGATTCATAGTCTTGTGATGCATTAATCTCTAATAGATAAAATAAGTTGACATTTTTCTATAACTCATCAACATAGTTAAGTGATTCTCTATTTTTCTAAGTTAATGAGCAAAACACACAGTTTTGGAATGATGTCACCAGTCAGTTGAAATCTTTTATTTCTGAACGAGGCAGTTCCATTCAGGTGTGTTAGAGTGCTACCGTGTTGAACTCGCTCCTGTGGCTGAAAACCGAGGTGGGAGGTGGAGTCTTCCCAGTTCATGTAGTTATTACACTATCAAATTAGAGGGCAACGTAGACAGATTTTGGTGCAACAAAACCAGGTGAAAGCTTGGAGAGACCAAGGGTTCTATGGGCTTCTGGATTTCTTAACAGTTCTTCATTCTTTAATTTAGAAGTGACATGTAGAATAGAAGAGAGTCCTGGCTTTTTAAAAAAGTTCCTTGGAACATTGACTCACTCCTGTTGCCCAGCATTTTGTGGCTGACTGCCTTTTTCAACTCTTTTAGAGAACATTTTTTACTCACACTTAGCATGGAAAGTATATTGCTAGAAAATGTATTTTCATTTGAGATTTTGCACGTGCTTAATATTTCATCTTAGGAAATAGTATTTCAATCAGTGTGAACACTTAAATCATTTTGCTACCTCTTTGGTCATCCTTATTAAGTCATTGTCCCTGCAAATAAAGTCTAACTAGTGTGTGGAGAGCATTTGATTCATTCCATCAAGAACAATGTAATGAGGCACTTATCAGAATCAGCCAGCCATGAAGTTTCAAGGATAAAGTCTGTGCATTATTTCATTGTGTACTCGTTGTAAGCCATTATTCCTTTCCCCCAAAGACTAAGAGCTGTTGCCTTTCTAAGTTATCTGTCCCTTTCACCAACCCCTTCCCTGCCCCACCAAAGAAAATTTACAAAGGTAGTTGAAAACAAAGGTAGCATTAAGAACATATCTTGAGGGGCGCCTGGGTGGCTCAGTGGGTTAAAGCCTGTGCATTTGGCTCAGGTCATGATCCCAGGGTCCTGGGATCAAGCCCCACATTGGTCTCTGTGCTTAGCAGGGAGCCTGCTTCCCCCCTCTCTCTGCCTGCCTCTCTGCTTACTTGTGATCTCTGTCAAATAAATGAATGAAATCTTAAAAAAAAAAAAAAAAAAAGAATATCTTGATGTAAGGGGAAGAAAGTCGTAAGACAACATTTTATATTAGCATCAGTGTCTTGTAAATTTTTATTTTTAAAGTTCTTAAGAGACCTTAGAATATTTCTGACACCCTGGATTTATTTTTTCTTAGTTGCTTGACATGTTTGGTATCTGTCCAGTACTCCTCATATACACAAGCTCCTGGAAGAGTTGCTGTCTTAATTGTCTTTGTCATCTTTTTTTCTGTTCATTAAAAGTGTTAGGAGATATTTCTTCTAACTTTAGAAAAATACTTACAGAAACATTTCTGTAGTATATTTTAAGATTCTCCCCATAGTCTTTTTCTTATAATACTACTATTTGCTCTTTGCATTTATAAAGTAATGAAAAGTATAAAGAAGCAAGTAAGTAATTTGGAATGGTGTAGATAAGTGTTATTGACAGTTTGGTGTATTAACTTGGGACTCTGGAACAGAGCTCTGTATAGTTGGTGGCTGTCCCTATTACCAGTGGGGAATCATTTAATGAATATGGTTTAATTTCTTAACTTTTTTTTCTAATTTTGTCTTATATTGAGAGCATTTTCCCATGTCATAAATATAGATAGCTTGCATAATGTTATGTCTGATTTTTTTTTTTTGTAGTTGGTGTTTATTATTTTATTTGGTGACTTTCCTGTTGCTTGACATTTATACTTGGCCAATTTTTTTTTTTCCTCTAATAAGTAACCTTTAGAAGTACCCTTCAGAAAAGATCCTAATATATTAATTTATATTGACATCTCTTATTATTTTCTTAGAACAGTTTCCTGAAGTAGACTTATTTGACCGAGGGAATGGATATTTTTAAAGCTACTGATAATTGTTTCTCATACGTTCATGACTAATAAAGTGTGAAGTACTTATGTTGTGTAAAGCACTGTGAGGAGGCCCAGATGGAGTGAGCTGTGCGATGAGGGGGAGGATAAAGAAAAAGAAGCAAGTGGTACTGTTCCTGAGTTCTGGAACTTACTGTCGCACTATAGACTTTAATGGCTCCCACTTGGCTCTGCATCAGAATCACCTGTGAACTTTAAAAAGATGAAATACACTTGTAGCGATGGATTCATTTACCTATTTCAGAAGATTTGTGTGTTTACTTAAAGCTGCTTTACTGACTTCAGTCTTTTTTTTTGAGTCCAGCTGAAAAGGAAGTGTGTTTGTTTGCCTGTTAAGAGAGGGTAAATAAGAGTATTATGGCTATTTTGAGATGTCTTCTTTTAGGCTAATTTTCCTATCATAGCAGAATAGAATCTGGAACATTTACCGCATTTGGTTTTGTGATATTTCACTTCTCATACTTAGATTGCTCAAATATATCATTTTAAATCAAAAGTCCATTAAAATGAAATTTTTTTTGAGTTTTAAATAAAAGTATTCTAACAACCTCCTGCGATGTTGGGTCCTATCCGGTCAGTGCCAAATTAGAATAGGACGTATCTTTTCTAAATAGAAGCTCTGATACAAATAATATACCTGTCTATTGTTCCTTGGCATATTGTCCTCCACCCTCAATCTTAGTTGAACGTGCATTTCAATACATCGGGTCAAGGCACCGTGTTCCCATATCATGTGTGAAGCCACCAATGTTAATTCAGACACAAGGGACTTCCAGAAAGTGCCCACTCCTTGTTTTATTCAGAGTTAGAAAACTTTGGCAGTTTCTATGCTGACAGTGTATTAGTTAACATTGGCTCCTACTTCATGATACTCTAAAATAGCTGCTTGCTTGCTCATTCATTCATTCATTCATTCATTTTTTACAGAGTTGTAGTCTGTGTTTACCTGTTTATTTGCTGCCTCATCCTCCTTCTCAACCATTTGGCTTCGGAGTCTCTGCTTCTCCTTTATGCTTTTTTTTTTTTTTTATATATTTTATTTATTTATTTGACAGACGGAGATCACAAGTAGGCAGAGAGGCAGGCAGAGAAAGAGGGGGAAGCAGGCTCCCTGCCAAGCAAAGAGCCCGATGCAGGGCTCCATCCCAGGACCCCGGGATCATGACCTGAACCGAAGGCAGAGGTTTTAACCCACTGAGCCACCCAGGCGCCCCTCCTTTATGCTTTCTAATGGATAAGGCTAGTCATATTGGTACATTTGAGTATGCTATTTCATTTTTAAGCTAGTACATTTGACCAGGTGGCTATTGAAAAACGTTGTCTGTCTTTTGTCATTTGTGAGCCAATCGTAGATGTTAGCTAGTTACAGTAATCATCTAAAAACCTCACAGGATGAGCTGAGATCATCCCCTAAAACCACGTTTCCTCTGCAAGAGACCTATAGCTGTGTTTAATTTTCTGGGGCATTAGCTTCAAGGGAGATCCAACTGAGACCTAAATGTTAGACCGTTTTACTGCAACATTTGTATTTCCCGTTAAAGGCCTCTGAAACTATAAATTTCACCCTTCTATTTTGCATATTAAAAGATCTTCATTTGATTGCAGTACAGTTATGTGCTTTTAGTAAGTGATGGTTATAATCATTTCTACAATAGGCTGGCTTCAACTGCCAAGCTCACCTAGTAAGACTTGTTAATAACCTGGTCTCATCTATTTCTGTGTCACAGGTAGGGATATAATCTATCTTCACTTGCTTTGAATATTATAATTTGTGTTCAAAGTTATAAAATCCTAAGGTGCTATTGAGAAAATTTTTGAGCCTGGATGTGGTATTTTTAGAGTTCACAAGCCATTCCAGAAACATAAACCAAAGTAATGTGAAAATCTTTATTGAGTACCCTCAAAGTTACATAGAATAGAGAGGGAAATGAATGTGTTACACCTGTTTTTCTTGACTTGGGGGGAGAGAATTGGGAAATGACATTGATTCAATTATATTGAACAAACATTTGCATGGCTTTTATACTTAAAAATATTTTGGACTTATTTCATCTCTTTAACTTGGTTTTTGTTTTTAATCTTTGATACTTTAGCTTATAAGCTTAGTTCCTTCAAGTCACAAAGTTAGACGTAGTCACCTCAGGTCCTGCTGTTAACAGGAAAAGTAGAAGATGGGACCGCTCAGGGCCAGAGCCCTCTGCCACTTGCATTCTAGCTGCTCTGGCAAACTTGGTTTTAATTTGCATGGATTCCAGGTGCCCTTGTGTTCCCATCTGCCTTTAGAGAAGTGCATTTTTACAGTGTGGGGGTAGAAGTGGTTTCCATCGATCTCATCCCTAAACTGTATCCATTTTTGAGGTTTTTGATATTTTCACATAATCATAGCCACATTGTCGTGAGTACTTCTTGTCAGAGAATGTGCTTGGTGTGTTATATGTTATATCTCATTTCATCCCCCTCTACTGTATAAGTGTGGTTGGTGTTCCCATTTTATTGATGAAGAAGTAAAGCCAAGAGTTTAAATAGGTCACCTAATAGTTAAACCAACTGTTCAGTGATAAAGTTATGATGTGAATCTCGATTTTGCAGTTTCAGATTCTGCTTTTGACAAGTATCCTCCCACATCCCAACATGCTTACAGACTTTATACACTGCCCAATTATTAAAAATTTTTTTTTATTTTTTAAAGATTTACTTATTTATTTAGAGAGTGGGCGTGCATGCCTGCATGAGCAGGGAGGTGCAGAGGGAGAGGAAGAGAGAATCCCTGTGCTGAGTGCAGAGCCTGACTCCCAGCTGATCTCACGACCCTAAAATCATGACCTGACCCAAAATCTGAGAGTGGACTATTAACCGACTGAGCCACCCAGGGGCCCCTGCCAGTGTTCATTTAGTTGAACAATTTAGACTGTAAAATATTTCACAGTAACCTTTTTATTTTTATCTCCTCTAAGTCTTTCTGTTATACATGAATATAAGAATAATGAGCATGTGTTTATTATTAGAACTGGCATATTTTGTTAAAACCTCACCAAGTCTATATTATACCTTAACATCTTAGTCTTAAGTAAAAGTATGCTGGCTTCATGAATACCTATACTAATAATGTGATTATGTTAACTGATCTCCGTTTCTGCTCCTTTTTTGAGGAATTCTTTGTGTTCGTCTATTTTCTCTAATCCTTGTGTTTGATATTATTATTATTGAGAATTTATATATTTGGCCGCCTTCTTGATATTTTATGTGCATTAGTGACAGCAGAGTAAATAAAGATAGAGTTGGACTATAATCCAAAGACCAAAATAAATATCCATAAGACTATACTGATACTAATAAATGACTAAATAAAAAGTGAATGGGGAAAAAAAGGGACAAATTTTCTTACAGAATTCTAAATAGTAGAAGTAATATGTCCCCCTCCAGAAGGTGGGGATCTTAATTCCCCTCTTCTTGAGGATTGGCTGTACTTAATACTTGGTTCCTAAGAAGAGAGGAGGGAATGTGAAAAATACTAACTTTATAGTGGAGAAGTGACAGACTTACCTTAACCAAGTGACCAAGGTTAATATCACTAATGATAAGTCATGGTGATATCATGAGCCCTTGAAATGGTACAATGGCATGGGCATTTCACCTCAGTGGAGTTTTCCTCAGAACTCATAACTCCAGTTTAATCGTAAGGAATCTCAAGACAAACCAAAACTTAGGGACATTCTATGAGGTACCTCACCAGTATTCTTCAAGAATATTGTGGTCATAAAAAAAATTAGGAAAGACTGAAAAACTGTCCCAGGTCAGAGGAGATTAAGGGGATGTGAGGATTTAATACAATTTGGGATCCTGGCATGAAACAAGGGCATTAGTGGGGTTGGGGGGAACAGATGGATTGCAAATACATCTGTTAGTGTAGTTAATAGTATTGTATCAGTGTTGATTTCTTAGTTTGGACAACTATACCAAGGTTATATAAGATGTTAACATTGGAGGAAGTTGGGTGAAGAGTGGGTAGGAACTCTGTACTATTTTCACAACTTTTCAGTAAATCTAAATTTTTTTTCCATCCCAAGAAGTTCTTTAAAACCCAGCTTTCCAAGGCACATTGTGTCACCCACATTTTGGGCTGAGAATTAGAGATGGCAGTTCAGGCACAGGTGCCTGGCATGTGTGGAAACCAGGACTCAGCCACAGGTCTCTGTGAACCCTTGAGCATACCTGGTCATTGTCAGACATGTATTTTTCTCTTTGGAAATGAGTTCTTTTTTAAAAAAAGGTTTTATTTTTTTACTTGACAGAGATCACAAGTAGGCAGAGAGGCAGGCAGAGAGAGAGGGGGAAGCATGCTCCCCACTGAGCAGAGAAGGGGATTCAGGGCTTGATCCTAGGACCTTGAGCTCATGACCTGAGCCAAAGGCAGAGGCTTAACCCACTGAGCCACCCAAGTGCCCATGGAAATGAGTTCTAATGCAAGCTTTTCAACTGATTTTATTACTACTGATTGATGGTTGGTAGCCTTCCCTGTGACAGGACTGAATTTGAGAAATGCTTACCAGTCTGACACCCGCTGCATTCTCATGGCTGGGTACTCCCACTTGTGTCTTTAATTTTTGTCGAGTCATCCTGCTGCAACAGCTGTTTTGTTGTCCCTTTAGTCAAATTGTTAAGGTTTTGAGGGGGAGACAGAAGAGGGTTTCAACAAGAAGTACTCCAAATTTTCTGGAATCATGTTTTCTAAAGTTATGATTTTCAGTTATCATTCAGGGAGAAAAATAGATTCCTTGAAAATTAATATCCAGCTTAGAGAACATGATTTTTCTGCTGATAGGTAGGAGAGAAGGACTTAATTCTTTAGAAGTTTGAGCTATCAGTTTCTTTATGGTAAATGCTTTTTGTGTGGAGATGGAATTCTCCAGAAAAGTCATTATGATTGTATGAGGAGCATAAATAAGATGGGATTTTGATAAGTGAAAATATTTTTTCTTTGTTTTCAAAAATCTGTGGAGATGATTTACCTGAGGAGGCAATTTCACAAGTAAGGGGAAAACGTTAAGAAAGTCAAATCTTTGACTGTACATAGGGATTTGCACCGAAATTACTCAGTTGTTTTGTTTGTTAATCTACTCAGTTCATTGAAGTTATGATTGTGCACCAAAAAATATAAGGAGGGAGTGCTAATATTTACATTGGCAGGCTAGTTACGTATGGTGCAAGTATCTTTTTTTTTTTTTTTTAATTTTATTTTTTATAAACATATATTTTTTTTCCCCAGGGGTACAGGTCTGTGAATCGCCAGGTTTACACACTTCACAGCACTCACCATAGCACATACCCTCCCCAATGTCCATAACCGCAACCCCCCTCTCCTAACCCCCCTCCCCCCAGCAACCCTCAGTTTGTTTTGTGAGATTAAGAGTCACTTATGGTTTATCTCCCTCCCAATCCCATCTTGCTTCATTTACTCTTCTCCTACCCCCCTAACCCCCCATATTGCATCTCCTCTCCCTCATATCAGGGAGATCATATGATAGTTGTCTTTCTCTGATTGACTTATTTCGCTAAGCATGATACCCTCTAGTTCCATCCACGTTGTCGCAAATGGCAAGATTTCATTTCTTTTGATGGCTGCATAGTATTCCATTGTGTATATATACCACATCTTCTTTATCCATTCGTCTGTTGATGGACATCTAGGTTCTTTCCATAGTTTGGCTATTGTAGACATTGCTGCTATAAACATTCGGGTGCACGTGCCCCTTCGGATCACTACGTTTGTATCTTTAGGGTAAATACCCAGCAGTGCAATTGCTGGGTCATAGGGTAGTTCTATTTTCAACATTTTGAGGAACCTCCATGCTGTTTTCCAGAGTGGTTGCACCAGCTTGCATTCCCACCAACAGTGTAGGAGGGTTCCCCTTTCTCCGCATCCTCGCCAGCATCTGTCATTTCCTGACTTGTTAATTTTAGCCATTCTGACTGGTGTGAGGTGGTATTTCATTGTGGTTTTGATTTGTATTTCCCTGATGCCGAGTGATATGGAGCACTTTTTCATGTGTCTGTTGGCCATCTGGATGTCTTCTTTGCAGAAATGTCTGTTCATGTCTTCTGCCCATTTCTTGATTGGATTATTTGGTCATTGGGTGTTGAGTTTGCTAAGTTCTTTATAGATTCTGGACACTAGCCCTTTATCTGATATGTCGTTTGCAAATATCTTCTCCCATTCTGTCAGTTGTCTTTTGGTTTTGTGAACTGTTTCCTTTGCTGTGCAAAAGCTTTTGATCTTGATAAAATCCCAATAGTTCATTTTTGCCCTTGCTTCCCTTGCCTTTGGCGATGTTCCTAGGAAGATGTTGCTGCGGCTGAGGTCGAAGAGGTTGCCGCCTGTGTTCTCCTCAAGGATTTTGATGGATTCCTTTCTCACATTGAGGTCCTTCATCCATTTTGAGTCTATTTTCGTGTGTGGTGTAAGGAAATGATCCAATTTCATTTTTCTGCATGTGGCTATCCAATTTTCCCAACACCATTTATTGAAGAGGCTGTCTTTTTTCCATTGGACATACTTTCCTGCTTTGTCGAAGATTAGTTGACCATAGAGTTGAGGGTCTATTTCTGGGCTCTCTATTCTGTTCCATTGATCTATGTGTCTGTTTTTGTGCCAGTACCATGCTGTCTTGATGATGACAGCTTTGTAATAGAGCTTGAAGTCCGGGATTGTGATGCCACCGACTTTGGCTTTCTTTTTCAATATTCCTTTGGCTATTCACGGTCTTTTCTGGTTCCATATAAATTTTAGGATTATTTGTTCCATTTCTTTGAAAAAAATGGATGGTACTTTGATAGGAATTGCATTAAATGTGTAGATTGCTTTAGGTAGCATAGACATTTTCACAATATTTATTCTTCCAATCCAGGAGCATGGAACATTTTTCCATTTCTTTGTGTCTTCCTCAATTTCTTTCCTGAGTACTTTATAGTTTTCTGTGTATAGATTCTTAGTCTCTTTGGTTAGGTTTATTCCTAGGTATCTTATAGTTTTGGGTGCAATTGTAAATGGGATTGACTCCTTAATTTCTCTTTCTTCTGTCTTGTTGTTGGTGTAGAGAAATGCAACTGATTTCTGTGCATTGATTTTATATCCTGACACTTTACTGAATTCCTGTACAAGTTCTAGCAGTTTTGGAGTGGAGTCTTTTGGGTTTTCCACATAGAGTATCATATCATCTGCGAAGAGTGATAGTTTGACTTCTTCTTTGCCGATTTGGATGCCTTTAATTTCTTTTTGTTGTCTGATTGCTGAGGCTAGGACTTCTAGTACTATGTTGAATAGCAGTGGTGATAACGGACATCCCTGCCGTGTTCCTGACCTTAGCGGAAAAGCTTTCAGTTTTTCTCCATTGAGAATGATATTTGTGATGGGTTTTTCATAGATGGCTTTGATAATATTGAGGTATGTGCCCTCTATCCCTACACTTTGAAGAGTTTTGATCAGGAAGGGATGCTGTACTTTGTCAAATGCTTTTTCAGCATCTATGGAGAGTATCATATGGTTCCTGTTCTTTCTTTTATTAATGTGTTGTATGACATTGATTGATTTGCAGATGTTGAACCAACCTTGCAGCCCTGGAATAAATCCCACTTGGTCGTGGTGAATAATCCTTTTAATGTACTGTTGAATCCTATTGGCTAGTATTTTGGTGAGAATTTTTGCATCTGTGTTCATCAAGGATATTGGTCTGTAGTTCTCTTTTTTGATGGGATCCTTGTCTGGTTTTGGGATCAAGGTGATGCTGGCCTCATAAAATGAGTTTGGAAGTTTTCCTTCCATTTCTATTTTTTGGAACAGTCTCAGGAGAATAGGAATTAATTCTTCTTTGAATGTTTGGTAGAATTCCCCCGGGAAGCCGTCTGGCCCTGGGCTTTTGTTTGTTTGGAGATTTTTGATGACTGTTTCAATCTCTTTACTGGTTATGGGTCTGTTCAGGCTTTCTATTTCTTCCTGGTTCAGTTGTGGTAGTTTATATGTCTCTAGGAATGCATCCATTTCTTCCAGATTGTCAAATTTGTTGGCGTAGAGTTGCTCATAGTATGTTCTTATAATTGTCTGTATTTCTTTGGTGTTCGTTGTGATCTCTCCTCTTTCATTCATGATTTTATTTATTTGGGTCCTTTCTCTTTTCTTTTTGATAAGTCTGGCCAGGGGTTTATCAATCTTATTAATTCTTTCAAAGAACCAGCTCCTAGTTTCGTTGATTTGTTCTATTGTTTTTTTTGGTTTCTATTTCATTGATTTCTGCTCTGATCTTTATGATTTCTCTTCTCCTGCTGGGTTTAGGGTTTCTTTCTTGTTCTTTCTCCAGCTCCTTTAGGTGTAGGGTTAGGTTGTGTACCTGAGACCTTTCTTGTTTCTTGAGAAAGGCTTGAACTGCTATATGTTTTCCTCTCAGGACTGCCTTTGTTGTGTCCCACAGACTTTGAACCGTTGTATTTTCATTATCATTTGTTTCCATGAATTTTTTCAATTCTTCTTTAATTTCCTGGTTGACCCATTCATTCTTTAGAAGGATGCTGTTTAATCTCCATGTATTTGGGTTCTTTCCAAATTTCCTCTTGTGATTGAGTTCTAGCTTCAGAGCATTGTGGTCTGAAAATATGCAGGGAATGATCCCAATCTTTTGATACCAGTTGAGACCTGGTTTAGGACCAAGGATGTGATCTATTCTGGAGAATGTTCCATGTGCACTAGAGAAGAATGTGTATTCTGTTGCTTTGGGATGAAATGTTCTGAATATATCTGTGATATCCATCTGGTCCAGTGTGTCATTTAAGGCCTTTATTTCCTTGATCTTTTGCTTGGATGATCTGTCCATTTCAGTGAGGGGAGTGTTAAAGTCCCCTACTATTATTGTATTATTGTCGATGTGTTTCTTTGATTCTGTTATTAATTGGTTTATATAGTTGGCTGCTCCCACGTTAGGGGCATAGATATTTACAATTGTTAGATCTTCTTGTTGGACAGATCCTTTGAGTATGATATAGGGTCCTTCTTCATCTCTTATTATAGTCTTTGGCTTAAAATCTAATTGATCTGATATAAGGATGGCCACTCCTGCTTTCTTCTGATGTCCATTAGCATGGTAAATTCTTTTCCACCCCCTCACTTTAAATCTGAAGGTGTCTTCAGGTTTAAAATGAGTTTCTTGTAGGCAACATATAGATGGGTTTTGTTTTTTTATCCATTCTGATACCCTGTGTCTTTTGATTGGGGCATTTAGCCCATTAACATTCAGGGTAACTATTGAGATATGAATTTAGTGCCATTGTATTGCCTGTAAGGTGACTGTTATTGTATATTGTTTCTGTTTCTTTCTGATCTACTACTTTTAGGGTCTCTCTTTGCTTAGAGGACCCCTTTCAATATTTCCTGTAGAGCTGGTTTGGTGTTTGCAAATTCTTTCAGTTTTTGTTTGTCCTGGAAGCTTTTAATCTCTCCTTCTATTTTCAGTGATAGCCTAGCTGGATATAGTATTCTTGGCTGCATGTTTTTCTCGTTTAGTACTCTGAATATATCATGCCAGCTCTTTCTGGCCTTCCAGGTCTCTGTGGATAAGTCTGCTGCCAATCTAATATTTTTACCATTGTATGTTACAGACTTCTTCTCCCGGGCTGCTTTCAGGATTTTCTCTTTGTCACTAAGACTTGTAAATTTGACTATTAGGTGACGGGGTGTGGACCTATTCTTATTGATTTTGAGTGGGGTTCTCTGAACCTCCTGGATTTTGATGCTTGTTCCCTTTGCCATATTGGGGAAATTCTCTCCAATAATTCTCTCCAATATACCTTCTGCTCCCCTCTCTCTTTCTTCTTCGTCTGGAATCCCAATTATTCTAATGTTGTTTTGTCTTATGGTGTCACTTATCTCTCGAATTCTGCCCTCATGGTCCAGTAGTTGTTTGTCCCTCTTTTGCTCAGCTTCTTTATTCTCTGTCATTTGGTCTTCTATATCGCTAATTCTTTCTTCTGCCTCATTTATCCTAGCAGTGAGAGCCTCCATTTTTGATTGCACCTCATTAATAGCTTTTTTGATTTCAACTTGATTAGATTTTAGTTCTTTTATTTCTCCAGAAAGGGCTTTTATATCTCCCGAGAGGGTTTCTCTAATATCTTCCATGCCTCTTTCGAGCCCAGCTAGAACCTTGAGAATCGTCATTTTGAATTCTAGATCTGACATATTACCAATGTCTGTATTGATTAGGTCCCTAGCCTTCGGTACTGCCTCTTGTTCTTTTTTTTTGTGGTGAATTTTTCTGCCTTGTCCTTTTGTCCAGATAAGAGTATATGGAGGAACAAGTAAAATACTAAAAGGGTGGCAACAACCCCAGGAAAATATGCTTTAGCCAAATCAGAAGAGATCCCAATCGTGAGGGGGGGTACGGGGATAAAAAGAGGTTCAGAAAGAAAAAAAAAAAAAGAAAAAAAAAAGAAACAAAAAAGAAAACCAATAATGAAAAAATATGAAAAGGAAAAAAAAATATATATATATTAGATAAACTAGTTAAAAAACATTAAAAAAGAAAAGGGTAAAAGTTAAAAAATTTAGCAGAAGAAGAGAAAAAAAATTCAAAAAGAAAAAAAAATTAACTGCATGGCTAAAGAATCATGGGGAGAAAGCCATGAGTTCCGAGCTGACCGAGCATGCGACCGGTTCAAGGTAAGCCCGAGCTGAGAGTCACTCCTCGGCTCTGTCTCTGTAGCCGGCTTCCCCGTTCTAATACCTGTAAGCTCTGCGACTCTCAGCCACCCCCGATCCTTCTGTGACCCTGCGGGACCTGAGGCCACGCTGACCCCGCGTGGGCTTCACCCCGGTTTAGCCTCTGGAGCGATGTCCCTTAGTGGAACAGACTTTTAAAAAGTCCTGATTTTGTGCTCCGTTGCTCCGCCGCTTCCCGGGAGCCGGCCCCTCCCCCCGTGGTCTATCTTCCCATCTCTTTGAATTCACTTCTCTGCCAGTCCTACCTTTCAGAAAGTGGTTGATTTTCTATTTCTAGAATTGCTGTTCTTCTTCTCTTCGATCTCCCGTTGGTTTTGTAGGTGTTTGCAATCTTTAGATAAGCTATCTAGCTGATCTCCTGCAACCTGAAGTAGTCTCAGCCTGCTACTTCTCCGCCATCTTGACTCCTCCCCCTGTTGCAAGTATCTTGATTTTTCAAGTTTTAGTGATTTCTTTGAATATATATATTGCTTTTAAATTAACATGAAGAACATTTAGGTAAATATAAAAAATTCATATTGCACATTTGATAATGTGTAAGATTGTAGATATTTTGGGATTAGGCAGCTACTCTAAGTATTTTATTTTCTCCCTTTCATTCCCTGGCATCTGTTCCCTTCTTCTCTTGGTGTTGTGCAAATTGCTTCTGATGCAAAATGCTATTGTTATTTATAATTTTAGTTTGGCGATACAAACGTTTAGAGGTACATGTTTTTGAAAGAAAACGAAATGTGGATAGGTATTTCTTGCTGTCAAAATAAGAAATATGTAGCACCTTCTAAAATGTTTTAAAATTGTTTTAGATTTAAATTTGTTTTTCAGAGTCAAGCAGCATTAGTCAGATGTTGCTCTTCATTTTTATTGTAGTTTTGGAAAATGAGCCAGGCTCTTCAAAATGTAACCTGACCTGAAATATTTATATTTTATTTTGTTCTTATACACTTGCCTTTGTTGAAAGAGCAGGGTAGGGACACCTGGGTGGCTCCATCTTCAACTTGGGTCATGATCCCAGGATCCTGGGATCGAGTCCCGTATTGGGCTCCCTGCTCGGCAGGAGGCCTGCTTCTCCCTCTCCCACTCCCCCTGCTTGTGTTCTTTCTCTCACTGTGTCTCTCTCTGTCAAATTAAAAAAAAAAATCTTAAAAAAAAAGAACGGTAAAAAATGGTGGTCTCTTTTCTCTATTCTTTATACTTGCTGATTGTGGAATGCCTATGGCCATATGGCATTTGGGTGACGTTTTTGTTTTGTTTTTTTGTTTTTGAGAGAGAGAGAGGGAGAGAATATGAATCCTAAGCAGGTTTCACACCCAGGGCAGAGCTGAATGGGGCTATGTCCCACAATCCTGAGATCATGAGTTGAGATCAAGAGTTTGGCGCTTAACTGACTGGGCCGCCAAGGTGCCCCAGTCATGTTGGTTTTTATGAAGTACTGTGCAAGAAATAAAATGGGAACGCCTATTATCACTGCTTTCCTTGCAGTTATTTTCCTTAGTTCCTCAGAATCCAGATGGGGATAATGTTTTTGTAATTTGAAAAATACTGAACTATCCTTCCAGACTACCTTTCCTTATACTCTTATTGATGTTTTCAAAGGATAAAGGAGATAATCCCAGTTATACCTGGAAAGAGATTGTTTTAAAACCATTTAAATAAATTAAAAAAAAAGATTTGAGAGAGAGAGAGAGAAGGTGGGAATGTGTACGTGCACACATGTGCACGCCTGAGCATGTAGGGGCAGGGGTGGAGAGGGAGAGAATCCTCAGACCGACTCCCTGTGGAGCGTGGAGCCCAACGTGGGGCTCTGTCTTGAGATCTGTGGGATCACAACCTGAGCTGAAACCAAGAGTCTGTCATTTAGGGATTGAGCCACCCAGGTGCCCCAATTTAAAACCATTTTAAAGCAAACATTTTACTCCTAATTATTCCTGAGACTAGGCCGTGTTTATCAGGGAGCCAACCATCTCTCATGTAAATATAATTTGTGATACAAGATCACATATTGGCTTTGCCCTAGTTTATGTACAAGAACTCAAGGGATACTTTTCTGTTGGGAGGGGGTCATTTTGTGGGAATGGGTGGATCTCAGAAATTACCACCGTTAACAGGTAAACCATGGTTCCTGGTTAGGTCTCATGAGGGATAGAATTCTTTACTCAGATACTGGGTATTGAAATGGGTAGATACAACCCTGGGAACTGGTTACTCACCCTCATCTCCACAGAACATTCGTTGCAACTTCTCTCAACCTCTGTTTCTATTTTTTAAATGGTAAGAGGTTAAGCTGGATATTCTCTCACTTTTCTCCTTCCAGATTTAAAAATCTGTATCTAAAGTTTTTCACGGTATTCTGAACTGTTGAGATGGATTAAAAACAACAGAAGAAATAGGTTCAAATAAATAGCCTGAATGAGGCTGAGTTTTGCTGATCTCTTTCCTCTTAGATATCCTTGTCTGCTCCATGACCAGTTCTGGTGGCTTCAGAGAAATCTGTGCCCTCATGGTCACCTCTGGAAATGTCACAGCCTTTGTAAGTTGGCCTGCACCTCTGTGAGATATTTGGCCGACTGGTTTTCATATCGGATCCCTTAATGTTGGTACCCAGTGCAGGTCTGTGCTCTGGGGGTTATTTTTCTTATCTGATGTTACAGCAGTTACTGAGTTACTGGTCAGTTGCAAGTTGTGAGTAAAACTAAAATGTTATACTTCTGGTTTTGTCAGCATACCAACCAGAAGGATTTGCTCCGTGACAGGAAACTTACTTGTAAACTAATCATAATTTTCAAATGTGTACTTTCTGTAGTGTTCCAAACAAGCATTTTTTCCCCTGGCATATTCAGCATTCTTGAGTGTCCCACTGATCTAAATGGAATTCTGTGATCTAGAAGCTACTGAACACATGTTGTAAAGACTGGCAAAGCCAGATTTTTCAGGTCAGAATGAATTTTAAGAACTGTGTACCTTTAATATTTCAAAGGGAAAAAAACTAGTAAAATTTGATGTACATTATAGGAGTTTTGATTTTGTACGTTAATAAAAATAAAATCTGCTTGGATAAGTCATTTTCAAGTTTTGCTGCTAATTCTTCAAAATTTAACTCAGTTTAGAATGGAAAAAGAGGTAAAAATAAATTATGTGTTAATGAAATATGAGCTACAGAGGTACTCTAATAAATGTTTTGGCATTCAAAAATCTCTGCATTTTGATTTTTTTTCATTTTTTAATTTTTAAAAAGTTACAGTATCAGTATAATCCATGTCTCATCACAAATTATACCACACCTTAGTAGACTATCACTAATGATATATAGCCTACTAATAGAATTTTGACAGAAATATATGGATGGTTGAATTTCCTCTTTGTCTTGTCATAGTGCTGTTCAGGAGTAAGAACGGATTTGTAGATATGGACTCCTTCTTTTACCTCTTTAGCCCTTCCATTAATGAATAAGAATGTGGAAGAAAGCAATTACCCAAAAGGAGAATAGGAGATATCTATCTATCTACCCACCTACCAGTATTTATACTTATTTATATATGCAGGAATTATAGATAGTATGGGCTTAGCTAATATGGGGATGAATTTCCTTGACCTCAGATCAGTAACACAGGGGGCATTTCATGTAGGATATTGGTCACCATGGATATCAAATAAAGTTCATTATACAGCCATGTGTCTAGGATAAGTGGTGATAATACTGTGTTTGGAATAAAACCCTGTGTTTCTTTATTTAAAAAAGTATATTAATAGGCATGTAGTTGGTTTAAATGGATAGGGATGGCCAAACCTTCTGCCTTCATTTACAGGTTGGTTATTGAATCTGTAATTTTTTTGTGTGAGTCAGTTTATTCCCAATCCCATGTCTCTTTTTTTTTCTTTCTCATTTATTAACTAAAGGACGATTTGAAGGTCAGAAAAATACATTGATAAAAGTCCTATTTACAGACCATTTTATGGTTGTTTTCTTCTGCTGCGTGTTAGCCTTGGCCTTGCTTCCAAGGTCATGCTCTGATATAGCCATCAGGAAGCACACAAGGTAAACTCTGGGCATAGAGACCGGAATGGGTCTGTTACATTGACCCAACAATGTGATTACTGGTAATTTTAGCAAGCTTTATGTAATTAAAAAAAAAATTCTAAGCCATCATTACTAATTTCACTTCAGTCTTATAATTTCAGGTTAGACATCCTGAAAATAGTTTCTTTGGTGTCTGTGTATCATTTCTTAGGGAAATGATAACAGAAAATTGAGTTCTCTTTGACTAGGATTGCTGAGTTGAAAAATAATTGTAAACTTAAAATCTGAAAACTGCACGGGAATATTTGAAACCATAGAATGCTTCTATAGACGGTACAAAAGTTAAATTTATATGCACTGAACTTTCAGTATGTCAAAATGACACAATTCCTAATGGTTTTTAAAAAGGTGTTTGGAATTTTTGCATTGAAAAAAAGTAGAGCTGTAGTTGGGTTTATTAAACTAACATAGAAATATCTGGTACTTCTGTAACGTTCATGAAATATTCCTGTATTTCTACAACATAAGGATGTAGGCTTGCCAAGGAATCTGACCATCAGCTACGTAGCTGTTTCTGAGAGATAAAGCTTTGGAGTTTCAGCTTAGTATGAAAGGACTAAGCTCCTATCCCAAGGCACTGGGTGGGTTCTGTGTGGTTTCTTTTTATTGAATTGTAATTGGCTTGGGGAGGAGTGATGGGGGAGAGAGGACAGTTACTTTCCCTATCCTGAAAGAGATTTACTGCATTAACTAGGGTACTGCTACCAGGGAGCAGAAAATTAATATGCATTTCTCAGCCTGGGTGGCTTTTTGACACCTGATGATATGGCAGTACATTTAGATGATAAGGAAAATCCCTGATCACAGCAGGAACATCTGTTTTTTTCTGGCAAGAGGGAAAGCAAAGCTGAATGGCTGTTTGGGACAGCCTCATGAGTGAAGGATTAAAATTGTAATTAAAAAATAAGAGTAATTCCTTATGGTATTTTTCTTACAAAAATTGTTAGATAAAGTAGTAGTGGCTTTACTATAATAAATTATTTCTTGTCATTAGCAAATTTAATAATCATTTGGATTTTGCATGTTGGTACTACTAACAGATTTTTGTAAGTCTAATGAAAAAGATTTCTGTTTTTACTTGGAAGTTTACCAGTATACAGAACGGAGGCATTAATTTGATCATAGAATGAAACAGATTAAAGTCACATTCTCCAGGTTTTTTTTTTTTTTAAATAAATGCAGCTCTGACTTGTTATAAAAATGTTAATGGCAAAGATTTTTGTTGGCTTGTTTTTGTTTTTTTTTTTCTTTAGGTTAGAAAGTATAGGTTTTTAAAATACATTTAACTTAAAAATGTTCACATTTTTTTGTAGCTGATGATAGTCTGATCCATTAAAAATGTAGATAATCTGCATAGACATATTAAGACTACCATTTTTTTTTGTCATTGTTGTTTATACATCTACAGACATTCCTTTCTTTCAAAAACAAATGAAGGAAATGCCTTCATACTTCATCTTTAAAATTTTTTTTAACTTTTATTTCTTATTTAAAAAATGGGAACATAGGAATGCAAACTCACAAATGAACTAAGAGAAAATTCTTTTCGAAAATAAATTAACATATATAATTTGGAAGAAAAAAAGCAGCATGTTTATCAGTATGTCCTGTCAGGCACTCCTACTCAAAGTTCACATAGGTAATAAATTTAGGTTCATTGCTAATCAGAATCAATGAGTTTGGGATGTTTTGAGAAATGCTCATCAGATCTTTTGGAGTTCAGATATTTCAGTGTCAGTGCAATGCTTATAATGAGTTTGTATTTTTTTAAGAATTATTTTTTGTGTTTATTATGATCTCTCAGAGCTTCTTATTCTGTTAAGTACATTAAATATTTGCTGGGTACCTACTTTCCAAAAGGCTCAGCGCAGGACATCATGGATAGGGGTAGGAAGATGGTCCTTTCTCCAAAGCTTACAATGTAGTTGGGTTTGCTAGAGGATATGGCATTTATTTATTCTTTAAAATATTTTTTTCATTTAAATTAAGTTAATTAACATATGATATATTATTGGTTTCAGAGGTGGAGGTCAGTGATTCATCAGTCTTATATAATACCCAGTGCTCATTATATCACATGTCCTGCTTAATGTCTGTCACCCAGTTACCCTTTCCCCCCACCTCCCTCCCCTCCAGTTTGTTTCCTATGATTAAGAGTCTCTTACGCTTTATCTTCCTCTCTGATTTCATCGTTTTATTTTTTCCTCTCTTCCCCCTATGATCCTTTGTTATGTTTTTAAATTCCACCTATAAGTGAGATCATATGATAATTTTCTTTTTCTGATTGACTTATCTCGCTTGTCATAATACCCTCCAGTTCCATCCATGTCATTGCAAATGGTGAGATTTCCTTTTTGATGGCTTAGTAATATTCCATTATTACACACACACACACACACACACACACACACACACACACTCACCCACCCACACCCACATCATCTTTATCCATTTATCTGTTGGTAGACATCTGGGCTCTTTCCATAGTTTGGCTGTTGTGGACATCGCTGTGTAAATATTGGGGTGCAGGTGCCCCTTCAGATCACCAAATTTAAGACTACTATGTTTCTAAAATCATTTACACCAAAATAAATATTTTTAAGCTGAAAAGTATGTACTTTATACATTTCAATTGGAAATCATGAATATCCAAGCATGTATTGTAAAGGAGAAATCATATTGCATGTTATGGTGTTTGCTGATATACTCATAAATACAGAATCACAACTTTATAGGACTCCAGTCTTCGTATGAACTTTGGATCAAGCTCAGGATTGCAAAGAAGAACATGAGTGCAATGCGAGTAGTACCTGCATGATGCTGTCCACAAACTAAAGTATATATTGCATAGTGATTCCTAATACATTTTAGAAATTCTTCGCTTTCTTGACAGTGACTAAGATTACTTCAGCTGGGCTTATCATACATTATAAATTAATGCATGAATTCATTATTGACATTACCATAACAATATTGAATTAGGAAAACTTTTTTGGTATGAGGGGTTAATTTTATTTTTGTTACCTATTAACTACTCAAAGTTGATTCTGTAAATATAAAATTGAATTTTTCGGGTGGAGTTCAAGAAGACAGGTTTTTTTTTTAAATCTATAGCTCTTATCTCCTTTAATCTGATTACTTTGTGATGGCCTGAAACATGAATTACATGTCATAATTGATGAAAATGGAGAAATGTCACGCTGCTTTTTAGATGCAATTGGAAGTAATCACATTATCCACAGACATTGTATATTGTAGGTGTGACATTAAATTGAAATAGTCATAAAACAGAGTTACACATCTTGTATAAATCTGAAAGTACAATCATTATATTTCAGTGAAAATGCATTTCACTGATGCTTATCATGATGCCTTTTGAAAGCATTCCCTTGTTAATTTTTAAAACAACTTATAGAAATGTTCTTTAAAAATTTTGGGCATCTGAACCATGTGAAAATAGGAAATACAATACATATTGAAGAAAAAACCCTCCATGTTGGTATAGGCCACTGAGCTAAGTGCTTGAGTTTAGAGGTGAATGGTGATCTTCTCCCTTGGTTTTGCTGGAATACTGGAAATAGCAATTTAAAAAATTAACTAAACTATAAGTCAGAACTATAATTAGAAGTAAAATTAGAAGATAGTGGTAACAAAAATCATGACATGCTGATGTCTGTTGAAAGTCTGAGAATCTTTCTTAGAGAAAGTAGCGATTGCATTGGGTGTTGAAACATGGGAAATGATCTTACGAGAAGAAATGGTGTTGGATTCTAGGCTTCAAAAGAGCTTAAGTGAAGGCGAAGAGGCGTGTGGCACGTTGAGTGTGATTGTGTGCAGGTTCCTCTGGGCTAGCTGCGGTGTCTGCCCCACGGGTGATGTGCTCCAGTGTACTTCTTTTTTTTTTTTTTTTTTTTTTTTAAGATTTTAGTTATATATTTGACAGCGAGACAGTGAGAGAGGGAACACAAGCACGGGGAGTGGGCGAGGGAAAGCAGGCTTCCTGCCTAGCAGGGAGCCCGATGTGGGGCTCGATCCCAGAACCCTGGGATCATGACCCAAGTCTAAGGCAGACGGTTCACGACTGAGCCTCCAGGTGCCGCTCCAGCGCACATTTTAGTACAGTCGTCTGTGGGAGGTGGCAGAGAACATTGCTGGAGAGGTTAAGGCTGGGGTCAGCCTCGGGTTCAAAGGCTGCTGTACTGGCTTCAGATGAGAGATTGGGTTGAAAGAGGTACAGAGCATGACGGTTATTTTTCAGGAGGGCACCGGAATTGATAGAGTAAGCGAGTTTCATTTTGGATCTGTTGATTTGGAGGTATTTTGGGGGATGGCCGATTGGAAATTTAGATCCTGAATTCAGTGCCTAGAAGTTGTCAGGAGGGAGGAGTTGGCTGAGGAGACAGGAGCGAGCAGGCCGTAGGCCATAGATAAGCTATTAAGGGCCATTGCAGGCAAGAAAAAGAATGGTGGAGATTCAAAAGCAATCAAGAGAACGTACCACTCACAGCCTGGATTTGTAGATACCAAGGAAAGTGAGCATTTTGTGTCTTCTGGTCTCTTCATTTTCAAGATCCGCTTCTCCCTTCGTAAGTTGTATTTCGTCCCTGTCTGAACACTCAGCTCACTGTCCACTCTTCACGAACAGTTCCAGCGTCCGTTGGTTATCTTTGCCTGAATGAGTTATTTCATTAGGAGCTGAAGGCAGTGATTTTTCTAAATCTCTTCATTATTCTGTTGGCTCTACGTGGTGTTCTTCTGAAAAGATGAGCTTCCCCTCATCGGCTGGCACTGTCGGTTTCCCGGAAGTAGAGTTCCTGGTGAAAAGGCAGAACAGATTTTTAATACCTTGTGTTCTGTTATTCATTTTTCAAAGTAGAGTTGATGCGGTAGTCACCTCTAATGGTGGAAAATGAATAGAGAAGCCAGATCCTCAGCCACTGGGAGCAGCCCCGAGATCGTGGCATAAAAACTGTACTTGTGTCTCTCCGCGCTCCCAGTCCTTCCTCCTTCATGGACATTGAAGATTCTGCCCTTAATACATTTATCTACCCTTTATGACTAATTTGAATTTCTTGACAGTAAGTCAGCTCATTTTGCTTTGTTCTCGAGTTACCACGCAGCAGTTTTAAGGCAGAGCTCCTAGTATTTTGAGATACAGTGGGCTTTGGTTTCTTCTGTTGCTTTATTCTTTTCCTTTGTCTGTGTCCTTTGCTTATGTTCCCATTTCCATGTTCCTGCAACCAAGGTCAGTCCCTAATTCCTGGGTGTGGAGAAGCATTGTAATCTTAGTGTTTTCCTTGTGCTGGAGGTTATGTGCTCTGTTAACAGCTTTCTTGAGCTGCGGTAATCGGACATGTGTAGAGGTTTCCTAGTAAAAATATTTGCTAGTGTTTAATTCTGTCGAGGTTTTAGTTTATTATCTAGGTATACTAAGAAGAAAACTTTTAAAGTTTCATACTGAAGTTCATACTGATAAATATTTACAGATCTAAAAATATTTTCTGTGCCCCACAATAGTGGCATAGGTTCAGGACTATCGATTCATTTTGAAGCTTTTTTCTCTCTGATGGAATTCATGAAGGAGCAGAAAACAGAATCTTGGTCTATTGCTCCGGTCTGTGCAATGCAAACCTATTATGTGATACTTTTTTGTTTCTCTGTATTTGCTGCTCAGATGGTTTAAGAATTGAAGAATAAGAAGCAGTCATGTGTATAATGTATTCAGCTGGATTATCCTTAACAAAGTTATTAAGGAGAATGTTTTGGTCCTTCACTTAAGTGGGGAACTGATGTCAGTGGGTTGAAGTGAGGGTAACATTTTAAATTTGTCCTTGTAGAAAATATTTAGATACGTGTTGAGCTAGAATGTTTGACTTCTCTGCCTTATCCTAGCCTTCTCATTTCTCTTCAGGACATTAAAATTAGGTTTTGCAGCCCAAAAGCCAAAGCAGATTGTTGTATGTTATTATTTCAAAGAAATATCCAGTAACATTTGATGGCTTTGGGATGTATTTTTTTTTTAAAGATTTCATTTATTTATTTGACAGATAGAGATCATAAGTAGGCAGAGAGGCAGGCAGAGAGAGGGGAAGATAAGCAGGCTCCCTGCTGAGCAGAGAGCCCGATGTGGAGCTCGATCCTAGGACCCCGGGATCATGACCCGAGCCGAAGGCAGAGGCTTTAACCCACTGAGCCACCCAGGCTCCCCGGGATGTATTTCTTTTTAAAAGGTTTTATTTATTTCTTTGAGAAAGAGATTGGAGAATGAGTAGAAGGAGAAGTAGATAGAGAAGTAGACTTCCTTTATAGCAGGGAACCCAACACGGGGCTCGATCTCAGGACCCTGGGATCATGACCTGAGCCGAAGGCAAACTTGCTTAAGCAACTGAGCCACCCAGGCTCAGTTCCTGCTTTGGAACATACTAAATAAATTTTTATCAACTAACTAGGTTTTTATTTAAAGACTTCACTTGCCATAAGCATGTTGGGGCGAGCAGTTATGTATCTATTATGTACCATGTATTGGGATAGATTAATTTTTTTCTTTATTTGATATTTGAATTAATGCTTCAACTAACCCATGAAGTAGCTAACAGAACAGTCTAGAGGATCTTAAGTCTCTTGCCCAAAATCACACAACTACAAAGATGTAAATAAAGAGCAAATTCCTTAATCTTTCTTATTTTAAACATTTTTGGTGAATTATAGAAAATATCTCACATTATTATAAGACTAGAAAGAAGAGGAAAAGAGAACATCCCATGATTGAGAGAGAACAACAGTCTTGTAGAGAAATACTTTTCATTTTCTGGTGCATGTAACTGGCCTGTGGAGATTGATTTGGGAGGGAGTGCAGGGAAAATGGTTTCGTCTCCTGTACTCATATGTGTGTGGCTGCCTTCCTGCTCTAGTCATTATATCCCCTTCCCCTAGATGGATGACTGCATTCATGAGGCCTAATCTGGGTGAAATGTCCTCAGTCAGCTATTTTGTATAGATTTGGGGAAAATATTTTAAGTCTGCAAAATCATTTTTCTGCTACTTTTGAAAGACCAAGCGCATCGTTCATTTGCAAGGTCTGTTTTTTTACAAGACACCTTTTTGTTTCTTTTTGAATAGAAAGATGAAAACTATAGAAGCCTTCCACGGGATGCTAGTAACTGGTCTCACCAGTTTCAGAGAGACAATGCTCGCTCATCTCTGAGTGCCAGTCACCCAATGGTGGACAGGTGGCTGGAGAAGCAAGAACAGGTAACATAAATTAATCCTTCTACACGTGTCCTTGGTGTAACTTCCTAGCTCATACCCTGAAAGATGTTTCTCTCCATCACTGTGATGATTAAAGGTCAATTATTCTAACAGACTTCAGGTAAGTACCAGGCTTTCTGTCAGTTTGTCTAATGTGAGTACAGACAGTTTCTGCGGCGGTCCCAGATCAAAGGTTTTTCATAAGCGGTTATGAATATTTGCTGTGGATTCTGGAGTATCCTGCCTTAAGAGCTTGTTACGTTGCCGAGGCACAGACATTTGGCAGTGAACAGTACAGTTTATGAGTAGACTTTCAAGACCACTTACAGGTTCTTCTCTCTATTGATGGGGATCAAGTCAGAGGACCTGAAGAGGCAAATTATAATGTTCTATCTTATCTGACTTCACTCTGCAGGAGAAATCCATGCGATAGTGTTATTTCAGAATTTACCTGATTTTGTCAGGTTTGGGGACTTCCCCTTTCATAAATGTCGAGGAGCTGTTAGAGGTTTGTAGGTTTTTAGAGGTGCTTAGTTTACTCCACAGGGTTGGCCATCTGCCATTCACGAAATCAGAATCGTTTACCACTCAGTGTAAGTAGCTGGTTTGTGTCCTGGGAAAAACAACTGTTTGCAAACTTGTTACGTCCCTGGTAGAGAAGCCTTCACTGCATGAAGACTAAGGATCTATTTGGTAAGTTTTGATATATAAAAACCAAATTCTTCCAGTGGTGTTGTTTAAAGTCTGAATTGTTTATTGTTAGTCACAGTGTTTTCTTTGTAGTGGAAATTCTAGGATTTTCTTTGGAGTTTTAAACGTTTTTTGTATTAAAAACACACTTCTCTCCTTACTTTGTCACTTATTTTCCTTAAAAAGCTCATTTAAAATGGAAGGTTAACGAGTGTACTCAGAGAATGTTTTTGTTTTCTGTTCCGGTAATTTCTAAAATTATCAACAATTCTATTGCCTGGGTATTGGAATAGTTGTTTTTCAGTTTAGATTCATGATGTTAGTGAAAAGAAATCCTAAATGTTTTACTTAATTCATCTTAGTTTGTGTTTTATGGCATAAACCTCCTAAAACAATTTTGTGTGTTGGGGGTGTTAGAATATGAAACAATAAAAAAGGACAGTTTGCCTTTGATATCATGGATGCTATCACAAACATACTGATTTTTATCATATCACAAATGTTAGAATACATTAGAAGCATTGTGTGATGGAAATAATTTTAAATAATAAAAAAAACATGGAGACCTACCTAGGAAAAACATTTTCTCAAAATAATGCAGTTTTTAAACTCTTTGGTGGTATTATTACCATTTCGAAGTGAATATTTTTTTTTAAAGATTTTTATTTATTTGACAGACAGAAATCACAAGTAGGCAGAGAGAGAGATTGGAGGAAGCAGGCTCCCCACCGAGCAGAGAGCCCAATGCGGGACTCCATCCCAGGACCCTGGGATCATGACCTGAGCCGAAGGCAGAGGCTTTAACCCACTGAGCCACCCAGGCGCCCCTCGAAGTGAATATTTTGAAGTTAGTTTAGCATGGGCCTATAGTCAGACTGCCTGCACAGAACCTGCTCCTACAGTAACTCTGTCCAGTGATGGGATGCCTGCCAAGGGGTTAGTAGAATCATGCATGGTACCTAGGAAAACTGTGTATCTTAGTATATTTGTTAGAAAAGAAAAATTGGCTGCCATGAACAGAAATTCTAGATTGTGGAAGAAGAAGGTACTCCTTACCCATTTAACAAGATATCTGGAGAGAGGGACGATTGGCGGTGGCGGCCGCAGCCCAGCAGACCTCACTGAGGATCCAGACCCTCCCTTTGCTGGGAGCCCGACACAGGGCCTCCGTGGCTGTGTGCCCCAAGTTGTCAGAGCCTTGGACATCACGGCTTGGCACAGAAGAAGAGGAATCGTGCCTTCATCTTCTGCAGGGCTAGTCTTGAAAGCGGATAATGTTTCTCACAAGCCCCCTCCCCCACCCACCCGCCCCCAACAGGTGCCCTTCATACCGTGTTGTGTGACTTGTCTGCCAGTTTGTCAAAGGGAGTTGTTGGTTTAGTCTGGTTGAGCTTGATCTCCTGGAGCTAGGGGTGTGGGTGTGGTGGTTTGTCTTCCTTGGAACACAGCTGCTCATCACTGAATACAGTCAGGGTTCTGTTAAAGCAAGGTGGGGAAGTACGATTAGCTAACTCTGCTAGATATGATTATTGTTATTACAAGATTAGGAGGAAAAATTGGCAGTCCAGAGTTTCCAAAGTATGATATATTTAATTGTATCCTAAAAATACACTTTCTTTTTCATAACTTTTGTGGCTGTAGATGTGCTTTTAAGGAGGTCGTATAGTTTTTCTTTGTAGTTTTGGTATAAAATAGTTTTTTTACACAAAAGGAATTGCATTGAGAAGCCACATACTTTTTTTTTTTCCTTTCCAAAAGACTCAGCCTTGATTTGCTTCTGCTGAAGTTATTTAAAGCATTTATTCCATGATAAGCAGGTTTTTAAAAAATAAGTACTTCCTTGGTTTATGTAGTCTAATGTAAATGGCATTAGTTAATTGATTCCTGAGCCTGAAAACATCTTCCTTGGCTTAAGTTTAAAAAAATGATGATCCATTCACTAAATTTGATGATTTCACATCAGCAGGATAATTAACCAAACTGAAATTTACTTAACTCAACAAGAACAGCAAAAACAACACAAAATCTGTATTAAAACTTTGCTTAAAAGTAGGCACAATTGTTTGGGCAGAAGAGGAGAAGTTATGTTGGGGATCCTGTAAATCTGGTCCAGATACTCTCATTTAATTGTGCATTTATTCTTTTAACTGTTTCCTATGAGTCATCTGACTATAAGGGCCTAATGGCTCTTCTGTGGCTTTTTTTCCTCCTTAGCTTTTGCCATTAAAAATGTAACAACAGACGAGCATCACATAGATACAAATAATGTTTTATATGGTAAAAAACAAAAAATCACCCCCCTGCCTTTACAGTTTGGGATCACCAGGGCAGAACTGTGTTCTGTGAGTTACGCCATCTGGACTGAAGAGGTCAACAGAGTTCTAGATTTTATATGCCTTCGGTGGCTTTGTTTTTGCTCTATTTCCTACAAGATAGCTCATCTCATTATCTCTGCTTCTTGAAGGCAATTATGACCGCACCAGTTTTGCCGGTGGGAATAAACAGCAGGAATGAAAAGGACAAGAGAGTTTGTTAGAGCAAGCACTGAGCTTGTAGGCATCTCTGGAAGCCGAAGGTGGCTTGTGCTTCTTTGGCGGGTTGGTCCCCTATAAGGGGATAGTGACTCTTTCCCTCTCTCAGAATATTCACAAGGTACACACTCATATCATCAAAGACAGGGGATGTATCTCATTAGAACTTTGTACCAGGAAGAACTTGGGCTCAAGCTCAACATGATTTTCGAAATACAAGTCCTGCCGTTCAGTGACTAATTCTTGCTCAGAATAGCCTGTAGCTGAATCCTACATCAGGGTCCTCTCAGAAGGTAGAGGACTGTGTATCTTTCAAAGAGCATCTTTTTCTTGTGACTTCCTTTTTCTGAGCTCTCAGAGGAGGCACGAAGAATTCAATACTAAATGGTTTGTTGTATTGCCTTGAAAAGTTTTCATGCTTCTGAAATTCTGACTCTGAGACCCAGGAAACAACAACAAAAAAAATCAGCAAAAGTCTTGGTTTTGATATGTGGCAATGCTTTAAGAAATCTGAATTCCTTTTAACCATCACCATTTCCCTGACTCTGTGTAGACTATAATTTAATATTGGTAGATAATAGATCATAAGCTGACTTTGTTCTTATGTCCTACAGTTTATTGCAACTAATAAATTCCACAAAAGGGGAGGCAGGAACTTTACAATATGTTATTGGAGGAATTTAAGGCCTGAAAGTAGAGGGACCTTCAGGGAAATTTAAGCTAATTGGGAGCCTGCCATTTTCACTACCTTGACTTGGTGAACAGGCCTGAAGCCAATTAACAGAAATAGCCAGGAGGTGCAAGGCACATTCCAGCCCCCACTTAAGCTCTTATAGGGGAATGAATGCCCTGACCTTTAGAGAAAAATCCATGTTTTAGGGTTTTTTTTTCCATCAGGCAAAAAATTTGTCTAATTGGCAGATCATACTGGGAGAGGCACACTGTGAGGAAAACTACCTTAAATTCTCGGTGATGGCACAGTTCAAATGTGACAGTGGATGTGCGCTGTCCTCACATTTGTCCCCTGGCCTTCTTCTGGTCCCCAGCGTTCGGTGTTGTCTCACAGCTGTGAGTTTAAGGAATAATGACAGTGCCTTTTCTTCTTCTTTTATGAACTTTTTTTTTTTTTTTGAAGATTTTATTTATTTATTTGACAGGCAGAGAGGGAGAGCACAAGCAGGAAGGGTGGCAGGCAGAGGGAAGGAGAGAAGCAGGCTCCCTGCTGAGCAAGGAGCTTGATGGGGGACTCGATCCCAGGACCCTGGGATCATGACCTGAGCCAAAGGCAGATCCTTAATGACTGAGCCACCCAGGCATCCCCATTTTATGAACTTTTGTCACTGTCTGCAGTCATGATGTTTCTGTTTCAAATTTTTTCATGTGGTGCAGAACGTTCCTGACTTCCGCTATTTATGCCTTCTGAGATGAAGATGGCTAATATAGGGATAATGTCTGTTTTTACATTAGCCCGAGTCAGGTCCTAAATATTAGAAGTGGAAAATATCTGAATGTTAAATAGAAGGCACATTTCTTCGTATTTTTAAATTTTAATTAATTAATTATTAAATTAGCTCATACTCAGTGTGGGTCTTGAACTCACAACCCTGAGATCAAGAGTCTGTATGCTCTACAGACTGAGCCAGCCAGGTGCTTCTCAGTGGAAATCATATTGAAACAAAATGATGCTTGAGAATAAATTTCTTCCATTTGTCCTCTTCTTAAAAAAGACTTCTGCAACTGGCTTATTCTGATACTTTTTAAACTTGCGAAAATATTTATGCTTTATAACTATTCACGTGATACACAATGAATACATTTCACATGTCATGGAAAAGGTTAAGATTCTGTGACAGGATTTCATTTTTGCTTTCTTTATAATTTGGTTAAGTCCAAATCTTTGAAGATCTGGGGCAACAATAAATTTTAAAAATTAGAGACTATTTTGGATGTGTTAAACATACTGTAGTGAAAAAACGTTTTTAAGCTTATCCAGATTTTATATGGAAATGGTTTAAAAAAGAATAAGTAAGCCAGGTGATAAGTAATGGTGGTATTTATTGGGTGTTGCCTGTTTTACCTTGTAGTGATAGCACGATGGGGGTCCAGGATGATCAGGTCCTGTTTCCATACCACTCATTGAAATTGGTTTTTTCCTCTGACCTGCCTTCCTCTGGGAGATCCTTTTCCTTTCCCAAGTATTTAAGAGCCTTTTCTAAGTGGAAAAACAAAACAAAACCAGCCTCATTTCACTGATACCTAGAACCATCCAGATGATGTAAGTGGTCAGTTTCCGAATAGGAAATGATCATACTTTTTAAATTACAAAGTTAGGAGATAGCTTCCTTAGCAATCTGATTACAACAGCTGCAGACCAGTCAGTGAACTGACCACGGGGTCATCTTGTTAAGACATGGAAGGGCTACAGAAATTCTGATGTGGGCAGAGGCCAGGCCTCATGGCATCTGCCTCATTAATGGGACATAAGGTTAGGATCTGGGGCTGCCAAATGGTACCTGGGATGCGTGTGTTTGTTTATGCTTTAATTCCTTAGCCCGTGAACACTAGGAAGCCACATGACTGCTAGGGTTATCTGGATAAAAATAATCAAAACCCTCTGCCTCCAAATCCTAAAATTCTACTGTTTTCTGTTAAAAGGAAGAGGATTTATTCATATTAGTTCCTAACTGGCAAACTTTTGCTGAACTTGGGTGGAAGCAAACATTATTGTGTTTTACCTCAGCAAGAGCCCATATAGAAACTAAAACATCAAGATTGTTTTAAAATTAAATTTAGTTTTCATTATAAAATGCCAGAGATTTTCTTTAAGCAGAAATCTTTTATAATCCCAATAACATTAAAAATAAAACCAAAACAACCTTTGAAAAGAATTTTCATGTCACCTGGATATATTAATGCCAGTAGATTTTGTTGTGCTCTAATAAGATGACTATTGTAATACACATCTTAAAATTATTTGTGTTTTCAAATACCATGCATGCATCCTGTATGTCTGTGCCGTATTCTTTTCCACCAGCCCTACATGTTTTCTACTTTTATTATCGGAGAACTGGGAACAGGAAGCATCAGGCAGAAGAAGGGGACTAGAGCATAGGGACCCTGCTAGACGTTCGTCTGAGGACACGGTAATTTCCTGAGGAGCCTTGCCAGCCACTACAGGGCCGCTTGGGAGGCTCTTCCATCAGGGCAACAAGAAACATTTTACCCTTCCTTTTATTTGGTGGCAAAAAGACAGCATGAGCCTGCAGAGTGTGTGGGATTGGAAACCTGTCCTTCCCATGAGTGGGTCCTTTTGTCTGACCCTTAACTCACCTTATCTAGGTATAAACTCTACAGACGTCATTTGCACTGTGTACAAAATGGGGACAATAATACCGATTCAGCAGATAGTGACATTGTGTGTGAGGATTAAGTGATCTAGAAGATGTGAAGTGCAGATCCAGGTTCTGGTGTCTTAGAGACACTTGTCCGTGATGATGATGCTTTCTCTGCTCTCTTTATTTTAGGGGAGGATAGACTTACTGGAGACACCTCCGCAGCTCCCGCTAGGATGGAGGACCTCTTTTATTTTCTTACATGTTCTCTTCTCCTTGCATATTGGAGGTGCCATTTGGTATGCAGGGCTGGTTCGTTTTTTCTTCCCTGGTGTACTTCTAATGCCCTCATCATCCTTTCCGAATTGGATTCTTGCTTCTGTGGCATCTTACCAGAATTAGAATAAAGTTTAATCTTTTTAAATCATCTCTGGTTCTTTTCTGAAGAACATAATCTGACACAAAAATGACATTAGCCTTAATCTCTGTGTCTGTGTCCATTTTTTATGTCCCCAAAACAAAAGTTTTTGGCAAGCCTGCGTGGCTTAAATGCGATTAAATCTTAAGAATAGCATTTAAGAATGCCAAGTGTCTTACGAGGGCTTCTGCTTGGCCACTGGCTAAGCATCTGGGTCCCTCTGTGATGTGAGTGGAGTCAAGGAGCCACCATTCAACTCACCAGCTTTTGGAGTGGGTTGTGCAGTTTAGGGGGTCCTCATCAGTTCTCCTGGTCCTTTATGACTGGCCCTGTTTATTGCTTGTTTGGCCTATGGAGCTAAAAGCCCGTAAGCAGAAGGGAAGTGAGACAGAAATTCTACCCAGTGAAAAAGTCTTCGTGGTATGTGGATTAACCTTCACGGGGAGTCTGTTAGTAGCTGATGATTTTCTTGCCTGTGAATACAGCTGCAAGAACGAGACGTTTAGAGCATGCACCGTGGATAAAGATGCATTTTCATTTTTAGCTATGACCCTCAGGTGCCTTTTCATATTTTCATCGCAGGCAGTCTTAAAGATTTTTGTTGTGAGCTGTGTGATTAACTATGACGATGAAAAGAATGCACGCTTTATACTCTCTCTTTATTCCCACCAATCTGTATGTCATTTGCTTTTGAAAATTTGTTCTTTATTTCTGTGTTCGGTGAACAGTGGAACTGCTACTCTTTAAAAAATACTGGTTAAGAAATTACATTAACATTTTTGGCTTACGGTATGTTGTTTTCACTAGCCATATCCTGAAACCCGCCTATACAAATAGAATCACTCAAAAGCCATTTGTAATTTTGGAATGTTATGATTTAGGTACCTGTGTCTTTTTCTTTCTTTCCTTTTTTTTTTTTTTTTTAATTCAGTCCTACACCGGCTTTTTCTGGTTACCTTCAGCGTGGATCTGAAATGGTCCTGAAAAATGGGCTGTCTAAAGTGCTAAGCCATTTTGCCCAATGGTTTTATGTTCTTCTTCCCCCCACTGATGTCTGTGCCCCATAGTGTTTTCACTGGGTCTGTTGTAAATCTGTGATCCTTTTTTTCCCTCTGCCTGTGTGCCTAAAAAAAGGCTGTTGTGAGCTTTCTTTAATATCCAGTAAACTCTAAAGAAATTAAAAGTACTGAAAAGAAACATGTAGGTTCCATAACATACCACTGGTGTTATGGAAGGGGAGTTAGGATAGGCTTTTGGGTTTCATTTCATGTTTTGTGTTATTTATACCCTTCAATAGTAAATGCATACAACTTTGGAAATATTTTTATTTTTGGTAAATCAGACTTCATAAGACTGTAAAACTGAGCACTTTTTTCTCTTTTTCTGCAAATAGCATACTTCCCAAATTATAAAATTGCAATGTCAATATCCATTGGAATCTAAGTAAACCCTTTGAGAGGCATAATGTCTCCTCCTACCTTGGATAATCCCTTTAATTCTCTGAAGTAATCCATTAACTGGCCCTCCTGTGATTTAACATCACAGCCCCCTGAGAAAAAGAAGCAGGATTAGTAGTATCCTTGGGTCCTCACCACCCTTTACAAACTTGGGAGAAGCTTCCCAGGCCTCTCAAAGGCTAACCATCATCACTTCTCCTCTGTCTGCCATCCCTTCTCAGTCTTAGGACTTTCCTCTTTTTTCAACTTGTTTCCCCAGTCCTGTGTGCATGTCTCTCTGTACTAGATCTCTCAGTTCACAACCCCCACTCCCCACAAGCCTCTGTCTTCCTGTCACCTCTGCCTGGCTTGCTGCGCCTCCCAATTCACGGATTTGGTTCCTTCTTAACCTTTCATGTGTTGGTCACATCCTCTCCTTCAGGAGACCTTTCCTAGTCCCCATTTTTGAAAGAGGATGATGTCCCCGTTGTCTTCATTATTGCCTCCTCTCTCACCGTTCTTTTTTTTTTTTTTTTTAAGATTTTATTTATTTATTTGACAGAGATCACAAGTAGGCAGAGAGGCAGACAGAGAGAGAGGAGGAAGCATGCTCCCTGCCGAGCAGAGAGCCCGATGCGGGGCTTGATTCCAGGACCCTGGGATCATGACCTGAACCGAAGGCAGAGGCTTTAACCCACTGAGCCACCCAGGCGCCCCTCTCTCACCGTCCTTGATAATGTTCATGTCTGTCTCCAGGCACTGAAATGGCACAGGCGCTGTTTTGTTTACTTTTGCTTGGAGCTCTTAATAAGCCTTGATGAATTTTTAGGTGAATAAGTGTTACAATAAATTGAAAGGAAAAAGTTCAAAATGTCCTCACTTTGCGGGTTTCCTGTATTATGGATAGATTCCTTGTTAGGTGGACGAGATTTTATGATCTTGTGATTTTCACTAATTATGAACTAAAAATTGCAGATTATAAATAAAGCAGAGAAAGTCTGTTAAATATTAAGACACATACCTACAGAAACCTGAGAAGCAGTCATACTTCTGAGTCACTGATGTTTGATTCATCATTGCTTGTCACTTAGCATCTGCTCATGGCAAAAAGACTGGAAAATTGTTTCAGACTAAAGGACCAAGGAGTGGGGGGGGGATGAAAGTAAAGCAGTGTTCCCACTTCAGAGAGCTTGATGATACGAGGGAGAGCACAGGCTTCCTATGCCCGAGTTGATCTTTCTCTGAGAATGTCTTGTAATTGAACATGGATTTAAGTGTTAAAAGGTGAATGCTATCAGTCTGTTACCAACAGACTGTCTGTGTTGTGTCCTAATGATTTCTGCTGGACTACAGTTGAGCACAGCCGCCCGGGGAAGCCACCTGAGTGTGTAAAAGCTTTGTAGAGGAGGTGACGGTATCGAGGCCAAGAGCTGCTGTGATTTCAGTGAGCTTTAGTGAGACACAAGAAAGAATGGGCTTCCCAGAATGTTGTTATGTTATGGGCCCAGCATAGCCATCAGTTTTGTTATAGTTCCAAAAATTTGTAGTTATCAGAAAATAGTAAGTTTGCTCATAACTGAAGTGACAAATACAGTTTCCACTTAATTGGAAAATAATACTTAAACCATTTGATTATATTTAATAATTTATAGGCAGTTGAAAGTAATATGGTTAGTATTCTCTTCTGAGTAGGTTTATTTCATTTGAGAGCTGTTTTTTGCTGTTTTAGATTTTTTTTTCTCCAGAGAGTTCTGAGGGTTTTCATTTTCATAAGAATGACTATGAACTATACCATTACTCTGGGACCTCAAGCTGGTAAAAATTTATTTTCTTTTAGAGATGAATTTTCTTTTTTCAGGAAAAATGGAGTTTTGGTACTCATGTATTCAATATATAAAATGTGGATATGATGAATTCTGATCTGCCATTAATTAGCATATTATGCCTAGTCTGTAGCTTTTTGATATTATTTTGTTCATTCAGTTCTCCGAGTAAAGCTTCTCTTTTTATAAAATGAATATTTGATAGAATTAGATATTTGATATGAAATTGAGTTTTAGAAATTATCTTCAAAGACAGAAGAAATATCTTTTATTTCTGATGGAACTGTATAAGTTTTTTAGTTAAAGGAATTGATTCTAACAAGAAGATGACACCACACAAGCTTGTAGAGAATTTAAATTTTTTTGAGTTAATGGTGAGAGGTGTCCCTGTTTATTCCTTCCTATCCCCAGGGCCTGTTAGATATCTAAATGAGACGAGTGTTTAGAACCTTCCGTGTTGTTGGATGACAGTATAACTCATAGATTATACGGGGATGTCGTTGATAACGTGATTTTTTTTTACTTTTTAGAAAATGTTATTGATTTTTGCAAATATCATATACTCAGTTCCAAAATCAAACATTTCACATGAATCTGCAAAATGCTGCCTTCCACTTGCTAGCTCCCCTCCTCATATGTAACCACTGGTACTAGTTTCTTGAGAATCCTTTCAAATACTACCATTCTTTTATGAGAAAATGTAAAAATTTATCTTCTTTTCATGTACTTATGTAAATACTATCTACCATGTTCTGTGCATTTTATTTATTTATTTATTTATTTATTTTGCTTAATAGGGTTTGGCAGACTTTCCATGGTAGAATGTAACAAATGTCTCCTTTTGAAAGAGTTTAATAATTTTCCTTTGTTTAGATGGGCCATTGTCTGCTGATGATGAGCATTTGGATTGTTTACTGTCCTTGCTGTTACAAAATGAATAACGTCTGTACATAAGCCATTTTGCATTGAGTATTACTTGTATAGATACCTAAAGATGAAATAGTAAATTTGTGGATTTATACAAGAATATATATATTTGTAACTTTGATGGATATTTCCAAAGTGACCTCAGTAGATGTTGGGCCAAATTATACTCCCACCAGTAATGAGGGATTGTTGACAATTTAAATCCTCTTACTCTTTTCTCACTTACTAGGACCAGGCATCCATCCATTCCATCCCTCCTTCCTTCCCTCCTTCCTTCCTTTCTCCCATTGTTTTGCCATTTAATGGTTTAGATGAGTATTCGAGGGTGTCCTGGTTGATTAGAATCGTCTCTGTTTATGGATGTACTTACTAGTTCACTCTGCAGAGCAACTGGTTTAGATTATTCTTGTTGTTTCTAAACTTCTCTCTCTCTCTGGTGTTTAGAAAGTTGAGATGGTAAGGTGTTGGCCTCTGTAATTACAAGTGAAAGTATCAGAGATAGCTATAAATGCAGTGATTTCCTAGTCACATTTTTTTATCTGTAGCCTCAATATGTAGATCAGAAATGGCTATGCACATAGTAAAATATTTTATTATAGATACCAAATGTAAAATTTGTGAAATCACATTTAAGTGTTTAGAAAGGTGGAATGTGTGCCCCTGTTCCAAAGGCCTTTCACCATTTGTGACAGTTGGGTTTGGATACTTAGGTCAGTTTTTCTATCTTTTACACATAAAGTTCTGATTTATTAAATGCCATAGTTGACATAAATTAATACAGAATCTAATTTTCTCCAAGAAAAGCCTCATGTAAATATGAATATGTGTTGCTCTGTGAATATGGTGGTTATTATTGAGGCTATTTTCCCTGAAGAAAAGAGCCTGGGATCTTGTTGCTTGCATCATTGACCATCCTGTGACATTTTGAGTATTAGTCCTCACTTCTGCTATTTCTTTTCACTGTATCTCCTGTTGGGAGATTCTTTTTCTAAATGTCTCTCAGAAATTTACCCATTCCTCTCCCACAGTCTCCTTCCCAAGTTCAGGCTGCCATCCACTCTATCCCTGCAACAGCATCACAGCCATGCCCCTGTCACCCCTGTCACCCCTGTCTCCACTGAGATCAGGGTGGTGGGACAGGAAGAGCCATGCTTAACACCATCCTCAGCATCGGCGAGGGATGAAGTGGTTAAAAGTTGCTGCTGGAAGTCAGAGTGACCTGGGTTGGAATGTCATAGCGTGTGTTATGCTGAGAAAATTCCTGAAGTTTTTAAGCCTCAGATCAGGTTTCATAACTTTGTAAGACACATTTCAGAGATCAGGATGCGTGGATGAGACAGTTCATGTAAAACTTTTAAAGCAGTACCTAACACACTCTAAACACTCCGTAAAGGCTAGTTTTGATGCGGAGATTTTGCTGGTGATGAGGTCTTCCCTGGTGTTACTCTGCTGACCTGTGGAGCTGCTGCTCGCATCTGCTCCCGGCTTCCCCCCCCCCCCCCCGGCGTGCGCATTGCAGGCCCCAGGCGTGGGCTGGCAGGCTCTCCTGGTTCTCCCGCTAAGTCCTGTTCTGCGCTTGCCGTGGGTGTCTCCCGGCTTGGGACACTTCTCCTGACACCTTACTTCCTGCAGCATTCCGTGGTCCACATGCCCGTCTGTGCCAAAACCTAAGTCAAGTGTGTGTAGTGCTTTCTTACCCGTTTCCGTCTTGGCACTTCCACGGGTCGTTACCACCCTGTGTGTGTTCCTGTCTGTCTCCGTGAGCGCGTGGCCCCTCTCTGTGGCTCGGGGCCCCTCTCTGTGGCTTGGGGCTTCCTTCTGGTCTTGCTCAGGAGGCATGAGTGCACTGCAGGTGGCGTTAGATCTTCATGGCGTTTGCATCCACACGCCCTACCCTTGTATTGAGTGTGTTCATAATTACAAGGAGCTATCTGCCTGTAATTTGTGTATCTAAAAGTGTACTTGTCCTAAAACATTTTTATAGCAAGTACTTGCATGAAGAATATCTCATTCCGTAGATAGTATATCTTTCTTCACATACTGAATGTTTTACTTTTCATGAGTCTCTTCCAGATTAAGTTGGAGAAAGTTTGAGGGGAGGGCAAAGAATCTTAGATTATATCAGCAGAAATCTAGGCTTTTGGACTTACTCATATTTTAGGTCCCTGGAGAGGGACTAATTTGCCTGAGAACTTTGTATTTTAATCATAAACAGACCCGATTCACTAATACTTCTATAAACCTTTGGCTGAGACTTTGGCATTAAGGTTCTGAACTCTTAGAAGGAGAAACATACTTTTGTAGGTTGGCCAAGAAAAATAAGTCTCAATTCAAATAAAAATAATGTGTTTGTTATTTTAAAGAGATTTTTTCCATAGAGCTGTGTTTGAAACTTTTTTGCTAATTTAGTTGTCTAACGTTGAACATGGCTTAAGCGGGGATTTGTGGTATTTTCTGTTACTCAAGATAATGACTATTTGAATTTTAAATATTTTACTTTTGACTAGAGAGTATGTTGTATTAGCATATACATTATTATTTAACTAATTTTGTTGTGGATTATAAAAAGGTGAATCCTGGGTCTTATTTTCTTAAATATACTGGAAGTCATAAAAATATACAAGGAATTTTTATTGATGGTTGAAAATGTTTTCTTAAGGTACATGTGCAGTTTTCCTCCTGCTGTCCGTAAGTGGCTGAACTAGCGCTTTGAATCTGTTATATCCCTAGAAGACTTGCCATTGGCTTCTCTGACATTCTGTTTCTAAGCTCACTGGTATTATTTACAGAAAAATGTCTGTCTTTTGCTCTGCCTGTGTGCATGCAGGTCGTTTCTCTAGATGAGCTTTTCCTTGGTGTGATCATTTAGTTTTTGATCCTGTCCCTCTAGCCTGTGCTTACCTACGAATACTGGCTGATTCCTTCTCTCCTGGATGTCTTTGAACTATCTTCATACTTTTTCCCAAGCAGAGGGGATGTGGTCCCTAGTCTAAAGGACAATGGAGGTGAAACTCCTTATTCTGGAGCTGACTCTGCATCTAGGTATGCAGTATTTCACAGCCTCTGCATGCCCCAGTGACCTGCACCCCCTGCGAAATTGCATGTCGCTCATTTCCAAATAGTTCCTAAACCTAGAGAATTCTGTAATTATCTATGACCTTCTCATTCCTTATAATTTTGCCATGCGTCTCCCACAGTCCAAACTTATTTTGTTTTTCTCCTTCATGTTTTATCTGTTCCCAGGTATGCCATATTATACCTTTACTCTTGAATACATGCATATCTTTCTACTTTCTTAGCACCTGTTCTCATCTCAGCCATATTCCTCTTGACCTGAGTGATGTAATATGTATCTCCCTCTACCATCTGTTTCTTCTTTAGTGAATTCTGCATATTCCTATTTGCATTATCTTTCAAACCACCACTTATATTGCATCACCCTCCAGTTTAAAAGCACGACAGAACTCCCTCCTGCACTCTGATTTAAAATTAAACTCATTAGCTTGGTATTCTATGTACTCTGCAATCCAAAATCCAATTTAACTTTTTTAGGCCTCATCTCCTACCATGATCTCATGCCTATCTTGAACTCTGTTGGATTGCTCTTCCTTCCTTTCAAATAAATATTCCAATCCTTTTGGTCAGATGTCCCCCCACCTCTTGAATCAATATTGTGTCATTAACTTAGTCTCTGATCATGTGTGCTTTGGGTGCTTGCTGTAAGACATCGCTGTGCTTGAAAATGGAAATGGTGGGAGTGGGACTATTAGTCAAGTAGACCAAAATCGGATCCTAGTTCATACTTCTTAAATGGAAAATTGAATAAGCCTCTTAATCTTCAGTTACTTGGAATAGCAGAACATGGATTGAAATGGCCACTTATTGAAAAGTAATGTTCTAAAAGTATCTCTGGGGAAAAGGGAGTGTGGTAAAATTTTGAGGAAATCCAAATAATTTATTTCAGTTAATGATCTTTCCACAAAATACCAGTTTTTAACACGTGACTTGCATACTGTTTTCAGTACTTTCGAGTAAAAGATGTTCTGATGCTTCCTCTGTGGGCAAAACCCTGTGAGCAAGTGGTGTTGTGTGCCCACAATCAGAAAGCTTAGAATTCATTCCCTCTTAGGCTGACATCTCCGAGCAGCTGTTTCCTTATGTGGGTAACTGTGGGGAAATTCCCTCTCTCTTACGAGTATAATTGTTCAGGAGTTTTAATGACCATTCCATAGTGTTTTGAAGCTTATGCCCTGGACCCAGGAAAACTTAGATTTCTGTTGCCTCAGCTGTGTGACTTTGGTCATATGGATTTGATTCTTTCCTGTTTTAATTTTCTTATTTGTAAAAAAGTAGGCAGTAGAACCTATCTGGTGCACTCCAATAAAATAATGTAGCTCAGTATGCAGTAAATGTTATTTTAATGATGTAACATGCTAATCAAAACCTAATACAGAATTTATTGTTATTCTCTGCCACTCACCATGTCCCAGTGATTGCTATAAATTTTCGGTAGTCATGTTCTATCATTAGGAACTCAACTTGCTTCTTATCTTTAAATATAAAGCCTTGTTAGGTAGAATAATAAGAAAATTACATACAACAGTCTATTCCACTGTAAAAAATCTTAGACTATGCTTTTTGTATTTGAAACATTTTTGAACTATATAATCAGTATTCTTTGTATTTTCCACATGTATTAGGTGGTGATGCTTTTCATATAATTATATGTATGGTTAAAATCCATTGACAATAAGAAAAAATGTAGCCAAGATACACATCAGCATGTTTTTCTGGTTGTAGTAGGACTGTAAACACTTTAAATAAGGTGTTTCTCAGTATTTTATGAAGAAGCACAAGCATTATGTCTGTAGGTACAGCAGATTTTTATTTACTTGTAAGTATTGTTATCTACTTGTAGCTATAATGCTTCCTGTGTAGGTTGATCTTTTATTTAAATTCAAATAGGTGAAGTAAACATAACTAGAACCTCAATTCATAAATATATTCCGGTTACTTGAATTTATGAATATTTTATCCAGTGCTCATGCTATATAAAAGTTTGATCTCTCAGCTTCTGAGATTTGGCCATATATACATATATATAGATTTTTTTCTTCCTCATTCAGACTAATAGTCTTTTTAGGTTCTACACTGTAACTCTTTTTGGCTCTAAAATACAAAGGCATTATTTTTTATGACATTTTGTATTTCAAATTTATTTAGAACTTTTATAAATTAAACTACATTTTTAAGCATTTTACTCTGATTCTAGAAACTAAGACTATATCTTCTAAAAGAAAATTTCCATATATATCCGTTGATTTCTAAAGAAGTAATTTACTGTGTTCTTTTTCTTAACCACTTTTAGCCTGGGCTACTATTTTTTAATTTCTTTGGTACAACATTTTGCACTGCTAACAAATTTTCATTATTTTTCCATAGTACTGTGTGTGTGGTGTGTGTGTGTGTGTTTGATGTAGAATAAACTAGTTTTTGTTCTTTCTACCCTCCCAACCCCAGCTTTATGGTTTAAATCAGAGAGCCTCTGGCTCTGTATTCTTGCTTGGTCCTTTTGTCCTGTTGGCTGGGCTCTAACCTTCCTACCTGTCAATTTTATGACAGCCTCCCTTTTCCATCCCAAACAGTGAAGGGCCACCCCACTTTCATCTTTATTTTGAATAATTTGTGCATTTCTGTCTTTCACTTCCAAACTAAACTGTTAGAAATAAAAGCAACTTATAGAATTTTAGGTATTTTTGACAATAAAACAATCACATGTATTTGTGAGTAGACAAGGAGAGTTGGTGACTTTGGGCTTTTTGCATTGTCCCTCATCTTACTAGGCCAATTCATAACAACAATCCTGTATAAGTCACACTGACTTAAAAATTTCATAGTAACCAGGGTCAAGGAAGCTGGGAGAGGTTCTTTAATAAGGCTTCCTCTGTTGAAGGTTGGGGCAGCCATGGAGGTGGGCTAGGGGATGGGTTTATTGCCTAAAGCCATGTTTTTGACAGTTGCCCACCTTGCAGGACACTGGTCTGCCTGTCCTCTCTCTCCTAGTTAGCTCTGGTTACTACAGTATATTCCAGCTCCTTATCCAGCTCTCCCTCTTCCACATGCCAGTAGGGGGTGTTTGACTGTTTCTTCCTTCCTATGCCATACAACTGCCAACTCTTACCCACTGCCCCTTCCTAGCCTCTGTATGGCTTGGGCCACTCTCATTTTCTTCCCCTTCATGGTGTGACTAGTCTTATAGCTAGAACTTAATTCCAGCCTCCTACATTCTTAATATTGTGAGTCAGGTACATTTGCAAAGAAGAACATTCGTTTGAGCAACATGAATATTTACCATTAAATTTTGGTTTCAAAACCAGCCTATTCTACATTTGAAAATATAATACTAAATTTTCCCTTTTGTTTTTGTTTAGTTAAATATCTCTGTAGTATTGAGTATAGGCATCAGTGCTTGGTATGGACTAAAATAATCTACTCATAATCCACCCCTGCTGTCAGATAACTTACAATCTCAGAGGTCAAAGAGGACTAGAATCATCGTGCCTGTGATGAGGTCACAGAGGAGGGGTGAAAGGCGTTATGTGAACATTTCAGGTGGATGTGACATTTGGGCAGGTATTCAGGGACTCTGCTCCAAATCACTGGTACTGCTTTGGATAAATGGTATTCACTTTGGGTATTGAAGGTGTATAGTGGGAACCTCACAGAACAAGGTTACAGAAACATGCAAATCGAGGTGATTTTTGTTGGTGAGTAATTTTGTTAAGGGTTTGGTGTACCTTTGTAGACATTTGGATAGCAGAACTTGAGTCCAGGTTGTGAAAGTATCCAAATATGTAATCGGAGAAGACAATATTGGTCATGAAGAAAAGGGGTTGATTCTGTTACACTGATTTAGAAAACAGGTTTCTTTAACCATTGAAGCCACTGATTTGGGAAGAGAGAGCCCCATTAGGACAAGAAGAAAGAACATCCTAAACCCAGACTTTTGCAGTAGAGGAAGAAAGAATAAATCTGATAGATACTAGGAGGTAGGGTCAGTTGGTCTTGGTAATAATCAAGATGTGGTTTCCTATGACTAAGACCTTAAAAGTGGCATGTGATCATTTTTGGAGAATGAAGGGCCATGCACCAGATTTTTAGGAGGTTGAGGAATAAATAGGAGGTATAAAACATGGAATGCTAAGAGAAATGGGAAGGATGTGTTTTGTTTTGTTCAGTTTTTAAATGATAGGAGGGGTTGTTGCCTAGTTTCCTGCTAATGGGAAGAAGCCATTGTTCCTTTGATAGGGCTGTTTGCTCAAAATGTAGAGTTAAAGAGAACCTGGATTACCTTGCCTTAATAAGCCCAATTTCATCATGTTTCATATTTGATTAGTTCCTTCTGGAGTCTTTCAAAGACCCTTCTGGTTTCTACTGACTAGGTTTTGTGTTACTGGAATATATCTTATGTCTATTTCTTCCAACAGATATGCTGTAAATATATTAAATAGCATTGGGCATGATTCTTTTCCCAAGGGATTCTGATTATTAAAATCCCTGTTCTTGCTAAGAACTTTTATGACATGACTCACGACTTTATTTTTTACCTTGCACATGGATTGCTTGATGTAATGGGATGATAGAACTATTTATCATCAAATTTTCACTTTTCTCATCTGTTACTGTTTTTACTATTATATAACACATTAATGTGTAAAGCATTAGATCTTATATAACATTTGAAAATATAGAAATATATGAGCTTCAAAATAAAGGAGAATTTAAAAGTTAATCTTCAGTCTGTGTTGAGCTGCTTTTTGCTAGACTAATAGTGCTTAAGGACTTCCTGTAAATAAGAAGATAAAAATTGGACCAGTTTTGTAGTGACTTTTCAATTTCGCATGTGATTATAAATTTACAGGTCATTAATATTTGCCCTATAATGATTCTGTGAATTAAAAAAAATCCTTGTGATTTTTAAGGTGGTATGGAAAACCTTAGTAATTCTTACATAGTTTAACTTCTTAATACTTAAGTTCTCATAGAAACAATTTTAATAATAAAAACATGGGTTGGCATTTTTTTTAAACCCCGAGAGAGAAAGTGTGTGAGTGTGTGTTATGATAGGATAATTTTTTGTTAAGAGTAATTACAAGATCTACAGTATCTTGAATTTTACTCTGTTTAATTTTTTTTAAGTAGGAGCTTGTTTATTTTATTTTTATTGAGATATAATTGACATATAACATAATTTTAGGAAGTACAAAGTATTAATATGATGCATTTATATTTTTCAGTGTGATCACCACCATGGTGTTAATTATAATAACTCTCTGATGTCACATAATTCATTTCTTTTTTGTGGTGGGAACAATTCAGTCTAATTTCTTAGCAGCTTGGAAGTTTGAAATACAGTGCTGTTGACTCTGATCACTGTGCTGTGCGTTAGATCCCTAGTGCGGAGCTCTTCATATGCATTGTCCTTATGCAGAACCTATGAGGCAGAGTTTCACATTATTATCCCCATTTTCTAGATGAGACGCTTGGGTCTTAAAAGTCCTATAACTTGCTAAGGGTTATAAAACAAGCACAACAGTTTGCATCCAAATGTAGGTTTCTCTGGCTCTAAAACCTATGGTATTGTCTAGTGTACCATAACGACATAGGCAACGACAGATTCTCCAGGAACTGACACTTCCAGGGTTGGGAGAAGGTAGGGTGTGTCCCTGGAGGTGTTTTGGGAAGTCTGTGAGGTGTGTTCCTTGAATGCCTGTGCTCTGTTAGGGTCTTTGCTTTGGTCCTCTGCCTGGAATGTTCTTTCCCCAGACACTCCCTCCTTAACTGTCCCTGGTCCTGTGGATCCTTGCTGGATTCCGCTCCCCTCAGTAGGCTATCTCCTCACCTGTGTGTACAGCTTTGACTTTAACTGCTGCATCCGCATTCCCCACCTTCTCCATTCCCAGCTCCCCTTACCTTACTTCGTATTTAATAACACTCTCTCACATTCATATAAGTTACTTATTTATTACATTTTTGTATATCTTTTTGTCCTGCCTATTAAAATATAAATTCCAGGAAGAAAGAAATACTGTCTGTTTTATTCACTCATGTCTCAAAGGCCTAGGACAGTACCTGGCACATCATAGGCATTCAGTTGTTGAGTTGATAAATAAAGTGGTTAGATGGATGAGAACTCCCCGAATTCATAAGGAAAATACCTTGTTTGATGAGCTTATTCCTGAGGAAAGGGTTCATTGCTTTTATCACGTTCTCAGTTTATCAGACTGCACCCAACGTCTACCCCAATGAGTTAGTGATTCATATGCTCGTAAACACCACGGAAATGAAAACAGTAATTTGAGAAAGATAATCTGTATTTCCCATATTCATTGTAGCATTATTTACTGTAGCCAAGATGTAGACGCAGCCTAAGTGTCCATCACTGGGTGATGGATGAACAAGATGTGATTGTATGTGTGTGTGCGTGTGTGTGCACAATGGAATATTGTTCAGCCATAAAAAATAAGGACATTTTTCTGTTTGTGGCAACATGGATGGACCTTGAGGGCATTATGCAAGTGAAACAAGTCCAGCCCAGAAAGACAAATATCATATGATCACAGCTATATGAGGAATCTAAAAGAAAAACAAAAACCAGACTGCTAGATACAAAGAACAGAGTGATGGTCCAGAGGCAGGGGGATTGGGGGCTGGGCAAAATAGGTGAAGGTAGTCAAAAGGTACATGTTTCCAGTTATAAAAATAAATAAACCTGGGGATGCAGTGTATGGCATTGTGAATATAGTTAATAATACTATATTGTGTATTTGAAAGTTGGTAAAAGTAGTTCTTAAATGTTCTCAGAAGAAAAAAAAATCTGTAACTATGTGTTATGATGGAGCTTAACTAGACTTACTGTGCTGATCATTGCACAATATATATAAATACCGAATTATTTTCTTGTACTCCTGAAACTAATACAATGCTCTCTGTCTGCTCTATCTCATCTGGAAAAAAAAAGAAAAAAGATGGACACTAGGTTTTTAGCTGTATATGATTCATACAAATCAGTAATATAGAGAACTAGTATGTACTAGTTCAGTTTAAACTTCACCTTGGGATCACTTTGAAACGATCAATTGTGTTTTGTATTTTAAAATTACAGATTGAAGAGTAACAAAATTTATGTCCAAAGATAACCTTGTTCTAACCTTGTGTATATCTTTGCGCGTCACCATTTGAGCCAGCAGGCCTATTGGTGGGAGTTAATACCACATGAAATGCTGTAAGTACACATTTTAAATGACTGGTTGTCATCTAATATCTTCTTTCTGTGAATGTGCACATGTGATGTGTCTTGATTCAACTCCACAAGAACTATTGTACATGTACAATATGTTATGAATGCTGGTAGGCACTGACCATCTCCTGGACAAAGAGAAGAGTCATGTTCTCAGTCGTGTAAATGGCCGTGATGCTGTATAACAGCTAATGGGACTATATGCAGATGCGTCCTAGAGCTCAGGCCCACTGAGTCCTGGGCTCATGACCACCAGCCATCGGGTCATCAGCTTCATTCTCTTGACGATCACACACTCTTGTTTTGCCCATCTGTCTTGCACATGTGACCTGGCTGTTAAAACTTTTCTGTTGATCAGAGTACATCATTTAATAAAATGGGTAGGAATAAAAATTCCTCTTCACTTTAGTGTATTGGCTTAATTAAGCCTTTTTATTAAAATTTTTTTTTCATTTTCCAAGAAAATGTAAAAGTTGTCTTATGAATAGATGCTCGCCTTCACTAGGGATCATGGGAATGCAAATTAAGATACTAATTTTTTTTGGCTATCGTTTAGCAAATATTAAAAATATTTGTCATATCAGGGCACCTGAATGGTGCCCTCGGTTATGCATCTGACTCTTGGTGTTGGCTCAGGTGGTGATCTCCAGGTCATGAGACAGTGCCTGTTGTCTGGCTTTGCGCACGGCACAGTATCTGCTTCTCCTTCTCCCTCTTCCCTGTCCACTGTGTGTGCTTTCTCTCTCTCAAAAAAATGAATACATCTTAAAAAAAATATTTTTCTTATCAGGTATTTGCAATGATGTGGCCCCGTAGCTGCGCTCATGTACTACAGATTGAAATGTAATTGATGAAACCTTTCTGAAAGTGGATTTGGCAATATCTGCCTTTGATTTCAAAATTTTGCTAATGGGAATATTACCCACAGCAATGTTTGCACGTGGATAAGTATGTTATTGTTACAGTAGTAAAATACTGGAGACAAGTTATTGTCGCCCATTAATGGAGCAGTGGCTATATTAATTATTTTATATTTGTACTATAGAATATTCTATAGCCATTGAAATAATTGAGGTACTATTGGAAGATTTCTGAGACATGCTGTTAAGTGAAGAGAATAAGTTTCACTGAGTATATGTAATGTTTCATATCATATAAAGATTATACCTGAGTATATGGACCTATTATGTATATAAAAAGGAAATCAAAGGAATTTTTTTCTTCCAAATTGCAACCGTTATTAATTCTAAGGGAGCAACTTGGAATAGAATTATAGGGGTGAAATGGGATTTCTATATTTTATTCTGTATACTTTAGCACTAGTTTAATCCTTTATTAGATGACTTAATGATGGGGACATACTGTTTATAACATTAAAAAAAAATTGCCAGAGAAAGACATACACTCCAAAGCTGAGGTGGGTTGATTTCCTTTGCTTTAAATAATGTTCTCTTGAATTACTTCTCTCCCATTCATTCCTCAACATCCAACATCTTCTTTAAAGTTTACTTGATTAATTTAAAATTAATAGTTTAATATTTTAAATTAATATATTTTTATATTTATTTTTATAAATGTGTAGTCTCTTTTATTAAAAAGTTGAATGCAGTCTTGGGGCAAGCTTGGAATCACTTGCTTTCAGAAAATGGGACATGACCAGATAAATGTCTTTGTGCCAAGTGGCATGATTTGAAGGTAGAAACTCAATAAAGATTAGCAAATTAAAGATTTTTAAAGCAAAGTAGTAGTTTTCTGAGGAATAGTAATGATAGATATTAAATGAACCTTTAGTTTGTTTGCTCCAGTTTATAAAACAGAAGATTAAGTCTGGTAGAATAACTGTTATTTCACATGCCCATTAGGAATATGGATAATGTTCAGAATAAGCACTGTCATGGTATTTTACTGTCTTGAAGAGTTTCCTGATAAACTCCAAAAATTTACTTGGTAAATCTCAAAGTTCATTATCTAGTCATCTAGCACATAGAACAAATATTTTTTTTAGAATCAGTACGTCCAAATATTTGAAAAATGTACAATTATGAAATAGATTTATGTTTATAGACTTAAGAAAAACTTTCGTAAGGTATGCTTTTAGTAAACAAAAGTTATATATTCTTTAAAATTTGTTTTTGGGGGTACCTGTGTGGCTCAGTCCATTAAGCGTCTGCCTTCAGGTCATGATCCTAGAATCCCGGGATCAAGGCCCATATTGGGCTTTCTGCTCAGTGGGGAGTCTGCTTCTCCCTCTGCCCTTCACCCTACCTGTGCGTGCTCTCTCTTAAATAAAGAAAATCTTTAAAAAAAATTTATTTTTAGGCTTGCCTCGCTACTTTTTCACCTACTCTGAAATCCAAATCTTATCCTTTCTAGGTTGGTTCCTGGTCATTTCTCCATGTGGAAACTTCTCTAAAATCACATCATAATCTGTTAAACCAAGGATATTTTATTTGTACTATTCTGAAAATTACCTGTAGAATCTCCAGTCCTCAATTTCTAGTCTTTTGAAGTTTAAATTTAATTTCTCTCCTTTTTTTTTCCCCCTGAAGATTCTGTTTATTTATTTGACACGTAGAGAGAGAGATGATCACAAGTAGGCAGAGAGGCAGGCAGAGAGAGAGGGGGAAACAGGCTTCTCGCTGAGCAGAGAGCCCGATGCGGGGCTCTATCCCAGGACCCTGAGACCATGACCTGAGCCGAAGGCAGAGGCTTAACCCACTGAGCTACCCAAGTGCCCCCCTGTTTGTTTTTCTTTTGTAAAACATCAGAAAAGCTAAACAAAATAAATGCAGTTGGTAATTGAAAACCATTAAGACATATGCTCCTATCCATTCCTTACAAAATTTTTCCAAATAATAAAAAAAAAGACAACTGTATTCTGTTTTCTGTTTTTGAAAATAATTCATTATCTTCAAGTCACCTTTAAGAATAACTATGGCAACTTAATAGTTCAAAAATGAAACCTATATGAGAGAGAAGATAAATATTAGTAATTAGTGAATTTAGATGTAAGGTACATTGGGTTGAATATATTTATCAGTTTTCTGTAGGATTGAAATTTTCCAAAAAAAACCCATTTTTTTAATATATAATCTGGGTTCTTAACATTTTCTTTAAAATGGCAAAGTGAATTTACTGTTACCTGAATGTGGTCGTCTCAGCTAATGAAGTAAAAAATAGTTCACAGCCCCAATTCTGATCTCTGTTTAAGAAATAGAAGGTCACAGAACTCAGAGCAATTTCATGTGCAGCTGCTTCTCTGTGTTTATAGTCTCCCACATTCTGTCTCTGACACGTGGATGTTGATGTTAATACCTAGTGGGTTCTGGCTGTGTTTTCAAATTCATGTTGCTCTAAGTTGTTACTGTTAGTAATCTAGTGCCTTCCAGGAGAGCCAAGATTCACACTTAGAATCCTGGAATCTGGAATGGAGTTAGATGTTGAGAACACAAAGACGCCTGAGGAAAACCTAATGTAGATTCATACTTTTTTTTTTTTTTTTTAAGATTTTATTTATTTATTTGACAGAGGGAAAGAGATCACAAGTAGGCAGAGAGGGGGAAGCAGGCTCCCTGCGGAGCAGAGAGCCTGTTGTGGGGCTCGATCCCAGGGCCCTGAGATCATGACCTGAGCCGAAGGCAGAGGCTTAATGCCCTGAGCCACCCAGGCGCCCCTGTAAGTCATACTTGAACGAACTGCTGAGTTTGTTCCCTGGAAGAACTTGTCATCTGCACAGGCTGCCTCCTTCTGACCTGGCCTCATTTTGTCCAGGAAGCTCTCACTGCTCATCATTCGTGAAGTTCTTTGCAGCTTCTTTGGCAGCCCTCCATGTGACTGTGTCAAGAGGCACGGGAATGGCCCTGATCTCCTGCGCCTCTCTCAGTGGTGCATCTGCTCCACCTCTGTGTGCTCAGAGCATAGCTCCTTGTGAACTGACCACAGCTGGGCGATTGTGGGTGCCCTCCTCCTTCCCTGGGGTGAGAGCTTCACCAGGCAAACTCCATCTTGCATGTACACCTTGTGATGGTGCTGGTAATTGTGTGTATGTGTGTGTGTGTATTTACAGGTCACCTGCCCTGCTCTCAAGATGCTCTCCCTCAACTGTGATGGATTTATATGCACACCCTTGATGGAGTGGGTTGGTAGCTGTGTGACAGAGGGTGGGTTACTTGACCAATCTGAGCTGCAATTCGAGTTGTAGAACAGGAACAGCACCTGTGTGTGGTCCCTGGCACATTCATGAAGGTGTTTAATGTTATTACCACTCTCCATAAATGTTTTCTCTCTTTCTACCCATCTTCCTCCTGTGAGGTAATTACTCCCTATCACATATTTTTCAGGGTTTAACTAAAATAGCCATAATTTAAAAGGCTTTGTTCTGAATATATGCACTTAATGGGTGTAATTATTAAACACCAAAAATGAATGTTACACTCGGGGCCCTTGCATTTAGGTAGGTGCCTTGCTGAAGGGAATAGTCGGGGTAAAATGCAGCCTGTGCTCTGTACCCCAGCTTCACGAACCTTCCAAGGGGACCCCTTTCTTTAGTCTCATCAAGGTGCCACAGAGGTGACCAGAGGCTCTACAGTGTCTAATCCCCTAATCACTGGCCTTTTATGCAGGTCCTCTTTGATTTTAGATAATATGGTTCTTTTGCTGTTAGAGTGGTTTGTTGGTATAAATTCATTGGTTGATAGTAATTCATTTGTTGATTCAAATAAGATCTAAACATCTGATATTAAATATCTCTGTTAGGATGTAAAACGAAATGAAACAATAATCAGGCCAAGTATGATTAAGTGTCAGAAGGAGCGCTGATATTTTATATTATTGATTTTCTTTATTAATCTTCTGAGAACTCTCCTTTCTTTCTAGTCGTACTCATAGCTACTTTGGTAGTCACTCCCGGAGTTGTCTCCTTTGATTGTGCGGGTGTCTTCCCAGCCCCGTGCCATGATGAAACTATGTCACTTGCTTGGAGTCCGCTGCAGGGTGTTGGCAAGTGCTACAAATTAGGACTTTTTTTTTACCCTTTGAGAGCCATTTGTTAGACCTGGATCAGTGCACTCCTGGTTTTATCACATCTTCACACCAACTGCTGGAAGCTTTTGGCTGCCCCTCCGAGTCACTGCTTTGGCAGTCCTTCATTGCATTCATTTTTGTCTTTAACCCGAGTGGTCAAACTTCTGCTTATCCCCGGTGGATTTCCGCATGTGTGTGTCTACTGCTTTTACCAGCCTACCCACCCCTCTCTCCATGAGCCCCTGGAAGGTTTACCAGAAGGGTGCTGGGTCAAGTTACAGTTTCCCTATGCTTTCGTAGTGGCATTGCTTTGATAGAAACCTCAGGATTTTGTCTGAGGTTGTGATTTAAAACTGACCCTTTTAAACTTTCCAGTCCCATTGGAGTAGCCAGGCAGGGCTCAGTGTTCTTTAGGATATTTGGGGTGCCATAGAATTTTAAGTGCATTGGGAAGACACCTGTACCATGGCAAGCCTCTCCTTAGGCTTGTGGAGTACAGTATATGTGCTCCTATTTTAAAAATATGATTTGGATCTTGGTGATATTTCTTTAAACTGGCAGAAGAAAGGAGGTCTGTTAGTGCATGTCTCTTTGACCTAGTCCAATACGTGTGACTCAACTGCTTTGACCTTGGCAACAGTATTACATAAATTTTCTCATGGTTTAATGATTCTTTTAAGAAGATGAAGGGGTGCCTGGGTGGCTCAGTGGGTTAAGCCTCTGCTTTTGGCTCAGGTTATGATCTTAGGGACGTGGGATCCAGCCCCGAATCGGGCTGTCTGCTCTGCAGGGAGCCTGCTTCCCCCCCTTCTCTTTCTGCCTACTTGTAATCTCTGTCAAATAAGTAAAATCTTAAAAAAAAAAAAAGATGAAATTATATTAATATCTGACGGCCTACCCTAAAGGATACTTATAGCCACGCGCCCCCCGGCCAGTCCCCTGTAATTCGGTTTTTACAAAGAATTCTCTTATGTAAAGGTGATTTTCACAGTGATGGAGAACAGAGACAAAGGGGTGTGGCCAGATGAGGAGTGGGTTTCACATTTTAAGGCCAAGACGTGGCCAGAGCTAGAGAATTGGAGCCTGCTGATACAGATCCTGGAATCAGGCAGCCAGGGATTGCAGAGAGAAGGAAGAATCAGATGGAAGAGCCATGAGACTTATTTTAGAAATTGCCTAATGACAGATTCAGGGTTTTGAATAGGAAATAGTATTTGGTATTCAAAAGATTTCTCAAATACGGGGGAAGAAAGGTAGCTCTGGCCCTTGAAAAGCTAATCTGAATAACAAAGGCTGAGCTGACTTTACAGGAAAAGTGTGAAAGCCTTCTGAATGTACTTCCCTGTTCTTCGTCTTTGTCTGAAGCTGCTGCACATTGTTCAGGGGCATACACATGTCTGCGCTCTAGAGTCCTGGTATTAAATGGATAGGTGTTGTGGCTTTTAGAAAGACACTTACTGTCGAATGTTTTAACATTTATCTGTTGTTAGTTACAAAGTCTGTTTCTTACTAACGGAAACAGGTGAACTTTTTTCGGAGGGAACATTCCTATTGCGAGTAGCCCAGATCAACCTGCTCTATCATTTGGAGCACAGGTCAGTGGACAACTTGATCCTCTTTTACCAGAATGTTCCAAGAGTAAAACATAAAACAGTTTCTATCCCTGAGTATGACCTAAATAAATATTTCAAACCTTTTATTTTTGTAACTGAAAGTAGTGTCGGTTGTGTTTTATATTTTTTAGTTGTCCTACATATCATTTATTCCATCATTTTATACTAAAAATTGTAATGAGGCTCTTTTTTCTGAAGGCATCTCTTTCTGGTAAATATTGATAAGGCCGTCTTTCATATAAAATGAGCTGAAGTTTTTTAGTCCATTTGCAAATCATGAATTCCAGATTTAATTATATCCCAAGGGAACAACCTGAGGAAACCAAAAGTACTGATATAATTGGATCAAATTGTGTAATCAAAAGCAAATGATATGGTTATTAAATCTAATGAAATGATCTCCCAGCATTTAATTCATTTCTCTGATTCAAGAAATTTTAGTAATAAGTGAATGTGTTGAAATGGACATCCTAGGCAGTCACTGCTCCTAAACAGATCTTTTCCTCTAGACCGTTTTTTTGGTTGGAAATATTTCTGAAGGCTACACCTTAAAGCAGAGGGTTGATATCTTTTGGGACATGGGTGAGAGGAAAGGTGATGGGAAGTGAAGTATGGGTCCTTATGAAAGGCAGAGGGAAAGCAGTGAGAGGAGAAAATTGCTGTTGAAAAGTACTGTTCCTTTGTATCACCACCTTCATTTCACATGAAGTGAACACGGACCGTAAATCGGTCATCTAGATGACATCTAAAGGAGTAATATTACTAGTCTGTAAAGATTTTGTTAAAATTCTTGGAAAAGATAAGCTCCTGATAAATAAATGATTGAAATGAATAGCAAATCTACAAATCTACCTACGTGAGTGTTTCACAAAAACGGTGATATATGCAGTCTCCTTAGTAATACTGAATTCAACCTAGAATGACAGCAAGGCTTCTTGTTGATCAGATTAACTAAGGGGTACACGCGCGTGTGTGTGTTGTATCTGTCTGTCTGTATCAAAGTAACCAGTCAGGAATTGAGAAGGGATAAAATTTTACCCTGTTTACAAGCTACCTAGTTAGTCTGCTACAGTTGCATGGACGGTGATGGAGGATGAGAGTCCTGGATCAGAGATGAAAGATTTTATTACTGTTAGCAGAGCCAGCAGCGTGAGCATCAGCGTATTTGGTTCAGTTCCTCTTATCCCCAAACCCGTGCAAATGTCACCAATGGCCCAGATATAAGGTCTTCATGCTGTGTGGGTTATGTTATAGAAGTTATGGTACCGCTCTTGGGAGGGAGATACTACCTGTATTCTCAAGACTTGCAGATACGCCAGAGTCTGAAGGAGAATTGTCTTCCAGTGCAGACCATAAAAGTTGTGAAATGGACAGTTTAATATCAGTCTGGTAGAAATATCTATTGATTTGGTCTTTTCAGAAAATAAGTGAGCACTAAGCTCTTTAAAATGATCATGTCATTTGAAGCATTCTGTTTTAGACTGCTTTCAAAGAACATAATCCTAAATATTGAAATGTTTTTATTTAGAAACCTGTGATGACTGGAGTTGAAAAGTATCCTGTGATGAGTGACTTGATGGAAATGAAATCTTTTGAAAATGTTTTCTGTACAATTTGAAATGAAATACTTCAGGTGAAACATTCATATTTTATTGCGATTCCTATGTAAGCAAAGAACACGTGTAAGATTTCAAAACACTAGAAAGAAATACCAAATGTAAGGTGGAAAAGCTGGGACTCATCTCAATCAGTGCATTGTTTTGGAGCGCATGACGTACTTCAATCATTACAACCAAACTTTTGTATAGGATAGAAGAAAGACTTATTTTCAAAATCAAATGATATTTTATAAATCAAGATTTAGTTTTACTTAATGTACAGGGAAGTGTTAGTACTTAATCATTCATGAGGCAGTGTTCCAGGTAATTGGCATTAATGAACTCCTGTGATTCTCATAGGAATTCAGTAGACAGTACTCTTCCCAGCCTGTGAGTAACTGAGGCACAGAGAAGTTACATAATTTGTCAGGATCATGCAGAATCCATGTTTCTAACCACCAGACTAAAGTGCTATACCAAATATAACACATGATAATACTTTAGATGAGTGTATTTCTTTAATATCTTAATTTTTGTTTGGCATTTTTATCACATTCTGGGTATTAGAGACAGTGCTATAATGCATAGCTAATTAGTTTTATTAATGTTAATCTCTAATGTTATTATAAGCTGTTGAGCCATGATCTAAAATTGCGCATTCAGACTTATCGTCATTGCTATGTACTTTGTGTCAAACATATAAGCAGTTTCATTTTGTTTAAGAGAATACATTCTCTCGATCCCCAGGAAATCTACTGACTAGTTTTTGCTTCATTGAATTCAACTAGAAAATTGAGTGAAAGTACTTTTTTTAAGCTACTTACTTTATCCAAGCTATTTACTGGTTTCAAGTAAGTTAATGACTACATTTCATTTGTGAAATTGTAATAATTGCATCGGGAAGTAATAAACCAGTACACATTCTAATGCATGTTTACGTGTGTGGATTTTGTTACAGGACCCATGTGTTACTCTTTACTTGCTTACTAGCAATTTAAAATAATATAAAACTTTGGGGACTGTTATGTTTTCTTAATAAGCCCTTCAAAATTATTAATGGTGAAATATGTGTTTATCATCTAGGAAAGCAGGATAAAAAATATATATGTTGGTCCCTATGGAAAGTCCTCTTAGGTGTTTGTGGACCACAGGACTCAGTGATGAACTTGCCTTACTGTGACTCTTCCTTACTAATCTCCATTCTTTCTTTGATTCTGTTTAATTGAAATTTCTCCTAATTATTTAATTTATTTTATATGGTATGTTAGGAAGTCTTTTTCTCATCTTAATCTTTTCTCCCATTTGGAATGCTACACCCCGAAAATGGTTTTTAAAAATCTCTGCTTCGTTTTTAAGACTGATTAAATGTGATATGTATCAATGAATAATCCCATGTTTGTACCTTTTTATAATGTTCTGTTTGATTTTTAAGCCCTTGATTCTTTGCAAAGTCACTTTTCAGAGAAATTATAATACAGTGATACTATGTAATAAAAATAGTTTATAAAAGTATGGTAAGATTTTAAAAAATTAATAAAAATAGCCTTTATTGTAAGAAGATTTTATGCTCATGATAAAAATACTTATTTCTATAAAGACACAATAAAAATCACTTGTAATCTTGCCACCCAAATATAACCACAAGTAAAATTTCCTGATGTTCATTCTTTCTATGTTTCTCTTAAAATGACAGCCCCGCCTCCATTTTAATAGTAAGTCTCACTCCATATGAAAGTTCATTTATTATATGTTCAGAATTTAAGTTTTTCTCCAACATAAATTTTATTATATTTTCTCTTTTCACACATCCTGGCTCTGACACTAACTAGTTGGCTAGGATCACATGCATTACTTACTAGCTTTGGTCACTCTTCCTTGAGTAAAATGGAGTGAAAAAACATGGCAAAACTCAAGACCATGGGCCTTTTTGATGCTGTTTTCAAAATTCCAGCTCAGCCACTGCAGGGAACGGTGAAATCTTTTCTAAGCTTAATTTCTCATGATGAGAATTCCTACTTTGTTGTGAGGATTAAATGACAGAGTGTATATGCAGTTGGTGTTGTGTTTTAGATGTTTAGTAAAATTGGTTCTTTCTCTTTTCTCTAAAAACTTTACTTTTATATGTAAGGCACTTTGCAGGTAGTGGTATCCTTGAGTCCGTCATAGCTTCCCAGACAGATCAGGTTATTTCCTTTCTTCCAGTTAGGAATGTAGGGCATGGTGACATGAATAAGGACATGGCTGAGGTGGGTCTCGTGCCCAGCTCTGTCCTTCAGTGCACCACTGCACATCTGGGCATGCCCAGTACATTTCTAGACATAATATCTCATACAGTGTTTAGTAAACCTTATTGACAAATACTTTGTGTGTCAGCAATACACCTCTGTTATCCAAACCGCATTGTGAATGGATCACTGGGAACTTGTCATGTGGTTATGTTGCTAAATACGTTTGGAAAAAAGTTTCACACATAATTCATTAAAAATCTCATATGTTCTGGGGGCACCTGGGTGGCTCAGTTGTTTAAGTGTCTGATTCTTGATTTTGCCTCAGGTCAGGGTCCTGGGTCTCAGGGTCATGGGGTCAAGCCCCGTGTAGGGCTCTGCACTTAGCACCAAGTTTGCTTGAGATTCTCTCTCTTTCTCTCCTGCTACCCCTCTCCCTGCTTGCATACTTACACACTCTCTAAAATAAATCTTTAAAATAAAATCCTATTGTTTTGCTGAGGATTAAACTGAGGTTGTATCGAAGACAAAAGCAGTAGATTCTCTACTAAATGGCACATCGTAGGTCTTCAGTATATATATTAGCAATTATCATTTTTATTTTTGTTATATATTATAAAATTTGCAGGTCTCTTGCCTCTTTAAGAAGTGATTTGCATTGATCACTAGCAAGAAATATGTTTCAATTTTTTGTTTATTGATCTAAATGAAAGTTTATTTTTAAATTATTTTAGTTCCCATCAAATATTAATTTTGGAATCCTTTTTAAGCCAAGGAGAAAATGTTTTTTGACTGAAAATAGTTGTGTGTAAATATTTTTAAACATATGGTATTTTAGTGCACCACTGAATAAGATGTCTTTTTTTACTTACCCAGGTATTATTTACTTCACCCCCAAAATAAAACATTTTAAAATGTCACCTCGATAAGGTCTAGAAAGTTCTTAGAAAGGCAGAATGGTCAGATGACAAAATCCATACATTTCAACAATCCATAAATGCATAAATTAGGAATGTTCAGAAGAAAACAATTGGGTATTCTTCTCATACTCAAGGCCCCTATGAAACCAGATTGATAAGGCTGCCTGGCCATTCGTGTGTGGTGGGGGGGCTGGACACCTCATGTGAAGCATGGCTTCAGTATTTTCAAAGTGGTGATAGATACTTTGGTCATCTGTTTGGCATAAATACGGAGAGGAGTGAGGCGGCTGATGCCGGGTGAGATGCAGGATTAGTTACTGAATTCAGTGTTCTTAGTAAGGATTAATATGTAAAGCTTCTTTTGTGTATCAGGGGGGCACAGGAAAAAATGGAAGAATTAAGTGAAGGAAGAGATTCTAGTATATGATTGGATCTTGGACCAGATGTCTTCTGGTATGATTCCTCCATGCCCTGAAATTCTAATAATTATGAGGAACCAACTTACATTTTGGAACTTAATTTTGAGATTCCACTCTGCATGTAACAGGTGCAAAGATACATACTTTTTGTTGTTCTCTGTAGTGAGATAGCGTTCATAAATCAGCACCATCTGTTCTCCTTCTAAAGACTCTTCTCTTGCCTTGGGTTGTGTGGAGTCATGTTGTGTATGTTCCAAGACAGGAAATGTTTCATTTCTGTGGTAAATGAAAATTTCATGGGCTGTATTAAAGACTGTGTTTGCCATTCCATTTGATCAGTATTAGCTTGAGCTGGGAATGTTTGGAATCCTGTTGGGGGGGATGAAGCTCACATTTAATATTCAACATCACAAGTACTGAATCATTCCTAATATAAGCCCCAATTATTTGGTGTTGAGCTCTGGGTTCTGTGGTGTACAGTTCATGTTATAATGAGCTGCACTGCATTTAAAAGTATAACGGTTATTAATTTCCCAATACAGTACAAGAAAATACTTCTAAGAGGTCTTATTGTCTAGTATTGTCTATCCTTCAAGGATTTGAATTAGGTTTTTTTTTTTCATAAATGTTTTAACTCAAGTGGAATATAAAGACCATGAAGTAAAATTATATTGCACATTTCCTGATTGTACTTGTTTAGAAGGTTACCACTATACACTTACCATTCTCAGTTGAGAAGGCCTCCTCCTCTAGATGTTTTCAATTGTTTTCCACATGTGATGGGAAATTACTTTTCCCTGGTGATTTGGCCAATTAATCAAGTCATGGCAACATTAACACAAAAGCCTTCTGGAATCCTATTTGTGATACTTAGGGGATTTGGAAAGAGATTCCCCTTGGAATTATTTTTCTCCGAATGTGATCCCCCCCAAAAGTGATTTAATTCATGCTGTGAACATCCAAATAAATATTTTTGGGGGAAGATGGCGTAGCTTGTTAGTAGTTAACATGTTTCTCATTAAGTTTGGAAGGTCTTGGAGGTACTCTAAAAAGTGTGAAAAAGACTTTTACTTAAACATTTTTGTAGCAATATATTGAACCATTAAAATTATTTTATTGTTAAGAATAATGAAAACACTTGAAAAATATCATAAATTTAACAAGATACCAGAACTTCCATTTCCTTTTGCATTTCCTAAACATAAAGATCAAAGATGGGTGTGCAGGAAATTTTAAGGAGGCAAAAACTAATTTTTTATAAAATGTTTTTAAAATGATAAATTATTTCTTAACATTATAGGCATTTTTTCAAGTAATAACTTCACAATATTTAATTCCTTGGAGCTTAGAGTTTAAATATAGATGTACAGGTGGTTGGTTTCTAGATAAAGTTTTATTGTGTTCCTATAAAGCAGAATGTGTGCTTTTCATTTCCTTGCTTTTATAAGCAAACCAGTTACAGATTTGTCCTCTTATTTCATACAGTGATTGATAGAGGCAGCATTCAGTTTTTAAGTGTTCTAATTACAGATCCTTTTCTTCTTTGCAATGATATCTAATGTTTTTGGATATATATATATATTATTTTTTTTTAAATCTGTGACTATAGAAAAGATATTCATTACTCAAGCAAGAAAAAATATAACTAGGTAAGTTTCGAAATTAAAAAGGTAATTAGGAGTTTAGCCAAATTTAGTTTTCTTAATCAGTTCGTGTGAGTGCATGTGATTTCAGAATGTGTCATCCCTTGGTTCTGTAAGGGCTTTTTAAGTTGAGCGTTAGCCTTGGTAGTATTCATATTATGGAAGAGAATAAGATTGCTTTTTCCTAGAAGCAAAGAACAAATAAATTCATATGTCTTTATCCCTACTTGTCTAATACACATTTCTAACCTGATCTAAAACTCATCGTCCTCACCCAAGCTTATCATATACTCATTTTCTCTTACTTTTTTCTCCTTTGACTAGAATTCTTCCATCTTTTTAAAAACTTACTTAGATCCATATAATATGGTAGACAAAGGGTTAACAAAATCTTTCCCCTCTTCCACATGAGAGTTTAAGCTTTGGTTATTTTTTGGCTCTCTTTTTCTGAAAACCTGGTAAAAAGCTTCCATCCACTATATTTGTATGGTACAAGTGACCTCTGAATAGTAAATTGCGTATGAGCTCAAAAAACGAAGTATGTGACAAGCAGCTCTGCCTGTGGTGTTTTGAGGCGCCTGCTTCTGTGAGGCATGAGGGAGGCTTTGAAGCCAGAGGAGCCCTCACAGCCTGCTGACGTGAGTCCTTTCCTGCACCTGAGCTGGGACACCCAGGAATTGCTCTGGGACAGTTATACAGCCTGCTTCTTCCAAGGATGCTGCCTTGCTGGCAGGTTGGGTTTCCAGCCTTAGGTTCTTCGGGCATTTCAAATATGTAGTCAGAATAAAAATACTACTAGATGGCTTTTAATGAAAAAAAATGAGCACTCTGTTCTGCTCTTCCTGACTCTTCCAGTCCCTCTTCCCCGAGGGAGTATTTATGGATATATTTATTCTGGTACTTACTTCCATGTTTCTAAATAAAATGTTAGGTTGCTCTTTCCTGGTTACTGGTTATTGACATCTGTTGACTTGCCACTGTGGAAGATGAAGGTTTTTTTCTTTTCTGCCACTTTTACTTGCCATCTTCCCATTTCCTTGCTCTTGTCACATCAGAAGTCTAAGTGAGATCAGTACCCAGTGCCACATTAGATGGCGGTTTGTGGCTCACTGCATGACCAGGTAGGTCATTAATTAATTAACTCTGATTAATTTTTTTCCCCCTTACACATTTTCCTTTGCTGTTCTGGAGTCAATTGCTTTGACCTTTTAAAAAATCTATTCTGTTTTATCTGTGTATTTCTGAAACTTTCCCCCACATTCTCTAACAGGTCTATCAGAATATTTCCCAAATGTTCAAAAATATCAGACCAGTTATTAATTTCTTTTTTACTCAGGGAGATAGACTTTCCAGACTCCTCTGTTCTGTTGTTCTAATCTGACTTGGCTGCTGCTTCTCTGAGCTGTCTTTTCACTTTGTTCTAGGACTTTCCTTGGGTTCTGTCCATTGCTTTATTGAATTTCTTGGATTTTGCTGGAGCACATCCAAAAATAGCTTAATATGAAAAGATCCATGGGAAGTAAAGACTTCGCATATCTAAAGAATTTTTTTTTTTTTCAGCTTTCGTACTTGATTTTTCTTTGGTTGGTTGGTTGAACACAGAAATCCCCACTGAAAAATTTGGTTTAATATAGAAGGTATGACTCTGTTGTCTAGTAGAATTTAATGTTACTTTAAAAGGCATTGTTATGATAGAGCATTTTGTTACTGATACTCCTAGTCTTCATTTGCTAGCAGTCAAACAAATGCTACCATTTGGCAGTGCTTAGATTAATCTCTGTTGTTGAGAGATAATTCTCCATTGTTCTCTTCCATTTTTTATGTCTTGAGAGCAGAAGCCTTTGTTGTGGAGTATCCCTGCAAGGATGTATGTACAGCAAACAGCCTTGGAAGATAGATATAGTGTGTCCTGCCACAGCAGTGGGCAGACACGCTTTTGCCTGTGTAAGGTACTTGGGTTCCCTCAGCTTAGATTTATTCTGTGTGCACCAGCGTTCCTGGTGCATTCCTTACTTTGTAAGAATTTTAGCTGGAGAAATGTGCATAGCCAAGGATGATACTTTGGCTATTGCTGTAATAAACAGTCCTTTGTCTCTGACCCAGGGGTCTCGTTTTTTTCCTCTAGCATCCATGAAGCTATACAGGCTAAGTTCGGGATAAAATCGTAGGTTCTTCATAGTTTTTTTTTTTTTTTTTTTAAAGATTTTATTTATTTGTCAGAGAGAGAGAGCGAGCGAGCACATGAGTGCACAAGCAGGGGAGCTACAGACAGAGGGAAAAGCAGGCTCCCCACGGAGCAAGGAGCCAGATACTGGACTCTATCTCAGGTCTCTGATCCTGACCTGAGCCAAGGGCAGATGCTTAACAGACTGAGCCACCCAGGCATCCCTCTTCATAGTTCTTGGCATTTCTTTTTCCTCTGAAAATTTCCTCGACCAGTAACCCATAGTATTTTCCTCCTTGTGCCATTTATTTGACTGTATACAGCATTTAGTTGTTTGCACTTTTTAATGAGTATTCTCATTTCAAAGACATTTTACAATGAAGGTACTTTGTATATAGCAAAACGCAACAAATATCAGGTTTTTGGAAGGTTTCTAAAATGTAGATTTTATATTTAATTGAGTAGATAATATGCTTAATATTAGTAGGTAGGTAATATGCTTAATATTAAGTTGTCTCGTAAGGCACAAAGTATGAAAGGATGAATATATTCTCTTAAAATATAATGGTGTAACACTACCTTAAATCGTTTATTTGCAGTATGTTTCATATGTCATGTATTTCTCTTTTCAGTACCAGCTAACATTTACTGGGCAATTACTATGTGTCAGGCACCATGTTATACTTGTTTTACAGGTTACCTTATCCCTCTCAGTAGTCCTAAGAAGATGTTTTTATTGTTTGTATTTTACAAAAGAAGGGATAGAAAAGAAGGGGTATATAACTTGCCTAAGGATATAAAATTGGCAAATGGTAGAGTTGGTACTCACACCCAAGGCCATTTGATTCTTGAACCTGAGCTCTCATATAAAATGCTATAAAATGGAGAGAAGGGAAAAGATAAAAAAGTGTGTTTTCTAGGGTGCCTGGTTGGCTCAGTGGGTTAAAGCTTCTGCCTTTGGCTCAGGTCATGTTTCCAGGGTCCTGGGATCGAGCCCCACATTGGGCTCTCTGCTCAGCAGGGAGCCTGCTTACCCCTCTCTCTCTGCCTGCCTCTCTGCCTACTTGGATCTCTCTCTGTCAAATAAATAAATAAAATATTTTTTTAAAAAGTGTATTTTCTCATCTGGAAGTTTTTAATAGTGTGTAGTTTAAATTAGTATTTTAGGCCTTTGTTATTGATTTGACATAAATAAAAGCCAAGTTCCGTTTTCTGCGTCTGTAATGGAATTCAGTATATAAGTTGTGCTAAAAGTAACCAGGTTCAGTCACAGCTTTTTAAAAGTACAAAACAACAAAGTAAAGTGACACAGGAGCCGATATTTACCCATCCAAAAGTTGGGAAATTTTCAGTTGTGGTTCCCACAGCAATTGCATCTCCGCCTCAGGGCAGTGAATGTTGTGATCTAAACTGAACACCATATGCAGCTGCATGAAATAATATTCTACATGCTCTTGGGGGCCTGATAATGGCCACTGTGGGAACAATGAATGTGTAAATTATCAGTTACTCTTTTATCACTGTAGTTTGGGGCATTTCATTTATGTGGCTGTTTCATAGTACAACTTAGGTGTTTTGCTGATAGTACATCATGGTGGCATTTCAGTGGTGCTTAAATTATTAATGAATCCTGAAATGAAATGTTTTTAACTTGAAAGATTATTTTTATGTTTTCCATCTGATTTATAAACAATCTCTGTGGCTCTCCTCCCTACCCCCACTGCCAATGGGAAAGCATAATTTTAAGAGTTCTTGTTTACATTTAAAGTGTGGTTCTTAGGCAGGTTCAAGATGCTGGTTAACCTTTGAAATGTATTGTGTGCTTGTGCTTAAAAGAGATAGATGACTAAGAAGTGCATATTAGAGCCTCTTAAATCATAGGATCATCAATCTTCAAGTACCTTCACTTCATGCACTGCACCGCCATTGAAGACACATGGAACCTATCTACAACTCATAGAAAAACTTGGTGCGTTCACCTTCTTATTTTGGTGGATTCTCAGAGGTATTGTCAGTTGGGTGTTCCCAGTTGCTCTGTTGACTTAATATTGCTTGAAGAATTTAAAATACTGTTTTAACAGTGCGCTGAACCTATGACCTTTGCTTATCATTTTGTTGATTGATGTCTTTGTTGATGGCATATAAATTTCTGCTATGAATCTCTCAAATACATGATTAAAAATACAAAATTTTTCTTCTTAGGGGCACCGGGGTGGCTCAGTTGTTAAGCATCTGCCTTTGGCTCAGGTCCTGGGATCAAGCCCTACGTCAGGCTCCCTGCTCAGTGGGGGAAGCCCTCTTCTCCCTCTTCCCACTCCCACCTGCTTGGGTTCCTGCTTTCACTGTCTCTCTCTGTCAAATAAATAAATAAAATCTTTAAAATTTTTTTTCTTTTTAAAGAAGACTTTTTCTTTAAAAGTTTTAAAACTTTTCTTTTCTGCAGTTTAATAAATTCACATAGAAAATCACTATTACCAAATTTATATAGTAGAAAGGGATGGACCTAACAAATTTCATGTTTATATAAGTTATATGTATAAACTTCCAAGAAACAGATTAAATAAATTTTATTTATGTGTATTTGGAAACTTCTTACCCCAAAGATTTCTTGGGATGATTTTGTTTTTATTAGCAAAATATATGGAATATCTGCTGGGTACCAGGCACTAAAGGATCCAAGATGAAGACACTGAGCAACTATGATTAGAGATTTCAAGTCTTTTCTAAATATTCTAATTTGGTTAAAAAGGCCTTTGATATCAGTCATTCATGTTTATCATTATTCAAATTATCCTGAAAGGCCAACCTAACTGTGAACTCCTTAATGAAAAGACAGTGACCAAGGTTATAAAATGAGGGATATTGTTGAGTGGCCATTTCATTTCTTTTTAGGCGCCGTCTCATTTATTCCACACACACCTTTTGCAGGACCAGCATACTTACCCGGTTTCTACAACATGTTGGAACATAATGTTTTACAAAATTCTACCTTCGTTAAAGATACAAAAGTGGGGGTCGATTATTTTGTTCTTTGTGCCCGTCCCTATGCTTCAAGCTTCATAATAGAAGTAAACAAGTGGTTCTTTATGGCTAAGATCTTAATGCCTTCAGAGATACTTCTGAATAACCAGTCAACTGGCTTAGGGTGTCTTTATGTGAAATTTCAGGGGATGAAGGATTTGAGTCTAGGGTGGTACTTCCTGCACACTCATTTTGACGAGCTGATTTAGAGGGAGCATTGATTTAGGAAGAACATTGAAGATTTTGATAGTTATTAAGGTTTTTAATGGTCTCAACTGTTGGGGTTAGTAAAAATTTTAAACATGTATTGCCTGTGCCCTGTACATTTATTTATTAACATAACATCGTAGTAATGTATAATTATTCCTGAAAACATACACTGAAAAGTGAAATAAAAATGATAAAGTTCCCATAAGTAGAAGTTCTTTCCTTATTGCAGTGGTGTCTTGTCTACCTCCTGGATATACTAACTCAGGGAACTGTGGCTCTAAAATACAGCTTGGCATATACACATACCTATCTTATCATTAACACTGATATTCCCTAGAGGAAGGACCTAGTTAACACGATCAGAATGCCTACCAAACTCCAGTTTTATCCAGTTTCCTTTCACATGATGGAAGTAAAGCTAACACGGAGTATACTTCTCTTCTTTGTGCTGTGTGTCTCTAGGATGAGGATGGGACAGAAGAAGATCACAGTCGCGTTGAACCCGTTGGACATGCTGACACTGGTTTGGAGAACATACCCAGCTTTTCTCTGGAGTAAGTTACGGATGGTTTTAACTAATTTTGTAATATACGTGTAGCATCACTAATAGCAACAAGTATTCCAAAAAGCATATAGCTTGCGGAATGTTTGTGATTAGTTAAAAACATGCCTTGCATTGGTTTGTTTTCCAAAGAGCATCTTTCATCTATTGCATTAAGTATGTAATGTAAGAAGTATAGCATGGAAATTCCCATGGACCTGTCCTGGTTTCATGCCTTGGCAAATACTATTAAATGATAATACGAAATAGTATTTGATTGAAAATGTTTGTCATGTTAACAGCATTGTAACTGTTTTCAAATTGCTTTTTATGTCCGTGTTTTGGTCATTTGTTTGTTCTTTAGCTTGCTAAGTTAAAAAAAAAAGTTTAGATATACTTTCTTGAAAAACCAGTTGGAGCATGTAAGCATTAGTCATTGTAGTATATATTCTTTCGATTTGAGGAAATGGAATTTCTCAAGATCTCTTTTGAAGAATAAGAGTCATAGGTTAGGGCTTTAAATGTGACTTCAGGTATAAAAGGACAAGGAAAACATTATTATTATCACAACTTTACAATTATCTTATGTATTGACATGTTTAAGTGGAAAGTGTTCTCAGGACTTCTTCCCTTGGTAGGTTAGACCGGGGAGGGCAATCATTCTGAAGTTCTGTTTGACTTTGGGTAAAGTTGAAGGAACCTAGATAATCGGCATTTCAGCTCTTAATTCTGCCTTTCCTTGGTCTTCCAAGGGAACTTTCTCAGTGAGATTAAACAAGGTCTAGAATCAGGGGATGTTTAGATAGACAGCAACCAGTAATCTCTATTAGAGTTAAGAAGTACTTGCCATGTCCTAGTTCTTTTCAGAAAGAATGTGGAATAAAATAAATTTATTAAAGTTACCATTACTATTTTCAGTTGACAAACTAATCCTTGAATAGATGTTCAAATGTTATGTAACAGTATCTAAAATAAGAAGTTGTGAAATTCTATGAAAATACAAAAATTAATTCGTTTAAATAGTATTACTTCTGTAAATATTTTGGCAGTTTGGCAGAATTTTAATTTTTTCCTAGTTAACATATGTGATTACATCTATGCACATATTCTTAATTCTGTTTTGATTTGTTTGATATCACTGTCTTTATTTTTCTTTTAGTCTTTGTATTCGATAACGAGGACAATTAATAGTATCTAGGATAACTTTAGGTTTTTATTTAAGAAATACAATTGAAGGACTGGCATTTCCATTATATAAGAACTAAACTGAGATCTTTGTCAAATCCATTGGTAATCATAGTTGTCCAGGTTGCTTCTACTAGATATTTAATTGAAATACTATTTTTAAACATTGATTGTCAGATAAGACCTGCTTAGATTTCTGTGCACTACACACACACACACACACACACACACACACACACACACACAGAGAAACCTATGAAGAAAATGAAATCTCATTGAAAAGGTTTAGAAAATTTACATTCTCCAAATTATACCAGTTTTCATTAAACTCAGGCTTAATAGTAAAGTGCTTTCATTATGTAATGGAAGTAACTTCATGTTACTTATATCTCTCTTCATGACTTTAAAGTTTGGTTACAAACACTTAGAGAAATTATTTGATTTTAGCAGGTATCTACTGGCTTTGAGGAATGAGTTTCATTCCCGGCATTGTGGGACACTTCCGGAAGCTTAGGACTTGGCACTATTGTGGAATAATGTGGGCAGGAAGGATCGCTGGATCACATCTGGCCTGTCCCCAGTGGAGGCAAAACACACTGGATTATTGGAAGGATTGATAATGTGACCTAGGCAGGAGCACTTTGTAAATTTTAAAGTGCTGTGCAGCCAAAAGCCCTTTTATTCATTTACTCTTCCTTGTCCTTGAAATAAATACCGGGACGGAACATTTTCAGTGGAAGTCTAGAGCTCTGACTCACAAAATGTGTACTTGTATTACACATACAAGAGTGTGGTCTGAGAGAAAGGGTTCTGTGTCATTTTAATGTCATTGTTTCTGCTGCTTGCTCTCTCTCCATGCCGTCAGACTAGTGTGCAGGTATGTACTGTTTACTGTCGCTCTCATCCTCACGCTTATGTTCCAGAATGTGTATGTGTATGCGTGTGCGCTTGGTGAGATTTTCGTTGTGTTCTCTTCTGTTGTTTATTGTGTGTCTGTTGTAGCAGGTTGTTTTGTTTTGTTTTCGGTTTTGGTTTGTTTACAGTACATGTTCATGCTCCCTCATTCATCATTGTCTCACAGTGATATGGTAAAGCTCGTACGAGTCCCCAACGATGGAGGGCCTCTGGGAATCCATGTAGTGCCTTTCAGTGCTCGAGGCGGCAGGTAACGTATCCTGGAGGTTTTTAATTGAATCCTAATGTTGAGTGTTTTATCTTCATTTATGCCCATCTACAGAGTGGTGTTGATTTAGCCTATGCTTAATAGGAACATTTTCATTTGGGGCCAACTGCTCCTTCATTCAGATGTATACATCATAATCACAGAAAGCACTTACGCTGATGAAGAAATCAAGCATTTAAATTATTCTAATAATGTTATTGGTCATCACACATCCCTGCAAACATTTCACTTCGCTGTGTATTGATGAATCACTTTAGAGTCACAACTCCAGCTGAATTTGCAAAATTAAGGGAGAGCTTAAAGCAGTTTTCTGGAAAAACTTATCCAATAAAAATGATCTGAGTAACTTAGGTAATGATGCATTTAAAATTCATTTTTAGGTTTAATTAGTTCTTAAATTTTTGTTAAGATTTTTATGATTATGTGTGAAAGTTTTAAAACCTAAATAAGCTATTGATTTATTTCCTATCATGTGGTCTGTGGCTCCTTCTCTTCAACCTCTGCACACTCAAATGTCAGAGTTTTGTATCATTAATTACTTCATTACTTTTTAGAATGCATATCTTTAAAAACTTCAAATGTCGTATGAATTACTTTTACTCTGGTGCTGCGTTCTGTGAAAAAAGTATTATCGGATTTATTAAAAATTTTTGTTTTAATATCTTTAAATACTGTGAATTGATTTTGTGACTCATGGTTGACGGGCATCTGTCAACAACCCGTGAAGTGTTCACATCCTTGCCCTGGAGAAATGAGCTGTTCAGGGGCTGAGGTTTACTTGTATCCTCTCTTAAAACCCCATCCAATAGTTACCCAGTGAAATATACTTACGAACTATTTGGCTTCTTATTTCGACCTTCTTTCTTCTATTGTTGCCATTATTACAATTTTTTTAAACTTCCTTTACACTGGGAGAAGGAAGAGGAAAGCTGGAAAGTGGCCTTAGACCAGGGACTGAGGATGTGAAACACAGTTTACACAATTGCCAGTGAATTATAAGTGTCTAGTATGTTGTCAGGTGGGCTGTCAGTGATTAGTGTGTAATTAAATTATTTAATTTTTTAAATTGAGTATTTGATCAATTGTACTACTTCCTGGTAAACACTTATAATGGTGATGACTCTAGGTTTCACCTCTTTGGCGAAGCACCTACTTTATGAGATGGCTGGAAGCTGAAACTTTGATTTACCTAGAACTCTGCTGAAGTACGAGACTTGACAGTTAGTGTCCTATAACAAGCTGTGAAATTCACCTTGAATTTTGAGGTGGCGTTGTATTCACAGGGCTGTGACTGCTTTCCCTTTTTTCCTTCTTCTCTTCTTTGTTTATTTTTAAACTCCGGAGAAGCATTGAAATTTCTTCAAGGTGCTTTCATGTAAACATGCTTAGTTCTTTTTCAAAAATGGCCTTTGCCTTTATTTCCTTTAAAGGATACAATTTTAAATGATCTCAAAAGTTAAGTCTTTTTTCATTTTATTTCATGAGTAGAAAAAAATGATATGGTAAAGCGCATGGATTATAGCTTCCAAATATTAGTGTACATTTATCTCCCTGTGGGATATAACTTTTCACAAATGAGATTTAATTGTGTATACACCGGCTCTGAACCAGTGTTTCGTTTTTTTGTTATTATTGAAGTATAATTGATGTACAATATTATATTAGTTTCAGATGTTCAACATAGTGATTTGACATTTGTATATATTATGAAATGATCACTGTAGTAGGTCTAGTTACCATCTGTCACCATACAAAGTTAATAATATTATTATTTGTATTCCCCGTGCTGCACATTATATCCCCATGAATTATTTACTTTGTAACTGGAAGTTTGCTTCTCTTGATCCCCTTCACCCAGTTTACCCACCCCGCCAAACTCCCTCTCCTGTGGCAGCCACCAGTCTGTTTTCTATGAGTCTGGTTTTGCTTTGTTTTGTTTGCTCATCTGTTTTGTGTTTGAGATTCCACATAAAAGTGAAATCATGTGCCATTTGTCTTTCCTTGTTTGACTCATTTCACTTAGCTTAATAGCTTCAGGGTCTATCCATGCTATCACAGATGGCGAGATTTCATCCTTTTTTATGGCTGAGTGGTATTCTGTTGTAGATATACCGCATATTTATCCAGTCATCTAGGGATGGACGCTTAAGTAACTTCCATGTCTTGGCTATTGTAAACAATGCTGTAATGAACATGGGGTGTCTGTATCTTTTCCAGTTAGTGTTTTGTTTTCTTTGGTTAAATACCCAGAAGTGGATTTGCTGGATTGTCTGATAGTTCTATTTGTAATTTCTTGAGAAACCTCTGCACTGTTTTCCATAGTGGTGGCACTAATCATTCCTGCCAACAGTGAATGAAGGTTTCCTTTTCTCCACGTCCTCAAGAATACTTGTTATTTTAGTGTGTATGTGTATGTGTGTGAGGGGGAAATTGATAATAGTAATTCTGACAAGGCTAAGGGGATCTTGCTGTGGTCTTGATTCCCATTTCCCTGATGATTAGTGATGTCAAGCATCTTTTCATATGCCTGTTGGCCTATCTGTATGTCTTCTTTGGAAAAGAGGTCTACTCAGATCTTCTGCTCATTTTTTCTTTCTTTCTTTCTTTTTTTTTTTTTTTAGATTTTATTTTATTTTTTATTTGACAGAGAGAGAGAGAGACAGTGAGAGAGGGAACACAAGCAGGGGGAGTGGGAGAGGGAGAACTAGGCTTCCCGCAGAAGCAGAGAGCCAGATGTGGCGCTTGATCCCAGGACCCCAGGATCATGACCTTAGTCAAAGGCAGATGCTTAACAATTCAGCCACCCAGGCGCCCCTCTTCTGTCCATTTTTATTTTCTATTATTTATTTATTTTTTTGCTTTTGGGTAGTGTGATATTACTAGCTGCTTTTATAATGTATGAATCTCAAATATTATCTCCTATTTAGTACATTGTCTTTTCATTTTGTTGATAGTTTCCTTCACTTACAAAAAATGTGTTCATTGGATATACTCCCATTTGTTTTTTTTTGTTGTTGTTGTTGTTTGTTTGTTTTGTTTTTAAAAGATGTACTTATTTTAGAGAGAAAGAGAGAGAAAATCCTCAAGCAGACTCCCTGCTGAGACAGGAGCTCAATGCAGGGCTCCATCGCAGGACCCTGAGATCATGACCTGAGCTGAAATTAAGAGTCAGATGCTCAGCTCACTGTGTCACCCAGGCACCCCACCCATTTATTTATTTTTGCTTTTATCTTCTTGCCTGTAAAGTCAGATCCAGAAAAAGTTATCTCACCAAGACCGGTATCAAGGAACTTAATCACCTGTGTTTTCTTCTTGGATTTTTATGGCTTCAGGTCTTACATTCAAATCTTTAATCCACTTTTAGTTAAATTTTGCATATACTTTAAGACAGTGGTCTGGTTTCATTCTTTTCATTCTTTTGCATGTAGCTGTCCAGGTTTCCCAACACCATTTGTTGATGAGACTGTCTTTGCCCCTTAACTGACTGTGCCACCCAGGCACCCCTATCTTTAACTTTTGATATTTATTTACAACATGTCTTGGTGTTGATCTTTCTGGATCATCTCATTTGGGACTTTCTGTGCTTCTTGGATCTGGATATCTTTTTCCTTCTCCAGGTTAGGGAAATTTTCAGCCATTAATTCTTCAAATAGGTTTTCCACCCCCTTCTTTCTCTCTTCTCCTTCTGGGACTTGTATAATGTGAATGGAATATGTTTGATATTTTCCCACAGATCCTTAAATCTACCCCCATTGAAATAATTTGTTTATCTTTTTCTGTTCTGTTTGGGTGATTTCCCCTTCCCTGACTTTCAGGTCACTGATTCATTTTTCTGTGTCATCTAGCCTCCTTTTGATTCCATCTAGTGTATTTTTCACAGCAGTTACTCTATTCTTTTGGTTTGTGACTTGCGGTTGGTACTTTCTTATATATATATATTTTTAAAGATTTTATTTATTTATTTGACAGAGAAAGATCACAAGTAGACAGAGAGGCAGGCAGAGAGAGAGAGGGAAGCAGGCTCCCTGCTGAGCAGAAAGCCCGATGCGGTACTCGATTCTAGGACCCTGAGATCATGACCTGAGCCGAAGGCAGAGGCTTAACCCACTGAGCCAGCCAGGCGCCCGGTACTTTCTTATATTTTTCTGTCTCCTTGTTGAAGTTCTTGGTATGTTCATCCATTTTTTTCTGACTTTCGTTAGCATCTTTATGACCATTACTTTGACATTTTTCTTGGATAAATTACTTCTGTTTCATTAAGGCTTTTTTCTGGGATTTTATTTAGTTACTTCATTTGGAACATACATGTTCCTCTGTTTCCTCATTTTACTCGACTCTCTATTTTTGTGTATTTTGCAGCAGCTATATCTCCCTGTCTCGAGGAGTGGTTCTGTTTAGGAGATGAACCTTAACATTTAACCTTACCCTTTTTCTTGGTTTTCTCTTGCCCAGTTGTATCAGTTCTGTGGCGTCAAAAAACCCAATCCTCCCCACCCCTACCGGTGCCTGGCACTCACAGGTTATGCCCTGTGTGCACTACACATGGCTGTCCAACTAAGGCAGGGTTGCATGAGCAGCTAAGGGCAGAAGGCATGGTTCTACTCACCTGCTGCACCTGGAGGTGCTGGCAGTGGGGAGAAGGGGTTGCTTTCCCATAGCTGTTAGCTAGCTAGAGTGAGGAACAAAAAATGGCACCCACAACACTATCACTAGCAATGTAGAAGTAACCTGTAAAAATGGCACCTGCCAGCATTCTGTCCCTGGAGAGAATACCAAGAGACTTCTACCCCTCCGGTAGATCCTTTAAGTTTAGCAAGTGAAATTCCTTCATTTGTGGTCTAGACTTTTTTCATACTGCTGTTTTTTGAGCTGGGTCCAATGTGTGAGCTCCCTAAGAGGGAAATCTTTATTCTTGATAGCCCTGTGGTTCTCCTTAATGTAATTCCCGTTGGCTTTCAAAGCCAGACATTTTGGGGGCTCCTCCCTCTGGTTCAGGCCCAGAGAGTTGTGCGTTATCTAATGTGGAGTACAAACCCCTTGCTCCTCAGGAAGAAGCTGTGTGTATGTATTGATTTATATATGCATATATCTATTTATATTTGTGTTAATGTTTCAAGTTTTTCCCAATTGTGGGTCACTGTGTTGGGGGATCTTGGCAAGAGCTCATGTCTTTGTGGTCTTTTCATCCTTTCTTATGGAGTAGCTGTTCAGCTGGTTCTCAAGTTCTTTTCCGGTGGGACAGTTCCATATGCAGCTGTATGTGTGTTGTATCTGTAGGGGGACATAAGTTCAGGACACTGCCCTCTTGATCCACTTTCTGCCCTCCCACTTAAATGAGACTTAACCGGTATTTCAATTACAAGCATGTCATTTTCTGTCATTTATTACACATTTCCTCCCTCAATGTGAAAGGATATTAGGATAAAATAAATAGATGAAAAGCCTAGAGCAAAAGGAGAATAAGATAGAAAAGTAAATGCAGTATAGATTAATTCAGTGGAAGCAATTTCACAGAATCCATCAGACACTGGTTACCATGGTGTTTAGAGATACAGAACACATTCAAGTAGGCAAGTATCCCTTTGCAGAACTACAAGTTGTTTTATAACTGAGTCATTTTTAATCCCTGTTGATTTGGCATTTAAAGAAGAAAATCTTGTGTAGCTTTCTTATATAAGCGACAAGGTGATTAAGAAAATCAGATTCTTTATAAAATCTTTTTAGGCATTTCCAGTTTTCATATTGGGAAACAACAGAAATTTTTTTTTTTCTCAATATTTGTATTGCATTTTTAAGCTTCCGCATGGATTCAAGAGTCATGGTTCTTCAGAGTTAGGTTGTCATTGGGAGAGAAAAAAATAGGCAGGCTGCTCAGAATCACAGACGTCAATCTTGTGGAGTCAGACACGCTCATGGTCCTTGTTCTCAGAAATGCTTATAGGCAGATTCTTCTCATTCAAACAGAAACCTTCCCAAGTATTTACCGTGTGACGATTCCCGTGTTAGGTGCTAGGAAACAAAGATGAACAGGACATAGTCTTTCTCTAGAGATCTGCAGTCAAGATGCAGTGATGGCCAAGAAATCACACAATTATAATTATGTGATAAATGTTGATGGATAATAGGTACTCTGTGAGTTGATAGAAGATGAATTGTCTAAATTATGTAACTGAAGCTGGCCTGTTGCCGAAGATGATTTTAAATGTGATGACAGCTTATAAAGGGAGCTGCATCAGCTCCGTGGTGGCTGCAAGGGCAAATTAAGCAATGGAGTATAGCAGAAAGGAAGAAATTAAGTGGAACTCGTGAAGAAATTGCATATATATCTAGTGGGAATAAAAGAATACATATTCATGGGATGTAAGTTGAAATTTCCAAGAATAACTTCTCTTGTACAAAATTCCAATCATACTTGGGCTTTCTCAATTTTGGAGATATGACTAATTGAATAACACTCACTGAATACTTATTTTTGTAAAAGTGACCCATATATGTCAGGATTGCTTTTTGATTTGGATTTCAAAGTCAAAAAGTCTAAGGAACAATGTGGGATGTGAATTATATATCATAAAGAGAAGACACACAATGCAGGACATCTCGAATACAAATATAATTCAGAAAAATAGGCAGAAATGTGAAGTCAGTGTTAGAGAAATTCTTAAAGCCACTTAAGTATTATTATGGCCTGAGGGATAATGAAATTTTTTGAATAAGAATCTTGCTGAGCCTACTTAAAAAGACTATTTTGTGGAGGAAAGTCGGATGGTCTTTTTTGATTGGAGGCATCAGCGACAGCTGACATATGGCAGCTCATTCCCCAACCACTGCCTCACTACCTAGACACAGAGACAGCAGACACCTGGAAAAGACAGTGTTATCTTCCCCTTGTTGCGGTTTCTTTTTAAAAATTTTTTTTTTAAGATTTTATTTATTTATTTATTTGACACAGAGAGAAAGAGCACAAGCAGGAGGAGTGGTAGGCAGAGGGAGAGGGAGAAGCAGGCTCCCCAAGGAGCAAGGAGCCTGATGCGGGGCTCGATGCCAGGATTCTGGGATCATGACCTGAGCTGAAGGCAGTCACTTAACCAACTGAGCCACCCAGGTGCCCCTAAGTTGTTTTTGTTTGTTTGTTTTTTGTTTTTTTGTTTTTAATTCCAGTTAACATACAGTGTAATATTAGTTTTAAATGTATAACATAGTGATTGATCACTTCCATACATCACCTTGGGGCTCATCACAGCAAGTGGGTCCTTCATTCCCATCAGCTGTTAACCCCATTCCCAACCCATCTGCTTTCTGGGAACCATCAGTTTGTTCCCTGTAGTTAGAGTCTGTTTCCTTGTTTGCCTCTCCTCTTCTGCTGTGTTTTTTCTTTTCTCTTTGCACATTTGTTTTCTCTCTTAAATTCCACATATAAGTGAAATCATATGGCATTTATTTGTCTTTCTCTGACTGACTTACTTTGCTTAGCATTATACTCTCTAGTTCCATCCATGTCATTGCAAATGGCAAGATCTCATTCTTTTTTTTATGTCTGAGTAATATTCCATTGTGTTTGTATACATGTATGTATGTATATATATACATATGTATGTGTGTTTATATATATATAAATGTGATAGATATATCTATATCTATATCTATCGATATACCTATATCGATAGATATATCTATATCACATTTTCTTTATCCATTCATCAATTGATGGACACTTCCACAATTCGGCTATTGTAGATAATGCTGCTACAAATATTGAGATGCATAAATCCCTTTTAATTAGTATTTTTGTATTCCTTGGGTAAATACCTACTAGTGTAATTGTTGGATCATAAGATAGTTCTGGTTTTAACCTTCTGAGGAACCTTCAAACTGTTTTCCAGAGTAGAATGCACCAGTTTGCAGTCCCACCAATGAATGCGGGAAAGTTCCCCTTCTCCACCACTTTGATGGTACCTGTTGTTTCTTGGGTTGTTGATTTTAGTCATTCTGACAGGTGTGAGGTGATATCTCATTATAGTTTTGAATAGATTTTCCCTGATAAGTGGTGTTGAACATCTTTTCATGTTTCTGTTGGCAATCTGGATGTATTCTTTGGAAAAATGTCTGTTCATATCTTCTGCCCATTTTTAATTGGATTATTATTTTTTGGGGTGTTGAATTTTATAATTTCTTTATATATTTTGGAACCTAACCCTTTATCATATATGTCATTTGCAAATATCTTCTCCTATTCCATAGGTTGCCGTGTAGTTTTATTGATTATTTCCTTTGCTGTGATGCTGTTTTACTCTAGTCATCATCTTGTATTTCTTTTTTTTTTATTTTATTTTTTTTCAGTGTTCCAAAATTCATTGTTTATGCATCACACCCAGTGCTCCATGCAATACATGCCCTCCTTAATGCCCACCACCAGGCTCATCCCCCCACCCCCCTCCCTTCCAAAACCCTCAGTTTGTTGCTCAGAGTCCACAGTCTCTCATGGTTCATCTTCCCCTCTGATTTCCCCCAACTCGCTTCTTATGTCCAGCTCCCAGTGTCTTCCATGTTATTCCTTATGCTCCACAAGTAAGTGAAACAATATGATAATTGACTCTCTCTGCTTGACTTATTTCACTCAACATAATCTCCTCCAGTCCCGTCCATGTTGATACAAAAGTTGGATATTCATCGTTTCTGATGGAGGCATAATACTCCATAGTATATATGGACCACATCTTCCTTATCCATTCGTCCGTTGAAGGGCATCTTGGTTCTTTCCACAGTTTGGCGACTGGGGCCATTGCCGCTGTGAACATTGAGGTACAGATGGCCCTTCTTTTCACTACATCTATACCTTTGGGGTAAATACCCAGTAGTGCAATAGCAGGGTCATAGGGAAGCTCTATTTTTAATTTCTTAAGGAAACTCCACACTGTTTTCCAAAGTGGTTGCACCACTTGCATTCCCACCAACAGTGTAATAGGGTTCCCCTTTCTCCACATCCTCTCCAACACTGTTTACTGTTTTGTTAATTTTAGCCATTCTAACTGGCATAAGGTGGTATCTCAATGTGGTTTTGATTTAAATCTCCCTGCGAAAATGAACTTTTGGGACTTCATCAAGGTCAAAAGCTTCTGCACAGCAAAGGAAACAGTCAACAAAACAAAGAGGCAACCCACGGAATGGGAGAAGATATTCGCAAATGACACTACAGACAAAGGGCTGATATCCAAGGTCTATAAAGAACCCCTCAAACTCAACACACAAAAAACAGATAATCACATTAAAAAATGGGCAGAAGACATGAACAGACACATCTTGTATTTCAAAAATAAAGTTACCTGATTCCCATCCAGAAGTCTTTATTCACAGTTTCATTACCTTGAAATTTTCACTTCATACATATAATTTGATTTCCTCCTAATGTAAATGTCAAACATACCCTTCTTATTTACATCACAAATGCTACGGGGAGGTTATGCCAAATAATTGTCATTTCCTTTGGTAGAGAAACTATGTTTTATTTTTTATATTCCTAGGACTTAACCCATAGGTATTGCTCAGTAAAACTTACAAAGTTGGGGTGCCTGGGTGGCTCAGTGGGTTAAAGCCTCTGCCTTTGGCTCAGGTTGTGATCCTGGGGTCCTGGGATTGAGCCCGCATTGGGCTCCCTGCTCAGTGGGAACATTGCTTTTCCCTCTCTCTCTGCCTGCCTCTCTGCCTTCTTGTGATCTGTCAGATAAATAAATAAAAAATCTTAAAAAAAAAAAAAAAGTGTGTGGGCACCTGGGTGGCTCCGTTGTTAAGCGTCTGCGTTTGGCTTGGGTCATGATCCCAAGTTCCTGGGATCGAGCCTCTGCATGGGGCTCCCTGCTCAGCGGGAAGCCTGCTTCTCCCTCTCCCACTCCCCCTGCTTGTGTTCCCTCTCTCAGTGAGTCTCTCTCTGTCAAATAAGTAAATAAAATCTTTTAAAAACAAAAACAACAAAAACAAAGTAAAAGTGTGAATGAACCTATGACCATCTGTATTAGCTATGGCATTGCTGTGTTAGATATAGATAAATAAAGACATATCCTGGTTTGATAGTTGTTAATGAGTTTTTCTGAGGTTTCTAATAACGTAATGTAATCTTAGGTATTTAAAAAGCAAGAGAAAAATGTATACTGCAGACATTGGGTTTATGAAATTACAAGATTTAAATTGGGTTTTAAGGGACTTAAAAGTCCAATGGAAAAATAGGTATAGAAAAAAAAATCCATGCGATGTGTCAGAAGAACCGCATACACAAGTGCCTTTGGGATTAGCAGAAGGATGGGTATCACGTGCCGTGGTGTACCCTCAGCAGAGCCGTGGAGCTTGGTCTGTTCTTTGAAGGAAATGTGGGAGTCATGCTCATGACGTTCTGGAACGATATTCTTTCCCAGGGGGAGAATGTATGAAAGGAAGATGCTGCATCCACGTGTGCATGATTTGGTAAGAAATAACGGCTCAGGGACTTGAGACAGAATTTATTATGAGATAGCGCTGGAGAGATTGTTACAAAGCTCTTTGTGAGTGACCGATGAGACTCCATTCAGTAAATAACGGAGAAATTGTTAAAGGTTTTCAAGAAATATGACTATTTTTTAAAATAATAGTTATTCTTTTACCCGGATTCCACAGTATAACTTACGGTGGATATTATATATCCTTTTCCCTGTGGAAAACACAGGGAATATGGCTAAAGCAGATTTTTTTTTTTAAATTTTATTTATTGAAGAGAGAGAGAGTGATAGAGAGCAGGCGTGGGGTGCCAGAGGGAAAAGCAGGCTCCCAGCTGAGCAGGGATTGTGATGCAGGGCTCGATCCGAGGACCCTGAGATCATGACCTGAGCTAAAGGCAGATGCTTAACCCACTGAGCCACCCAGGCGCCCCGAAGCATATTACTCTTAACAAAGTGCAGTCTGTTTCTCTGGGTCTTTTCTGTAATGGACATTTCCCATTTACATATACATTCCTCTTTATTCTTAGATGTGTGACCTTTGAACTCTTCTTTCACAGTACTTTTTCTTATGCGAATAGTAGTTACACACTTGTGTTTATTTTTTCCAGGAAGGTTTTTTTTTTGTTTTGTTTTTTGTTTGTTTGTTTGTTTGTTTTTTAAAGATCTTGTATCTACCAGGCAGTACTCTTGTTTCTATGCATAGGGTATACCAGGGCTTGCCACACCCTTTCCAGGGTCAGATATTCCATATTGTTGCTTTGTGGGACATAGAGTTTCTGTTGCAAGTATGCCGTTCTGTCATTGTAGCTTGAAGGCAGCCGTAAGCAATGTAGAACCAAATGAGTGTGGCCATGTTCCAGTAAAGCTGCATTTATCAAAATGGGTGGCAGGCTGAACCTTGGCTCGTGGGCTGTAATTTGCCAGCCGTGCTCTAGAGAACCAAACAAATAAAAATACCCATCATCATGGTGTTTCTATTCTAGTATTTTCCATATCTAAAATCCCTTCTTCTCTGTTTACTATTCATAATATTTGTTGGGGGGAGGTGCTGTGGTGGCCATGAGTCAAGAGTTTCATTGTCACTTACTGGTTGATGAAAAGTCTCTCTGTTGTAACTGTATATTATTTCCCACCAACATATCCCCCTAAATCTCAGGAATTCCCAGAAGAAGGCAAATTAAAAAACCAAACTCATTCAACACCCTCCCATTAGTAGTAAGTAGTTACAGAACTCTTCTTCCTCTATCTGATTGTCAGTCATGAGAATTAAGGAAAAATCCTAAGTCTTTAATTGGGAAAGCAGCCCTTGGTTTGATAGGAAGGGTCTGAGGGTGTGTGTGTGTGTCTAGCTTTCCGCTAACGGTTCATGCTGGCTCTGCCTTATTAATCCCATCTAAGCTCACTTTATATAGATGAAGATATTTATCTTCAGTTTCCTATTTAGAGTATCAAGTGAAGAGTCAGCACTACACTTTGAATTGCTATAGTAAAGTTTCTTTTCATGACTTCTTCCCCTTGACTTTTTGCTTTATAATAACAGTGAAAACAAAAAGTTCATTTTCTTTCCAGAACTTCTTGTTAGGAATGTTGTGTTACATTTCTGTCAGTCATTGATTAACTGGCCACATGTCATCTTCATGTTCTTGGCAGAGGTGTTGTTCAGAGCAGTTCAAGTTTTAAGACCAGAGATCCCTGAGACTGAACCCAGCTCTGTCTTTTGGTAAAGTGTAGCCTGAACAACTTAGCTTCACTTGGTCTCATTCTTCCCATCTGAGGGATGGACACTCCTATGACTTCATGTGGCTTAAATAGGAAAATATATGTGGTTATAAATTACAGCATTTAGCAAAGTATTTGGCAGTGACAGCTAATAAGAATGATGTTTCAGGGGTGCCTGTGTGGCTCAGTGGGATATGCCTCTGCCTTCGGCTCAGGTCATGATCCCAGGTCCTGGGATCAAGCCCCGTATCGGGCTCTCTGCTCAACAGGGAGCCTGCTTCAACCCCCCCCCCCCCCCCGCCCCACCTGCCTGCCTCTCTGCCTACTTGTGATCTCTGTCAAATAAATAAATAAAATCTTAAAGAAATGATATTTCTTCATCTTCTGTCATTTGTCTTCCTGTAACGTGCCTTATAATTCCCTCCGTGTTGTTTGTTGTTCTGGTTGTTAGGTAGGTGCTGATGAGTCTACATAATAGTGGAAAATGATGGTTTTTTTTTTCTTCTGTTTTGAATCCAGGATGAGAATTTATGGCTGTCATAAATTCAAGATTCACAAAAACAGCTGACCCTCGAACAACATGGGTTTGAATTTTGTGGGTCCTCTTGTAAATGGATTTTTCTCCTAGTACAGTACTGTAAATGTTTTTTTGTCTTTCTTATGATTATCTTGTTAACATTCTCTTTTCTTCAGCTTACTTTAAGAATACAGTATACAGGGGCACCTGGGTGGCCTAGTTTGTTAAGCATCTGCCTTCAGCTCAGGTCATGATCGCAGGCCCTGGGATGGAGCCCCGCATTGGGCCCTCCTTGCTCATTGGGGAGTCTGCTTCTCTCTCTCCTACTCCCTCCTACTTGTGCTTTCTGTCTCTGTCTACATCAAATAAATAAATAAAATAAAAAAAAAAGAATACAGTATACAGTGCACATAATATACAAAATATGTGTTAATTGACTTACATGATCAGGTGCAGTAGGTAATTAAGTTTTTGTAAAGTCAAAAAGTTATATGCAGATTTTTTACTGCACTGAGGTCAGCACCCCTAACTCTGTGTGGTTCAAGGGTCAACTGTATACACTACTTTAGTCTGTTGAATGTATGTGTTAATGAAGAATTATAGCCAGTTGGAATTTCATAGAACTAGTTCATTTCAGATCATTGTAGAGTTTCGAAATTGATTCTCACTTTTCAAAGAATGAATATGCTCTTTGTTCCATTTTAATTTACTTCTGAGAAAACACAATTTAACTTTATCAGCTGAATCTGTAACCTCTTGTCAAAGTTTTCAATTGTGCATTCTTAGCTGCAGACTTGTTTTAATAATGGACTACAATAAATATATAGGCTTTAGACAGAAAAATGTAGTTTTTAGATTTAGATTTAGATAAATCTTGCCTCTTTAAATGTAGAAGTATGGTGCTTGTCATTTCTGCCCTAAGCTGCAGGATTTCTCTATTTTTACTTACTTTTGTGTTGTTGTTCTTCTTCATCTTATCTATTAAAGATTTTAAAAACTCAAGATTTTTTTTTTTTTAACTTGGACCTTCTTTGAATTTTCTTCTGTGTCTGCTCTGATGGCGGCTGTGGTTCTCAGGGATCAAATGTAGGTAGTAATTGTGGGCCCCCTGTCAGTGTTCAGCGAGGTGAGAGGGTCTTGCTCTCGCGATCCCATCCTTCCCACTCCTACTCTGCCTTCATGACAGTGGTGGTGTTTATACTGTGTCAGCTTTTATCAAGATGAATTATGATCATTTCCATACAGCTGGGTGGCAGTTGTGGGAGTTTACATTATCAAAGCAAAGCTCAGACTTGCTTAGCCAATTTAGATGTCAATAAAACATTTGTTACTTATTTTCAGTTTTATCATCGGTTGTAATTTATACTTAGAATTGAAAATGTTAACATGTATGACTGAGTTTGTTTTAATTAAGTGTATAATTAGGCTAATGAACCTTGTATAAATGTAGTAGTGCAATCCTTAATATAATCTAAGCAGTTAAATTTCTAATTACACATCCAAAATCATGTACAAAGATGCAGCATTTCAATGGCTTGCTTTCTGTGACTGTATTCTTCTTCTTTGCCCCACCTCCCCCACTTTTGATGAGAAACATTACTCAAAAGCCCCGAGAAAGGGTTTAAAGAAATGTGTGTAGGTTTGCATATTTTTATTGTAAGAAAATTATTCAGAAATGAGAATTGTACATAGTGGATGTAGTATTTTTTCCCAAAATTTTGAAAAAAATACAGGAGACAATAGAAATGGCTTAGGCTTGGGGATGTTTCCAATGTAGCAGGAAAAAAAAAATCTGCGTGCTCTAAAATCACGTGTGCCGAGAAGTTTACATTAGATTCACACAGAAGGTGAAGGAGGCTCTTTTTCTATACCCCCAGCCCTCCAGACATACCTTCATAAATCTGACCCTCCACGTTTCTCCTGTATTTATCAGCACCACTCATTCCCTGGAGTTCTGCTCCTGGACCGCTCCCCTCACAGAGCTCACCCCACTGCCTCTTTTCCCTCTTCCTCTTCATAGCTTTCGCAAAGTGACTTCTAGTTCTTAGGAGAATCATTGTCCCTGATAAGGAATTCTGGTACCTACTGCCTAGAAGAAAAACTAGTCTCTATCCTAACACGTGGATATGCCAGAATGTTTGGGACTTCATTATTTTCAATTATGTCTCTAGTAAGTGTTAAAGACATAATAAATATGTCTTTAATAAAGTCTTCTAGGGACCACAACACCATAGGCATTCAGTTCTTAATTATTCCAGAACAAATACTAGTTGCGGGTTGAATTTGCAAAATATATACCTAAAATTTATTTTTAATTATACTGTTTACAATGGCTTTAAATTGAACGTGGGAGGTATGGAAATCTATCTGCTTGCACTCACGTGTTTTAGGAAGATGAAAGTGTTATAACTAACCGTTGATTTCCTGTCAGAGGGTACTTTTCATTCTCAGTCTCCCTGTTATGTTATCAGTTCAATTTTCTTGTGAAGTTTTTTTTTGATAGTTCATTCCCATTCCTTTTGTAATCACTTTCACCTAGTGAAGCAAATGAGATAATTTTGCAGATTGTACCACTTTACTTTTAAATTAATCCATTCTTTTTGAGAGAATGATTCTAATAGTGTGGTCAAGTACTTAGAAATCAGCAGGCTACTAACTTCTCCTTAATTCACTCTGTTTCGTTGATTTCCTGATCACTTGCTGTGTTACTCAGGGTGAAATTCTTCCTCCTCGCCCCCCGCCCCCCAATCAGTTCTCTAGTCCCTGGCACTGAGAAAAAGGACTTCAAGATTTTTGCATCTATTTTAACAACTTTGGATTCTAAAAGCCTCATTTAATAAACTTCTGTTTATGTTCCATGTAAATATGATGGTGTATTTATTTATGATTCATACATTTTTCACTGTGTATTGGGACTACTGAGGAGTTAAGCTGTATGTGAGGGACTTATTCAGAAAGACAAGCCATTGAATAAATGAAGCATGCCATGCTTTTTTACTTTGGATTATTATTCTAGAATGATTCCAGGGTGGGGGTAGATTATAAAAGAAAAATGGTTACCTGGATGAATATAAATCCATAGACCTATTCATCTGAAAAATATGAAATGCCACTTACAGATTAAAATTACGTATTTTCAGTTTGTGTTATTTTAAACTGTGATAAATACTGAAAGGATCTATCTGGGGTAAATTTGTAAATTTAAACAAATTTTCAGTACTAGTTAAGTGAGTAATTTTCATTAAACATAGTCTGTCTCTGTCTCTTATCTGTCTCTATATGCATGTATGTATATATACATATATATATGTCTCTCTCAAAGTATTCTGTGGGCTATTTTAGAATACATAAAATATTTCAGAATACATAAAAGCATAATCATTATTCATCACTTTAAGATTGCAGGGATAAGATTGTAATGTTACTGAGAAACTGCTCATGATTTCACCAATTTAAAACTAGCTACTTAACTGGAGTGACTCTTAGGCCTGCTTTTGCTGCCCATGGAAGGCGTGCGCTCTGAAACAGCACTCTGTCCGACGAGGTAGCTTTCAGCCACAGGTGTGGCACCACGTGTCTGCTTGTGCTGTGAGTGCCTGTGGGTGGCCGGGCCATCGTTTCCTTGAACGTGGTCCTTCTACTTCTTGCTTCGATGGTGAAGTGGCCGGATGCCTTCTGTTTCCCATACTGTCAATAACTGTGATTTAATTTGCCTTCTCAGATTATTTTTTCTCATTCAGCAGAATCCTTGATGTTTCTTAATAATTCAATTCCTCTCATGGGACACTTAATCCATGACACGTAGAAACACACTTACACAATAGGTTCGCGTAGGGAGAAGGTCGTGGGCATGATGGCATTTTACCAGTAACTTAATTATGGGTCGTGTATTGTGTGGGATCGCTTTCTTTCACGTAGGACTCTGACAGTGTGAAGTTGCTCATGCAGCTGTGTCAGTGTACTTTGTTCTTACCTTTGAGCTGAGAGGATTTTTATGTTTGCTTAATTCCAATACATGGTAGTGGGTAACCAAAAATCACCTATGTAGTAATGTTTTTTACCAGTCACTAAGATGTATAGACTCTACAATACTATATACTATATATGTGTGTGTGTATACACACACACACACACACACACACACACACACACACTATACACTAGTAGGTATTGATCCTCAAATGGCGTCATTTCAAAAGGTGATTTAAGTATTATCTCCTCTAATTATTTTTGCAAGTTGGTGGACTTGACCTTAGTAAAACGTGTTGTACTATACTTAATACTAAAAATTAAAATGGAGTTAAAGAATGACTCTCTTCATGAAAGAAACAAATTTAAGTTTGCAGGAATAACAAGTGAAAAAGGACCCTCGCTCTCAAGTCCGTTTATTTCAGTCCAATCATATATTTGGTATAATTAACATCTGTCTGAAAAAAAGGATCTGGATCTAAATTTCCTTTTGCCTGTATTCTATTTTGCAAAATCTTGTTAGAAACAAGAGATTTGTTTGCCTCAGCTAAAGTAACTCAGTGTTGGTCTGTCAACACCTTGCTACTAGTTATGGGCTTGAGTGTGCATTGGCGAATCCTATCTTCTCTATCTTCTAGGAGCTTACAGTGTACTAGTAGAGAGAAGGTGTGTATATACGTAACAGTTACAGAGGAGTGAGATGAATGACCCCAGAACAAATAGCAATTACTGTAAACATCTAAAAGAGGAAGCTCTTTGGGTATTTATTTTATTTTATTTTATTTTTTTACCGGAAAGCCTATATAGGACACGGCAAAGTGTATTCTGTTGGAAGATGTATATCCATATCTGGGCTAAATAGGATATATCTTCAACTTTAATTTTGACAGGATTCTAAATTTGAGTATCTATATGAATGTTATCTCTAAATATTAGGATTATGAAAGAAAAATCTAAGCTTTGGACAGGCCCAAAATAGGTTCATAACAATTATTAACAGGATCATCATGTAGAATTTATGTTAGCTATTAAGTTAGTCACAGCGCCAGAACTAGGTAAAGATTCCTGTGGTCCCATAATGTTTGCTGCTTGTCCCAGGGTATCTATAATCTTCTTTCTCTCCGGCAAGACCTTAGTATTCTAGACCAGGTGCGTGGATAATTTTTGCCTTTTTTCTCCTTATTGGTCTCTAGAAGTTCATTGAGGCTTTCCTTTTGACCTTCATTTGGAGCACACATTGACAGGATTTGAACCATTGACATTTGAACCTGTCCCTGGCTTTCTCCTATTTGTCTTCAAATGGGAATAATGGCAACAATTTTTTTTTACTTTTGGGAAACCTAACAAGTTTTGAAATTCAGAATATTAGGCACCATCACATGCAGATGCCCAGATTGGAAACTTTGCTATTTTTCTTTGCCTGTGTACAGTGCGCTGAGATTAACCTTTCCTGGTTACCTGCGCTTTCACGGGGAGATGGGGTTGCCGGCAGCTGCGTCCCAGCTGGCTTAGAACAGAAAACTGCCAGAGCTGTACACAACCACACGTTCAGCTCTGCTGCACACTGCGATGTCCACTGAACCGTCGGGCGAGCTCTGTCCGAAGCAGTTCGAAGCAGAGAGAGAAGGACATGGTTTGTTTTGGAAACAGAATCCTGACCCCCAGAAACAATTTCTTTCATTTATTGAGGGGCTGCCTTGCTGCAGTTCATTTGTACTGTTGTGCTTTTGGTGTTGGTGTGATTTTCAAATGTATTAATAACGACTTAATGCACTCTGTTATCAGGAAGTCTTTGTAAATATAATACCAGCATTAAAACAGGAGGGCATTGTGCATGGTGGAAATACTACGTGTGTAATGATTTGCATTCTTAATGTTCCAGAACCCTGGGGTTGTTAGTAAAGCGATTGGAGAAAGGTGGTAAAGCTGAACAAGAAAAACTCTTTCATGAGAATGATTGCATTGTCAGGATTAATGATGGCGACCTTCGAAACAGAAGATTTGAACAGTAAGTGCATGACGGCTGCACCGCTCTCTCATGCTTTCGGCGTGAGAGAGTGTGGTCCGCTGAAGTGCCCCAAACAACATGTCTGCGTCTCTGTCTGTATACCAGAGAGGAGTATTTTCTGTCATTACCTGGCTTTTAAAAATCTAATCAAACTCCAGGTAATTACTACCATTACACTATATTTCAAAATGCCCTCCGACCAACAGAGCGCTTCTTAAAATATTACGGGCACAATTTAGACTTCACAGTTTTGCTACTTCCTCACCTTTTGGAAAATTTGCCAGCATGCTAGGTTTTATTATACTTTACCTCATATTTCCAACTTTGTTGCATGTAATGAGTCCCCATATGGATAAGCAGGGAAAGCTCCTTTGAACTGTAGTGTGGTCTACTCAGACTTTCTTTGTCCTGATTCAAGTCCTTATGCAGTTGGAAAGAAGAAAGTTGTCCGGTGCCTATCAAACAAGGCAAGAATGAGCAGAAATCAAAAGGACTTCGTGTAGGATCTGAGTAGGGAACCCGCGCGAGGGCAGCAGTTTCTCCGGCTGCTCCTGGAAGTGCACCGGGACCAAAACTCTTCACATTATGAGACCCTGAGGCCACCCTGGTGTTCTTGAGAATTTTGCATACGCAGACTTGCGCTCGTGTTGCTGATGATGGATAGCTGATTTCTCTAGTTTACTAAATATATTTATTTCTTCAAAAACTCAAGTGGTCCCGTGTAATAAAATGTAGTTACTTCTTAAAAGTATTGAATGATGATGTGGAGAGAAGACTGTATTTAATTTCTCTTCCTGTTGCAATTATAGTACCTCTGTTGTACTTAAAACTATTACTTAATAATTTGTGATTGAGAACACAATATCTTATCTGTAGTTACAGATAATTTTGTCATTTTTATTAAGAGAACGAGAAATTTATATTTGGAGAAACAGCGATGCTTCTGTCAGAGCTCACAAACTTGATTGATAAATGGGATATTAGAATTTTGTTCTTCAGTTTCAACAAAGTCTGTCAGTTCTCGTTGCTTAATTAGCATACGTCATTAAGCTCATAATATCTTCTAGGCTGCCAGTCTCAGTTTGCTAATTTTCATTCTTTCTCAAACCCAGAGCACAACATATGTTTCGCCAAGCCATGTGTACACCCATCATTTGGTTCCATGTGGTTCCTGCAGCAAATAAAGAGCAGTACGAACAACTATCCCAAAGTGAGAAGAACAATTACTATTCAAGCCGCTTCAGTCCGGACAGCCAATATATCGACAACAGGAGCATGCATAGTGCAGCACTGTCTGCCCTGCAGAGAGCTCCCAGATCGAATCCCCCGCCCGAGCCCATAGACTCTCACCCCCGACTTCTACCTCAGAGTACGCACCCGTCCGGAAAACCACCATCAGCTCCGGCCCCAGCACCGCAAAATGTATTTAGTACAAATGTAAGCAGTGGTTATAACACCAAAAAAATAGGCAAGAGGCTTAATATCCAGCTGAAGAAAGGTATGACCCACCTTGTTTTGTTTTATGGAATTTTTTATTTTATTTTATTATTTTAAAGATTTTAGTTATTTGAGAGAGAAAGAGCATAGAAGGGAAGAGAAAGGGGGAGAAGCAGACTCCCTGCTGAGCAGGGAGTCCAATGTGGGAACTCAATCCCAGGACACTGGGATTGTGACCTGAGCTGAAGGCAGTCACTTAACCGGTTAAGCCACCCAGGAGTCCCTATGGAATTTATTTTAAAAATCAAATCAGCTATCCTGTTATTACAGGAAAGAACTGATATAATGACTTAAAGTATTTAAAATTGCAGTTTTTATGCTTTTCAGATTCATTTTGCTATATAAGAATTAAAGTATGAAATTCAGAGTAAATAAGGCTTTAAAAATAAGTTTCTGTGAAGAAGGTAGCAGTTTCTACTGTGGTAAAAATTTTTGGTAAAGGAGGAAATTGGTTTCAGGATATACTGTTAAACCCAAAACAAGAGCAAGGACTTGACTGTTTTGATCACACCGCTTGATGTCCAGACATAGCTCTCAAAGAGGACATTAGTGCTCCTCCATTTTAACCCTATCATTTTGGTAAGGGCAAGTGATGGATTGATTTGAAGCTGTCAGTGGTTCATGGTAGAAAGTAATTTCACCCAGCAGGTGGCTCCTTGTCTGCTACTTTCCCAGAATATTACACTGCTTTCCTTCCTTAAGATGACAAGGGAAATTCTGATGGACCTTGCTAAATCTTTACTATGTACACCTAATATCAATTAATTTATTTAAGTATCCTTTCCATAGACTGTGTACCAGAAGCATGCTTTTCCATCTTGTTCTTGACAGCTCAAAGCAGACTGCTTGGCTTGATTTTCTGATTTCCAAACACTGTCCCCTCCAGGCACTGGGTTACACTTTTGCTGTTAATCATCCATTTTAGCTGGGATTCTGATACATATTTTAAAATCGTCTCTTTCAAAATGGTGTCATAAAGAATATTTCTCTTTTTATGAGCTCAGCCAACTCCTACAGTTAGGTGAAAATGCATCCAAGAGAGGTTGAGTGATTTCCTCAAGTCACATGGCGTTGACAGCAGATTGTTACAAGAACATTTTCCATATCCTGACATTTAGACCGTTCTTTCCGTTTGGAGTAGGGTTTACAAGGTTGTAAACTCTGAGATTCCTATTTCCTTTCTAATCATATTCTTTCATTGAACTTTACATGAACCACAAACTCCTTATTTCTGGTTACTGACTTTTAAGCTCCAAATACTTGGTTGACATGATCAGGAATTGACAGCTTTACTCCATTTTTGAAACCTCTTACAAATGCAGAGTTATGTCAGCATTAACCCCTTTTAGCTTTGTTAATTTCTAAATGAGATAAGTATCAGATCTTATCTTCTTCTTTCCCTAATCAAATGACAGGCCCTTGTTTTTAAGCAAAAACACAGTAAGAACCACAAATGGAATTGTATGAAAAAATAAAATTCTGCTTGGGATCTCTCAATGGAGGAAAAATATTTTACTTGGCCATTGTCATAAAGATATTAGTTCATAAATATCTTTGCCCTTTTACACTAACAGGCATATTTATTTAGTTAATTACAGTTTTTTACACAATTATATTTTAACAACTTAGGATACAATATGAACTTTTAAATGAAGTGAAATTTGACTTGCCATTAAAAGAGGCATTCTTTCAAATGCAGAAATTAACAGTTTATTTTAGTAGCATTTTAAAAGATAGGTTACACTGACATAGCTAATTGAGAAAGACTGTGCTCAATCATCAAGATCAGAAAAGTGGAAACTGGTTTTCTTTTAAACATTTTTTCTGACTTTTGAGTATCCTCATAGCTCTATCTTGATTTTAATTTACTAGGAGAATGTGTGACGAAAGGCAGAAACCAACCGTGCATTGTCAATACTTATAAATACTTTATATGAAAAATAAATTTATGATACATAAGAGTGAAGAATGCTGATTCTCTTTGATTAGTACTGAAGACAGTTATTTTAATAATAATGATTGTATGAGAATTGAACCAGCTTTCATTGTAGCTAACAGATAAGATTTTTACCAGTTACAGTTGTTACATGTAACATATTTAATGAAGTACATGAAAAACATAGGGTGTGTCCATGTTGAACTTTAAGCAAAGTTCAGAGTGAGCTGACATGCTTTGAATGACAGTTCTTTCATAAACTGAGATCAGTTCTATGTGCTAAATGGAGAAGACTTCATGATAATGATTCTTGTGCATAGTTTAGGAAGCATAATTTAGGAAACATGACAAAATAGAATAGCCCTTATGTACTTGCTTTCATAATTATGATTTCTTAATATTTATTGCCATTTTCCATTCTCAGATACCTTGCTTTTTTATAGAAATTAGCTTTTTAATAAAGTCAGAAGAGAAGGTCAGTAATCTGTTTCAGTCAGTGCAAAATGTTTTGTTGGCTTTGCTAAATGAAAATTGATATCTATTTATCTTTCTTTTAAAGGTCATTGCCTGAACTTTTAGCTTACAGATTTAGGGGTTATTGCTGATATTTTAATAGTATTGAGGTTCATATAACAATCAGTCTTTGTAGTTCATAAAAATTAATATTGTAAAAGGAGAATAATTTAGAATTCTTTCTTAATAAATGTTATTGCAAGTCATTAGAGTTTCATGAAAGCACAGAGACATATGGAAAACTCCCAGCAGAATAATTAGGAAAATTTCATATAGACAAGATGCCATTCAAGTCTTCAGCACAGAAGACTCAAGAAATTAACAGTCCAGGCATATTAAACTGATTTCATACTCAAAGTAAATGAATGTTTTGTTTGAACTTGAGAATATATACTGTAGGTTTTGCTACAGGTGTAATTCTGGGGTGTTTTCTTCATATCAACTTTATACTTCTTCTTTAACCCACATTTTCATTCATAGTTACTTGTCCATATTTATTTACTTACAGATTTATACTCTTGCTTCTAGTTTTGTACTGAGTGCTGCATCAAATTAATGTATCCTTTCATAGATTTTTCACCTTTATGTAACCCTCTGTTCTTCCCACATGAACAAATATTTGTCCTACTGTCATTTTGACTGAAATGGAACCTAAGATCCTAAAGAGTAATTTTTTAAAAAGCTCTGATAGAAATTAATCATTATTAGAAGTGTTATAAAAATTCTGTGATTCATTAGAAATTTGTTATAGTCTTGACATTTTTTTCTTGGCTCATTTTGGCTTGTTGTGTGTCAGTTCTAATAACATGTAACTGTTTTCTATACTGCATCACACTTACGAGTGCCTGTCAAGAAAGCTGCTGAAGAACCTAAAATTGAAATTATGCAGACCAGCACAGTGATCTGTAAATGCCTTATTGATTTTAGTATCTTTAAACATAGTATCATGGTCCTTACACTTGGTAGCTACAATATGAGGTGGTATCTTCCCTGGATAATTTGCCTTTGTTTTTTAATTTTTTATTTATTTTTTATTTTTACAATTTGAATTTTTGGTTGAGAAATATACATGTTAAGATTTAGGTAAATAGAAGAGAACTAGACAAATATAATATGGCTCATCCTATCAGTAAATTGTTCTAATTATAGTATTGGGAGGTTCTGTTATCTAGAAAAATCTCTTTTTTCGCTATTTCTTTTCTGTCTTCCTGACCATTTTCTCTTTCCTTGCTCCTTCTCCTACCCTTTAAATCTGGATACCATGATTACACAATATTAATTGATATTTGAGGTACTATGGGTTTTAACAGAATTTTTTCCCACATGGAGATACTAAGTTTATTTCACATCAAACATTTTGACCAATCTAAAAACTTTTGGCAGTCATATTGGTATACTACCTTTCATCTCTCTTGGACTAGATTCCCATTTCTTCTTAAAGAATTTTGGTATATAGCCATTTAAACCTTCCCTGATTTAGTCTGTCTTGGGAGAGCTATTCAGACTTCGAAAGTATTGAAAGCAGTGTAGGCCATTGTGAAAATTACAAAATGTCCAGCCAAGAAAGAGAATAACAAAACCTTTCTGTAACATACACCTGTGAAATTCAAGGTATCTCATTTTATTTACGTTTTCTGTTGTCGTTCTCTGTGTAGGTACAGAAGGCTTGGGATTCAGCATCACCTCCCGAGATGTAACGATAGGTGCCTCAGCTCCAATTTATGTGAAGAACATCCTCCCAAGAGGGGCTGCCATCCAGGATGGCCGACTCAAGGCAGGAGATAGACTTATAGAGGTGAGTGCCTTCTCTAAGTCGAAAGTTCCATAATTCTTAAGAACTTCCATTTTTAGGGGTCAGTTCTTTTTCACCTCTTCATAAATATGAAGTTAAATTATATATGTTAGAAGTGTGCATCATAAAGCAGTGTATTTCTGCTTTATTTCCACTTGTTTCCATGTTATTTGATGAGAAATATCTTTTCATTGAGTGTACTCATAAATTTTTAGTTACTCAGACGTTCGGTTTATGAGGTAACATAACATTTCTCATTATGTAAGTACAGTGTCTGTTAGGTTCTATTTCTAGATGGCTTCAAATTTATGTCTGGCAATATAGAAATGATATCTACTTTGTAATCAGAACAGAGACAAACGAAGTAAATGAAAACAGTGTGTCTTGATGAGAGGAAATTTTGAAATGGCAGCATCGAGAATGAATTGAGACATAAAAATCAGATGTAAGAAAAAAAATTTCCTTTCTGTACCTCATGAGTTTCGGTTCATTGGTCTTTGAGGCCATCTCAGACATACATAAACATACCTAGACATTTCTGTGTGTGTGATTGCTTATGTATGTAGAAGTAAAAGGAAGAAAGATTGAGAAAAATAGATTAGTTGCTTTTCTTAGTGTTTTCTTCGGAAAAAAAGTGTCTGTATTTTTAGCAGCAGATACCGCCTTTCCTAATTATTAACTAGTATTCAAACACTAATGTTAAACTACATTTTTGTGGCATTACCCTTTCTTCTTTACTCGTAGCTTCATATGTGGTTTCGAATTCCCTAGATCGAGCTCTCCTAAAGATTTCTTGAGAATTAATAGAGCAGAGGATTGCCTTCCAGATTTTTCTATGGCTACATATTGGGCCTAGATTTCTTAAATCTTGCTCTTTTCCTTTGTGTCTTGTTCTTGGGATACCATTTTTTAAAGGGTCACTGGTAGAGGCTAACTAAAAGGAAAGATTCGAGTATAAATTATGTTTAGAGTGTTGTTTCCAGAAAGGGCCACTTGTCCTTGGGGCATAAATTGAGTAGTATTGGGCCAAGTTTGCCGTTATAGCTTGTTTTATGTAGTAGGAGGCTCAGCTGGGACTTGAATATAGTTGTCTTTGCCTCTGAGTCCAAAAATGTCTGTCCTCCTCTTTCTGGCACCAGCCCCACTTTCTCTTTCCTCCCATAATTACTTTACTTTCAACACATTACAAAGGCTTTTGTTTTTCTTTTTGAGCAGTGAGAAGAGCCTAAAACCTCTGTTTCTTCAGAGTTAATACTAATAGAGTTAGGCTCTATTTTCTGTAGCTATCTTCTTTATTTGAAACTACATTTTCACACATCTTAAACCTAACTTTCTAGTATCTGTAGTTGCATCGACACAACGTCAACAGTTTTATGGGCAGTTTTTCTGAGCATCTATATATTTGGAAGTGTACTTAAAGTATCAAGTCACTCTTTTTTTTTTTTTTATCTAGAAATTTTTCCTTTCTTTGAACCTGTTACTACTTATCAGTTTTGTGCAATCACTTAAATAGTAGTACACTGAGCAGCAGAAGATGGTTTTTAGTGGAGAGGGAAAGGTCCCAAAATGTATTTTAACTATAGGGTGATTTTGATATCATAATTTAAATAATATACTTTATTGCTGTGGACAAAATGTTATTTTTCTCTAAAGTGAATACTATCAAATAGGTTTTAAAAGAAATTTGCACTCTTATTTTTTTAAAATATATAGTGCTTTCTGATAATGTTATTATTCCTCCTAAAGGTAAAAATAATGAGATTCCCCAGAAATTGGTTATTTCAAATCTCTCTCTCTCTTTTTTTTTTGTAGGATTCTTTTAAAAATATTGAAAAATATTGAGGTATTACTACCTCAAAATACTGCTACTCCTCCACAAATATTATTATTTTGCACTCTTCTTTAATGTGTGTCTTTAGGGATAAAAATTGTCTTTATAAGTTTCAGTAAAATTCCATTGAAAGTTTTACCAAAATACTTTTAGTGTGTTTCTTCTCTAATAGCAACACCTTTTGGTTTGGGTATAAGATAATCTATGATACATAAGGCCATCAAGATATCTCAGTCCAAAGCCATTAAGTTTTGTGTTAACATAATAATTTAGATATATTTGTTTATTACTGGTTATTTGCTAATACTCTGGTAGCTGTAGCTTTTGGCTTACTAATAAGCGCTAAAAGATTTCCTACTTCCTGTCTCATTTCTAGATACCTAGGCTATGTTTCCTTATTAGCTACAACAGCCTGATGGTTGCCAGATCATGGCAGAATTTCCCATGAAATGCGCTGTGCTCTGTAGGAGACATGGTACATTCTAGGATGTGTGTCCTTTCTTCTGTCATATGTTTGCACAGCATTGCAGCTGAAAACTTTTTATTTGTTTTTAGGTAAATGGAGTAGATTTAGCAGGCAAATCCCAAGAGGAAGTCGTTTCCCTGTTGCGAAGCACCAAGATGGAAGGGACTGTGAGCCTCCTGGTCTTTCGCCAAGAAGATGCCTTCCACCCAAGGGAACTGGTGTGTAAATTTAGAGCAGATGCAAGATTTCTGATGCACGCGAGCCAGGGATCTGGGCTAGCCACCTGATGGCCAGTGTTCATCAATACATTTTCTAGATAGTTTCTATATTTTATATTTCTTTCAGCCTTAACTTAGCATAAGCATTCTTTTCTTATATTCGCTCAGTTTTGAAGATAGATATCCATAATACTGAGGGTAGGGGTATTTAAAAATCAAAATTGCAAGGATATTTTCTAGGACCGCAAATGTTTATTAGTGAACGCTTTCAGATGGACTGATTGAATACAGAGACGTTGATTATTTCATAACTGTCACTTCAAAGGCTGTTGTTGAAAACTTGCCATCTTCTCCACTGCATATGACAAATGTTCATATTTCAGATTTTCATAGTAATCTAGCTAAGCCAAGTAAAGCTTCTTGCTTACTCTTGTATGAAAAGGAATACCTTAATTGGAGTATTACGATTGAAAGTAAGGAGACCTGAGTGGTAATAAGCCCCATGGCTGTTAATTACTAATATTGACATTATTTGAAATGACATAGATGAAATTAAAAGGCATTTGTTTGTAGTTCATTTTATTTTTTAAATGTGCATCAATATGTCTAAATATAAGAGGTATTTACATAGTATTGGTGTGAATGAAATATGTATACTAAGTTGACATAGTTTGAATGTTTTTCTGCAAGAAGTGCCAGGTTTCATTTATTATGTAAAAACAACATAATTGGAGGAATCGCTTTTATCTTTTGATGTGGTAAGAAAATTGTTTTATTTCCAGTACAAGTGGTATTTTAAATATTTCAAAACAGATTTTAGTTGGGCCATTTTAGAGTGTTTGACATCTCTTTCAGTCCGCTTTTAGCTTTAAGCAACAATTAATTCGTATATACTGGAGTGGCAAGGTTTTAGGGGCACAGTTTCCAGACTTGTCCTAGTGCCCTAAATCTCTTAGGCTAATATTTCAAGGTGGATGTGTCGTGGTTAATAAAATTTTCCTTTTGTTGTGAGCCAGATATGTTTGAGTGTAGGAATACCCCAGTTGCACAAATTTATTGTCATTTCATGGAATTTCCGATTGTGGTAGGAAAGCATTGCCGAATGCTTGTGTTTTAAGTAGATTTTGAAAATTATAAAAATGTCTTTATTTCTATTTTAAAACGTTGAATGCATTATTTCCCAATTTAAATTCATTTTTCCCTTTTCCCCCCACTGTTATCCAATTTCGTGCTTCAAATGCCACCTGATCCTAAATCTGGAGATGTCTCTATTAAATTGTAAATGAGCCCTTAAAAAAAAAATACTAAGCTTTAGATGTGATTTGATGAAGCTTTAATTCTTCCTCAGTATATCTTAGCCTGGGTAATACTTAGCATCATCAGATTGCCAGAGCTTCGACACTGCTCGTCAGCAGCCCTTCCCAGACTCCGTGCCAGCATCTAGCCAGCTTAAGGTTATTCAGGTTCTTCTTGTCCAATTTTGATCTTCCAGGCTTCTGTTTTCCCCTTCTGCTGCCTAGTTTTTTCTCCTTGGTTATTTAATTTATTGCTTGTGAGCTTTTCATTAAGGAGTGAGCCAGTAGGCCGTCAGTCTATTATTCATGTTGCAGCTGCTTTTTAAGATTTCAAAGACTAAAATTCTGAAAACTTAAAGGGGAGGGGGTGCATTTTAAATGATCTTTGAATCCAATTAACAAAAACTCTTTTCCTCTGTTTGGGGTCTCTGTGTTTAAATTCTCTGTCTAAAACAAAATACTGTTACCAGTATGTGCCTCTTTTATAAATCAACCTTTTAAATATCTATGTAATTAAAGCAACTCTATAATATGTGATAAAAATTCACATTTCTGTGTAATATTTTAAAGTATAATGCTTCTGGTTCAGACTGTGGTTCAGACTTATTATCTAGTGTAGCTATCAAATTATAATATACCTTATAACTTAGATGTAGTTGGGGAATTTAGAAAAAAAAAAACAAAAAACCAAAATTAGAAACAGTATCATGAATAGGGAGCCTAGTCTGGTGATATTTGTTTTCCTCCAAATAATAAAGTCATGATATACTGTGAGTGAGCAAGTAAAAATTTACATCAGAAACTTTCCTTAAAACACACACCCACACACACAGAAGATAATATAACCACATCAGTGAAAGTTTAGAAGACAAAGTCGTACATCATCCATAATATAATCACCCTCTGTATATTTCGTGGGTTTTAAGAACCAACAAAATTTCCTTTAAAGTCAAGCTTTGTGTCCCTGTGTGTTGAAGATGGCTTTGGTCAGTCTGTATTTATATTTTTCTTCAATTCTTCTAGAATGCAGAGCCAAGCCAGATGCAGATTCCAAAAGAAACGGTAAGAGCTTTGTCTTTTGCAGGGTACAGAGATGTTGGAAAGATAAATGGAACTAACTTCTGACTAATTAAATATGAAGTTACTTGTCCTCCCTTTTCCTGGCTCATAATAGATACTATGTAGGTTCATTAAATTCCAAAGTGGTCTCATCTTAAGCTGACTTATTGCTATTACCACAGATGGAGAATGTTTCGTGATTACTTTTGGATAGACAGGGATGGAAGAGAGGGAGACATTAGAGTAGTTTCCTGTCACCTTCACAGTAAGAGGGACCGAAAGTTGGTAAGTGTAGTAGTTTGACATAAATATAAAAGGCTTTATGAGTTGTGAAATGTTATATTTTAAGTGGCTACAAAGGAAAAAAAAAGTAAAAAAGAAAACTTGATTCAGGCATAGGAAAATAGGGAGGCCTGAAAGCACAGTAACAGTGTATCATATGCAGGAAAAATAAAGTGATATGTCAGTAATTAGGCACAATATATTAGTTGTCATAATAACTTATAGTTATAATAAGTATTTTATTATGAGTTATTATAGCACATTCTAATGGAGTAATTTCTCTTAATAAAAGTAACTGCTCACAGCTTGGATTAAAATGCAAACTTAGTTGTGTCCTGTTAAAGAGACAAATTCTAATACAGACTAGAAATAAAGGAGTAAGTTGAGTTCTAACAGGCAGTGCTAATGTAAGAAAAATAAGAATTGCCTTGTTAGCCTATCAGTCTCTGAAAAGTACGGTTTTAGTGTGGAGGCTCAGCATGGGGTGAAAAGAGAGGGTGTTTGATATTGACATATAATATCCAGTAGAAATTCTAATAGTCTCAATCCTTTATACATCAAACAACAAGGCATAAAAACATATCCCAGACTCTTATAAGTAGTGGGAAAATTTAACAACCATATCTACAGTGAGTGATGCTAGTATGTATTTTTCTAAAAATTGTCGTATTAGGTGGAAAAAAATTAGAATATGAAGATTTGAATAACATACTTAATAGGTTTGGTTTCTCTTTCCACATTTATGGACAGCTTTGAACCTAATAAATAAAATGTTATTTTAAAATATTCCATAATTATAAACATGGGTGACAAATCAGACCTCAGGAAAATCGGGTAAACAGTCTTGAGAATATTATTATACATTCATAAGTATGGGTTGTAGAAAATTTATGGTCTTAATTTTTGTTCATAAAAAACGTTGGGCAGTGATAACTAATCAAAATCAAAATGGTATTTGCGTATGTGTATGGTGGATAGGTTGGAAAGGAAGGGGAAATTAGATCGATTTTTAGAGAATTTAAACTGGGCACAAGTGTGATTCATAGTATTTTATAGGTCATAATGATAGCAAAATATACTGTAAAGCCAAAATACTTAAGGTAGCATGATATTTTTATGGGAATAGATGAAGAGAAAACTTGAACACATTAACAATGATAGACCTGATGTATATATATGCATGCATGTTAAAGGCAGCATTCCCAAGTAGTCGTAAAGCATGGTTTATTTCATGTTTAAAATAATTAGCCATTCAGTTTAAAAAGTTAGATTTCTTTTTCTCACCATACACCAAAATAAATCTCAATTGGTTCTGGAATTAAACCTTAAAAATTATGAAAATATATTAAGAAAAAAGTATGCAAGAAATAAACAAAAATATAAATAAATAAATAAATAAATAAATAAATAAATTTTTTAAAATGTGAAAAATCTCTGTTAACTTTGGATAGTGAATGCCTGGCCAAGCATGGCAAAACCAAGATGTTCATTAGATAAATAGATTTAGATTTGTCTATAGAAAGTTTTTGTATAGCAATAACCATACTGTGATAGAGTGAAAAGATAAATGCTAAATGGGGGAAGTATTCTGCACTGTGACCCTTGGTGAATAAGTACCCCTTTATTGTTGGGATCTCATCCTATAGCTTTTAGGAGAACAGAGTGATTTCCCACATAAAGTACAGTTGACCCAGAATAAGGATTTGAACTGTGTGGGCCCACTTATATGTGATTTTTTTTTTTTTTTTATAGAAACAGTACCTTATTGTAAATGTAGTTTTCTCTTTGACTTTCCTCATAACGTTTTCTTTTCTTTAGCTTATTTTAATGTAAGAGTACAACAAATAATACATTTAATGTAGAAAATATGTGTTAATCAACTGTTTATGTTATCAATAAGGCTGTTAGTACAGTTTATGGGGAGTCAAAAGTTATATGAGGATTTTCTACTATGTGAGGGGTCAGTGCTCATAATTAGCACCTGTTGAAGTCCAGGACAGCGTGAGCTAGAAGATCATGCTATAAGCTCTAAAGATAGGCATGTTCTTTCAAAACATTTAGGCTGTCCTGGTGAGGAAATTGATGATTAGCCCTGACCTTTTCAATCACTGAGGGTAAGAAGTGGTATTGGCTTTAAATGCCATATTCCACTGAGAATTCTAAGGTCCATTTCAGCCCACTACCTATACCCAGTAGCCTCCTGTGTTCATGAGAAAATTTGTTCAGCAAATGACAATTCAGTCATCTTAACAAAAGAAGAAATATACATATGTATGTGTGTCTGATTTCTGATTACAAATGGAAATTTTTTCTGATGAGAGTTTTTCCAAGCTCAGTCAGAAATCAGTTTGGTTTTTTTCTAAATATTTTCTTTTTTATTTCTTTTTTGTTGTTGTTTTTGTTTACCTGTTTTTAATATGTCCTCTCACATCTACCTCTGTTTCTGCTCTTCCTCTGTATATAATAGAATGCCGTTTGGGTTGTCAAAGGCTTCATGTTGGGCTCCTGGGTGGCTCAGTCCTTAAGCATCTGCCTTCGGTCAGGTCATGATCCCAGGGTGCTGGGATGGAGCCCTCGCCAGGCTCCCTGCTGGGCGGGAAGACTGCTTCTCCCTCTCCCACTCTCCCTGCTTGTGTTCCCTCTCTTGCTGTCTCTCTGTCAAATAAATAAATAAAATCTTAAAAAAATAAGGCTTCATGTTACATTTATAATTTAAAAAAAATGACTTCCTGGGTCTCTGCCTCTCATTGTACCTTTTGAGGGCAAGTCATTAAATTTATTCAAGTCTTGAAATTCTCTGATATTATTTAAACTTTTAGGTAATTGTAAGCACCTTGAGAATAGATATGTCATAAAAGTCAATTAATTTGTTTATTTGGTTGATTATTACAATGACCCATAACTGATTTCATCTGAGAAATTGAAAACACATCATTAAGATACACGAATAAGTTCAATGACTAGTAGACCTCTTGAATACATTAGATGGAAGCTTCCTGTACATCTTCTAAATATTATCTTAATTAATAAGAGCGGGAGATTGTAGCTGGGGCAAAAGGGTGCCAGAGCACCTAGTTCTTGGGGTCCAAACAGACCAGTTTCAGCTACTTGCTGCTGACAGGATCCAGAGGCAGAGAAACGAATGGTAGGTAAACAAGAAAAGAATTTATTTCAGTGAGGCCAACACTGGAAAGACTGTGGACTAATAATATCTCAAAGACTGTCTTCAAAGTGCTGAAAATACTTCCAGGTTTGTAGAAGGAGAATGTGGAGCAAAGGTTGGTACGCACACATATTGCCACGTGAGCTGGGGAGACTTGGGCCCTGAGTCTTCAACCCAGTCTGTCCCAAAGATCACCCAAATCTTTAAGTCTTGTTATGAGAAAGAATTACAGGACAGACACAACACAGCACACCAGAGACAGAAGCTAGAATGTTTGTTCAAGTGAGAGTACACTCTCCCGATGTGAGAAGGCCAGTGAGTGAGCTCATGACCCTGGGGTAGAGTCTCTGTCCTTTATTGACAGTTGTGGAATATTCACTACTTGGGTATGGATTTCTTGGAAGCTGGTTTTGAGCCTTTTCTTCCTTATTTGGGCAGGGGTTTCCAGCCTACTTTGTCAGCCATCTTGGTCCTGTCTGGTTTGACCTAGGTTCTTGTGATTCCGTTCTGGAGTGTTGCCAGGACACGCCTCTGACTTTCTCAATAGCTGGTCATGACTTTCTTTTGCTTGGCCTCTGGGCCTCCTGTTAGAACCTAACTGACCGCCTCTAGCACATACAGGCAGGCAGTGAATGTCAGGTTGATCATTCTCTTGGACACTTGGGTGACTCAGGGGAGTCCTTATTGCCTGAGGGGGGTAGATTTAGCTCCCATCATGGTGTGCTTTGCTGGCAGGGTCTTTGCCTGAGTTAAGAAGTAAACTGAAAAGAAGAACTTAATCCATTAGAAAGTACAGATCGAGGTCAAAATGGAAATAGTTGAAGTCCTCTTTGAAGATTAGAAATTCTGGTTTCAAATTACCCATTCAAAATTGGACAGATAGCCGAATTATTTAGCACAGGCTCACCACCACTTGCTCCATGTCCTGAACAAGGTCCTTTGCCTTTGAGAAGTTTATTCCCTTAATATAATGCATCTTGCGTGGGTGTCCTGGTAGGACAAGACAATACATGGGGTACTAGTCAGTGGTGCCCAGAAAAACAGAACTAATAGGATACGTGCATATACAAGAAGAGATTTAGTATAATAGTTGGGATCGTGTGATTGTTGAGGCCACCGAGTCCCCATCTGCGGTGTGGGTCAGCAGGCTGCAGACCCCAGAGAGTCCGTGTAGCAGATAGTCTGAAGTCGGTTAGCTGGAGAATATCCTCTTCCTCAGGGAGGATGTCTTTCTCTTTTATTTGGCCTGTAACTGATTGAATGAGGCCTGCCCACGTTGTGGAGGGCAATCTGTTTATTCAGAGTTCATCAGTTTAAATATGAATCTCATTCAGAAACATCCTGGGAGTTGACATACCAAATTAGCATCACAGTGAGGCGTAGTGAATTTACCTGCTGGCTATAAGGCCTTGACTTACCAAAGTGCCATTTTCTTCCTTGGCTTCAAATAGGCCCAATGCACACCTGCTTAGGAAGTCCCCAAAAGAACACTTGAGTAGGATCCATGTCAAAATACGATTTGATGTTAAACATTTTTCGGGGTCATGACATAAAAGAAGGCCTTTAGAAAATAATATGGTTTAGAGATGATAGGAGAGCACAGAGATAAGATAAGCTTAAATGTCTTGAATTCAAAATGCATTCCCAAAAGAGTTAGTGGATTCTCCTATGGGAAATGGAGGGATACACTGGGGAGTCTTTGAGAACCTCCTGGAAGATCAGGAGGTATCTTGATAGGGTAACTTCAGAGGATTTAGTCTTGATTTAGAGATTTAATGAGCTAGGTAATAAGCATTGTCACTAAGAGGTTCATTTAACTAATGGTTATAGGAGATCAAGTAAATGCTACCATAATGACCCCATGGTAAAATGAGAAAACCATTGAAGAAATTAAGAGCGCAATCCCATTTGTAGTAGCATCAAAAAGAATAAAATATCTAGGAATAAATTTAACCAGGGAGGAGGGGAAAGATCTGAAAGATTGGCTTCTGCACAGCCAGTAATTCAAACTTATTTTCATTTTTTAAAGTGTGTTTGTTTGTTTATTGTCTCTAAACCCAACATGAGGCTTGAACTTAAAACCCTGAGACCAGGAGTTACATGTTTTTCTGACTGAGCTAGCCAAGGTGCCCTGATTCAAACTTAACATTAATATGATCTTTCTCCAAATTAGGATAGAGTAATATTTTCATGATATTATAAAAATAGTAGTGATTTTGTATAGCCAATCTCTTTGTCAGCTTTAAGGAATTCATTTGAAATTTTTTATTATTACCATAGTAAGATAAGGCTTTCTTAGTGTTTGGTGTGCTTTTCCTTGAGAAACATCTGGGTTAGTTTTTATTGTCCTCCTTTTGTAGATAGTAATAAAATTGATATTTTAAAAAATTTATTGTTTTTTTTTTTGCTACTGAACTCTTAGGTTATTTTTTATGTTGGTAGAAATACCTGTTTTAAAATGAAAACTGTTTTAGATATAGCAGAACTATTCTGCATTAGTTACTATGTACCATTTTTTTTTCCTGAAATGTCAGACCTTTAAAAAAGTTTCAAAAACCGTACGGAAGACTCCGGTATGCCCTTCACCACACTCCCTGATTGTTAATATTTTACTGCATTTGATATCTAATTATCTTTCATCCTCCACTCCCCCTCTACTTTTTCCTTCTTTCCTTCCCACTATATGTATTTTTTTCTGAATTGAGAATAAATTGCTGACGTAACTCCCTTTATCTGTAAATATTTCAGTGTATCCATCTTAAGAACAAGGACCTTTCCTTATGCAACCACAGTATAGTTGCCAAAGATAATGAAATTAACGTTGACTTGAAAATGAATGAATGGATACATAAGAATCAAATCCTGGTTTGGTTTCCAATTCAGGACCATGTGAGGGATTTAGTGGTCATGTTTCTTCAGTCTAACATAATCTGGAACATTTCCTCAGTTTATCTTTATTTTTCATTTTTGAAGAGCAGGTTACTATGAGACTATGCCTCAATTTCGGTTTGTGTGGTATTTTCTTAATTTGATAAGGATTTTTCTAACAACATTACAGATTATTAACTGTATAAAACTATCAATTTTTATATTATCAAGCCAATAAATTCTTTAAATTTTACATCTACCACTTAATTTAGCATAGAGCACAGTAAAGCCAGATGTGATATTTTGACTTTGCTAATAATAATTAACCTTAACATATCAGCATAGATAATGTATATAAACATTCATCTCACACATGGGATAAATTAAAATATATAACTTAAAGAAACTTTGACTGGAGGATCATACTTCTGTGCAAAAAATAAAGTAAAACCAAGATACCTTATCTATTTAAAAAATCCTCCTAACTAAAAACATGAATGGTTGTTCCTATTTGTGATAACTGCATATTATTTAATCTCTTTGTGTTGAATGAATGTAATCTCCCTTCAACTTCTGTAAACCTTTTGTTAGCTTGAGAATATGATGTCCTGTCACCATGGCGTAATGGTTTTCTAAGAACTCTGGTATCCCTTCTGAGTACCAGCCCCTGCCCAGCATTTATAACCATGCTCCTAGCCCTTCTTTCCTACACTGGATTTTTGAAGAGGAAAAAGAATTAAAGAAGTGGCATGCAATAGGATTTTTATGTTACAAAGCAGTAGTGTATAATGGATGTTACAAAAATCAGTCAAGTATAGAAGAAAAAATCATCTGCTATTATGTGACTTCAGTGCCACCATTTTGATGTGTATTTTTTATGATTTTCTTCTTTACCTATGCAGCTAATATATATAAATATAAATATATATAAATTATAAATGTAATTATATATAATATAATATAATTATAAATTATATATATAAATTTTATATATCATATGTGTGTGCATATATATATATATGGTGTACCCGGCACATATCATATAGCTAATAAATGTCATGTCTGAAGCAGAAGGACAGGTTGGTATGTCCCTTCCTCCTAAAACTTTTACTGATACCAAAAGGCAGACATTAAACAATTTATTAAAATAGGATATCAAGGCTTATGATGGGTGACGTATTGGATGTTAAGAGAGCTTGCAGGATAAAACCCAATTTCTTAGTCATAAATGTTTTTCTGTCCCACCAAAAGGGATACTGTTTTAAGACATTTTAATAGCTGAATAGTATGACATTATCTACCTAATATCGTTCACGTAGGTTTTTCTTATTTTTTAGCTGTCATATTAAAGCAGTGAACATCCTAACATTCATTCTTGATCATGGTGTTTTAGGACATATTACTAAAGTACTACTATTTTTTGGGTTAAAAATGTGAGAGCTCTTATTAAGTGTTGTCAAATTGACTCCGATAAGTTTTATATCATTCTATATTTCACCAGCAGTGCAGGGAAGTACCTATTTCACCATCCTTTCTACATTCTTGGATAGCATTACTTAAAACAGTTTTCTTCAGTAGTTTGATAACTTTTGTTGATTGCATGCTTTCGTTGCAAGTAGCTTATTTTACCTATTTTTTGGGTTCATTCATCTTTAATGAATTGCTCATTCATCTCTCTTTCATATTTGTTGTGGGAGTGTTCGTCTTTTTGTTGTTAATTCATCACGTTTGTGCAATAATGAAATTAACTCAATGGAAAAGGGAGCGAGAGAGAGAGTCAGTAAATTAGAGTGGAGCAGGGAGCAGCAAAAACTTTGCCATTATTTCTCTGCTCATAACTCACAACAGTTCTGACACCAAATATGTGAATTTTCTAGACCATGTACTTCTTTTATACTGTCTGGAGTTAGTGTAGACCCCTCAGGTTATGGTCTTGGTCCCACAAGACTGCCCCCCACTCAGAGGCCATAAGGAAGTTGTGGGTCCCCAGGCTACTCACAATTTCTATCTAAGTTGGCCACGAATCAAAGGTTCCTTTGACTATCTCCTTCAGTTTGATAATCTGCTAGAGCAACTCACAGAACCCAGGATCTTGCCAATTTCTTACAAAGGTATTTTATTTTTTTAAATATTTGTTTGAGAGAGAATGAGCAAGTGAGAGAGAGAGAGAGAGAGAGGGAGAGAAAGAGAGTACATGAGCAGAGGGAGAGGGAGAAACACACTCCCCACTGAGCAGGGAGTCTGAAGTGGGGCTTGATCCCAGGACCCTGGGATATGACCTGAGCTGAAGGCAGACAGTTAACTGAGCTACCCAGATGCCCCCCCAAGGGATATTTTAAAGGGCACAAACAGAAAAACCAGATGGAGAGATATTCAGGGCAAAAATCTGCAAGTTCCCAAGCTCAGGAGCTACTGTCCCTTTGGAGTGGGGGTGTGCCCCCATTCTGGTAAATTGATACTTTATCAGCCTGGAACTCTCTGAACCTCATATTTTCACAGTCGTTATAGAGGCCTCAACATATAGGCGTGATCAGTTATTAAGTCTGTTTTCAGCCCCTCTCCCGAGAATGGGCTTGAGCTGAAGTTCTTAACTTCTAATCATGGCTTGCTCTTTCTGGTGGCCACATCCCATCCAGGAGCCACCAAGGAATCCACCCAAATGTCACCTCATTAGAACAAAAGATGCCCCTAACATCCAGAAAATCCCAAGGGATTTAGGAGCTCTGTGTCAGACACTCTTACTAGCAAATACAGGGTTGTTTTTTTTTTGTTTTTTTTTGCCCTGTGTCAGGAACTGGGACAAAAGACCAATATAGCAGGCATTGAAGGCAAATTTTATATATTTACATTTATTTCCTCTTATCTCACAAATGGCAGAATGTTGGTTGAAACATTTATTTATTTGCAGACCCTGAAATCAGCTATTGGACTCACATCTGTGATTTTAGGGCCTCCTATGACCTGGATACATAACCATACCATGTCTTTCCAGTATTTTGCGCACTCATATTAAAATTGTAGTATATTGAGGCTCAGAGATGACTCTGCTCGATTTTTTTTTTCTTCTACTTAAGATAACTTTTTTTCCCTCTCTCATTTGGATCGACCCATTTTCCAGATGAAGCAGGCTCAGAGGGACCTATGGGCCCGCTGTTTCCCGCAGCTGTTGGGACTCCTGTCTGAGGAAAAAGGACAGGCGTCCTGCTGGTGTTGCACACTTGTGGTTACTGTTCTGTCTGCAGATAGAAGTATGCATCTTTCCTGCTGTTGTGAGGATAGTGGGAAAGCAGATAGCTTTCATACTCCCATTCTGCAGGTTTCCTGCTTCTAGAATGCCTAACAAAAATGCTAGGGGAGTAGTAGGCACTGTAAAAACTGCCAGGTTGCATCAATGCAAAAAATCACTTGGCGTGTCCCTACATGTGTGATACGAGCTTGAATGGCACAGTTATGTACAAATGGCTTGAGAGACAAAGGAAGTACATTTGTTGTGTTTTTGTAGAAAGAATTTGACTCATGGGGCACCTGGGTGGCTCAGTCATGAAGTGTCTGCCTTTGGCTCAGGTCATGATCCCAGGGTTCTGGGATTGAGCCCCATATCGGGCTGCCAACCCAGTAGGAAACCTGTATTCCCTCTCTTACTCCCCCTGCTTGTGTTCCTGCTCTTACTGTTTCTTTCTCTTTCAAATAAATACATAAAATCTTAAAAAAAAAATTTGATTCAGATAGTTGTAAATTACACAATCTGGATGGAAACCCTCAAGGTGATAGAAAATTAGCTTCTCTTTTGTATCAGAGTGAAGAGATCTCCATACTAGAAGACGCTGTAAAAAGTTCTCTATAATGTGGCATTTAAAATGGTTTTTGAAGAGCAAATTTTTAAAAAAGATTTTGCTGCCAGAAAATTAAGTTCTAAAAGCTGGCATTAATTTCAGTCTTATGTCAAGAGCCAAATGGATTAATAATGAAATATCAAAGGAAAGTACAATCTCTCACTTAAATGTTTTTAATGATAATAATGACTTAAGACTTGATAAGAAAGCTGAAAAAGAATATCATTCCCATCCTGCAGTTTTCATAATAAATGAAACTTTCCTGTGGAGAAAATAGTCTCCTTTAAGACAGGTTCAGAGTAGGGCATGTCAGGAAATGATTCCAACTTGATTAAAATTTTTCTTCATATATTCAGTCAGCTCCTTATCTTGATTTTTCAAGTAGAAAAATAAATGAGAATTTTAAGCCTTAGTAAAACATTATGGAAATGTGAAAATCAGTAAACATTAAAAAGCCAAACTGAAGATCTAAATCAGTAAGTGACAATTAAGAACCTTACAGGCTTGCGGCAAACAAATGTGCTCAATGATCAGACCTAAATGTGCCCAGCTAAGAACTATCTTTGCTTTTTATACCTTTTTAAAGGCAACTTTTCCAGGAATATACGTACTGATTCTGATTAACAAAGTATGTTTTACCTTTAATGACTTCTGAATTTGAAATAATTCTGAAGGACACTGTGGTGTGTTTTGATACTGTTTTGTATTTCAGACATCAAAATTTACTCATACATTATGTTTTTTATAACACTTTATATTGAGATAGCTGTATTAATTCACACAGTCATTACTTAGTATTTTTTAGTTGTTTTGAACCATATGAATAAAAGTTTATAGAATATAATATATATATTAGTATTAGCATAGTAAATATGAGCTGTACCAATATTTTGATATGAGTATTTGATATTATTTCTCTCTCATACATTGCTTTTATTTGAGGTATAATTATTCTCTGGGAATATTTTCAATATAAACATCTTTATAATGGGCAGGCTTAGGCTTGATTTTGACTTTGACACCGAAGTATATTTGCTTTGTATAGTAACATAGGAATTGCTGTGTATCTTTTCAAGTTGTTCTTATTTTGTATTCTTTATTATATAGTTTTCTTGTTTTTAACATATTAATGATTTTATTTTACTCTTTGAAACATACCTTGTCCTGATACCTATGAGGTTGTCTTTTGCAAAGATGGCACAAAGAATATCCTACCATAAAACGTTAACAGTGGATATTAGTAAATCAGAAACATCACTTCATGAATCACATTATTAGGGATTTGGAGATTTCAAAAAAAATATCTTTTGCAGTACAAAATAATCTTTTATTGATAAGTGTTATACTTCCAAAAATTATTTCTTCTCATTGTGCTGTTAAATCCCCAAATTTGTAAAAAACAAAAACAAAAAACAAAAAACCACGTCATTATTATGTTAATTTTGGTAGTCACTAGAAAAATTTAAACATTTGTTGGGACACAGAGAGGAAAATTGAAGTCTCCTCACATTGCTGCACGATGGCCTCCTTTCACATGTGTGATTGAATATTCTTTAAAAGCACACTTTAAAGGATGCATTATAGTCTCGCCTAATTATATGCCATTAGATGTTTAGCTATTTTTCAATTATAATTTGATAAGTCCAGCTTGAGTGATTAGGTAGATGCTGGAGAAATATTCTACAACTGGAGAAAGCAGAGCAGGAACGTGTGGTAGGACTAGATGAGGGGCTGGCTGTGATTTGAAGTTTGTGCCAATTAGCTGTTATGTGGTTGGAAGTACTAACTTAGAAAAAGAAATCTGTCCTTCCCTATTTGGAGATGACCAGGGTAGAGTCCTGGTAGTAGGTGGGACTGCTGAAGAGAAGTCTGGAGGTGGGCTCCGACTCGCCAGTGCCATGTCGTAGTGGCAGAACATGTCGTCTGACCAGGGTTTATCAGGCTCTCTTTTCAGCGTCCCGTTCTTTCTTCCTCACTGTGTGAAGGGGGCTGGGCAGGAGCTGGGTGTCTTAGATGTGTTGCATTCTGAAGCAGTCTTCTCATGCGGTGATGACTACAGTTATGAAATCAAACCTTGTGCTCACCACTAATTAATGAAGCTTGGAGAACATCCCCCAGCTGTCTGAGGCATGCGACGGAGTTGAGGAAAGGTGTCCTCTACAGTTCTTTCTGCCTCACGATGTTGAAGGGTAAAGCTCTCTAGTGACTCTCTGAAAATGAAAACCTGTTTCTACTGGCTTTGTATCCTCATAACTTATTATTAATTGTGAAGAAAATGACATACCATTACTGAGCATTAAACTCTTAATGACATCAAAAATTCCTAATGACTAAAAGGACAAAGGTGTTGTATTTATTTATTTTGATTCCTGCTGTGACTGTTTTTCTCCTGTGGTTTAGGATATATAAACAGACAAAAAAAAAAAAAAAAGAAAACACCAAACTCTAGGAATCCACGTGTCTTCAGTCTTCAGCTGTATTTTTCCCTACATTTCTCAGAATCTGGTTTGAGTTTGTTTCAATATTGAAACAAGTGCCACATAAAAATATTAACAGCTGGTTCCAGGAGTCATCTGGAGGGGGTGCAGATGCACTATTATCGTGGATCTTGTCACGGAACTTTGGTGCAAATACTGTGCCTGTTAGGATTAAACACTGCTCATTAGCAGTCTTTAAAAATAGCTGTGAGGAAGGAACATTGGAATATAACGTGCCGTGCAATTTTGTTTCCTATTAGAAAGCAGAAGATGAGGATATTGTTCTCACACCTGACGGCACCAGGGAATTTCTGACATTTGAAGTTCCACTTAACGATTCAGGATCAGCCGGTCTTGGTGTCAGTGTCAAAGGTAACCGGTCAAAAGAGAACCATGCAGATTTGGGAATCTTCGTCAAGTCCATTATTAATGGAGGAGCAGCATCTAAAGTAAGCAAATGTTAACTCTACTCAGCTTATGCCCATTAACAAAAATATTTCATTACTACCCTATTCCTGTCTTGGGAACATATACACTGTGTGCGTGTGTGTGTGTGTGTGTGTAGGGGCACACGCCTGTGAATTAAACTGGCAAAAGACCAGATGAACAGAACATGTTTACAAATTTTATTGACATTAATATTTAAAATTTTCCATGTACAGGGGCTCTACAGAAAAGAAAGAAAAGCTAAAGAAAACTCAGAAGCTTAGATACCGTTTTAGCAAAGGGCAATAAGTTGTGGAGCAGTAACTAGAGAAAAAAGCAAAAAGGAGGTTTGGGCTTCTCGGAGAGGTCAGGTGTGGGATGGTAAATAGATGGCAGAAGCTGGTGGTAGATAAGGTTTCTTGTGTACGGTCTGTTTCGTCGCTGACTTATCTCAGTGCCATCCCTGTCTCTGGTGGTGAGGGTGGTTCTCTTCCCAGTTAGGGACAGGCGAGGGGCCATCTTTGTAAAAAGAACTCTCTCTTCAGCCAGCCGGGGGGCAGGGGGGAGCAGAGAGCTCCTCCTGCATCTGCCTGATTTCGGTTGCCTTCAGCTCCAAAGAGACCTTGTGCCAGGGTGGCGTGCTTACCCTGTAACGCCTTTTGTTTTTCCTCATAATACCCCATCCGTGATCAAGCGAGTAGAAATCTCTGTGATTTCTCATTTCAGGATGGAATCCATAGCTTCAAGTCCCCATTTTTTTGGTCTCATATTTTTACGAACCTTAGTCCTTGCAGTTGAAAGAAGATAATCCATGCAGACTTAGCTCAGGTTCTGGGCACAGAGCTGCCCTACGGAAAGGCTCGTCTTTCCGCTCTCCCCTGCCTGTGGGTCACTTAGCCTGTTGGCCAGTGGAGAGCAAGTTTCCTGTTTGTCCAGGGGGCACTTCTCTGCAATTGTGTCACAGCCTTGAGCTTGTTCTTGTCTTGGGTTGTAAATAACCTCTGTGGGTGTCTCTGGAAGCAAGAAAGTAATCACTTTGTGTCCTTTAAATTAGTATGCTATTTTGGTAAACAGATTATGATAATGACTTGATTTACAAATGTATAAATGATTGAAATAGACACAGGCTGCCGTGGCTGTTTAGACATTATTGTGCTCCTGTTCAATTGGGCATAATCCCTTAGGATTAAAGCCTTCTTTCTTTCCCCTTGTTTTTATTTTATTTTACTTTTTTTAAACTAAAGAGAAAGAAGCTTCTTTCATAACAGACTATTTAATAGCACTTATTTTTACCTGTTTTCTTCCCAGGATGGAAGGCTTCGGGTGAATGATCAACTGATAGCAGTGAATGGGGAATCCCTGTTGGGCAAGACAAACCAAGACGCCATGGAAACCCTCAGAAGGTCTATGTCCACTGAAGGGAACAAGCGAGGAATGATCCAGCTCATTGTGGCAAGGCGAATAAGCAAGTGCAATGAGGTAAAGTGTAGGAAATAAAAAGAAGACAGTAGCATTTGAAATTGTAATAAGACTAAGTTTTTGTCCTAATGGACAAAGAATGGCAGGTCCTAGCACTTCCTTCCAAATATTATAAAATTATCTTTGCTCTTTTTATTGTCTGTGGACTGCAATTTGTTCTTTTAGTTCTATGATCAAAGAATTCCTAAGTGCGCATGAGTATTTTTATGGCCAACTCAGCAGATAACACTGGAAATCTTAGAAGCACCTTTAGCTGGGTTCTCTTCTTGCGAACAGGAACACACCTCTCTTCTGTTCAGTGGTGTTGTACCTGGGAGAGAGAAACAGTGAAACAATGGCTTGTTCATTTGTTTCTCTAAAATGGGATGCCACTTTCAAAGTCCCTGACAGGGAAGAGTCTGTTTCTCTTGTGACATTGTCAAAAGTTCAAGTCTCCCCTTTTGTGCCCTGTGTCCCCTTTCTCCTTCACTGTGGGGTGGGATATTTCCCCTTGATGGCGTGCTTCGTGAGAGATAACTATTGCAGGAGGCCGTGGCGGGTTCTAAATATTTGCAGCAGTGCATCATGAGCAGAGAGTTGGAAGAGTAGCCTCTCCTGAAGGTTGTGATCATCTCTTTTCCCAAGTTTTAAAAAACAGTAAGTGGAAACATACTTTCTGGCACAGTGGGGTATTTGAAAATTTAAAAGGAATTCTATATTGATTTGATAATGTTAGAACTTAAAAAAAGGTTCATAGATCTATTATAAATTATGTGCCGTCTATACGAAATAGGTGGGAGCTGAGAATTTAGAGAGCAAAGCTTGTTAAAAATGTAGAGTTTGTTTTTGTTTTTAATCAAAGCTCAACTCCCCACATTTTCAAATCAACTACAAGGAAATGACTAGGAAATCATACAAACTGAAAATTATATCTAAATCGTTTAAGTGTTTTTCTTAATTTAAAAATCTATGTTATATATGTATAAAATGAGCTGTTCAGATTGTGTTCATCACTCATGCCATCCTGTAGGGCATTCATGTTTTGCAATGGAAGTTGGGTGGTCAATCTACATGTGACCAATTTGGGAAAGGTTATTGATTATTGACTTATTCTTTATTGTTTTTGTTTTTCAAATGGAGAACTTGTTAACAATAATTAATGCATTAATTTCCATAGCAATACGAGAACAGTGTAACCTTAACTAAAAATCTCGGAATGGAGAACACTGGGACATAAAAGAATTCATTTTCATAAGATAAATATAAATGCTGATTCCCTCAGAGTAGGCTACTGGAATGGTTTTCTTGAATAGTAGCATTTTTATTCATTGCCAAAAATTATTAACTCACCTTTCTAATATAAGTCCTGTAAAGTGCTAGTTGATAAATTCTCCAAAGTTCACAAGTACATTGTTCTTTAGTAGGTCTTTCTCTAAAACTGAATAATATCACATTCGCAGGATGGTATTTGTTTGGCACATGTTTATTGAGCATCTACTATATTCAAGAAATGTGTTGGATCCTTGGGATATGGCAGTGAATAAAAACAGATGGGGCTCCTTCTCTTGCAGAACTTATATTCTACTGGAGAATATGTCATATTCTCAGTCTCTTTAAAGATAAAATTAGTAAACGCCTTCTCAAAGTTTTCTTTCACAGAAGAGCATGGGATGTTCTGGGAGCACTTAAAACATTAAGAAATGTACGCTAAAGACCAGCATCCTGAATCTAGACATGCTTTGCTGTGATTTGGATGAGTCCCTATTACTCCCTAAACAGTAGCAAAGCAAACCTGTACCGGCCTGAAAATGTTTTGATAAAAGCACTGATTATACTCCCTGTTGTCCTGTAAAACACATGAAATTGGAATCCCACTGAAATATCTCTGTGTCTCATTTACTTCTTCATGTGAATTTATGTGAATGAAATGATTTAAGTAAGGGAACAGCTGCAATAGGCAGTAATAGACTTTAATATTCAATATTCCTTGTGGTATCATTTTCATACGTTGCTGGTTATTACTGTTTCTTAGGAGAATATAAGCTCATAAAACAATTATATCAAAAAAAAAATCATATCACGAGTGCTATGCTTTCTTTGTAATACTACCGAGAAGCCTTTTGTACTGACAGGGTTTAACTAAAGAATTATATGAAGACAGAAGCGCTCAGTCAGCTTCCCATAAGGCATAAGACATGATTTTGCTGTTGTTGTACTTATATATTACCTTTGGAAGAGCAGCTCCCTGAATTACGAGAGAGTTTGTGTAAATTATGTTACAGTAAATATTGATACAAGCGTACGGTGTCTTGTCATGAATGAACCTCAAGCTAAAATAATGTGCTTGGGTTCCCGCCTTCTGGGTCTATTAGTCAGCCAGAGTCCGGCCTTTGACAATATCACAAAACTATATTTTACTAACTCATCTTTAAATCAGGGGTTTGCATATGTAATTTCAAGCCAGAGGAGATGAGAATTTGCGGAAGGAAAATGGTTTGTACTTTGTCACAACTCTCCGTGCCCTTTTCTTTTATGTAGGAAGTGCTGTATATTATCTTAATTTTTTTCCCCCCAAAATTATTTGTCAACTCTCCACAGTAGGTATCGTCTCCTTATCCAGCATTTCACTCTACAGCACATTTGAGACATTCTCTGGAAGATGTTTCTCAGTGTCTTTCGCTTGGCCTTTTAGGAATCTTGGAAGCCAGCCATCTTGAATCTCTTCTTACCTGCTCTCCTCATTTTTCTCCTACTTCACTCTGGCTCTTCTCTCTCCTTTGAGGTTCCTTTATTTCTGCCTGCTCTGTTACTGTGAGTGTGCCTCAGCGCTCTCCCTGGACTGGGGCCTCTACCCTGTGCATGCTCCTTGGGAGGTCCTCAGGTACCCCCGATGGTAGGACCAGTGCCACAAACCCGTTTCCAGCCTAAAATTCTGTTCTGGTTCCAGATACTCCCTGGTTTGTCACAAGGTGCCTAAGACTTTATTTATGCTTTTCCTTCAAAACCAGTTTCTCCCTGAGTTCTTCATCCACCCTGATCTTCCCTACACCCAACAGACCCCCACTGCCACTCTGTGGTTTAGAAGCTGGAGATGTGAGTTCACTCTTGACATCTCAGATGCCTTCCCTAGTTCGGTAGCCTCTGCCTCCAGAACCTCTCTCTCCTTGAGCCACTTTTCACCAGCCCCTCTGCTGTGGCGCCACCTCAGACTCCCTTGTCCCACAGGACTCACTGCTGCAGTCCGTCCTCCACACTGCAGGAAGGCAGGTTTTTCCTCAGAACACGTTGCTCATGTCATTCCTGGCTGAAATCCCTTCAGGAGGTTTCCATCCTCTCTGGGACGGGCATCAGTCTCCATCCCATGGGCCCCTGGGCCATGCAGAAGATGGCGTCTGTGCCCCTCCAGCCTGTCCCATGCAGCCAGTGTGAGCTCCTCTGCACTGCTTGCAATTTCTCTGTCGCCTCTGGGTTTGCCCCATTAGCCCATTCTGCTCCTTGGCCTCACAAAGACAGCTTTCAGCTTCTAGTTTCTCTCACCAGAGTATTCCATAGTCCCACTACTTACCTTCATCTAGCAACAGTCATCTTGTCCTGGTTTTTCTTTTTAGTTTTCTTTCGTGGGAACTGTGAATTCTGAGATGGCTGGGACCTTGTCCATCTGCCGTGTTGCTACCTCTCCATCACTTGATGTCCAACCCAGAGCTGACACCTAAGCACGAACGGAATGATTAGGGAAATAATCCTGGGGAGGCTGATGTCTTTAGCAGAAAAGATAATGTAGTTATGTTAGAAACTGAAGTTCTAAAAACAAAACAAAACAAAACAAAACAAAACCATCAGGCATGGTAACCAAACTAATATTTTGGCAGTGATTCTAGATTTCCTTCGCTTTCCTTACCTTTATTGTTCTTAAGTACATTTAAAAACATCTCATTAACAATAATTGTTTCTTTAGCGGGGGGGGGGGGGGGGAAGAGAGAGAGAGAAATGGCTTCCTGTTGTTTTGTGCTCCTGACCCGATAGATTAACTTTTTTGGAGAAAAACTTCTTAAGTCTTTTCCATTGGATAGAATACATAAAGCAAGGGGCAGAAATGTTGGTTACCATCACAAAGAAAACTTTTGTTGAGGACTTTGAAGGAGAGTAGAGGGAAACAGGAGTAAATACTTGACATTGTTCCTTGAAGATTGAAAGTAACCTGTGTATGACAATTATGCAGATTGTAGATGTTCCAAGGAAATTAACGTTTGTAGAAATTACTGCGCTTTAACACAGCTTGCGGTTTTCTCATTGTGTCTGTGTTAGACACGATTTCATGTAAAGCCTCGTCTTAGTACCAGTAGAGAATGTGGCCAGGTGAGCCTTGTGTTAGACCCCATACAGAAGGGTTTAGTCATCAGGGACTACTTTAAAATGAGTCTCTGAAGTTTAATCCTCTTAGAATTAGAAAGCTATATGAGAATAGGAAGGGGCCTAAATTACCATTTATGATTGTCTTCACTTTATGTATTAAGAAATAAATGCAGAGAGGTCAAATGATTTGCTTAATGGCTGCAAGGCCAGGGTAGTGAAAGTAATGTAGAAGCAAGGTGCCCATTCCTCTTACACACTCGAGTGGGCCTAATTGGCTATGAGTGTGTTGTTCAGGCAGTTTATATTCTGGTTGTGTTAGGAAGTAGCATACAATAAAAGCATGGGGTTTAGCATCAGACAGTCCGTTACATTTTGGGTCTGCCACGAATAGGCAGAGTGACTCGGGGAGGTTCCAGTACCTCTCTGATCCTCGGTGTAGCCCACGGTGGGTGGTGAGGGGGGAGGATGGGAAGGAGATGAAGTGTTGTCCTGCCTGACAGCAGAACCTGAAACTGACCCTAACACGACGACCACTCTTCTCCAAAACTCAGGCCTGTCTTTTTATTCATTGTTTCGTTTCTACCCAATCTTTGGACGTTAGTGCTTTCCACAAGAGACCGTTGTAATCTAGGCTATGTACTGTGCTGTGCTCTCAGCTTGAGACCTGCTTCCAGTGGCCTAGTGTGTGTAAGATCTCCAAACCATTTTGAGGAAAATCTGAGTCATTCATTTGGAAATTAATTTATTCATCCATTTAGTCACCTAGTACCTGCCCTGTGCCAGGTATTGGGGATAAAATAGAATAAGCCCATAAATATTGAAATGTCGAATAATAAGACAGTGACAGTTACTAACCAGAACCCAGTCTGTAATTTGCTGCGGAGATCAGGGCCGTATCTGTGCCAGGTTTTTGATGTTAATGGTTGAGATGGTGGGATACAATTTCTTTATATGAAAGACAGCATTTGACCCACTCGTGATTACTTACAACAACATGAGAATTTGCTAAACACTGCAGAAAATATATTAGTTTTTTTAAAAGAAGCCAAGATTTTAACTCTTCCTAAGAAAAGTAATCAAGTATGTAATGGAAAGCATATTGATTGGACAGTATCCAGTTTCTTTGTTATTATATATCATTTGTTACTTTCTGATTATAAAAGCAACATATGATCATTTGAATATCTTTTCTAAGTATGGACTACATTTACATTGTTTTCCAGTATTGGGGTAATTCCCAATTGTATACCTTTGCAGATAATGTTATGGTAAAGAACTGATTCACATGAATCTTTATTATTCACAAAGCTTACTATTTTGTGAGGGCAGTGACCACCACAAAGTGAAAGAAGTGGCCAGGTCAAGGAGTATCAGATGTTTTTGGACCTGTGATGTACATTTCTGTCTTACTTTAGAAAAGACTGCTACCCAGTACAACTGAGAGCTGATTTTTTTCTAACAGGTGGAAAGGCTTTCCTGTTTTTCCAGAGGTGGAGCTGAGGGGGGCCTGAGCACAATTACTCCTCCCTGGGACTAAATTAAGTTAGATTGGAGAACATTTTTTGCACCTCAAGCAACAAGCCACAAAGTAAAAATTGTGGTTCTTTTATTTTAGTATCTTCTTCTAATTAAGTTTGACTTGGAGCAGGTTTTTATGTAAGGAGACTTATAGGGCCTGGGTTGCAGACCACCCTGGGCATCTTTCCAGGACCCTCTCATTCTGCCTCTTGCCTGTACCACCATAGTGCCCTGTGGCGTGTTTCGTGTTCCTAAACTCCTTTTCTTGCAACAACAAAGAATCATCAATAGATTTAAAACAAAACTGTGAACCCCAAACAGGTTTTTTTTTTTTTTAAAGAAATTAAAAGGCATTGTATCTTCTGTTAAATATTTATGTAGTAGGCTACTGATGTCTTCATTTAAATCTGTCTTTTGAGATGTAAATTAGACATGGTTAGGGAGGTAGGGGAGGTATGGACTCTTTCCCATGAAAACGTTCAAGTGTGAGGTTCTTTCTGAACAGGCACCTTACTGTTTTTTTCTCTAGAAAGCCTGCATCTGCTTTTTTTTTTTTTTAAATGGAATTTTTATTCCAATTTCTAAAATTCTAAAATAGCCTTTTAGATTATTTAGGGATTTCTCATGAATAGCTTTATAAGGATTTTATCATCTAGAAAATTATAGTTATCTAGTTCAATTAAATGTAATCTGTTAAGCAAATGTGAGGATGCATTGTTTGTCTTATAAAATAAATTGTACAGTAAGTAGGTCTCGTTTAGAGATCTGGATTGCAAGTTTCTTCAGTGTATGTGCTCATTTAAAATTTTTTTCAGACATACTTGTTCTTAAAGACATAGGGTATTGCTTCTGTTTGTTCTTGTTTTTACCTCCCCAAAGTACTTAGGAATTGAGGCATAGTATTCTTTCAGAAAATGTCCTTTTATTTTTTACATCAGAGACCTTGAATATTTAATTTACTTTTCTGTGAAGCTGTCAGTTGTAATCAGCAATTTAAAAAAAAAAAACTAATAAAACAAATCCTCATTTCACAGTTTAAACCTTATTGAGTCTAATTCACTAGCGCTGTGAGTTTATTATTCTCCTGCAGTTTGACGTGCCTCCAATTGTAATTGTGTTGACCCTTCAATGCATTAAATCTCCCCAGTGCTTATCAAACTGGGAGAGATAAGTCTACAATTCGGAACTTCATTAAATATCTCATTTATATTAAACAGATGATAGCTTCTAACAGAAATAATAATTTGTTCCAATGAAGGAGCCACAGCCATTGTGGTTTCCTCTGTTTGGGATGTGCGGTCCTCTCTCCCACTTGGCGGTGCTGTGCTGCCTCCCCCCAGGCTCCCCCCACCACCAGCTCAGCCCTCCCTGCTAAGCCCTCTTTGTCTCTGGCTGAAAGCCAGCACTGGAGCGTCATAAGATATTAGTCTATGGGGTTAACCTCAGAGCCCACATTTGGAGGATTGCTGTTAAGTGTGCTTTGTTCCTCCTTGAAGCCGACTTGTTTCAAGGCCTTATGAACATAGGTTCCTTATTCCTATTATTTTTGTGAAGAATCTGACCTATGAGGCACAGCTGTTTTAAAGAATGCCACATACTGTTTTAATCATGGTGACGGAAATTGACCTATATTCTTTGCTTATTTTTTTAGATCATATATGTTTGTGACAAACACATCTTTGCTTCATTAGAATATTTGGTCCTCACTTCTATATTGTTTGCATACTATTAAAGTGGTTTTCTCAGGTACTTACTATCTTAAAATTGCAGTAAGAGAATAGAATGATTTTTTACTAATTTCTAGCAGAAGAAATGTAGACTCAGTGAATTGTTCAAGACACCTGAGCTCACAAGTGGTCTTTAGGTCTTGTAGAGTAGGTAGTAATTCTACCAGCACTTGTGAGGTATATCTGCTTATTATAGATACAAAAAGTATAGCTCAGTTCCGGCTTCCATTCTGATAAAGCACGCTTTATGCAGAGCAACATCTCATAAAGAATTCCGAATTAAACCATAACTTAAATTGACTTTAGCAGATACTAACAGTCAAATTGAAAAACTAAGCAGCAAAATAAGTTTTTTTTAAAAAAAAAAAGCTTTTAATATACATATTTTTCCTCCAATGGTTGCAATCTGACAGAACTTCATGGGAGGCCCAGTGTAAAGTGGCAGAGAAAGTTGGTCATTAGGCAGAGCTGTCATCACAAATTATTTTGGTACAGGGAGAAAAGTTCTAGTTCATTTGGTACCCAGTTGGATACAGGCCTTGGGCAAGTTGTTATAATTCCCCCATGCTGCTCATGGGCCTCCAGTACTGACTTTCCCTTGCCCCCTTTTCTCCGTAGCTGAAGTCACCTGGGAGCCCCTCTGGACCCGAGCTGCCCATTGAAACGGTATTGGATGATCGAGAACGAAGAATTTCCCATTCCCTCTACAGTGGGATCGAGGGGCTTGATGAATCCCCCACGAGAAATGCTGCCCTCAGCAGGATAATGGGTGAGTCAGGTAAAACTCTGTTTATCACATCTTATTTTTATGCTTTCCTGGTTCACTGGAAGGTTATTAATGTAATATTAATGTAAGGCAGGTCCGTGTTTTTAAGAGGAGAAAGAGCAGGTTCATTATAATCATCCAGGAAGTGTTAATAGTGGAGAGACTGAATCAATACATTGATTTTGTTAAGTGAATTTTAGATCCTGTAACCTGTGGGGGTCTGGGGGGGAAAAAAGGAAGGGGTCACATGGAAATACACTCAGTGATCAAGATGTGTTTAGCTTGTTCGAGAGTAGAAGTGAAGCCGTGTTTTAGGAAAGTCAAAATTCAGTGGTTTATGACAAGGAGGATTCAAAGTCTTGTATCTTTCACAGCAACACTGTTTATAGGGAGAGGAACGAACGCATCTCCACATGTTTGCAGGTAGATGAACTACTCACATTGATTTGGCTTGTACTCAGTCGGGTATTACCATTTTTAAGTTGCATCTCTTCTTTTTCAAAGCCCTCATTTTAAAATCTGGAAGCTGGTGTTTTGCATCCTTTGTTTGGATTCAGCACCATACTGTCTGCTTGGCCCCCAGTGGGTAATGAGGTTATTAGCACGAGCTCCGCAGCCGCGCAGCTGTCTCCTAACAGATCCAGTTAATAAAGACTTGCTTTGCCACAGGAGTGGTTGGATTGACTGAGTTGCTCATCTTGGGATTAACTTGTGAGAGTTTTCAAATTTAAAGCATAAGAAGCTGTTTTGATTAAAACAGCACCTGACATAAAACACTTTTATTGTTGGTGTGTTTCGCAAGGCTCGAAAGTAAAACCCTAAATTTAATGCCATTTTGAAACATTTAATGAAGATTTAATACAATTCAAGTCTCCATTTCGAAGCTTCATTGCGACAGGAATTTATTTCCTTCATCAGTGGACATTTGTGGAAACCTTCTATTGACAAGACGTTTGTGTACACACTTTTGCTGTAGATACAAAAATGAGTGAGACACAATCTTTGCTTACAAAGAACTCTCTCCTGGGCGTGACAGGAAAAACCACATAAAAATGACTACTAGAATTTTCTGGTCTTCCTTTGGTCCTTCTAGCTTTCCAGTTTGGAAAAGTTGCTAAATTCTCAGTTCCTTATTTTGTTGCACATAGGACTTAGACCTGCCAGCCCTTGGTTTGATTTTGTCGATAATTTTCTTTTTTTTTTTTTTTTTTGCCTGCTTGGCATAAATGGAAGTAGGGGAAGGATGTTGAAACCATTGTGCACCTATTAGGGGACACACAGTTCTGAGAGATCACCACACTAATCTTCGCTTCTTAATGATCGTTCTCTTCACTGGCATTGCATTTCCCATACTTTCTTGGTTTTGGCGTGAAATTTATCTTTGTTAAATACTTTTTTCATTAATGAAAATTTAGACCCCTTGAGAGAGAGTGCATGTGTCCCTGGATCTGTGTGCATACAAAGTGATACGCTGTAATTTCCCCTTTATTATAGGAACGTAGGACTTGCCATACTGAATCAGACCATTGGTCCACCAGTTCCTGTAACCTGCGTCCTGCCTCCAATCCCTGATGCTTCAGAGGAAGGCTGAGAAACTAAAACTAAAAAAACCAAAAACCCCAAAATTCACCTAGTGACCTTTTGAAGTGCTGTCTATAAGGGGTTGAGGATTCCTTCATTTTCTTCGTAGTCTGGTGCCCTGATTTTGTTAGCTGTGGCTTCATTATTAGGCCACTTCCGTTGGCATTGCTGTTGTTCTCCCTTCCCTCCTGTGGAGATGTAATGGACTTTTAAGGCTCCAGATGCCTTCTGGGGGCAGCAGCTTCCCTCCCAGCTCTGTGCTTTGTGATCTTTGTGATGTACTGTGCATGCCTTTTGGGTCGGGGGTGAAAGACTCTTTACCCTTTGTTGGTAGGCCAAGTTAATGTTGAACAATTTGGATATTTTCTTTACATCGTTTTTTACATATTCTACTGCCAACTAGGGATCCTGTATAGTTTTGCCCTGAGAAATGTATATGCTTAACCTGATCTGTCTTGAGTTTTACAAATTTGAGAACTCAGTCTTCATCAGTCCATACTCCATTATCAGTGGCCCTAAGAAACAATTAGTTTGCTAAGTCCGTTCCCAGGTCCTGCAAGGGATGTTAGCTTACAACTAAATACCAGAACAGGTTACCAAATATCAGATAGTAGAGTACTGAATTTCTGTTAACCTAAATCAGTAGCACTAGTATTATCTGATTTGCACAGAATGTAGGTACATGGAAATCTCTCAGGTAGATCTTGTTTGGTTACAGATTGTCTTCTGTATTTAGAATAGCTCGTATGTAGACACTAGTGGAGGTGATGGTATTTACTTTATGATCTCCTCTGATTCAGATAGAGCTTTGTATTGAAATTCCAGTTGATTAAGAAATGACTAATTGTATGCAAACAGGGTGAATTTTTACCTAGAAAAATCCTCATGTGAGACTCTAGACCAAAAGGAGCTTTGAGGCTAACTCATTTCTGTGGAAACATATCTCAGGAGAGAAGCTTTAAAAAATAAATCAAAAAAGGAAGAGATGGAAGACTTGGCAGGATGTTAGGGGTCATCCGCTGCATTCTCCCTCTTAACAGATAAAGGACCACCGACACAAGATCCCATGGTGATTTTTTTGTTTTATGTTGTTTTTGGTTATTTCCTTTTTCTAAAAGTAGCCCTCTCTAGGGCATAGTTAGACCACACAATGAGGACTAGTAATGATCGTTCTTTATTAATATTAATTTATCCATATCTTTAAGCAAAAAGCATTAGACGGTCTCTAGAAGCTGTTCCATTCTGGTGGCCACTGTGTTCTGAGAATTAGAACAGCTCATCTCTGAAAACAGCCTTAGAAATCATCTACTCCAGCTGAATTATCTCATGTTCAGAGGAATTAGGGACCAGAGAAGTTCAGTGACAAGTCTGAAGCCACAAGGTTTCTGTGTTCCTGAACCAGTGAGGGTGTGTCTTCTCCTGATTCATGAGTCCCATATTACTTCAACCTGGATTGGTCTTCCTAGCTTTTGGTCGGGTCAGCCAGAGTTGTGACCAAGGCAAGATTTCTGTTAATGTCTTCTGTGTGGGCCTACCTGCCACTAATCAGGGCTTTTAATCCTGGATATTCATTAAAAAGAAATCTCTAGAGAACCAACCTAGGATCACTTCATGTTAAAAGACTTAAAAAAAAAATCTCCTAAATTGCTGGACTGCCTTAACTATAATAATCATTAAACAATAACAGGCATGGTTAATTTAACCAACATGTTCACTAAAATATATCGCAAGTTGACACTTGGGGTCATGGAACCTTAATTTTTTTTTTTTTTCCAAATTTAATCTGAAGAAATTTTCTGTTTAAAGTAAGACCAAAATCTGGTATATTCGTTTTAGAGTTTAACCTCAGTAGTTTTTATAGTCATACATTTGTGGTGAGTTTAATAAATATTTGTGCTCAGCATATTTTTATCTTGTTAGAAATTCAACATTGAGAAATGGAACATTTATGTTATTTTTATTGTGAGTCAAATCACTGGAAAAGTTTTCATCTGTTTTTAGTGTCATGAATGGTATTGCCTTCTATGTAAATGTACCAATTAATAAATGTTTAGTAAACAACCATTTCGTATCTCATTGTTTCACTCCTCTATAAGATATTGATTGGTTTAAATTTTAGTCTGTAGTTTGTTGGTTAACTAGTTGAAGAAGGAAGAATATTTATCCATCAAACACCAGATCAAAGGCTTCTCAGATCACCCTTGGAAGGTTTCACGTTTATGATGTGCACACATCATTAAGAGGTATTGTCTAGGTGGAGTTAGTAGAACTTGGAGTGAAATAATTTAGTTGTCCATTATTCCCAATATATTCCTGCATCCAGAATCAAAAACTGTAACTATTGGCGAGTACGTTAAGAAGTTGGGAATCTGATGAAAAATGTGAATTCTCAAATCTTTTGAAATATTAGCCCCTAGAATCATTTGTGAGAGGAAAAAAGCTAAATTGTTTTCTTATTATTAGGAAAATTTCTTACCATTTATGTATAAAATTTTGGATCACTTAAGGTACAATATTTCTACTCAACACAGCATATTATAAAAGGATTGTCATATGAAGAACCATTCAGTGTTCCATATTGCTTATTAGGCTGTCTCCCAGAATATATTGTGTAAACCCAAGAGTTTTAGTTTTTGTGTTTAAAAGCGAGTGCACTATAATTATATTGTAATTTTTCCTTCCAGTAAATTTTGCCTTTGTGAGGACTTGGCATTTAATGCTGTGACACGTGCCTTGTCAGTGGTGAGCTGTCAGGGATAACTCTGGTTTTGTCATTCTGTGCACTTTTTAGGCAAAAAAGTCTGTCTTGAGAAGGGAATATTTCTTTTGGTGATAGTCCTAGGATGTCCAACTTTATTTATGAATGATAATTTTTTAGACAGATTTTTGTCTTTCTGTTTTGAAGTCCTAAAACTCAAGTAGTAGTAAATGAATAATTTGAATTCAGGAGAAGGAAACGATTACGTTAAATTTGATTTGCTTTATAATCATGAGCATTCATAAAAAGTTGCTAGTTTTCACAGTTTGTCAAAATGAATGCATTTCAAATCAAAATAGAGTGTTTTTCTTGATAAAATGCTGTGTTGCTGTTTCAGTAAACATAGAGTATTTCTATAATAAAGTAGTTGGTGCTAAATAATGAATGCATTTGAAACGTCTAGCACGTCCTCTTCTGTGGGTTGTCCTGAAAAGATGCATATCAACTTAATTTTTGTTCCTTTGTTGAACGTCTAGAATAATATGTGTTTTAAAAATCCTTCAAGCCTATATATGCCATCCCATAATTGCCAAAATCGTGTTAAAATAAAAAGTCATCATTTGCACATTCTTATGAATGTTTGTTTTAAAAATTAGATCTTAAGCCTGATGTTAAAATGTTAAAATCTCTCCACATGTTTCTGTGGTACTATTTTTAAAAGTGGCTTATAATAAAGGGAAAGAGCACCCTGTGTAAAGTGTAAAATGGTGCCAGTGTTGGGAAAGGACAGCAGTCAGTTTCAGTTGGGTAGGAGCCAGTAGAGCTGGCTTACCAGATTGGAATATTGGACTTCAAATGAGACTTGTCCCATCCTGCTGTAAGATAATGGGGAAATTGTCAATTCTTGTCTTGTTGGGAGAGCCAGTCATCTTACCCTGATGTGTGTTTCTGTGAGTATGAACTCTCTTGATGGATCCACTTGGACCAAAGTCTTGTCCAGCGAGGTCTTACCCAGAAGTATGGCATGAGATTTGAGGAGGAAGCCAGAACTGTGGATGTTTTGGGGAGGAAGATGCCTCATCAAAGATAAAGAAGCTTTATCTTTAGTGACTAAGGGCTTGAATCTTAATTTTGTCCCAAAAAATACATCCGTCATGCTGATCCACGCGCCCGAGCAGATTTCCCTGAAAGAACTCATCAGTAGAGACAGTTTGGAGTCTCCCTTACCAAGAACGTTACATCCGAATTGAATAAACAAAAATATACGGACCCCACTGTCTTGGCCTGAAATCCTTTGGGCAGTGAGATCCTATCATTTCAAGATCACTCCCGCCATCTCCCCGTGAGGCCTCGACTCTGCACGTACTCATCTTTGAAGTGCCCCCCTCAGTGTACCGGGAGCTTTTCTCCATCATGAATTTAATGATGTTGTTGCCAATGCGTAAAGTCAATGTCATCATTTCTCCTAGCAGAAAAGATCACATTCCTCATTCAGAGCCCAGCTGTGAGGTTAACTTTTGTGAAGATCCCTGGCGTCCTCTGCCTCCAGCCGCCCAGGCAATTACCAGCCCTAGTGAAGGCCATAGTCCTTTTAGCACATCCTTCACACCACCAGTCAGTTATCCCAGTTTGTATGTTGGGCTCTTTCTCTAGGGTGTGGGCTGTTCAGGGGCAGAGATTTAAGTCTTTCTTTCATCCTTGCTATGCGGTATGTGCCCAGCAAATGAGTATGGGAGTGATTGATGTAAGTCTGCAGGGCTTCCCTATAAATTTCCTGGTAAAATTTTTCAAAGGACTTTCACAACCTAGAATCTGTGTCGCATTTTCACATTAGAAGACATTCTGGAGATCATCTGTGGCTTTAGGAAACCTGAATCCAGTGAAATTAAACTCTGTGCTGAGAGCTACGGAGCCGCCGAGTCAGAGAAGGGAGCAGACTCAGGGCCTCCACTGGCCATTGATTTGTGAAAAAATAAATTTCCTTCCTTCTGTTTTGTTCCACCAGGTTGAGCAGACATTTGGAAATTTAGCCTTTTTCTAATACTGCCATTCGTATAGCTATACGCGTAGTCCTTAGATCGAGATCTAGAATTTCTCTTCCTTTTCTTTCCCCTGGGCAGGTAAATACCAGCTGTCCCCCACGGTGAACATGCCCCAGGATGACACTGTCATTATAGAAGATGACAGGCTGCCAGTGCTTCCCCCACATCTGTCCGACCAGTCATCTTCCAGCTCCCACGATGACGTGGGCTTCATGACAACGGACGCTGGCACGTGGGCGAAGGCTGCAATCAGTGATTCAGCAGACTGGTAAGATCGCCCTCCAGGCTTGGAAAACATTACTTAATTGCAATCACCTTCATTTTATGTTTAAATGGTCTATCATTAAGCACAGTTAATCAATTTTGTTTTATGGCCGTGTTCTGTTTTCATGGTCTTAATACTCTTAATTATCACTCTTTTAATAAAAGATTCCCCTCCACCCCATAAACTTGCCCCATTGTTTTAGCGTGTCCAGAGCTGTACTGACTAACTCAGCCAGCTCTATGACACAACCACCACTCACCAAAAAGACCTGTTCATTTCTGAAGTTCCGCTGTTGGTTATTTTAGATCTGTTTTAATTTGATGAATTGTTTTTTCATTAAATCAGTTCTAAGCAAAATCTCTGAGGTGGCTGAAAGTTTGTAACCATTAGATGACTTTGGTCAAATTAATAGCTGCTATGCTGTAGGAGTGGGAGGAGACTTTTAAAGGGTTGTTTTTTTAGAGTGCTGTAACCCTTCCCTCTTGATTCTAACATTGTGACTTTTGGGGCAGTCTCATGCCGTTTCTTTCTCCCTAATCTTCCAAAACAGAAGAAAGTATTTGATATTAATCGAGCCGATGCGTGGCCCGTGAGTGTGGATGTGTGCCTTAATTTGCGTGCCTCGTAATTATACACATCCATAAGCCGAAAGGCAAGTCCCTCCCAGGGATGACCTTGTGAGGTTGTAGTGAAAATTAACATAAGCTGCGTGAAGCATTATACCAGAATTTTCTTATTGCCCTTTCTCTGGGGGTGTTCCATGAATACATCAGCAAAATGATACTTAAATGTTACAGCATTGTTCTTTACCACTTACCCATTTCTCTTCTGTACTCTTACCCAGACTTGTGTCAACAGTCCATATTAGATCGGAGGGTTCTGGGGGCCCGTTGTTGATTTGTGTTAACATTTTTTAGCAGTGATCTTAGCAAAGTCACCCTCTCCCCAGCCCCCTTCCTCCACTCCTTACAAAACCACACGAACATCCAGCACATGTACCTGGAAATTCTGCAGATGTTCTCTTGGAATAGTCTCTCCTGTTCGTTTGGATCCTTGGAAAGTCTATCTCTGTCTTGTCTTTCTTTCTTTAAAAAAAAAAAAAATTCTCTTCCTGAAAATACAGGATTTAAAAAGGAGCTATACTCCAGCTTGCATGATAATAGCGTATCCGTGAATGAGGTTTTTGGCTCAACATAGAAGGGGAAACGACAATATAAAGTAAAATCCCATTTGAAATCCACAGATGCTGTTCCATTCACTGCTGCAGCTTGTATCTGTTTCGGAGAGTGAAAGCAGCAACAGGGAAAGTGAGGGTTAGTTATTGGCAGTATTCAACTTTGGGACAAAAGCCTTCGAATTTCCACAGTGGTGAGGATTGTGAAGGTGGCCATAGGAATAGATCTGTTTGGGGCTTTCTAATGCACTGTATTGGTGAAAATAAATAAGGAACTAGCAGAAATAGATTGTGGCATTAATTTCCCTAAGGGCATTGATAAAATGGGGAGGACTTGCGTGATTTTGCTGTGGGGGACGTGGAGCAGGGGAAGGAATATGAATGAAGGGTTATCCAAACAAGAATGGCAGCTGTTCCGAATCACAGCAGAAAATGTAAGCTTTTCCAGCCTGACAATATCTCCCTAATCCTTGATGAAAATGTTATGAAAACAAAAGGGCAATAAGACAGGATTAATAACTGGAATTTTAATAACATTGGGGGTCAGGATATGGTTACATTCTTTAAAGAATCAGCTGTCAGTTTTGCAATCGAACTTGTTAAGTATTCTAGTATACTGTTTATTGTGTCTGAAATTAGTTTAATGGGTATATTGATAGGGAAGAATTAATTATGTCATGGTTTAAGAGTATTTAGTTATTTTAAGACTCTTATTAGCTCACAAACGCATTTGACATTTTAAATTGTGTATATTTACAGTTCACTGAGCCATCGTGGAAGGTGAATACGTCAAACGGCTGAACTTTTGTTAACGAATAGGATATACTTTTTTCAGTCCGTTAATTGATTTAGGGAACATCAGCAATGTTTTTAAGGAGAAACAAGGCAAAACAGCAGATTCTAATCTTAGTGGCAACATAATTCCAAGGATATGAGATCAGTTTAAAAAATAGGCCAATGATGTGGTTTTCAGATAACATTGGCACCAACAATATTTATTTGAAAAGGCTCTTACCAATAATTTCTATTAAAAATGTACTTCATGAGTAGAATGATTGAAGAGATCAGCTTTCAACAGATGAAAGAATTATTCTTACTGAAAATATATAATTTAGAGTATGCTGTTGCAAAATTGGGTCATAGTTCTTATCATATGGGTTTTTAGTTTTCACTTCTAGGACTGTCTTTTCCAATTGGGGTGTATGTGGAAACTATAAGCATAATATAGTAAGCATAGTAGTATCTGAATACTACTACATAAACATAGTACTCAAGCATGTATAAATTTAAGAAATATGTCTAAACAGTACGTAATTATGTGTATACTACAAGCTGTGGCTATAAATACATGCATACACACATACACGCATATACAGTATGCAGGCATAGTAGTATGTGAAGGAGCCCCAAAGGTTTCAAAAAATGTAGTCAAAACTTTATGGAAAAAAATGTGGCATATTAAAGATGGAAAGATTTAATATAGAATGCAGAGAAAAGAATGTCTATTTGGACATAACATAGAGCTTTACCAAATAAAGTTGTTCTTGCCCTGGGCTGAATTCCCAGTGCCCATGGAATACATCTTCTCTTTTCTCAGTACCGGGACCAGGACAAGGGGGAGACAAGCCGGGTGCCCAGGATACAAACTACAGGCAGGGAATCACTCTCAGGTGTGCACCCTGACCTCGCACGACCGTGAGAGTGGGTGCTTCCTTGAATTTGGAGTCGTGGGCACCCACCTTATCTCATCCTGGGGGCCCAATTCTGTGCTTGGTGGAACAGATTGGAAAGGATTGTGCCGTCCCCTTTGTATTCCCCTATCTATATCTGTTATCATAATGTGTATTAAGTTGATTATTTGAGACAGTCTTTGTGGTGTGATAATAGCTTACTTTGTACGGTGGTTTGCAGTTTACAAAGGACTTTCACATTATGCCCTTGAAGTCTCTTACTGGCCTTTTCAGACGGGTGGGGCCGCTCTCCTGTTTATTGAGCATATCAATGCACGTGGGCCTGACACATTTCAGGTCACTTAACCTGAGGGCGAAACATTTCCCTTGATGTCTTTCTTTTTACAATTTTTGCTTTAGCTCTTCTCTCAGAGTCAGCTATCATTTCATGCACAGTAAACTGCAGCTACGTTTTTGATGGATATCCAAACCAGATCTCTCTGCTTTACCAGTATGGATGGTAATTTTCTGTGGCCGCAAAGGGTAGAGATGTTTGCTTCCATCAGAAGCATAAGGCAGGCTATCGTAAACTCAGCTGACGGGGTGGATGCGGCCCCCTCACCTTCTAGTATGTTTAGCTCGCTGTGGAGGCATTTTCTCCTCACCGGCCAAATGGGGAGGTGGCTGGGTGCTAACACAGGAGAGCGCTGTGTTTACTCAGTGTGCCCAGCACAGAACAACCATTCTTATTGCATGAAACGGTGCTCAGAACACTTAAGTACTTTTTTAAAGTGTTCACAGATTTTTACAAATAGGAGTGATTTTTGTGTCATCCCATGACACGTCCCCTGGGAAAGCTCTTCCATCAGTGTCTTGTTACCAATGATCTGCCATGGGCTTCACCATGTCTGTTTGAACTACTGTGTTGGTGTCGCCAAAATCAAACGTCATCCAGGCTTAGTCACGCTATTCCCGCCTCCCTCCAATATCAAACATTCCCCCATCTCCGCGTCCATAGCATTGGCTTGGTGCTTCTGGTGTAGTATTTTTTTGTAGGAATGTGCAGAGAACAGAGATCGTTTTGTTTTTATTTTTTTAACTTCGGTCCCCAGCACAGCACGTTAATCAGAATAGGTTCTAATAAAGGTGTGTTGAGTTGGTTTCTTCTCAGTTGAATAAATACTGCTGAGAAACTACATTCTCATGAAACCACATACCACAGTAGTGTTTTTTCCTTCTTTTCTGAAACGCAGGATAAAGGATATCTAAGAAGACCAGGATATCTAAAGGATGTCTAAAGAAGACCATACTCTTTTTTAAAATTTTTACTTGATTGCAGTTCATACAGTCACTTATTTGCGGCCAGTATTTGTATTCATATATGAAAGTCTTCCTCAAATATCCGGTCCTCCCCATGTCCAAAAGACACCAGCCTTATTTTTTAAAAGAAGATTTTATTTATTTACTTGAGAGGGAGAGAGCCTGTGTGAGCAGTGGCGGTGGGTGGGGGGGTTGTTGGAGAGCAGAAGGAGAAGAACAGGTAGATTCCCTGCTGAGCGCAGAGCCCAGTGCAGGGCTTGATCTCATGACCCCGAGACAATGACCTGAGCCAAACCAAGAGTCGAGTGCCTGACTGCCAGAGCCACCCCAGCACCCCCATCTGCCTTATTTTTGTTAATCACTTAGAAATAATGATGTATAGGAGAACAGTGAGGAAACTGAAGCAAATCAAGGAGATGAGAGAACTCATGTGGAGAAAGAATTACTCTAAATGTAAATAGAATTTTGTATTTTCCCATCACTTCCTATTCAGGCCGAGGGTTTTTGTTGTTGTTGTTGTTGTTTTTAATGAACTATATTTGTGTTAGTTTCAGCATTTCTGAGGAATACACATGAGCACACCTTCTTATGCACAAGCGTATATGTTCTTTCCTGAAGTTGGATGTCCTCTATTTTTAGTAAATATTTTTGTTTGTTTTTCTCTTCACACCAGTTCTTTGAGTCCAGATGTTGATCCAGTTCTTGCTTTTCAACGAGAAGGATTTGGACGCCAGAGTATGTCAGAAAAACGCACAAAGCAATTTTCAGATGCCAGTCAATTGGATTTCGTTAAAACGCGAAAATCAAAAAGCATGGATTTAGGTAGTGAGTACAATCTCCATGAATCTTTATCTAAATAAGGTTTAGATGCTTTCAGATTAAAATTGATAGGCCCAAACACATGTCTGTTTACTTTAAGCAATAGAGAAAATAAATGTGAAATGTGGCAATTTGGCAAAAATTAGTTTTTCTCTGAGTTTAAGATAACCATATTTCTCATAAGTGGCATGTTTACATAATGTGCAATATGTTAACATATATGTTTCCTGATGATAAAAGAAACAAACACACGCATCTCATGCTATATTCCTGCATCTTTATTTGAAAAGATGAAATGTTTTAACATCTTGGTTGTTTAAAAACAATTTTTGGAAATAGTATTTGGTTGGCTGTGGGATTCTTGCTAGAAGGAGAAGTATTGGAGAGAAACCATTATCTCAATCCATGTGTAGAATTTGGTTACTTCATGATATCTTTGTTTCACTCCTATTCTTTAAGGTTTATGTAATAGAAACTCTTATGTGTTGATAATTAAGGCATGTAATTGAAGTAATAATTTGAGAGAATATTTGTTGTAGAAAGTATTTGGAAGCAAATGGGAGGAGAAAAATAACTATAGTTGTTCAATCAAACACCAATCAGGTAGTGTCTCTTTTTGAATCAAAATCCACCAAAAAGCAAACAAACAAAAAAGTAAAATAATTAATTATATCTATAAACCGATCAAATGATTTACAGAACCTTTGTTAATCAACTGTAACTTATTTATGATGTTCTCTGGTGGCTGTTTGTACTTCAAGACTAAAAGCATTAATTTATCACATGCATAAAAGAAAAATTTGGCGATGCATTGCCTTGGCTAATTATGATATGCTAACTTATAAATAACACACGTGTCTGTGAAATGAAATGGCTGGCATTTTGCATGGAGACACTGCTTCCCCCCCCCCTTTTTTTGATTATGAATGTTTGCTTGATGTTTCGTATTATTTGCATGAAATATTACCTAAGAATGATCACCTAACTGAAAAGATCCGGGAATGGTTGAAGCATGTTGGGCTGTGGGGACTAACTGTGCTAACCAGTATACATTTACCTTTTAACAGTAGCTGACGAGACTAAACTCAATACAGTGGATGACCAGAAAGCAGGTAAGAATGGACAGTGAGACTGTTGCCATAGAAACTGTGGTCCAAGGAGCTGATCATAATTATAGAGCTGCCAATCATATTGCGTGTAAACATAAATATTCCACACTTGCATGGATGTTTTCATTGTAGAAAATCAAATTGTACAAGAAAAAAAAATTTTCCGTTAGAAGGAATACTAAGAGCAAATATAATTTAGTGTTTCAAAAATGCTAAAACAACCTAGATTTTAATAGTATTTGTGTAGAAATGTTCTGTCATGATTAAATAAAAATCAAAGTCCTGAAAACAGGATCTCTTCTAATAGACTCTTAAGTATCTAAGTCATTTATTAGATGACTAGCTTGATGTCATGATCCTCAAAGTGGTGATTTTGATTTGAAGGATAATCGCATAAATATAAATATTTTTCACTGATGGACAGTGTCCAGTAATGCTGTCTTTAGTTGCTCAGAAAACCTTAGTTCTTCTTCAGGTGCAAGAATTAGCTTATAGTTGTCTGACATTGAGTTAGACTATACAATGCACACAGCTCCTTTTCTTGACTTGACTTTGGGAACCTATTCTAAAATTTTCTTTTTTTTTTTTTTTTAACTCATTAGGACTTGTTTCTAAAATGCTGTCTAGATCATTATGTAGCATCAATAATCAGATTATATTGAACTGGGTTTTTCATTGTATTAGAATTTATTTTTATGTTATTTTATGAAAATAATCACAGGAAAGTCTTCACATGTAATTAAAGTAATGTGCTTTGTATGCATTTATGATTTATTATTATAAGTTTGGAATAGTGTTTTAATTATTCTAGATCCAGTATGAAGTACTCACGTCACTTAGCACTAATTAGCTTCAATTCACCTTTTTAACCTGCAGTAGTAATTAGTTTTTAGCCTGCTTGAAAAATGTGTATCCATATACATATGTAAAGATTATTGTGGACAAGGTTGGAGTTTTTACATTCTGTAGAGTAAAAGATAGATTCTAAAAATTACATCCAATAAATCATAAGATTAACTGTAGTGGAAGGCAATTAACTATAGCTTCAGCCATTATTATGTAGTTATTTCTCTGATCAAACATGAAATTCACTGAAATTCTGGAACAGGGTAAAGAGAAACTATTTGATAGTTCATATATGTAAATTAGTAATTAGTTTTAGAGTTAACAGTATTCATTACTTTTAAAGAAGTAAGACCTATCCAGGATAATGTTCATAAAAACCAACTCGAACTTCTCAGGTTAAAGAACATGACTTCATATACTATGCCAGTCAGGTAAAGTCAGGAAAATATTTAATTTGACCAACTCACTTTTACTAAAAGGAAAAGAGCATTAGTGCAATTAAAAAAATAATGATGATGATATCCAGAGTTTAATTGGACACATAAAATAACTTTCATGGAGAGGAGGCAGATTTTATAATCTAATTCAATCTAATTCAATTTTGTGTTTTTATTGTGGTTTAAAATGTTGGATCCTAGATAAAAGCTTTTTCCTTTTTTCTTTTATTTTCCCCACTATGTGCCATCGATCCTACCAAAGTAAACTAGAAAACCTTGGGCCACAAAATTATTACATAGACACCACAGTACCTATTTTTTGGTCTGTTGGTTTTAGATCTACATGAATAAAATGTCTAAAGTTGATCCTTTCCACCCTGAAATATTGGACAGTGAGCAGATTTTCAGTTATTTTTCTTTCTTCAGTTCGCTTGAATTGCTAAGATGATCATGATTTTACAGTTCAGTCCAAAGGTTTTTGGTAGAGCCACAGCGGCATTTCAGCGCAGATCATCTGTCTAGCCATAAGCCTTTCATAATGAAAATTGAATTCCATTTCCCTTTGCCCTTGCAAAAGACATCCTCTACTTTTTTTCGGCAAGACAGGTATTAGTAAGTAGTAGAAAAATAGGCCTAGGGAAAACAGTATGATTATGATTTTCCCCTTTATTTCAGATTTAAAGTTCTTTTTTGATATTTGGGGGTAAATTTTCTTTGTGAATGAAAAGAGAGAATAAGAGGAGAATTGTGTTTCTAACAGTTTAATCTTTGGATATAAAAAATAAGCAAAGTATCCTAATGAGCTGACTTATAAAGAGCTTTAGAATATTATTTAAAAATTAAAAGATGTTGATTTGTGTGTGCTTGTGTGTGTAAATAAGACCAATTTTTGCCCATACTTTATATAGAGAAAGGCGTTCTTAATTTTCAACCCTAGGAAATGCCAAGTGTATCATGTCGGGGTTCTCAGTAACCATCACTCAGGAATCTTCGCACTGTTACTTAACAAAATCTTTGTTAACAGTTTCTTTGACAAATGTCATACTTAAATGTATCCTCTCCATGTTACAAATTAGAAGTCTCTTCCTGTAAAGGACCAGGTAGTCAATAATGTGGGCCTTACAGACCAAACAGTCTCTGCAACAATTACTTCATTCTGACGTAGCGTGAGAGCAGCCATGGAATAGAATGGACGTTCCAGATTAGGCCCATGGTTGGCTGATCCCTCTTATAGATTCACAAATTACACATTTTGACTTTTTGTATAACCTTTTACTGTAAGAATTTTCGACCATACCTAAATATAGAGGTAATAATTCATTGATTTCCTATATACATAATACCATGGCCAGAATGTTACATACTGCAGTGTTACAATTTCAGAAAGAAGAATAGGTAGGTAAGCCTTAAATTATTCTTACAAAATATCTATTGCTTATTTATATTTTCATCATTGTTTTTTCTACCAGATTTGCCTTTATGTATTTTAATATATACATATATATTCTTATATATGTATATAAATATTTATGTGCATGTATATATAGACATATACCTATTTTAATATTCATGCTATTTCTAGATTTCATTATTAAAATGTTTAGTGCTGTGAGTATATTAAGTCAAATCTCAGCTAACTTTTCATAAAGAAAAACTTAATATACCTGAGTGATGTTTTTATGAAAATCTTTACTGGAAGCATGAAATCTTTATTGGAGAAATATAGATAGATATGAATACACACACACACACGTGTCCTTTACGCTCCCCAAAAAGTGCCAAATATTTGCCTGATAAGTGACTACAGAACTCAAATGCAGCTGGTAGGTTATGAAAATTGATATGCATGAGCTATTCAGAAAAAGTTTTCCCCTGTGCTAACTCTAGGAAATATAAAGTAAATGTCCCTGCTTACGAGTGATCTTCTCCTATTCTCTTTGACTCCTTGATTTCTTACTCTTTGTTTAGTTCTAGAACAAAATTCATTTTCCTTCCTGTGACATGACTTTTATGAGTATTTGGAACATGAACTTGTCAAAAATTATAGTGCTATCAAGAGAAAAAGTAAGATTGATCATCCTAGAAAGAAACATTTCATGGGAATTTTTGTTATAAAATAATCAAATATATACAATCCTGCACTGAGAAAGTTCAATAAATCATCTTTTTCTCCCAAGCACAATAATTGAGAGACTATTATTTCTTCATTAGAATCATCTATCTGCCTTTCTGCCTGTGTTACATTTTTGACATATTTATTCTAACTTAAAAACTGCTACCCCATTGTGAAAATGAGGTGGAAGATGTAATATAAATGGATCTTAAAAAGATAATTCTTGTTTTGACTTTCAGTTTAACTTTTATTCTGTTTTCTACCCTGAGCCATGCAAAGCCCGTGTCATAATTATTTGCCTTTTAGGTGATACCATATCAAGGCTCTGCCTTAATTATTGATTAACACGTGAGCTGGTGACCCCATGTACAGATAAACGACCTGCTCTCTTCTACCTTCCCATTTTTTTGTACCTGTCTTTTTAACAGCGTAAGTGACGAGCTAGTTGTGAAACCTGGGCTGACCAGTGGTGGTCCAAAGCTGGTATTTTAGTCATGGAGAGGCAGACTTCATCTGCCTCTGAGTGCCAGGTCAGGCAGTGATGGATGAGGCTGTCTTCCTCGCTCAAAGAAATCCATCTTGATTGCCTTCTAAAGCTTGGTGCTACTGGTACTCTCTCCGGGCCCCCTGCCCTATATCCTCCAGAAACAGCCCCATCGTTCATTCTCCCAATTCTCCCCTGCCATCCTACTGAAATTTTCTTCGTTAATTGTTAAGTTTTCTTCCTCCTGTTCCTCAATTGTTCCTCGAGAAGCTATTATTACTCCCGAGCCTGGAGACACACGTCCTCATGTTCAGCTCCTGAGTCTCTCCTCCTTTACGGCTCCCTGGTGAGAGCCCTTATGTAATTTGTTTCTATTCAGATCTTGCATTGCTCTTTCCTGAGAACATTAATATTTCCCAGAATCGGGTTTCTGCCTGGTGCCAGGGTGCCCTAATTGACTGGGTGACGAGTAGTCTTTTGTGCTCGTTTTACTGACTGAGCTCTGTGAAGCCGCGGTGTAATGAGGAAGAGAATTTGTGGAACTCATTGAGATGAAGGTTTAAATTCTGCTATAAATAATTTTGAGCTGTCAATGATTTCAGTTAAGTTACAAAGCTTACGTTTGGTTGCTTATCCTAGCCTTCTCATCATCCCTACTTTTCAAGTGAGCTTCTGGGTTATTCTAGCTCTTTTAGGTTATTTACATACTTGGAGCAAATGATTTGACCAGCAAATGATTTTAGCTCTCTTGGGCTAAAAATGGAGACTAATGAAAATAGAGAAAGTAGACTAAATTTAAAATATATTTGGAAAAATTAAAATTAGTTACTATGACTTTATTTTTATAACATTTCCATCCACACTTTAGAACTCAGTGAGTGAATAATCTATGTCCCTGATGTTTTCCACAGTCCGTAGATATTCAGGTATGTAATTTTCACCACTAATTCTAACTAACATTTCATTTTTGTACATCTCCAAGGCTCCCCCAGCAGAGATGTAGGCCCTTCCCTGGGTCTGAAGAAGTCAAGCTCATTAGAGAGTCTGCAGACGGCGGTCGCTGAAGTGACTTTGAATGGGGATATTCCTTTCCACCGCCCACGGCCGCGGATAATCAGAGGAAGGGGATGCAATGAGAGCTTCAGAGCTGCCATCGACAAGTCTTATGATAAACCTGTGGTGGATGATGATGATGAAGGCATGGAGACGTGTAAGTTTATAATGTCTGAAAGAATAGCAATTACAGGCAGCTTGGTAGAGTAGCAGTTCTTAAAGTATGCTCCAGGGAACCCTAGGGGTTCCCGTTATCCTTCAGAGGGACCAATGAGGTCCAAACTTTTCATAATAATAAGATGTCATTTATTATCTTTGTACCCTTGTTTTCTCACGACGACAGAGTTGGGTTTTCTAGAGACAACAAGTCATTTGATACCGCAGTAGATTGAAAGCAAAACAGATAGAAGAATCAGTCTTTTCAGCTGGATAGTAAAGAGATTTGCTCAAATGTAAAACAGTGCCATGGTTTGCACTCATTGTTTTTTGAAAAAACAATGATCGTTTTATAAAAACAATTTGTGAATATAAATTTTGTTTTTTATAAAGTAATTAATATTTCTAGGTCTTCTCAGTTTCAATTCAGTAAATAATGATAGAGGTAATCCACGTAAAAAATTATTTTGAGTCCTTAATAATTTTTAGGAAGTTAAAGTTATTCTGAGACCAAAATGTTTGAAAACCACCGCTATAATGCAATATCTCCAGTGAATATATGTAATAATCTATGCTTTTGAAACCGTAGTTTTATTTTTTTATGAATTACTCTTGCTTTCCTTGATCTGAGCTGGCATATTTGTAGATGGGTATATTTCAAAATTGTAAAATATTTTAAGCTAAGATTATTGAAAGTCAAAGGTTATTATGGGCGAGCAATATGTTTTCCATAGAATATTGAGAAAAAAGTATTATTTATAAGTATGTTCAGATGTTACAGAGAACTGTCTTTATAGTTAAACAGTCATGGCATAAAAATAACCATTCCATTGGTTTTAACCATGGGTGACTCTTAATCTCACAAAAACAAACTGAGGGTTGCTGGGCAGAGGGGGGTTGGGAGGGGGGGGTTATGGACATTGGGTAGGGTATGTGCTATGGTGAGTGCTGTGAAGTGTGTAAACGTGGAGATTCACAGACCTGTACCCCTGGGGAAAAAAAAAAAAATATATATATATGTTTATAAAAAATAAAATTATAAAAAAATCAGAAAACAACCTTAGTATATTTACTTATAAGAAAAAGGATTTAAGAGTCCTAATAGTAAAAACTGTTGATTAGCTTCTGTTGTTCATAATTACTGCTTTATACTTTTATAATTCTATTGGACTCGGAAGTTCAAACATTACCCTATGCATCTAACTTTTGTTAGAGACACTACTGCTCAAAGTCCAGGCAGAGACCAGAGATAATTGAAGTGGATTGTAATTTACTTGCAATTTAACTTTTGGGTGAACCGCTCCTGTCACAAATACCTAAGGAAAATTGCAGTGGGGAAGAAAAGCTTTAGATAAAAATCACATTCTGTGGGGACTGAAAGCGAAATCACATAGTTTTTGCCTGTCGCACATACACTGGTTTTGGGAAGGCTAATACCACTGTCATCACGTAGCAAGCGAAACTTCAGGAGGCCACTGCTCTGCCCCACCCCTGCCTTTCTGCCCCTTCCCTTCCTTCTCCATCTAAAGCTGGATGGAGCCTTTTCACTCTCTCCAGCCAGCGATTTCAAATGTATGCAACCTCTTCTTGCCAGATGAAGAACATATTTCCTATTTTTGCTGCCAAGCCTGGGCTCCAAGATCCTGAGTCATACGCGCTTTCAGCCTTCTTTGAGTTTTTTCCCGCTCCATCAGTGGTTCCTCTCCAGCCTAAGCAGTATCTCTCATGCAGCCCTACTGTGGTAGCATCATGCTTCTGCCTGTCCTGGGTCTGTATTTAATGAGACGTATGGTACTTTGGCCCCTCGCTCTTAGTTCTTTTTTAAGCTTCTACAGTTTCTGATGCTTTTGAATTTTTTTCTTGTTCTGCTTAAAATGTTATTTAAATTCACTCATAAAATGTAATTTTCTCATCTATAACACTCATTTCAAATGCATCAGGGGATGGAATATATATCAGGACAAGGCACGTGTTTAATTCTGATAGGGACAGCTTTCCGAGTTTCTCAGCCGTGTGGATAGACAACTAAATTTGTCCCTAAGTCAACTCAGTTTCCTTTTATAATTTGAAATAACTGGTTTAAGTACATTATGTTCAAACTTTTTCATTCAGCTGCCATTGAGACAAAGACAAGCAAATAGACAAGTTACATTTTGTAAACCAAAGGGGACGTTCTGGACGAGAGATGGGGAAAGACCTGTGACATGTGCATCTGTAGCCACAGAACGCTATGTTGTCCAAAAGTCCTGATTTTATCATTTTTTTTTTCTCCCAGAGCAGTCTGTTGAACTCAGGATACAAAAGAAAAAAAAGAGAGAGAGAGGAAAACAGATATTTTACATTTCAGACTTCCGCAGTCCGAGTCGTTGAGGCGGCATTAGTGGAGTGGAGTGGGCACTGAGCTGGGATTCAGGTGACTTGTGTCCTAGTCCACATCCTTCTGATGAATTTGGGATTCTGGTCAAGCTACCTAAAACCTTTGAGCTTTAAGTTCCTCGTTATGGAACTGAAGATTGGGACAACCGGATCACTGATTCTCAAAGTTGTGTATTGTGACCTCTGGTCAGGAGGGGAGCCTCAAGAGGTTTGGGGGGAGTCCAGAAGTGAGGGGAAGGCTGAGAGGCTGGGACTCTGCTGTCACGACCTCTGTTGCCTTGGCCCTTGAGGATTTTTTTTTTTTAAGTTACTTTTAATACATTGTGGCTGTCTGTAAATTTTAATTTTAGTAAAGGGTAGTTTGCAGTTCTTTAGAAAATTCCTGAAAAGCTCTGGTTTAGATGGTTTCCGAGGTCCTCTGTAGCTTGGCTATTCCATGATTCTGTGTACCTATTCACTTAACCTGCCTCAATCCTGCCTGCGAAGCTCTCTGACCTTCTGTAGGGCCCACAAAGGGAAACACCACCATGTCTGGTTTAGTCCTGCCTAACCAAGCACGGGGCCAGGCCGATCATGGGATTCGGTGAACATTCATTGTATCAGTGAGTGAGCTTCTGTTTAACTAGTCCCTCTGCATCCCTGCATCTCTGCGAGAGAGAAGCGGGGCAGAGACTTTCACTCTGTGGGAAGAGGGGGATGGTGGTGTCACGTTGCCATCCCTCTTTGTACTGGAACCTGCACGCACCAGACCTCTGGTGCCTAAGCAATGTCTTAAAAAAAAAAAAAAAGCCCCTCGGGCCCAGTATTACTGCCGGTGAGCATTAGACTGTCCCCTTCACGTAGGACTAGACACAAAAAGGTGTTCTGTGGCTCCAGCAACGAGGAAGGTCCAGCTCATTCCACTCTTTCTTTGGTTTCCTAAACAGCATGCTTTTCAGAGTCTGGCTTCTGGATTCTCACGGCCTGGCCCACACACGTGCTGTCACCGTGGCTTCCCAGCATCCGCGTGCTTGTTTCTGGTTGTACGCCGCATCCCCGCCTCCCAGGGCGCTGTCCCTTGTGGCAAGCACATCTCTCTCCTGCCCCTGTCTGTGCTCCAGGGGTCTCCAGCAGACCATGCTTTCCTGTGCTGTGGCCTGACGCCCTCACAGCCATCGGTGGCAGGGAAAATGCCCTTTCGCTGTTGAATGTGGCTCTGAAGGGAGGAGCACTGTCCTAGCAGACAGTCCTTTTGTTCCCCCACCAGTACGCTCCAGACGTGTGGGCACGGAGGGCGGGCTATCGTCGGAAGGCCGTGAGGCCGTGAGCCGAGGCAGGGGACCCGGACAGACAGCCCCAGTGCTGCTCCTGTCCCTGTTTCCTCCTCCCGCCCGAGCCCTGCAAGTAAGATGCTGAGGCGTAGGCTCGCTTGATTGCTGTTGTCAGTCGGGCCGAGCATCTCCCTGGTGACTGTATTTCATGGCTCCGAACAGGCTTGCCTCTTCTCCGCGGTGTCGAAATCATGGCATGGGCACAACAATGGGGGCCAAGAGACCGGGGCGGGCTCCATGTGGTATCTGGTATCTGTCATCTTCTGTAACACTTACGTTCTTCCTGTGGAGATGGCAGAAGCCAGCGTTTTTGTCTCTCATTTAATCCATCTGGCCTCTCCATGTTGTGTGTGTCTGTCTGGATCAAGATGGAGCTTTGTATTCTGGGACCCATTATCTCCGAGGCCCTACCTGGGCTTGACAGGTCAGGGCATCTACAATCTGCTCCCTCTTCTATGCAAATTACATACCCTGCCTGGCTCTCAGCACGTGGCTTCTACCTCTCCCAGAATAAATCAGTTTCTGTTGCTACGTGCAACAACATTGCTTTGTTTTCTTCTTGAAAAATATATGGCCCCATTTATTATTTTTTTTTTCTGTTTAAAGTTGCCAAATTGTAAGTCTTCCTATCAATACAGAAACTGCTTTTTGTTGGGGTCAGGAGGTGAAACATAATGAAACCAAATACACTCTTATTAATTGTACCTATGGATTTTAAGATCTAGTTTACAGTTTTAGATGTGAAAACTGTGTGCCTTGAAAACAGAGACAAGTTGCTTTTGAGTGGCTTGCCCACTTTTCTTGTAGTCTCTTACCAGAGAAAAGACATAGCTCTATAAAATTTACATAACTTAGGTTAACCCTATGAGATTTGAAGAAGGTAAATTTATAGTAGTCAGTCAGCTCATATGAGAGATCCCTGGGTAATTTTTTTTGTTTACTAGTTATAAAACAGCATATTGTAGTTGATAGCTCAAATTTTCTGTGGTCAGCATTCTGCACACTTGTAGGCACTTTCAGCACTACGTATTCCAGCAAAATATGCAAACTAGGTCTAATTTTATCTAAGCAAAACCCATTAGATTATAGAAAATCTGCTGTGACAATTCAGGACATGGGTTTCAAAGTCAAAAGTACTTCTGAAAGATTATGTAGTTGATTAATATCGATAATTGGATGTTGAGCTATAGAAATTTTTGTTTCAGAATTGTAGGAATAGCCTGTCCTGTGCTTTTAAGCCAACTTGAATACTTAAATATCACCTGCAGTTTAAGAAAAGGAGCTTTGATTAATTTTAGGAAGTTTCCCCTTGCAATATGGGTGTAAGCCTGTGAAGTACCCCGAGGTGTTCGTCCCACTTCTTTTTGTGGGTAAATATTAACTTAAGTAAGCTAAAAGTACAATGAAAAGTCACATCTGAAGTGTTTGAATTATAGAATCCTCATTTTAACCACTTTTTGATAAGAAAGAAGTATTTAAATAGTTGACCAAGAGCACACTTGGGAAAAACTGAATCATGCTGAATGCATACTTTCTGATTCATAGTCCTGTGATTTTTCTAGAATACTAAACTTCCAAATGGGAAAGCCCCTACACTAAAACTACTTTAAAGTATGTGAGTATGTGTTCATGAGTCGTGGCTCCTAAAATCTGATATTTACGCTGTAAGTTCCTGGGCGCCAGGGGGTGGTTCAACCCACTGGATAAACCGATCCCTAAGAAGCAATGTGGTTAAGGGCCATTGTAGTGCATGGGTTATCATGGCACCAAAGGTCAGGGTACCCACTTAGCCTCTGTGGACTTAGAGCAGAAGGGGAGGTAGCGAGGAAAAGGCTCCCCAGAAGAGGTCTTGGTGGAGATGAGTGGTGTTGCCCGAGTGGTGTTCACCTGGGCATGTAGGCAGCATGTACATCAGAAAGAGTGTGGACCTTCTCTGGGTTACCATAGATTGATTACAGTTGACGTGTGTAGTATAGGTGACAGCGTAATGAGGAATACGGTTTAAGATGAAAGTAGAAGACAAATCACAGACAACCTTGTTTAAATTATTTCTGTTTTATACGAAGGGCCTTAAAGAACCATTGAAGAATTTCGAGTAAGTGTGATTGCTGGGGTGGTAGGACAGAGGATGGTTATCAGGGATGTCATGGTAAGTGAGCAGTACCGGTGGCAAGAAAATCAGTTATACGTTAGTAATGCAATAATCCAGGTTGAGTAATGATGCTTGGCAGTGCCAAAGAAAAGGAAGAAACTGTGTTTACATGCTTAGCATCTCACACGTAAAGATGGATGATGATGATGTGATTTTTCTCATTAGCAATTCCAGGCTCTGAAACTTTGAATCATCGTCATACTGTGTAATCACTCCATTACCAAGCTTTCTTAATTTTTCCCCATGAAATCTACTAATTTCACTCCTTCTGTTCAATCTAGCCCAAATCCTCGTTATTTAATATCTAAAGTTATTGTTAGGATCTCCTAACTGATCCTGCTGTCTCTAGAAAACTGTAATCACGTTCTTATTCTCAGAGTCCTTCAAGCCTCCCAGCTCATTCTTGCCTGGAGCATGTAATCTCCATGAGCTGTATCTTATTCCTCCCCCTCAACCCTACCCTCTCATGGTACATTAGACTATCTGCCTTCTTTAGGAAACTTCTTCCCAAGCACTCTAGTCTTCCCTTGACTTTCTCAAGCCCTAACTGATTATATAGAATGTATCTGAGACTTTATAGTATAAAGCATTTTTTTTTTTTTTTAACATCAAGAAGATTTTGTTGAGTCCCCAGTATGGACTGGCTTGATAGTTTAGAACACTGGCTTTTGGGGGATAGTGATTTTGATTTCTCAATAAATAGCAAAATAGAGCATTGCTAGCTATTCACTACTTTATCACATTTGCACATGGTTGTGTTGTTATTTATTTTTGTTTTTGTATTTTTTTCACTTAAAAGAGTCAGAACAGTGACCTGGAATCTCTTTCCTTGACACTATAAATCATATTCTGTGTAGTGTTAGAACATAGATTCAACACCACGCTCATGCCATGATTAAAAGTAAAATTTTTAGTGAAGTTCCAACAGTAGAGTTATGAGTGCCACCATTTTGGTTGTGTAACTAACCCATTCTGTCTCTTGAAAGGAACACTTTCAACTTCACTACATTGTCCCCATGGACAGGAAGTAGTATCCATTGTAGACCATCATTTGAATGTAAAAATCAATTAGATGCCGAAAGTTAAAATGCAAGGGTTCAGAAAATTGAGGGTATGACCCTCATTGTACTTACTTGATCTGTAGCATTCTCTTGGGAAGGGAAGGATAATGGAGATGACATTCTACCAGCATCTTCAGGAGCCTTTTACCTGTTTAATTTGGGGCGATGCTAGAATATAAAGTTGAAACGAAAAATGAGTTTTGGTGATAAGTCTTCAGTTCTTTGGAAGAGTGATCTTAATTGTTTTTGTCTACCTTCAACATAAACAGTTATTGATATTGTTTTTTTTAAATGAACTAAACATACTTTAGAGTGTTTTTGGAATCATCTACTTGACCTGTCCTCCAGTTGCTGAAACCACTTCTGTGATAGCACATGGCAAATGTCACCTGAAATCTTCCTGTCTTTCTTTTCATAGTCAGACTCTTGGTTCTTCATCATATCAGTTATTATTCTCACCTCACATTTTAGGGTAAAAGCTTCTTAATTCTTCATGTTTCATGTTTGGTGGCAGCTTTGTCATTTTTTTTTTTTTTTTTTTTTTTTTAGCATTTTGAAAAAGCTAAATTTTCCATTGCCAAGAGCTCATCATTCTAATGTTAAAAGTCAGGGTCCAGAAAAGCAGATCCTGTTATTCGACACCATCTGTATCACTAGCTGTTCATTTTCCACATCTTTCTTCCTTTTCAAAGTCAAAATATTCTACTAAAATAAGAAACAAAAAGAATATTTATATCCCCAAAGTTCTTGAATCCTGCATAGGACTTTGCAGTGCCCGGGAATCTAGTCTTCATTAATTTTTATCACTTTTTTTTTTTAACCTAAGATTAATCAGTAGAAATTGGTAGGGGTCAGTGGATTTGCTAAGTCTGGTGAAATTTTCCAATTACTCATGTCTCGTTTGAACTTACTCATTTTAAGTTTTAAGAAGATAAATTCCAAAGACTTAGTCATCCTCTGTACAATTATTCCATTTAATTCTTTGTCTTTTAAAATAAATTGTAAATTACTCAAGAATGTGTGGTTCCCTCATTAGGTATTTCTGATACCTAGGGTAGTCCTTCATAAGTAGGGAACAGTAAAGGATAGTTTTCCATGTGATTGACTATTTGTTCATTCTGTTATTCACTCAAGAAATAATGATGCTTCTTTGAGCTGTGCCCTCAAAGGAAAGGACTTGTTTACTGGTGATTAAGAAGTAATACTATCATTCTCATTTTGTGTTTCCCTCTTTATACCTACTGAACAATTCATTTAACTCTAGTAGCCAGTGTGAACAAATCATTTAATTCTAGCAAAGTTGTCACCACTACCCAGAATTACATTTAACTGCTAACTCTTACACTTGGGATAGACTATGTATCTTCCATAGCTACTCTAAAGTTTGATTTACACAATGTACCTATTAGGATGCTTTCAGCTGCATTTAATAGAAAATCCAACTCAGAGCAACTAGAACTGTAAGGAAATGCACTGTTTTTCGTAGCTGAGCTCTGGAGTTGGCCAGCTTCAGAGACCATTGGGTTCATAGCCTAGCAGGGTTACCAAAGATCCCCATCTTCCTGCCCTTTCGGCTCCATTATCCACAATTCAGCTTATCCAAAGGGTAATCACAGACCTCAGAGGCCTTCTGCTTTCTTGTCCATACCCAACAGAGGAAAGTGAGTGAGGTAACTCCCCAAGCATGGAGTGTTTCTATGCAGGTTGATGGGGCCATTTTCAGACTAGTAATACTGGAAATAGTAAATCGAGGGGCAGGCACCCATAGGTTGGTCGAATGCTGAATTAACGTGTTGGAGCTAGACTGCATTCCTGAACACGGTCAGAGTCCCATTAAGAAGAAGAAAGGGGAAAATGGATTGTGGATAAGCAACCAACAGAAATCATTAACAGTATCAACAGTAACAATGGGGAAGAAAATAATCTCAGGTCCATGTGGTTTAGAGTCCATTTTTGATTGGAAAATGTTTGTGATAACTAGATAGAAGTATTTATGTCAGGAGCTGCAGAACTTTTTCAGTTGAAACTTAACGTCATTTCCTCCATAATCATTAACATATAAGTGCCCAATCTTTTCTGAACTTCTTGGTGACCCAGTCCTAACATGATACCTTGCAGATTTAAGTAGCTTAATTTGTAGCATGGACTAGAATTTTAATTGAGCTGCATTTGCATCTGTTGAAAACATGGTAATTAGGTATGTTTTAATTGCAGAATGACGGTGCTGCATTAAAGAGAAATGAGCAGCTTCACGTTAAACCTTCTTCAGAAAGAGAAACTTAAAAGTATCTGCCTTCCTAGGTAATCATGTGGGAAAGTTCAGTGCATAGAGCAGGTTAAAATAGTCAGAAGTGTTAGTCAAAAATAGAAATTTCTATTTGTTTGGAAGGAGGTAATCATCTTTCTTTGTGTAGGCTATCAGCAAAAGGAAATCAAATAATGTGTCAAGATGAGCAGAATTAAGGAGAAAAAATGTAAAACTTAGCATTTAAATAGATCATCTAAGTGTAAGTTTATGATTAGTTCTTGCATTGTAATTTATGTCGGGAACACAATCGATCAAACCATTTACTGCTAATATACTACTAGTACTTTTCTTACTTGAAAAATTGTTTATGTGAATTTTTTTGTATTTTTTTTAAGTTTGAGGGAATAAAAGTATTTTATGTACCTTATTATAAAGGTGGTATTAAGTGTACAAAGATTGGTTGTAAAACTTTAAAAAATAATCTGACTAGTATTATCAGTGACCTTGAATATACATATTTAAAACAATTATACATCTGTAACCCATTTATTTAAGCTTTTGATAACCACCATAATTCTGCATGGGGACAGGGTCAAGTGAGAGATCCTTACTTTTTTTTCCTATCAAATGTTTTTAGAGTTCAAAGTATATATACTATGATACTCTAAAAGAACATCTTATGTTTGTACATATGAAGCCACATATTGCTAAATATTTTTAATTAGTTGGCATTCAAAGGGATCACTTAAATCAGTACACCCCCAGAAGAGTTTCTGTGATAATGTATTATCTAAATTAGAATGTTCCGAATAAGCATAAAGAATTCTCAAATGTGCAAGTATCATTTTAAAACAGTCCACTTGCTTGGGGCAGGAAACGGAGCTAGGATTTTTGATTTTATAAAATGAGGTTACAAAACCCGAAGTTAATAAATAATTTAATACTAATTTTCTCTGTTTCACCCAATTTAGAAAATAAGTTGTATTACATACACCAGAAAATTATTGTGAGCATGAAAAGAACTGGCAACAGATCTGACTTCAGCATATAGTCAGTTGTGAAGGCGCTGCCTTTATTCTGTTACTGAGCCAGGAGCAGACATATGCCCCTTGTACTTCTGCCAAAACTATTAGGCAGAAAACTAGCAGAACTGCTACTGATACTTCCATTCATGATTTATGATAATGGTTGCTGTGGAAGACTAAGTCACTTACATTTATTGAGCTCATTTTTTTGTTTATAGTTTCAGATATTGGAGAGGGCTCTAAAATCCATTAGACAACACGTGTAGCACTAACAATAATCACATGAAAAGGTACCAGCAACTGATGAGGGAGCGAAACCAAGTACAGTGAGCCTTCCGGATGTTGTAGTTGGGGTGTGGCTAGTTTTGTCACTCTTGGTTAGAGGAAAGTAGGTATTATTCTGAACCTCGAGGAACGGGGATACCCGGAGTTTAGAGGAGAGTTTGGTTGGTTGGGATAAAGTCATGCGTCAGGCTTAGCCACAGTCCTTCCTCTGCTGTCTGCGTCTGCCTGGCACTCCTCATTTTAGAAGTTTAGAGAATGGGAGGCAGACATGTAGTCATACCACATGGGGAGTGCAGTAATAAAAGTTTGTACCAAGAGTTATGGAAGGATGGGTAAAGGGAGGCTTGCATGTTGGGAATTTAAGAAGACTGGCTAGCATCCATTTAGCTATCTTGAGTGGACCAATACACCTAGGTTTTACAGTTCCCGAGAACCTCTGATTGCTGTGTAACTATTTGCATGATTATCTCAAAGTTGAGGCCACACCTGTTCCCCAAAGGGTTGAGACAGCAGTTGGTGACCTGGTGGAGAACAGGCATGTTTACAGGGTCAGACAGGCGCTTCAGACCCGCTAAAGCAATATTTATATTCTCCTGAGAGACTCACTTGTAAAAAGGCTACATTATACTTGGCACGTCTTTGGGCTAGTTGACCAGGATATTCTTTTTTTCTTTTTCTTTTTTTTTTTTTTTTTAGATTATTTATTTATTTATTTATCAGGGAGACATCACAAGTAGGCAGAGAGGCAGGCAGAGAGAGAGGAGGAAGCAGGCTCCCCGCTGAACAGAGAGCCCAATGTAGGGCTCTATCCAAGGACCCTGGGACCATGACCTGAACCGAAGGCAGAGGCTTAACCCAGGTCACCCAGGCACCCCTGACCAGGATATTCTTTCACTGCTCCGTGTAGACCACAAAAGAATGAGAGGAAAAAAAGCAAAATTTTAAAATCTACTACGTCCTTTGGAGCAGAGGAGTGGTTCACAATTAGATCAGAGGGAGGTGCAGAGGGAGGCAGACCTTTCTAAGTCATTAAAGTCACTGGTTGCTATCCAGTCCTAGAGTTTCGTATACATTTTTGATCTGGCTTCTTGAGTGATTTCATCAATATGAGCCACAAGTCACGGCATTAAATGAATACACAGGATTGACAGTAGGTTTCTGAAATACAGTGCTGACCGCTGGAATTATCTTCTGGGCAGATTGTGTAATGACTGGGTGATAGATTACCTCAGTGTGTGTTGTGTGAAGCATGGAATTGAGCAATCACAAACAGAGTTGATGAAAGAAATGCATGAAGGTCTTGCTGAAGTACAATCATATGGGACATAATTCTAGAAAGAGTCCTAGCCTGGGAGTACGCTGCCTTCAAACTTTTCTGTTTCCTCAGCAAGAAATGGGAGATGTTGGTCTGAATGACCCCTGAAGTACCTTCCAGATTTAGAAACTGTGGTGCTTTTATTCTTGAGCTGTATGAAAGCATGACCTGTTGGCGTGAGAAATACGTTGGCTCATGTTTTTAACCAAATGTGTCAACAAAAGGAATTGTACACTTTATTTTGGTATCATGCTAAGTAGCTGGCATTTTTTTTTTAACTGTATTACTTTGGAGTGGTCATGCCATTACTGATAATGTTTTCCTCAGATTTGGGAAGGTTTACTAGCAGAACACTAAGAGACTGAGATTGTTTTAACTGGCCCTATTATACTTTGATATTGTGTATTACTAACTCAAGTGTCCCTTGGTGGTGGAGAGGCAAGACTGACTTTCACTTGAAGATATATTAACTTGACTTAGAGGTCAGTTCTTTGTGAAATATTGGGAAGAGGCTTAACTGTTCTATTTGGTTCTGTGTTAGAAGGAGCTCAAAAACATTGATTCCTACTTTATTTGTTGATGCAGGAGAATAAAATGACCTCAGAAGTCAAGGGAAAATCTGAAGCCCCAGTAATTCTTAGTCTATTTGGAAGAAAATCTTAGGCAACCAATCTCAAAAAAGATTTATGAGAGTGGCTCTTAATATGTATATGTATTGTTTCTTACTTAATATAGAAATTGTTCCAATTCTTTTGGTAGGTGGAAACCTATTCTAGTTACTTGTCATTCTTTCAAATCAAAAAGTTTGAGGTATTGAAGTGCCCTTGGACCATATGCTTGCTGAGTGTTGGTTCAAAGAATAGGATATTGTTATCACTAAGTAGATCTTTTATCTGCAGACTTCAAGGGAGTGTGAGGTTATTGATTTACACATTTTCGTGGTTTTATCCATCTTTGTTTCATTGTCATGGTGTAGATGGACATGCAGAATTATTTAGGATTAGAAGATACAGTAGCATTTGCTTATGATGTTGGCTTTATGCAATGACAGCATGAGGAAAAGTAACAGAGACTGTGAAGATCCAGTCTTCTGTCTGCAGAAATCACAAATGGACATATTTGGGAGCCTGAAGAAAGAAGTCCTTGTGCTGGTGTTGGTGTGCTTACTAGTGAACGGTGTAGTCTCACAAATTAATGAGGGGCCAGAGGAGATCTACGTTATCCTTACCTGCGAGGAAAGGAAGCACCAGAGGGAAGGGCTGCTTGTTTTCTTTGCATTTTGCAAATACAGTACACGGGAGCCTTAGGGATCCACGCTGTGTGATAAGTGCCTACTAATCCCCGCCAGCCATGCATAGCTGTATCAAAGAGGATATTACCCTAGTGAAGGAATCAACATCTGGCCAGGAAGCTGCTTATCTCTTACCGTTGGCACATGATCTTCACGTAGGAATACCCATGTGCTTAGTAGTCATCCATACCACATGTTCAGTTCTCATTCTCCTCAAAAGTAAATAGCACAGGGGTGCCTGGAAGGCTCAGTCGGAGGAGCATGGGACTCTTGATCTCAGGGTCGTGAGTTCAAGCCCCAGGTTGGGTGTAAAGATTACTAAAAAAGGAAAAACTTAAAAAAAACAAAAACTAAATTAACATTGCAATGCACATTGATAGCAGGGTCAAACAACAGTAGAAAATGTAGGAAAGCAAAATCCGCAGGTGCAGATTTTAGCCTCTTTCACTTTGTTCTTTTGGTTCATTGTATTCCTCATCTGTTTTTGTTTGTTTCCCTTCCAAGTGGAAGAAGACACAGAAGAAAGTTCAAGATCAGGGAGAGAGTCTGTATCCACAGCCAGTGATCAGCCTTCACATTCTCTGGAGAGACACATGAATGGAAACCAAGAGAAAGGCGATAAGATGGATAGGAGAAAGGATAAAGCTGGCAAAGACAAAAAGAAAGACCGAGACAAGGAGAAGGACAAAATGAAAGCCAAGAAGGGAATGCTGAAGGGCTTGGGAGACATGTTCAGGTAAGTCTTTACCGACCCAGAGCAGATCATCCCTAGACATACTTAATCCAGAATTCCAGGAGCGCAGACTTGAAAACACTATCTTTGAGTTCAACCAGAAATGTTTTCTAATTTTCAGTCTTCGCCGTTGCACTTGTAATTTCTCAAGGATTTCACTTGAGTTATTTCAGACCGTTGTAGCAGCCTTAAAGATGTTTTCTTGCCAACCATGTAAATAACGGTGAGAGGAAGGAAGGACATGTCTTCATGTTAGCTGTGCATAGAGTAAAAGCCCCGTGGAGACAAAGGGCTATTAAAGCGGTGTTTGTTCTTTTGTGTGTGTGAACAATGGTTCATTATTTAAATTTAACATAGAGCTCAAGTTAGTGGTAGCATTTAAAGGTTCATTAATAACAAGTCTAATAAAAAATGTTACAGAGCTTCAATTAAGCTGTGTTGATTAATTTAATACTTATTACTTCAGTCTGTAAAGATTTCATTAAATGTAGTCTCTGGCTGTTTCCTGACAGTTGTTTTTGTGTCCCTAAATTATACTCCAGGATTACTTAGCATATCGTTTTTTACAAATCATTGCTCCACAGTAAAAGTGACAAGTTGTTCAGAAGTTGCACTGAAACTCTCCCATAAATGTTCATCTTAGGTGATTTATAATATTCAGGCATTTAATGTTAAATATAAAGATTGCTCGATTGTTCCATAAATTAAACCCCTAAACATATCAAGATCATGGTTTCAAATTGAAAACATACAGCATAGTCACTTGACTCTTCAAAACGTAGTTACCCTGTATTAGGAATCCCTTCCTTTTAACTTTTTTTAAATTGCAAAATATGAACAAGCGTTTTTATTTTCATGGAATTTCTTGATTTATGATCCTCAGGTTGACCTCAATAACTCAGAGAGTTAAAGATATGTCAGGCCTGCAAAGTTGAGGACTCGGGGCACAGCCGACAGGCCACACAGTGCAACAGATGTGCTCTGTACATATCTGAATAAGTTGAGTGCACAGAAGAAGTATACTATAGACCTAGATAAAACAAAGCCTGGTCTATTAGCGGCATTAGCTTTCATTTAAATATGAAGGGATTTCCATCTCTGATGCTTTAGAGCATTGGGATTTTCCTAGTTTGACATTAGAGTTTTTCTTGTTTATATACTCCCAAATGCTTTTTTCAGTCGATTTCGCCTTTCTTCATTATATGCCGTGTCCAGGAACACCTATGGGATGAAACTTCCCTAATGTCCACTTTATTTCAGTTTCTGTGTTAGCCAGAGGCTTTTCTCTCTGTCTATGTAGATGGGCAGTGCATAAGCTGGCACTTGGTTACACATGACGTAAGGCCTTTGCCCATCAGTTAAAATTTAAGGACTATGTACTGCTGTCTTCTTTAAATTAGAGAATACGAGATGGGAGGATATCTTCCCTAGACTTAACACATTCAACCGGTAGTACAGTCTTGTGTCCAGGTGCCCTCCTGGAGTCACATTGAAAGTCAACGGGCTGTTAGTTTTCCCCCTTTGTCGGCCAACTTTTATCTGGCAGATACAGTGCTCTCTCCTTCTCATGGACTAAAAAAAAAATAAGCAACGTTCTGGTGTGTTTTTTTATAAAATATGTTATAAATTATTTTCCTTATAAATTTTTTTCTGTAATTTACAGCTCCAGAATAAGAGAGGATTTATGGTAGAGTTGTTCCTTTGGGGGTCAGAAGAGTGGACAGTGTGGGGTCCACGGGAACATGTATGTTTCAGAGGGATGCCAAATTGTAACCCGGCAAGCACCTTGTTGCTAAAAGTTCTGTAAAATACCACATGATGTTTTCTCTAGACAGATTCTATAGATTATATCTGCATCTTTTAGTGAAAGCCAGCTTTGTGAAAATTCTAATTTCAAAGGCCTGCGTGTTTTTGAAAACTAACTTCCATGTTTAGGTGTAGGGGCCAAAGGTTCTGTGTGTGTTTTTTTTTTTCCCCCTAAAAAATGAGCTTGTATTCTCCCAGTGTTTGAGAATAGCTATTAAAGAAAATCACTGACGTTCACACTTTTTTGGGAATATAGCATCAGTGGTTTGCTAGAATTAGCCTACGTTGGCTTCTGAGAGCAGGTTGCTCCATGTTTAGACATGTAACCCAACGATTGTTAAACATGGCCATTATAAAAATTAAGTCCATTTTATAAAATCAAAAACAGTACTCAAAATTTACCAGTTCCTGATATTTTATCGTATTTTACCAAGATCTCTGCTTTTGAGGTTATTTACCCCTCTCTCATCAGCACGTGCGGACATGTTACGAGGGTGGGCAGACATATTATGAGGGTGGGCAAACACAGCTCTCGCCAGCTCTACCTTTCAAACATGTGCTGCTGGATGAGTATGAGCCGTGTTGGGAGAGCTTAGACCATGGAAGTGTCTGAGTTCCACAAAACAGAGCTGCTTCCCCTAGGAGAACGACATGTCACCAAGTGAAGAATGTAAATCTCTCTTCAGCAGAGTCTCGGTATCTTGTCTAGTTTTCTTGAGTGTGGCTGTCTTCCATCTGGGTGCAGACCCCTGGCTCAGCCCTTTGGGAAATTGTCGAAGCTTACCAAGCACTTCTCCTTGAAAACGATCTGAGAATAATTTATTAAACATAAAATACACTTTTTGTCTGATTGACTCTTGGCTCTTAATCCTTCCTTCACACCATTATTTTATGTTCTTCATATTGGAGAAGACTCTTATTAAAGTGTTGTTAGATTTTTCAAAACATTTCGTAACTACCTCGCATTCTGAATCTCACTGTTTGAGACCAGTCCAGTCTCAGGTTGCTTCTTTTATGTTTTCTTTTCTTTTCTTTTCTTTTTTATAATGTAGGGAATATAGTCCGATTTTAAAATTCATCTCTTCCCTTCTATTTGTGTTCTTATGGAGAAGAACATGTGATTTCCTTAGCAGTGTTGCTTTTAAATAGCTTAATCAAAATGTGTATGTGCATATACATTCTTAGATCAGTTTGTAAGGAGTTCGAATGAGGCTGCCCAACGGAGACCTGAAGTACGAACCAAGGATGTGTGTGTGTCTGTGTGCAAGCGTGTGCATTTGTGCGTGTGTTTTTATGATTTTGTTTCTGTGTTTTGTTTCAGGTAACAGAAAGATAAAGCTAAGGGTCCGGGCATTAGATATTGGTCTAGCTTTCTGGGCACATGAGCTTTTTCTATTTAGTCACTCAAGGAGGTAATAATAAGTTTTCCTTTAAAAACAGGCTCACAAGCTCTCCCTCCCACCATCTCCCTCCACAGCTCCCCACAAAACACATACACTCTCTTCCTACCCCTATAGATTGTGATTTGGGGTTCAGTTCATATGGACCCTGTTTTTTGTTTTATTTTGTTTTTAAAGATTTTATTTATTTATTTGACAGACAGAGATCACAAGTAGGCAGAGAGGCAGGCAGAGAGAGAGAGGAGAAAGCAGGCTCCCCAAGGAGCAGAGAGCCTGATGTGGGGCTCAATCCCAGGACCCTGGGATCATGACCTGAGCCGAAGGCAGAGGCTTTAACCCACTGAGCCACCCAGGTGCCCCCGACCCTGTTTTTAAAAGGGCACCAGAGGAAACCATGGCACCTTGCATAAGTATTTTTATTTATTGGTATAGTCAGAGGACATGGTTTTCTGTTTCACACATTGAATGGTAGTCACAAAGATGATTTAATTATTGATAAATAGCTCTAGGAGAAATTGCGTTGAGTCCTATGAATCACTTCTCTGTTTATAAATTATGGAGTATATGAAGTGCAAAAGCTGTCTTAATCTATAAGAAATCAAATAACAAATGTAAAGTGTTTCATGTTTGTATGAAATTCTCATTGTATATACTACATCTTCTTTTGCACATAAGGAACTCCTATTGCCTTAATTAAAATGGCTTTGTAGCTAAGAAACCAGAGTGCGCTTGCTAAATAGGTAAACATGACTTGTAAATGTAATCATTCTTTGTGCAAAGTGCAGAACAGAGGGAGGGTCTGGAATTTTGAGTCTTTGTTTATGTTTGATTCTCAGATGCTTGCCTATTCACATTTAATACTCCAAAATATTTTTGAGAATTCTGCAGTTGTATGGAATTGTCCCTAAAGAGGGAAGGAACTAAATCTGTCCTTTAGAAGGAGAGAGATCTATTATTTAATGTTTTAAATGCGTTCATGTTTGAAGGAAAGCAATAGCATTATTCAGTAACATACTTTTGCCTGGTGTCTGTCTTCAAACTGAAATAATCAATACGATAATAAAACCCTATATTAGGACAATAGTCTCCAGTAGTAAGTGTTGAAAAAATTACGTGTTGCCCTCCTTTTCAGTCCTGGAGTAAGTACAATTTGATATTGCTTTGCCTAAAAGATTAGAATGGTTCTCTTTTTTTTTTTTTTTTAAGATTTTATTTATTTGACAGACAGAGATCACAAGTAGGCAGAGAGGCAGGCAGAGAGAGAGGGGGAAGCGGGCTCCCTGCTGAGCAGAGAGCCTGATGCGGGGCTGGATCCCAGGACCCTGGGATCATGACCTGAGCTGAAGGCAGAGGCTTTAACCCACTGAGCCACCCAGGCGCCCCTAGAATGGTTCTCTTTTGAATGTCGTAGAATTGTATCCACTCTCAAACTGAAGGTTTCTTAGAGGTGACCTCACTGTGCGCATCTTGGGTTCATTTTGTGCTTTTGTCCATATGTGACAGCTGAGAACCTATCACTATGGAGAGCTAAAGCAAAAGTAATGTTACATTATTACCATTAAAATTGAATCCTCCAATTACACTTAAAATGATTACCTGGGTCCCTGCAGCATTGTTTTATTTAGTTCTGTAAGAGGAAATAGGTAATTTAGTTTGAAACCTTGTTTGGTTGAAATCAGATACACTGCTATCTTTCCCCTTTTAGAATATGATAGTTTTCAGAACACAGTGAACATGATCAGATTTTAAGACTTAATGTTGTAGCTTGGATTACACTCTTTAGGCTTTGAGAGAATAACAAACAGGAATGACTGTTGCTTCCCTTACCTGTACTTACTAACTGTGTGTCTGTACCGTGTTTCTCATTTAGCCTTGCCAAACTGAAGCCTGAGAAGAGATGAACAACAAACCAGATTCAAAAAGGTCTTGAGAAGCACATATTTGCACAGTTGATTTTTAAAACAAACAATAAATTTACTTTCAATGAAGTCTTAGTGGCTGTTGACGAATTTTGTTTACGACATCAGCAGTTTCGATGGTTTGGTAATTTCCATATTAATCAATTTGGAACTTTTTCATCTTGATTTTGAGCTTGGGGGTTTAAATTACTGCTTGAAAAGGCAGAGAAGTGTTTTTTCCTATCATTTTTATTAGCCCCTTTTTCATAGTGGAAAACCATAGTCTAGCTGCTGGCGTATTCAGAAATCATCAGCACACATCAGTCCGATGTTAGAATCTGCTTTCGAGACGATGTAACGTACCCGTTTGGTTTGTGTGACACGGTGGCTGAGGACACAGGCAGGTGGCAGGGAGGCCTGTGGGGTGGGGCTGTCACCCACCACTTGGTAACCAAATCTGCAGGTTTGCAAGATACTTTTGAACAAAGTTGAGTCCCTTCATAGGTTACAGGGCTCAGACAAAAGATGGGGGTTAGGAAAAGAGATGTCTGTGCTTGGGGGCGTGGCTGACCCAGCAGGTCCTTCCTGGGAAAAAGTAGAGCCACTCTAGCAAATAGTAATTCTGAGGTTTGCTGAGACCACAGGGAGTTAAGAGCACATACCCTTTTATAACAGTGTTTCTGGAAAGATTCTGCCTGACCACGTGTTGTAATCACTACTCTCTGAATGTACGGGTGGGTCTCAGCCTGTCCTTCCTTTAGGAGGAAGCCTTCTGCTTAGAAGAAGCCTTAACTCACCATCTCTCCATTCTATGCGTCAGAATTGCCGGCAGGACTCCCATGTAGTCAGCTTCATTCCCCAAGAATGTTGGAATCGTATCACTCTTGAAAATAAATGCGATGATGAAACAGAGAACCATTTCATAAAGGGTGTCCTGGAGCTGGGTTGTGCACCTGTGAGAACGGAACTCCGCCCGCCCCTGCCAGGCAACAGCCCTGACCGGGATCCCAGGAAGGAGGCTCCCATAAGCCTGTTTATTTGTTGATGTCGGAAATAGTGGGACTTGTAGATTTTTATAGCTCAGGCCTAATTGCCCTGTGGGTGAATGTGACCGGTTGCACCCTGGTAACGTTAAATGGCACTCGGTCTAAGCTGCTGCTGATTTAGGGAATGCAGTAAAGATAACATCTGTGGGAAAGTCTGACCATCTGCATGAAGGATAGGCACAGTACTTCCTAACAGAAAAGAAAGGACTTCAGAGATCTTCAGGTTTCTCCTTTGTGAGCTGGACAGAGACCAGCCCCGTTGTGTGAGTACACACGCGGGGGAGGATCCCTCGGAGTAAGTTTCAAATCTGTGCAACCGAGGACTTCACGTTTGCTTCTAATTCGAATGGAGATGAGGTTCCCGTTTTCAACGCAGGAAAATTAAGTGTCAGGCTGACCTGTTAGCAAAGGCAAGTTCGAGGGTAGCTGATAATCATATTCTTTTCGAATTCTTCTCTTTCTTGTTAGCAGTTTTAAATAGAGAGCCCCTGACATCTACAGCGCGGAAGCTGACTGCGAGGAAGCCAGGGGAGGCACAAAGCATGACGGCGAGGCCTTTCTAAGACCTTTCCTGACGCTCCTTAACGCTGCCTTTGCAGAGACCTGCGGCATGAATCTAGAATGCCCCTGTCAAGGATGACACCTACTTTATAGTCTCTGTAAAGCAAACCTTTTCGTAAAAGAAATTTTTGACAGTTCTGAGATGCTAAGTCAATTTCAATTCCAGACGGTGTAGAAAATGGAATCTTTTCTGCAATTGATGTGAAAATTGAAGGCTAGTGACTATTCACTCTCTAATAACACAGGGTAAATAAATACGATCACACCATTGGAAAATGTCCTGGAAGACAGGCCAGGCTAATGACATTTACCACAACATGTATTGGGAATATTCTCTCTGAATGTTTTTATTTGTTACCATTAGAGGTTCTGTATCTTTCACATTAAATATATTGGATCCAAGTACCTGGTATTCCTAAATATATTTTTATCAAGCCACAAATTATTACATAAAGGTAATTGATTCTTGCAGATAGGCTTTTAAAGAATTCCCTGGCGAAGTGACCGCTTACATAATTGAGTGTTGGATGGTTTTCTTTTGACCTGTTTAATAATAGCCAATTTAGAGACAAAAGACCAAAATTGGATTAAATTTCATATCCTAGTGAAATGACCGTGTCTCCCGTTAACCTTTCCACTTCTCTGTTTTTAGCATGGATGAGATTGAAGGTAGGGCCAGGACACGTCAGGAAGGCCTGCCCTTCTCCACCAGATCATTCCCTTTGTCCTACGCTGTGCTGTTACTTCTCTAGCTTAGATGAAAGTCTGTCTTAACCTCCCTTCCCTTTCAACTGCGACCTCGTTTTCTCTCCTACGCATCCCAACACTTACCCTTTGATCAATTAGTATTTGTCCTCTTCATTTCTCCTGTTCTATCTGAAACTGCCTTTGGTGACACCTCATGCCCCTGGGCTCTACAGCCTGTTCCCGTGCAGGTTACCAGGGACCTCTTCACGGGGCGGTGTTCCCTGTGCCCCCTCAGCTCGCCTGGGTGGGCCCGTAGCACTTGGCATGTTGACAGTTGCGCTTCTTCGAGATCAGCCTCGCCGGGGTCTCTGCCTTCCATTCTAGCCTCTCAGTTCCATCTCCCTTTTCAGTCCCATGCCATGCTCTGTCCTTCAGGTAGTGGAGCTCCCCCTCCCCCTCCCCCAGCTCAGTCCTCAGTGCTCTTCTCTTTTCCTCTTCTCAGTAACACAGAGTTTTTCTGTTCTTGGGAAACAGCCTCTCGACTCTAAATACGGCCGGTGGGCAGATGACTCCCAGATTCACATCTCCCACCTGGGCATCTTCTTCCAACTCTAGATTTGTAGGTCCTCCGTCCTCTTCCCACACTGACTTGAATGTCGACACTTAATGTGCTTCCAGCTCAGTGCTGGGTACTGCTTCCCTCTTCTTCTCCCTTCTACCTTCTTCTTCTTTTGTTTCCTTCTTCTTCTTCAAATTATTTTTTTGAGAGAGAGCACGCACGTACACACAAGCAGGGAGAGGCAGGGTTAAGGGGGAAGCAGGCTCCCCGCTGAGCAGGGAGCCCGATGTGAGGCTCCATCCCAGGACCCTGGGATCATGACCTGAGCCAAAGGCAGAGGCTTAACCAGCTGAGCCAGCCAGGGACCCCTATTTCTTCCCTTATTAGATAATGGCAACTCCGTTTTTTTTGTTTGTTTGTTTTTCAGTTGGTTAGGTCCAAAACCTTCAAGTGATCCTTGACTCTTACATTTTCCTTACATTCCACATCCAGTTTATTGATGTACAAAAGCAAAGGTCCACGTGGTTTATAAATTCTGTAACGCCCTGGTACTTTTCCGTACCCCCCGTCCTCCGCCTCCCGGATGTCAGCAGTAATCCTCCAACCGCCCTTCCTGTTCCCACCTTGCCTCCACTGAGTACCTTCTGAACACTGCACTAGAAGTCATGTCCTTTCCCTCCTCTGTTCAACCCCCAGCAGTCTTCCAAGGCATTCAGAGGAGAGGTTCAAGGGTCACCTGTGGGACACCTACGCCCACCCCACCCGCCCAGGACTTGCCTCCTACCCGTAGCCCCTCTGACCTCTTCTCCTCTTGCCTTTGCTAACTTCACTCTGGCTGCACTGGCCTCTCCTCCCGCACCTGCCAGGCCCACTAGAGCCTTTGTCCTCGCTTGTGTCTCTACCTGCAATCATCCGTTCTCAGATACCCACAGGTTCGTGAGGGTCAGCTTTTCAGGGGGTGCCTCTTCAGCCTCACCAAACAGCACTCCCTCTCACCGTGACCCTTCCTGTCCCACTTTTTGGCACCGCTTTTCTCCTCCGCATTCACCACTGCCTAACATAGGATGTATCACACTTGGTTTAACATTCGGTTGACAGTGGCAGGGATCGTTGACCTTGGCCCTTGCCCAGTGCGTCATCAGGGCCCAGTGAGTGACAGAGGTCAGGACGTCCGTATGCGGTCAGTGTCTCCTCCAGCTTCCCATGGCCCATCTCCTCCTTGGTGCCCAAGACGTCGCAGGCTGTGGAAGGAAGCTCTGCTTCTCGTGCATACTGCCAGAAGTGCCTTGGGATCCCCCCTCCTCAGAGCCGTGGGCAGCCGAGGACTCAAGAAAGCCCCCGTAAAAGGACTCCTGTCCGTGCAGCCCAGAGGGTTTAAATGCTCAGGCATAAGTCTCCTCCCTTCGTCCCGGAAGTGTGGTCCTCAGACCAGGAGCACGGCAGGGCCTGGGAGCCTGTCAGACATGCAGAATCCTAGGCCCCTCTCCAGACCCACTGACATCAGAACCTGCAGCTTTACAGCCCTAGAGATTTCTGTGCACACCTCGGGGGGAGAGGCTGTGCAGTCCCATTCTGCCTGCTCCTGGAGTTTGCCTGTGGGATTGAGCTCCCCTTGCCACAGTGGCAACAGGCTTGAGAACACTCCTTTTGGGCTGCTTTTCCTCCCTCCGCCCCATCATGTCTGCACTCCCCTGTCATTCCAGTAAACCACTGGCCTGAATCCTCGTCTCAGGATCGGCTGCGCTGAAATCCAGACCCAGATGTGTTTGTTGACTGAATGAATGAATACATCAAGTTCCCAGAGTAAGCAGTGACAGTGTAGGTGAGGAATTTCTACCTGGAGTAATTCTGCAGTTTATGACAAGCTGTCACACCGGGGCAGTGCTGGTGCATGCTCCCATCTTTGGAAGATGATGTCACTCCAAAGCGTGTCTGTGACTGACCAAGACAGTCCCCAGAGAGCAGGCCTTTTCACGCTCCATAGGTCTACATCATGTCCTTTGGTTTATTGTTCAAGTTACCGTTTTCCCTGCTCTTAGTAGCCATAAATGATTTAGGTATTCTCCATTACGTCAGACTTCTAAAGAAAGATACAATTTCCAAATTGAAATCCTTCATGCCAAGCAGGCCCCAACCTTCAGGCTTTGGGTCGTATCGCTGAGGGGTCACAGATTGAAGCAAGGAGTCAATATTGAAATTGCCCTATTAATGCCTTCCTAAGCCTTAAAATGTCAGGCTCAGCAGATGGTGCAAAATTCTGTCCCTAAAAGAAGTCGGAGCTTTGTTTTCCTTTTCACAAGCTTCCCCAGGCGGCAGAGAATGAGCTGGTGAAACTGCGCCCTCCCTTCTGAAGACCACACCCACTGCCTTCACGCCCGGGGCCTCTACAGGTGCCACCGCCCATAGATGGCGCCCTGGAGTTTTCCCCTTTTCTCTACCGCCCTGAAGGGAGGACACTTAGCTGAGTACCTGGGGCCTAGCCTCCTGAGGCCCGGGATAGTCCTGATTTTTTTTTTTTTTTAAGATTTTATTTATTTATTTGACAGAGATCACAAGTAGGGAGAGAGGCAGGCAGAGAGAGAGGGGGAAGCAGGCTCCCTGCCGAGCAGAGAGCCGGATGTGGGGCTCGATCCCAAGACCCTGAAGTCATGACCTGAGCCGAAGGCAGAGGCTTTAACCCAATGAGCCACCCAGACGCCCCTGGGATAGTCCTGATTCTTAAATGAGGTGTATCTTGGGGTAAAGATAGCCATACCTCCTTAGCTGTTCCTTCAATACCTTATTTAATATTTACATATTGTATATTATAACATCCATCTCTCCTGTGTTAAAAAGACTGTCATTCTAGTTTATGTAACACTTGCAGTCCTTATAAAAAAAGAATAAAAGAACAAGTTTACATTATTTGCCCAAACAGAGGAACAGGGACTTTGAAATGAACTGAACTGACACAAACTAACTGCATAACATCCCTACTGTCTGTATGAAGGCTTCTCTGTTTCTACTCTCCCAGTAATTTAGCGTGTTAACCATTATCACCTCTTGGCTCCCGTTTCTGATTTCGTTGGGTGACGTGCTGGTCATGAGGACTTCCCAAAGGAGAAAAGTCCTTCGGGATTCTCTCCTTGGATTGTGGAGAGACAATCCACAATTGTCTCTCCGGATTGTGCTTCTGCTGGTACGGTGGCAAGCATTTAGCATTCATTGCGTGTTGGTATTGATGGACGTCCACTAAGAACATTGTTGCAATGACTCATTTAATCCTTATAATAACCCTATAGGGTGGGTGCTCTTTCTAATCAGCTGTTAGAGGTAAAGAAAGTGAACACAAATGTTCAGGGGTTACTGATGACCAAGGTCACACAGGGGCCCCGTGGCAGAGTCACAGCAAATTTGAACACGGGTCTACCCCTAAGGCCATGTTCCTACCCACTCTACTAAACCAGCTGAACCTTCTTAGCCTCTTCCAACGTGTTGGGCTGCCGTGACTACCCGGATGAGAGCCAAGATGGCTAGCGGTTAATCACGTGACGTGCCGTTGCTATTGTGTGCTAGGAAAAAAGAGAGATCCCTGTCGCTACCTGGGAAGTGTGGAAGTTAGTATCTTTTGAGCCAGACTTTTAACTTTTGTTCCTATTTGATTTCTTAGCATCCTCTGTCTGTGGTCTTATCCCTCCCAAAATAATTCTTAAGGACTCAGGAGTTTTACTGTTAATTTAAAAATTACTGATTGCCATATCCCTTCCCCCATACCTGACCCTCAAACCCATCTATACAGTACCCTGAATACTAGCGATGATTAAAAAAAAAGAGAACAAAGGTTAGCTCTATGCCTGCTCTCTTCTTTCAAGATGGCTATTGAGTCCTATAAATGCTTTAAGTCCTTTCCCGTTTTTAACCTCCTTTTCCCCTTACTGTGTACCTTCTTGTACCTCAGATCTTGCTCAACGGCTGCTCTTCCTTTCATCTTCTGCTGTTAAAACAGTCATGAGGCTGTGTGTGTTCGCAGTCTTGATTTTCTCCGTGAATCTCCTGATGTTCCCTATCTTCCTGTTTTCACCCTTGCCCTGTCCGTGCCGCCTGGATTAGCAATCCTGCTGATCCTTGGACGTGCCCCAGAGACCACAGTTCGGCCTTAAGGGCTGTGCCCCTTGGAAGACCAGTGCAGCTCAGGGCTGCCTGCCTGTCTGGCACTGCTCATTGTGTCTGTCTGGATCCTCGTACCTGGCCAGGGCACCTTTCCACGGCTGCTTCAAGGGAAGTAATCTTTTCTCGAATTCCTGCTTTTATAACCACTTCCGTCATCAGGAAAGCATCCCAAGTTTACTTTGGAATTCCTAGAATTTCAGGTTTTCTTTTTTACTTCATCTTTTTAGGGTATAGGGTTAAAAACTTTTTTTTTTTTTGAGTAAGTGATAGTATCAATTTAATCTTAGTATAGGGTGATTCTGAAAGTTTAAGGAAGTAAACTTTGAACACACTCTAAGATAGTTATTCTAACAGGATGGACATTTTCCCTTGATGAACTTTCTAGAACAGAGCAACAGCCAGATGCTTAGAGCATAGCAGCAAAGCACTAATAATCATTTATGCAGGATGTTTTCTGCTACACACCTGAATTGTCCTAGCCAGACTGGGGAAAAGGGGATTGCCCTCAGATGAATTTAGTTTCCTGCATCTCAGCATTCAGGTACATACATTTGCAAATGAGCAGTAAATCTCCTGATGGGCAATCATATTTCAGCACTTAATGATAAGTATTCTATTAAAGACTAACTTTCACTGCTTCTTTGCACATTGGCTGGTGAGAGCCACAGATCTGGAGCCAAGGAAGTCTGCAGCCTGTGAAGTATGGCCTGATGCCTTCCATTTCCTCAATGGGTATTTCTGGCAGGAAGAGCCATTTTCCTGGTGGGGGCGAGTGTGGGCTCCTGGCCCTGATCACTGCTCCAAAGGACTGCTTCATTCTCCTACCATATCCACTCCTGCCTCACCCTACCAGTGGGAGCAGCCTGGACTCTGAGGCAGGCACAGAAAAACAAGCATCCACGTGCCTTGTGCAAAAAACAGCTGGGGCAGGCAATGACTTCTGAGCATTTTGCTGCTCACCTGGCAGAAACTCTTTCTGATGGTGAGCAAGTGGCTGGCTATGGAGTGGGTAGGATGTCTTAGTCATTTTCAGGTAAAGCCATTCCTAAGTACATTCGACACCTGTTCCCTGAGGGCCTGCTCTCTGCTGGGGACCATACTGGGGGCCAGGGATTCCCGTGTAACTCAGAGAAGACAGGCCCTGCCACAGTGGCCCTTTGGAGGGGCTGGGGGACTTAGAACAAGTGCGCCCGCCCACAGTAGGGGCCAGAGTCACCTCCCTCCAGAAGATGACATTAAAACTGAGATCCAAAAGATGTTTTCTCTTTTTCAAGGGTCTTCTGGGGGACAGGAGTATTTGGCATCGGTGGGATTCAGACTCTTGATAACGTTCCTCAGTAAGAAATATATTTTGCCTTGCAAGCCAGTGGACCCACACACACAAAGTCACTAAAACCAACATTTCCCGGGGTAAGACTGGCCCTTCCTCCATGCGCTGTGCTCTGATGTACTGGTGAGAGCCGGCTGAGCAGAATGGTGCAGAGGTTCCATCCCCTGGGGCCAAATCCCAGCTGTACACTCACCAGCCTTGCATTTGCAGCAAGTTAATGAAGCTCTTTGTGCTTCACTTTTCTTGCTTGTCAAGTATGCATAATAATGGTACCTGCCTCACCCCGTTGTTTGGAAGCTAAAATGAGTCACTGTATCCCAGGCACCTCAGAACCCCTCCTGCTACAAAGAAAGAAAGCGCTCTGTAAATGGTAGCTCTCGTGATGTTACTGTTATTATGGTGTAACTCACTTGTTTGGAAACGCTAGAGGAGTCCTACCAAATTGATTTTACATTTTTAACAGGTTGCAACGCACAATCGAAAAATACTGTTTCGGTGCTGGAAGTCCTGTAGGTTTGCAGCGGGTGGGGAATGAGAGGCCATTCAAGAGAATGGCTTGATACATTGACATTTTTAAAGAAAATTAAAAGGACTGTAGCAACCGTGTGTGGGGGGAACTAAGGAGCTGGCCCAGAGCGTGGGGCCGGAAGCTCTGCAGGGCAGCTGTTGTGAAAATGGTGGCCAGCCACGGGGTGGCCACGGGGACAGAGATACGATGTGTATTTCTCAGGAGGCATCTAGGGGACCTAGGGATTTGATAGATATAAAAAATGAGAGAGAAAAAATAGTAAGAAATAATTCCTAAGGTTTGGGCCTGAGAAACTAGACTGATGGTGTCTACACTGATGGGAAACCCTGGAGGAACGTCCCTTCCGGAGGAGGAAGTGGGACCTGTTGAATCTGACTGGTTGATGCTTGTGTGCGAAATACCCCAGTGGACGTCACCAGGGAGCAGATGAGCAGGAGGGGCTGTGGAGATTAGGAAGTCGGAGACCAAAAAGGTGAAGGCCAACGTTCTGGGGACCCTTCAAATATTGGGGGGCAGCTTAGGGTGCAGAGTGGGGCCATGGAAGGTTTTGGTGACCGAGAGGCTGCAGCAGATAGAAAACCAGAAGATTATGATCGTTAAAGCCAAGGCAAGAGGGCGTCTTTAATTAATTAGAAGGATGTGGCCCACAGTGTTTCTGCTGAGAAGTCTGACGTACTCACGGGCCTGGCTGCATGGGAATTCTAGCATCATACGTGTCACTGACCAGTTTTGAATGGTTACCCATTTCAGGGTTTCTGTAGGATGGCAGTACACACAGAATCTCTGGATGCTAATGCTTGTTCCCAGTTAGGGATATAATATATTAATTCCTGTTGTAAGATGCAAGCTTTTTTTTTCCCCAACATTCTCTACACAAACACAGAAACCTGTGATTTCTGTATTTTTGAGCAATAGAAATTACATTTTAAGTGACATATTCATCCCCATTGCAGACCTTCACAAAGAATTACAGAATTAGTATATGAGGGATTAATTTTAACAAATTTAATGATTGGTTTTGTTGACCATGAGATCCGATAGAATTTCTCATTCCCTCTCTCTGTGTTGTCTTTCCTCCTCTGTCTGTCTTGGCAGGTGTCTTACTGCTGAGTCTGTGACCAGAGTTGAGTGTGGATCAGGATGACACCAGCCGCTCTGAATTATAATAGGACCCGAGTTCAATTTTCTCTCCTGTTTACAAAACAATAGAAGTACTTAGTTCAGATAAATAGCTTGCTTCCTCACAGTTCCTGCTTTAAAATTACCTTTTTTTAAAATTTAATTTTATTTTTTCAGTGTTCCAAGATTCATTTTGAAACTTTTTTTTTTCAAATTGTGACATTTAACCATTATAACACATAATAGGAGTCCTCACTCTATACTTATGTACATCTCAGACTGTTTCGCAGGATGTATTTTCTCAAGATTCGTGAGTTGCTTCCATTCCCGTGGCTTCTAAAAAAGAACAAACCGATTTTACCATTTACAGATATCTTTGTGTTTCAAGGCAACCGTGTTCATCTTTTATGTTCTATCTAAGGGGATATAAAGTTTGGGATATAGTCAAACTATTAATGCTTTATGTAAACTATTGAAATTGGTATATTGAGCGTGTGCCCATTATTTTTAGTTTGTCACCTTTTCTGCAGGGATCCTAGCTGTGCACTGCCTATCTGCATTATTTAAAAAAAAAATGTTTATTATTTTTTTACAGGTGTTTTTAATATCATGAATCATTCTGTATATTATGTACTTTATAGTCATGGTTGCATTCTAAAACATTTCCACTAGGTTTCTTTCTGGAAATATATTTCCCATGAAAATAGAGAATTATGTGTATTTCCTGCTGTGACACGATTTTGATTTCTTTTATATTTTCAATAATAAAATACTATAAGCTAAGTATCATTTTTTAAAAAGTAGAAAACGTAACTAGTTAGCTGTTGTTTGGTCATAGGTACCATTGCAGTCTTTAAATTATTTACTACTACGATTTTAGATCTGCCTTCACAATGTTCATGAACAAATAGAAAAAAGTGTATATAACATTTTCCCTATGGAGTTCTTTTTTTGGAAAGGTCGCATATTTAAATATAGTTTTATCCATGCGGGTCTTATTATCTATACTGTCAAAATTCCATGCTTTTACTCTTACGAGTAGACCCCTCTCTATGGAGTCTAGCAGAATTCCTTTGAATGTTATTTTTCTTGTGAGATGGAAGTTAGGTAATTCACTAAAGCAGAATTTTCATACTATTTCCAGGTAGTCTGGTCAGCCACGGGAAATCCCCCTTTCATTTAGAAGTGTCCTCCATACTGTGTATATAGTGCGGCTGACAGGCAGCCAACTAAGTTAGAAAGAAACACTTATTAGCGGCCAAGGTAATAGAAAGCGTGTGAGGGAGTCTCTAGTCACCAACTGTCGAATATCCAAATAGCATCAGGAACAATGAGGAGAAAATGAAAATCATTTCTGACTCATGGAATGTTGTTTTCTTCTCGATTTCATACTGAAAGTCTTTCAGCTGGAATTGCAGGGTTGGCCGAAAGAGATGAGGCTTTGTGCGGGTGGTTATTTTCAGTTGTCTCCATTAATTCTACTGTAGTCTTGGAAGGCTGCTGGCTCCCTCCCCCCCACCTCGGCCACCTTGGGTTAACCTTGACGGTGACATCCCTAAGAGTAGATTAGTTGCTGGGAACCGTGGGCCTGAAGAGTGAGGTACTGACGGGAGAGTGGGATCATTTACAGAGATGCTTCAAAGAACGTATTTTTCTTTTCTGTTTGGAAAGCCAAATATATGAAAGGGAACTGTCTTTCTTGCCTTCTTATCTCCATGCCTTTATCTGGGACCAATTGGTTTGGTTGCAGCACAGACCCAAGGAACTGTTGTTTAAATGAGACAAGGCTTATTTGTCTCTAATTTATACGAAGTCTGGAGAAAGGCAGTCCAGGGCTTGTGTGCTAGGCCCAGAGTGTCAGCAGTGTCACCCCCCTCTGCTCATTCAGCTATCCTCACTACATGTGTCTTTATTTTTTTAATTGTGCTAAAACAGCCATGATGTTTACCATCTTAACCATGTTTAAGTGTGCTGTTCAGGGGCATTAACATTCACGTTGCCGTGTGACTGTCACTACCGTCTGCCCCAGAACTCTCTTTCTCTCACACACCCTGACACTATGTGTCCTCTAAACACCAAACCCATTTCTCCGTCCCCCACCCATAACCACCACGGTTCTGTTTTCTGTCTCTCTGAACTTGACCATTCTAGATACTTCCAACAGTAGTTATGTCACTGGCCTATTTCGTTGAGCATAACGTCCTCCAGATCCATCGTGCTGTAACCTGTGACAGGATTTCCTTCCTTTTTAAGGCTGAATAATATTCCACTCTACTTATAGCTCACATTTTTGTTTATCTGTTCATCCGTCAACAGACAGTTTGCATCCATCTTTTAGCTTGTGTGAGTCGTGTCACGATGAACACGAGTGTCTTAAACATGTATTTCTACCCTCGTGGTCACTTCATGGTTACAGCTCCAGCCATCTTGTCAGAATTCTAAGCAAGAAGCATCAGGAAGGGGGAAAGGGAACTTTCAGCGGAATCGGCCGCCTTTCTACAGATCATTCCCAGAAGTCCCATATCAATTTCTATGAGCCAGAATTTAACAATAAAAGTAATGATAAAACAGTTAGTACTTATGGAGAGTTTATTTGTGTCAGTGCAGAGTGCACGTATAATTCACTGAATTCTCATGTAAACCCATGAGGGTGGTTGCATTTTACTAAAGAGGAAATTGAGGCTCAGAGAGGCTCAGCGAGTTGTCCAACCCGAGTGAGTCGTATGGCTGTGCGTCATATAGCTAGTCAGGCAAAGCTGGGATGTTGACCCAGAAATCTGGCTCCAGTGTTTACACTCCTGACTGTCTTCTGCAGTCTTCTGTTCCTGTTCTCAAAGGTGGCTGGGCAAAGTAGCTTGATCCCAGGGAGGCACATTTCCTCGCCCTACCAAATCAGGGGTCCACTTCTGAGGAGGTTAAGGAGAAGGGGATACCTGACATCCAGGAGCTGCTATGGGAGTCTGCGCTGGGAGCCACCTTTCTGAGTCACTGTTTCTGAAGACGGGTGGAGTCAGGCCTCCGAGATTGTAGCTGCTTTATAGCTCTGGGCTGCCGTTCGCCCTCATTCTACCCTGCTGGCCAAGACCTGCCATGAATGGCCAGAGCATTTTGGCTTAACCAGAAAGACAAGGTGTGGGCCACAAATACTGGAGAGCCTTATTATATGCACCTCTTGAAATGGTCGTTGTCTTCCCAGCTTAGCCTAGAGGATCCACATTGACATGGAGGAAGGAAGGAATATATAGATATTTTTGTTAGAAAATCATATCTATTATTTAATTGAGTGATTTCTGCCTTCAGAGTGCTACATGCTTTAGAACATGATTACATTTCATCTTTGCTACTATTTTTTATAGATAGTATTTTTATTATTTAATAGTGCCAACTGTCATATATCAAGTAACCTATGTCTTTCTGATTTTGGAATACAGGCTCTTCATCAGTGTCCTCATGTTGATGATACTGACTGTGGTGCCTTTTTAACTTGACTGGTTTTTATGGATATATTCCCTAATATATTCTTGGGTTACAGCATGCTAGATCTTACCTTCTGGGACTTAGAGTGTCATCTGCATTCAATCTTAACCATCTCAGTAGAAGGAGTTTCCTTCTTTAGTGTTTAGAAAGTAATCCTGAAACAAATGGGGGCACTTGGGGGGTGAGGATTTACCTTTTACTATCCTAGGAGTCCTCTTTTTATTCTTTGTAAATAATGAAGATACCACATTGAGCTTTGTTGTTTATCTGAAACCCTGGCCCAGTGGTCCTCAGGCCCCAGGGTTTTGCCCTCAGGGCTTCTGGCAGTGACTCCTTGGTTGTCATCCACGGGGAGGAGTGCTAGCGGCAGGTACAGTTAGAGGCCACGGATGCTGCTGAAGGTCCCATGATGCACAAGAGAGCCCCCTCCCCCACCCCATGCAGCCCACTGCCCAGGATTGTCTGGGTCAAAATTTCAAGAATGCCAAGGTTGGAAAAACATTGCCCCTGCTCAGTCCCAGCCTCTATGTGACATGTCCTTGCATTGTTGATTTTCAGACAAGCTACCCAAATGCTTCTGTGTCTTATGTCAAGTTGTCCTTGGATCCCCCTTGAGCAGCTCACTTGAGTTATTCTGTGGGGGGGGAACCCTACCCCGTGCATGTTGGTGGGTGCTTAAGAATTAGAATTACACTGGAAATGTTCAAGTATGTTGCAGTCGATCTGGTGTTTCACCCTCAAAGGTGCTTACGTAGTGATCTTCCTTAAAGTTTATATTTAATATGATCTCAGTGTCCTAAATAAAGATTTTACTTCATGAGTGACCAGTATATAAAATAACATGAGGAACCTAAGAGGCATTCAGAGAGGCTGAGGTCAGTCTAAGGGGAGATGAGGATTCTGTGGTAGAAAGAATCGGAGTGTGGATTTGAAGCTCTGTCTTCCCAGCCCGGTCCCACCGCGCACTGCCTCACCCGGCCATCTCGGGCTCCCGTCCACACGTCTCCCTCTTGTGTTCTTCTAAGAACTAAATGAAAGAATGTGGATGGAAAGCTTTTTGGAATTGTAAGGTGCTGTACATCTGTCAGCTCGTGTTAAGTTCTTTTCTCATGGGCTTTCTTCCCTTAGATTATTTCTTCCTGCATTAGTTTCTTAGTTTGTAGATAGGTATGTTGAGTGCCTTTGCTAAAAAGGATGTAAGGGTTATCTTGATCATTTGGGGTAGAAGTCTACCTATATATATATTATATACTATCCTCAATAAAGTGACATTTGCTAATACCACCTGATTGTACACACTCATTTCGGCCTGACAGTTTCAAGCTTCAGCCAAGGAAAAGCAGCATAATGATCTCCCATCAAAGCAACCGTCACTGGGGAGACTTGAGAATTTAAACTGAGACCCGTGGGCTTGGCTCTGGTTCCAGGACGGTTTCTTGGACAAACAGGGTGCGCGCTCGCCGAGCTCTGCTTTTTTGGCCCACGCCTGCCGGGGAGCCGGTGGGGCCGCAGACCACACAGCAGGTCGGGCAGATGAGACCGTGCTGGGGAGATGGAAATCAGCTGGGAGGAGAGGAATTCCAGGCCAGTGCGCAAATCAACAAGTTCTATATTTAAACGCTTGTTGAACTATTTTGTCAAATAAGGAAAAATGTGGTGGTTTGCCATTTGTCACATCTCATGTTCCCTGTTCCACGGGGGCTGTGATGATTGGAGATGAGACAGTAAACACGTCTCCCTACTCTGAGGCCTTGTCGCTGGAAACCCCGAGCCATCCAGATTTCAGACCCTTCCTAGCAGCTGCGCTCTGAGCCACAGTTGAGTCATAACTCTGAGGCGGTCCTGTGCATCTGGGTGGAGTGAATCACAGTGTGGAAGAGGAGAGGAGCTTTTCTAGAAAACGGCCATGGCCATTCTCCCCTGTCACCCGGCCCTCATCTGTGTGTGTGGAACTCACCAGGACCAAGGCGTGCTGCAGGAACTCCGACTCTACCCAGATGTGTGACCATGAGGCCTTTGTTCCTTGAGCGGATGGTGGGACCCAGGGAGGCCCGGGCAGCCAGTGGCCTCCAGCTCACACCCCAAAGAACCCTTTGTTGAGCCTTCTCAAGCGTGTCAGCTCCCTACTATTAAATCTGAATATGCAAAAGATAAAAAATGAAAGTCGGTGCCTCTTAATTTACTCTGTAGAGAGCGTTCTCTAAGAAATGAGAATCAACAGAAATTGTTTCTTCTCATCAACAGAAAAAAGTGCTGACTGACACCTTAACTTTACAGATAATGAGATCTTTGGGGAAGTTTTAATCTTTCAAAGTTTCCAGGAGCTATACAAAAGGTCTCTCCCCTTCCCATCCTCCAGTCATCAATGATCATATTTTCTTTGTCACTTCCCTTGCTCTGTAAACACAGTACAGAACATATTTGAGAGGGGTTCTGCTCTATCTGTAACTAAATATCTCCTATCAGTAGTTAAAACTTGGACTTTGACTTGCAGTGCGTATTTAATGGAGGGTAAATATTTCCAGCTCAAAAAAGATATTCCTAAAGTGTACATGTGTTTGCATTGCCACAGAAACATTTATAACCTGGATGCCAATTTGAGTATCAGGCAGATGACAATGGAAATTATTAGGATTATCTCTGGTGCTAAATACTTCCGATTCTTTGTCCTAATAGGAAAAAAGGTGTAAAGTAACCTGTCTTTCTACCTTTTACTTTTTATGTTTCTCAAGTGCCCTTTTGAATAGATGTGTTTCTTGACTTAGGTCTCATTAGCATTTCTTATAGGGACTGCCTTTGGGGCAGTACCACTTGCTAAATTGTTCTGATGCTTTAAGAAAAGGAAAACCATGGTAACCAGATGTAGGGTATGATTATTTGCCTCTGACCTGGCAAAGTGTTGGATTTAACAAAAGAAGCTTAATAGAAATGTTCAAATTGACCCTTCTCATCACTTGGGCTGCTCAGAGCTCAATCAATCTCTCATTATTATCCGAGTTTTTCTAGCAAAGGCAGCAGTGATAGTATTTTTCATAATCACTTCTTGAGCCAAATGTAATTTGCAATTTGGAGTATTGTATTATGAAACAATAATGCATTAAAAGGAACAGTGCAAGAATTAGGAGTATAGTAGTAAAGAAAGGATCCAGAGAAGTAGTTGTGTGAAAGGCACTCCCAGAATCATTAGAAGTGGACATGACTGATTTCAATGCCAAATTAAGCATTTATAAAAAACAACAACAACAACAAAAAAACAGAATTATGTGTTGTTTTTATTATGTTTAGGTGTGTGTGTTTATTTTATATATGCTATATATACATCATTTATTATAAAGTCAGTGTAGTTAAAGGGGAAACAAAAAAATATACTTTTCATATTATTTGTCATCTGCATGTTTGGTGTTATGGGGTTTGTGTGGTTTGATTACCTGTGTGGGTATATGTTGAAAAAAAATAAGGTGTATTAAGCCTTATAAAAATCTTGTATGGAACAGTAATTACTAATTGACCCCATTTGACAAAGGGAACTTATTTGCTACAGAAAATGTCAGGTAGTCCATGAACTAGCTGATGCCTGAAAAGCTTTAACATCATAATTAAGATATACTTCCACTCATCTCTGACATTTTCCTTGAATGGCTCTTAGTACAGATTATAAATATTATTTCAGAGTTATTTATGTATTTATCTTGTGTTTTGAAGGATTACTGTGTCTGCTTGGTTTTTTTTTTTTTTCTCTTAAGTCTTTCTATCTAGGTCCTGTGGTTGTGTGTGTGTGTGTTTGTGTGTTTGGGTTTGGTGTTGTTTTTAAGATATTTGGGATTTACAGTGATGTTTGTAAAATTAATATTGATAATGTGCCGGGTTCAGTTTCTTTACTGTTGTTTTAATGTTTCCTTGTTCCATACATATCCTTCCAGGACTCGTGAAGTGTTGGGTTACTAGGCATATCAGTGCCTCCTTGATTAGATAACACAGGCTATGCCAAGGGAAGAGTGCACTTATAAGGACACTTAATGGGCATCCTGAAAAGGGTGTGTTGTCCATTAAGGGTTCATATACTACATGTCTAAAGGCTGTTCTAGCTTGGTTAAATAGAAGCTATATTTTCTTTTAAAAAAAAAAAGTTCTTTTTTCTTTTCTGGATGTCAAGCAACTCAAATTTATTTTATTAAATCTGATCAGACTAGCACTGATGAAAACTGTACACAATCAAATAATGGTTCTCAAGTTTGTGAATTTCCTTCTAAAGAGAACCCCTGCTAAACTCCGCCAAGTTAAAACGGCATCCCATTTTATAAAAGCACTATCAAGTTGTCATGTACCCTTTCTAAGCCTCCGTTCTCATCATTGTTGATTACCAGGTTTGGTTTTGTTTTTTTTTTTTTTTTTTTTTTTTTGCCTAAATAGAAGCTTTCTGCTTTTCATAATCAGCCTTCTCTTCCCTGATTCATCCAGCATTGCCACAATCTACTGCTGAGCAAATCAGTGCACGATCATGGTAGCGAGTTCTTAAAATGTCACTAAAATATGTGAGATCCTGTATGGGAAGGACATGTTAGAAGTGACTTGTTTTTTTACTTATTTATAAAATGGAGGCTGAGCCACAAAAAAAAAAAAAAAGATGGGGGGCGGCTAGCCAGAAACTATGAGTGCATTATTATAAAAGATAAATGCACTCGTTGAATTCGTGCTGTTTTACCCTTGGATTGGGTTTGGACAGTTTGACACGCTTCTGCTGTCCCCTGGCAGTATTTGCATATGTCAGTACAGACAATTTTGACTTGCGGAGTATCATTGTATTTAGAAATATTGGCAGTGTCCTAGCAATGGGTATGTGGGTCGTTTTTATGATCCTTTCCAATGTTGAGGATCAGTTCTTAACCTTGCGTCCAGATTCCTGGTCTTCACAGACAAGTTCCATGTGGGAACAATGTCCTTTGGACCTCACTGCTGCAGGAAATGCAAGATTTATCTCATTTATTTCCACAAAGATGGTTTAATCAGCTGCTCTGAGCATAAAAGAATAAGAGTGTTAGACTGTCTTTGGTTCCTCAAGTTTGTTTTTTTTCTTGGTTCCTCAAGTTTTTGAGGCTGGGTGTGGTGAAAAGAGTCTTGGGTCCGTCTTGGATAAAAAGAGTCTAATGTCCGGGTTTGCTACTTGCTCTATGGCCTGTGAAATCATTAAATCCCCTTGAGGTTTCCCCTAAAGAGGAGGATGATGGTAACACCCACCTCACAGGCGGTTGTGGAAATCAATGAGATAAAGTACATAATAAAAATTCAATAAATTTTACTTAAATGTAATTAAGTAATCAAAAGAGCATCCAACAGGTGTTCAATTATATGTCTCACTTAGGATTTACACGAAATGAACTTCATAGGTCTGGGAATTTCATTTTCTCTAGGAGTATCCAAGTTTAGACTCACTGAGATCTCTTAAACTACATATGAGGTGACCTGAACTCTGTTCCTAGCTTTCAGTGTGACTTTGGGCAGCTCTGCATACTTCTTGAGCCTCAGTTTCTTTGTTTGTCAAATATGGACATTGAATGCGGTGACCAATCTTTAGATTTTGATTTTCAGAAATGTGCACATATACCTTCTGTGCATATGGGTAAGAGTGCAGTAGAATATTCTATAAAGATATATAGCTAGATTTTTTTTCCAACTAAAATTTAGAACAGTTTAAGGCTTTAAGACAAAAATAAGTTCAATAGGGATGGCTGGGTGGCTCAGCCGGTTAAGCGTCTGCCTTCGGCTCAGGTCATGATCCCAGGGTCCTGGGTTTGAGTCCCATACCTGGCTCCTTGCTCAGTGGGGAGTCTGCTTCTCCCTTTGCCGGCTGCTCCTCCGGCTTGCATTCTCTCTCTCTGACAAATAAATAAAAATCTTAAAAAAAAAATAAGTTCATAATCGTGTTAGAGACCGTTGTGATGAATTGAAAGAACTTTGCTGCCAGCGACCGCAAGAATGTGGAAAAAGACTGAACCAGAATCAACTGAAAAGATTTTCTAGAGAAACTTGGATCAAAACCATTTAGGAAAAGAATGACACAAAAGGAAAATAGAGAAATAGTGTTAAAAGCTCGTGGTTTTGCTTTGATTTGGGTGAACAGAGTGTTCCTGAGGCATTTCAGAGAATTTGATAGAACATCAGAATAACACAGGACAGGGTTTTCAGTTTTGCTGTGGAGTCTCGAATCCAGATCATTGCACTGCTGGATCTCTCAAGGATCTTTAGGGCAAAGGGCAGCATTATCACAGCAGGCAGTGGTCGAGGACAGGTTAGTACAGTGGCTATACCAACTGTGTCTATGAGAAACACCGGGAAGATTCCAGAAAGAGATAATGAGTTCGCAGAGAAAGGAAGTGATTAAACCATGTGATGGTGCAAATATACAAAATACAGCATGGGGTATTGAGTTAAGTGCATGGTGGCCACTCCAGTGGAGAAGTTGGTGTTGGGGGAGGACGGGGCTTCTAGTCACTGACACTAAATTTGTATTTGAGCCATTTCAGTTCTCTCCCCCAGGCAAGCATCATCACTTAACCTACACATTGGTTAGGGTAAAAAGTAAGGTAAGTATTATAGCAAACCCTCCTTAGAAATGAAGACCTTGGTAATTGGCAGTGAGAAATACCAACCTTCTAGGTGACATTTCAGTGATTTTCTTTATTGAAGAAAATCTTACTTCAAAAATTATTCCTCAAAGCTTACAAGATAATTGGTGCTGGGTGTTCTGTTCATCTATTTTTAAGTATGGCAGAAGATTTTTAAGACTTCTACTATATCACATTTTCAAATACAATACTAGGAAGTTCCATTTATTACAAATCCAATTATATTTTTATTTTATTTATAGTAGGATGCTGTGTGTTCTATCACTCAGCAAAATTTTTTCTGAAGGTCTCTAATTTTAGTAGCAATATAATAGTAAGATATTTCACTATTATTTATACCGGAGAGAGAATTAGGTTAATTTACTAAAAGCTGAAATGATGGTTCAATAGCATGAAACTCTTACCAGTAAATTTTTAATGACAGTTCTTTCTATAGAAAACAACAGAATTTTGTTGTAGTCCTTTGTTATTCTTTTTTTTCCCTCTTTCCCCTTTCGTCAACAAATGCATGTTTTGCCCATTATTCTTTACTATAGTAATAAATATGGCCGATCTGGCAGACGGCAGTGATCTCATTTGTAACGCGTCATAGTGAAACCCATTTAGCAGATTACTTGGAGATTACTTTAGCTGAATGAAAACATTGCTGTATTCTTTTTGAAGAAAGCCATATGTTTAAGAAATGTTAGAATCAATTCTACTCTGGTAAGACAGGGCTCATCAGGCTGTATCTTATTGTGAAGGAGTCTTCGGTGGCTTGGCATTTTTTCCACAGTTCCTTCTTCAGGCAGCAGTATCTCTGATATTTTTCTCTATCAACTTTTTCTCAAGCTTTCTATTTTTCTTTTTGTCTCCATGCTTTTTTGTTTTGTTTTGTTTTTTGTTTTTGTCTTTCTTGAGAGAGAGAGAGAGAGCATGAGCAGGGGAAGAGACAAGGGGAAGGGAGAGAGAATCTCAAGCAGATGCCATGCTAAGCACAGGGTCTGTGTCTGGGCTGCACCCCAGGACCCTGAGATCATGGACCTGAGCTGAAATCAAGAGTCTGCCACTTAACTGACTGCATCACCCCACCACCCCCACGTCTGTGTGTTTCAAAGGTCATTTCCTTATGTTAATATATCCTAAGATATGATTAGCAAATTCTTCCTGGAGTGATAGGGTCCATGACTGCTTTCTAGTCTAGTGTCACACCCATTGGATGGTGGAGTTTTCTGTTTAAACATGTTGGGGGCTGGGGGGAAGGTTAGTCAGAAGGCCGTTCCAAAACTGATCCTTTGCTGGAAATGGGTTTGGACCTACCATTATTAGTACATGATTTTTTCAGCCCTGCTCTTCTTTGGAACATGACCCATTTGAAATTCATCCGTGGCTTTTAAAAGATAATAAAATAAATGTAGTTGATATCTTCCAAGTTTTAAGCAGCTTGGTATTAAATGATTGTCTTAATAGACTGATCACTGATTTTAGCTGTGAAACTGACTTTGAAAGTACATGTGTAGCTGAAAGTTTTCATGGACGTCCTGCCTCTTTGCAGGAAAAATTAAACAACTTTAAGAGAACACTACAATATATTGTCAATGAGAATGAATGAGGGCATAGCTACGCTCTTGTTCTTTTTACTCTCTAGAACAGTTGGTATATTTTTTTTCACCTATTGTCTTTATTTTATTCTGTCAAAAATTACCACTAAGGGATTAATTTTTACCCCAATTATAAAGTAATATGCTGTGCTTTTATAGTATGCCTTAAAGAAATCACATAATTTATTAACTAAGGCAGGCATTAAGGGAAATGTTCAAATGCTAACCTAGAAACATTTTATCTGTGCTTTCTTTGCTTTTTAATATATCAATCTTGAATTTATAATTTCAAAAGGAAAGCATACTGTAACAGTTTGATAATAAATTTACATATAGTAAAATAGTATATTTTATTCAGGGCTGGCCTAGGACGCTAATATTTTTAATATCAAATAAATGAGAAAAAAATTCACTTCTTAAATCTGAATCAGGATTCACTCTTTTTTATTCTTTTTAATCATGTGTATTTAAGATGAAACTTGAAAGTTAATAGATTGAGATCTAAAACAGAAACCTTTTCAGCTTTCAGGCTGAGATCATTAAAAAAAAGATCTAACATAGCTGATTAAAACTCTATGTTAGGTTTGGGACCAAAAATATCTTAACCGTTTTAAAACATGGCAAAGTCAACCACTCTCAGTTTTCCCTCATATTATTAACTCAAAGGAATGTTGTACATGATCTTCTTGTAAGATTAAACTGTACCTTTTGGTACAGATAGAGATACAATTGACTCTTAAAATACAGGGATTGGGGTTCCGATCCCATGTGCCTTTGAAAATCCATGGGTAACATTGGACTCCCAATAAACTTAATTACTAATAACCAACTGTTGACCTTACTGATAACATAAATAGTTGACTAACACAGATTTTATATATGTGTTATATATTGTATTCTTAGAATAAAGTAAGCTAGAGAAAAGAGAATGTTAAGAAAAACTTGAGGAAAAAAATACATTCACAGTACTGTACTATATTTATCAAAAAAAAAAAAAAACAAAAAACCACAAACCTGGGTATAAGTGGATCCATGTTGTTTAAGGGTCAACTGTGTATCTTGTGTTATGGTGTAGTGCTTCATAAATATGATACAGGTTTGAATGTATGTAATTTACAATGTGAACCAGCCCCTGCCTTTAAAGGCAAAACAAAACAAGTTTGCAACATTGTATCATTGGAGGGATATTTATGCACTGGAAAACTAAATGGTTAAAATTATTTACCTTTAGAAAGCCCTCATCTAAGTAAATATCATGTATAAGATTTGAACTTACACTTTTCTTGAAGTTGGAATTTAATATGTTTTCTATTTCCAGATGCCTCAGTATTGCAGAATTTTCAGGATGGGAATTCATGGAGGCTTTAAATACCATCTTACATGCTGATGATGCTCAGATTAAATTTTCCATCTCTGTCCTCTTTCCTGAACCCCCTGTAGATGCTTAATACATTTTTGTCAAATGAATGAACATTATGTTTTAGATGTTGGCTCCTACTGTGATGTATCAGTTTTTTATGTTCGCTTTTTCATTTGTTTATTAATTCATTCTATAAAGTCAGTCATTATGCCTAACTCTTAGGCATTATTGATATATTGACAAAAATAAAGGCAAGAGAAAGTTTTTATTTTTAATGCTTTGTGATTGTTTTAAAAACATAATGCATATTTTATCCCTTGTGGGAAGTGGTCAGATTCTGGGCCTAAGTTCTTAGGGAGTTTTTTTTTCCTCTTTTTCTTTTTTCCTTTTTGCAGTTGCAATGATCTTCCAATTTCTAAATACCATTGCAATTTAAGGGTAGATTTGCTTTATAGAAGTTAATTTTATAGACAGTTTTGAATGCTGTCTAATAATATACATAACTTTTAAAGGATGAGTGATAGTAGTTATTTTAACTTTTTTCTATTTTAACATTTTAAGAATGTTCTCCCTTCCTCATTTCTAAACCCCTTTGTAAACAGTGTTCCTTTAGTAAACGTGTAAGATATTCCCATGTACACTTCATGTATAAACCAGTATTTGAAATCAGATTTGTGTTAATAGAAGAAAGACCTGTGCTACCAACCAAGCCAAAAATTAAAATATCTTTTTCTCTTTTATATCAGTTTTGGACTACTGTTTATTTATTTATTTATTTAACTCTTCTTTTCAATGTGATTAATCGTTCAGCATAAGCTAGATCCCTACTTTATCCTCTGAAAGAAATACTTGATATATTTTATATACTCATGAATGCTTAGTTAAGTTACTGTCTATAAAAGGTTTTTTTTTTTTTTTTTTGAAATATCTGGTGACTAAATCACTAAAAGGAATATTATTTGAGGGTATGTAGCGCATGCATTCCAGGCAACATGGTCTCTTTTAGAGGAAAGCAACAGAGCAGGACCAAGAATTGACAGCAAATCTAGGCTCCTAAGATATTTCGGATGATGCCAGCATGGAGTATTAGTGTTTTCGCAGAGAGCCTCCAGCTCCGTGGCCATCTGTGAAAGTTTGTGTGGACCGGTTTTGAATCATGTTTGTTTTTGATCAGATACAGATTTCAAAGGCAAAGATGCAACATTCAGCAATTGCTTTCCATCAGATTTCGGAATAGCATTTGAGGAGAATGCCTTAAAGCTTTCAATTTAATAAGCTCAAAGCGTTGTAGCAGTGTAAATTATCCTTTGTACTTTAAACCTTGCAAACATGACCTTGTCAGTTTTTAAACTATGATGAATGTTTCCAATAAACCTGACTGTGAAAATAAGAATAGTTGTTTATGGAGAGATTATTAAGTAGATGATTGCGGATTACCATTCTTTAGTCATAAGAGCAACCCGTTCTAATGCAGATTTTTGGCCTCTAGCATTTGAAGTATTTAGCCCGAAATTGTTCCGTTCAGTAAGGATGAACTGCAAAGTTGTTGTTTATTTTTGTTTCTCCAAAGGAAAAAGGGGGGATTGAGGCCATTTTCAAAAGGGTTGTCTCTGGAAAGTTCTCATTAAAAATGAATCCAGTAATCTGATTGAAAATATTCATATTGGGCAAAAACTGGAGAATTACAGAACTTTTGGCCCTCATTTTGAGGAAGGTCGCATTTCATTGAGTAGATGTGTCTTTGTCACAAAAGAATGAAAACTCATTTTGTATATATTGACAAGTTAGAATTTTTTGTTATTAACAGGTTTGGCAAACATCGAAAAGATGACAAGATTGAGAAAACGGGTAAAATAAAAATACAGGACTCCCTTACGTCAGAAGATGAGAGGATACGAATGAAGCAGGAGCAGGAGAGGTAGACGTCAGTCATTTGATTAAATCTCACCAGATAGAGTTTTTTGTCCTTTCTACCCTTCCTTCCTTCCTTCCTTCCTTCCTTCCTTCCTTCCTTCCTTCCTTCTTTCTTTCTTTCTTTCTTTCTTTCTTTCTTAATATGAAGAATCTCTACTCAATGGGTTTTTAGTTTTTCTGTGTCAGTCCGAACACTGATGGTTGTGGGATAAATACAATGTAATAAATACAATGTAAAGGAAGAGTCAAGGAAAAAACCATGTATTTATATGAGGCATTAAAGTGAATGTTAATGGTTGAGTTAAGATCTTTGCCTAGAAGAGAGTAGGGCATATTAGATGAATTAAATAAACATTAAGACTGAATTTATGATCACTCTTAAAATCACAAGGAAATAGTTACAATACCGTTTCATTCATTTATGAATAGATAGTATTTTGTGATAATTTTTAAGACTATTTCTCTGGCAAGAAAACTGAATTTTTATATCTCGTTTAAAATATTTTGATTTATAATAAGACTCAAGAAGGCCTTCTTGCTATGTTGTTTTCCTCTCAAACCTGACATTTGTTTCTTTTTTTTTTCTCTTTTTATTTCCCTATCATATTTTGTGAAATTATCACTTGAATTTGATTGCATCTCTTCCAGAAAGATTGTTATCTGTTGTTGAGTCATTCCGTGGTAAAAACCCAAAGACCAGTGAAATGAATGAAAAGTTACTTTAGGCAGATAATTGAAACCCATTTCTATAAGTGATTAGAGTTTCTCTTGCTGTAATTCCCAGGGGATGAGCAAGCCACCTCCTTGCCTTGAACTTCTGTTACTCGAGTTTACAGGCTCACAGCCAACTCCTCTTTGTGGTTTCAGACCCCTACAGCAAGAGACACTATACCTGTTGTACTTTGAATAATCCGGGGAATGTGGGTGCCTTAAGTAAGACTAAAAGACTAAATATTGTCCATAAATAAGATTCTTCATCTCCAGATTCTTGCTAACAATTCTAGAGTCGGTGCACTTTCGAGTTCAATGAAAGAACTGAAAAGAATATTCTACCATGGTTTTCTTTAGAAGAGATTACTGTTTGGGTATTTTTCCACTCATCTTTCTCCCATGTCTGAGGCTTTAGGCTAGGTCTCTGTGCGTAGCTTTTCAGAGTACTAAATACGTAACTGGGAAAAATAGGGACTTTTAATTTGTGATGCAAGATTGGGTTTATTCTTTTGGTTCTTCCCCAGTTTTTATTTACTTATTTTTAAAATCCTTCCATTTTCTTGCTTACTGGGACCCTTTCTAATCCTCAGCAATTTTGAGACCCTCAAGCTTATTTTTTTTTAAAGATTTTATTTATTTATTTGACAGATCACAAGTAGGCAGAGAGAGAAGGGGAAGCAGGCTCCCCGCCGATCAGAGAGCCCAATGGGGGGCTCGATCCCAGGACCCTGAGACCACGACCCGAGCCGAAGGCAGAGGCTTAACCCACTGAGTTACCCAGGCGCCCCGATCCTCAAGCTTATTAATAAGCTCACTGTTGTCAGGCCTGGACACACAATATTCCTTAGTCCATACAATATGTCATTTAATTGCTCAGTACTATAAAATTCTATCCTAAGAGAGTATAGGAGAGAGTGTATACCAGCTGAACATATGTACTCAGATTTATCCACAGGCAAATAAATAATGTGACTTAGCTAGGGAAAAATCTGAGCGGTAGTAACATTATACTTTTCCCCTATGTTGTTGCCAACCATAGGGGATAGCTTCATTAATCCAGTACCATTATTCATATTTGCAATATCCTTTTCTTGCAGTTTAAGGTGATCACTGTGTTTCAATGCAGAATTCTATCAACATTTTCCAAGATACTTGTTATAATGCATAGTCAAGTTTTTGCAGCCAAACAATGATTTTTATATAATGGTTTCACTTGTATTATTAATTTGCCTAAGGCACAGTTCACTTGCAGTTTTGCTTTTAATCTCCATCTCTGTACCTCTAATGATGCAATACTTCTGGGAACTAGGTTGGTCATAATGAATTTACAATGTACAGGAGGCCTAGAATAAAAATCTTTCAGGGTCAAGGAACAAGTGAATGGTCCATTAAAAAAAATCAATTAGCTTCATAATCTAAGAAAACTATTATACTCTGACTTCGTATTTCAGTAACAGTTTTTACAAGTATGTTCGTTATTTGGATAGGCCAAGCCTTTCTTTGTATGCCCTCCTTTCTGTTCTGTCTGTTGGCATTGGTGATGCTTTGTTTGAGAAAGGAAATTGCAACTTCTTTGGGGAGAATTTGGGTGGAGGAGTAGATAAAAATAAATAAAGCACTGTTTATAATCTCATCATAGCTTTTGCTTCGCTGCTGATTAGTAGCAAAACACCTCCTTCCACATTATTTACCACTGGAACTGTTTGAGTTCTCAAAATTATTTTGGCTGATTTCGTATAAAAATAGAAAACTTTCTGTTCCCTGGCTATTAATTATGACATGTCCATATACAAAAATATTTTTTGTCTGTATACGTCCCTGAAACCTGACTATGACTCAAGATATAAATATGGAACAAGTGAGAGGACAGTGAATAGAATTGAAAATGTGTTAGATAGTGAACGTGAACTAGATTCTTCTGAGCATGGGTCTGAGATTAAATTTGACTTCATCCTTGCTAACTTCTCCCCATCTCCTTCCACTTGCTGTCATCCCTGGGAGGAAGGGTCTTGAGTAAAAGCTGTCCTTCTAGGAGAAATGAATGAGGAAGACCCCCACCTGGAACTGTCCTCTGACTCTACTGGTCCTGCCCCACCAAACAGCCTGAGCCTGCACATCTAGGCTCTCTTTCTGAGAAGGGGGGAGAAGAGGGATAACACCAAAGGTAAAGTTAGCTGGTCCTGTGATGTGCTATTTGACTTCTAACGCCAGGATCCAAACCGAGGTACCTTTCAGAGATGCTATTGGCCACTTTAGGGCTAGGTGGGGAAATGAAGCAGGGTATGGGTATTTGGAGCTGAGGGATGAATTCAGTGCTTACTGCTGTTACTGGATTGTCTTTCAGTTGTGCCTAGGGACAAAGCCCCTGTTGGCTGTTTTCCACCACACAGAAGGATTGGGCTCCAACCCCAAAATAGAACATACTTAATTAAATGATCTATCTCAGTTCAGGCCCACTTAGCTACCATTACGTTGACCAAGTATCCAAATTAACGTTTGGCTCTCTGTTGTGTTTTTGCTCTAGTGGTATCTCTGCTTAGGCTCTAAAGGTTGATGTATATAAGCAGTGTGGTGTGGGAGTTTCCCAAACAGTGTTTAGCAGCCAAAAAAGAGTTCTGCATGCAGATGTGTTTGAGAAACACTTGGTTAAACCAGTTTATGCATATTTCTTTACTCCATTATTCTCAAAACCCTACCTTGGTTAATGTACCTTGTGAGTCACGAAGGTATGAATAGAGAGTCATCATTTCCTAACTTATTTATTCACAGAACACCCCCCTTCACTTGTTTTCTGTGAAATACCAACATCTCTCAGGATTCATTCACTGGGGAAATACTGGTGGCAAGCAAAGGCCATTAGCTCCTGAGTCAGCCATATCCAGCTCCTTCATGTGACTGGCTGTGGAACTCCGGGTTGGCTGTTTCATAGAATCGTGAGCAAGTGTAGAGCCAGTGTTTGCAACCGGCCTCTACATTACGGCTTTTGTTTTGTGTAGTTACGAATCTTATTCCTGAGCATTCATTTTCCATTTTCTCTTTCCCACATTTCTCACCTGTTTAAAACATAAACATTTTTAAGGTCTAATTCTAATGTATTCTAATCCTATATCTATAGAAAATTTGAAAGAAAAAAACATAAATTTAAAACTGGAAAATAAAAATTTATCTGTTGTAATACCACTATTAACCTACTGGTATATGCCTTTCTAATTTATTTCCTATAAAATATGTATTTCCACACAGACATACCTTTAAAAAGTTAAATCTATTTTCATTTTTTAAAAAGATTTCTCCACTTATTTTAGAGAGAGAGTGAGCGTGAGCTAGGGAGAGGGTGGAGAGGGAGAGAGAGAATCATAAGCAGGCTCTTTGGCCTGACTCAGGACTCGATCTCATGACACTGAGATCATGACCTGAGCCATAATCAAGAGTTGTTGGCATTGGTGCTTAACTGATTGAGCCACCAAGGTGCCCCACATCTATTTTCGTTTTTTTTTTTTTTTTTTTTTGAAGACTTTTTATTTATTTATTTGACAGAGATCACAAGTAGGCAGAGAGGCAGGCAGAGAGAGAGGAGGAAGCAGGCTCCCTGCTGAGCAGAGAGCCCAATGTGGGGCTCAATCCCAGGACCCTGGGATCATGACCTGAGCTGAAGGCAGAGGCTTTAACCCACTGAGCCACCCAGACGCCCCTCTATTTTCATTTTGACTTAATCTGCATTTTTTATACATTCTTAGAAAACCATGTTAAACTTTCTGGGACAAGGCCAAGTGTGTATGAACAGATGGATGGATAGGAAGGAAGGATGGAAAGAATGGAAGAGGTCTGAAAGATGAAATCTTAGCTGCCGTATCTGGCAGATTCCCCAACTGTCAAATATTTACCTCATATGTTATTCATTCTATTAAATGAGATTTAGACATAATGTTAACTGGCTTGTGTTTTGTAGTTACTCAGCAAGGGATACCTATTCTGGTATTCTTAATCTGTTATCTATGTAGTAAGTTGTACTGGGAAGTATTTTCAAGGGGACTAAATGCTCCATAGTGGAGACATGAAAAAGGTAAATGAATGTCTTATGAAATTCTCCCAGTATGTGAAGGACATTTATAAATCTGCTAAGGAAATGTATGGCTTGAAATGTTCCATTATTTAAAGTGATAATCTCTCTTACAGGCTTTGTGTCTTCAGTACTAGGCTATTGAACTGTTTGTGCCCACAAATGGTACTTCCCCTTCTTGGTGCCTCATTTGCAACTCTGTGTGGCATTTCTGTACATGGTTCCCATTTACCGGCATTTCTCTTTTCAGTTTTACCAATTGTTTCCAATATCTGCTTTGCATAATTCCTTGAAATTTTGATAAAAACTTTTTTTGTGATTTTTTTTAGTTCTTTTTTAGATCTTTTAAAAAAAGATGATATGTGTTTATTAGTCTTTGCAGAAATTAACATTTTAAAATATCATAATGTAGTAGTAAAGTGTGTTTAAAGTGCATGAATAGAAAGTTCGTGAAATTACAGGGAGAACAATCAGAAAGCAGTCACAGGTCTGAAAAAAAAAAGAAATTTTCACTCATTTTGGCTTGAAACTTAGTGTTCAGCCTCCCTGAATTCTGACAGTAGAACCCAGATAACCTCGGTGATCTTTGCATTTAGATCACATATTGTCATTTGAACAAAGCTTGACTTTTAAAAATTAACCTTTTGGTGGAAAATGTACATTTTTCTCTTCTATAGCAGATTTTTTCATATTTTCTCTGACCTCTCAACTCCTTCAGAAAAGTCAACTGTAATCACTGAGATTAGTTCCAGCAGGCATTTTTTAGAAAAATTTATTGTTGCAGGTGAACAGAAATTTTAAAGAATCTATTAACTATGTGGAAGTTCAGTACTTTGACCAATATTTGGGCAAATTAAGCCTTGTGTGTGTGTGTGTGTGTGTGTGTGTGTGTATTTGATGAATTTTGTTGATAGACTGTAACTGGAGTAGGAAAAGGTAATTTTATATTTGATGAGAGCTATTTTAGATGTATTTGGCATTGCAACATCTCTTTGAGTTAGAAATAACTGTAGGTGCTTTGTTACTCGTGAAAGTCAGAACATCATGTGAGTGAATGAGTATGTATGTGAGTGTGTGTGTGTGTGTGTGTGTGTGTGTGTGTGTTGGTTTGTGAAATATTATTCTAGTGTTCCATTAGTCAGTGTAAAAGAGAAGTTCTGTTGTTTCACAATACATTAAGTCCACATCTGATGGTATGAATTCTATGTTACGTTATTGTACCCTCTCCCAGGGATCCCTTGCTTTTGTTAAGGGGGAGAAAAGATCTAAGCCTGTTAACATTATAAAATCGATATAAAGCAATATAATCGGTGTGAAAATAGGTAGCTGCGAAGCTTTGGGAAGGGACGGATTGACAGGCTGGAGTTAATAATGAACACTCCCCAGAGACGGTCATCTGGGGTCTCGTTCCCAAGAACTTACGTATTTAGCAAAGTGGATGGATTCCACACACATGCTCGGGCACCAGCGCTCACAGGGAGGAGGCATTCTTCTAACCCCTCAGATTCTGTACAGATTGTGGTTGTATCCGTCATTAGTTGTATCTGTATGAATACTTTGATCTCTTTTTCAACTTTTAGCCATTTTATATTTTAAAACCGTTATCATCTCACCTGAGCATTAAGGGATGAAGCTTAACTTTGCCCAACCTAGCGCACGTTTCTTCTGTGGAGCTCTAAACTTTAAGATTTGCCTTCTGGGGTGCCTGGGTGGCTCACTGGGTTAATGCCTCTGCCTTCAGTTCAGATCATGATCTCAGGGTCCTGGGATCAAGCCCCGTGTCTGTCGGGCTCTCTGCTCAGCAGGGAGCCTGCTTCCCCCACTCTCTCTGCCTGCCTCTCTGCCTACTTGTGACCTCTCTTTGTCAAATAAATAAATAAAATCTTAAAAAAAAAAAAAAAAAGACTTGCCTTCTTCCCTTGAATGGGAAATGTGCCTTCAAAAACAGTTGGTCATCCTCATGAAGAAGTTTTCCTCAGAACCCATTTAGAATATGGAAGTTTTTTCTTCTCAACCAACTTTTAACTCAGTATCACAAAGAGGTTAAAATCCCACTTAAAATTATGACTGTTTTCAAAGTAGGAAATGTAGTGTTCTATTGTCCCTCTTTTGGGAATTTGGCACAGATGCCAAATTGGAAGCATGCTTATTGGGAGGTGGCAGTTAGACTTACATAGCAGGGTGAGCTGAAGGATTGATGAGTTGAGCCACACTACTTCCGAAGTCCGCCATTTGCTGAGGTGTTTCTAGGGGCAAATACAGCATTCATTCAGTTGACACAAACTGCTATTACATTGAACTATTCCTTCCAGTTATCTTGTAGTTTAAATTTCATTCTGCCATGCCTTTAGATTTTATTTGTTGAACATCTGTAATACTGATTTTTAGAGAGAGGAAATACTGAGGGGAAAAGATCCAGGAACTTTGTTCCCAGAATGAGGCTTCTGGATGATAGTGCGATAAGTCGGGTGTAAAATGTTTCCCAAAAGAGTTGTTGGCAAGGCCTTAAACATTGTTTTGAAGATATTTAACAACTATCTAATATGTAGCAACCCAAAATTCATTTTAATTTTTTTCTGGTAAACTAGTATGAGTAGACATTTATAGCATTTTTAAAAATTTTTAAAAAATTAACATCTCTCCAGGTCGATTTCAGTTTTTTAGAGGGTTCTGAAAAATGAACCATGGGTGTTCTATGTACTGAAGTTTTGTAACTTTGGAGGTGAAGTATTTGGGATATAACTAATTTAAGTACGTCATTGATTTCCATCCTCAGGAGTGGGTCACTCAGTAGCAATCCTCATGCTGTACCTTTTCTGGCTACATAAAGACCATACTTCATAGCCATAAAACAGTTATTTTCATCTTACTCTACTGCAGTTAGTGCTAAGAGCCATTTATTATAAAAGCAAAAATCCAAATGAACAGAAATATTACAAGAACAGAAGTCTTGTGTGTTTTATCTTCATCACGCATCATCCATTTTAATTAGCGAAAAGGGTGGTGAACACTGTGACAAGAGTCTAGAATTAAAATCATTAATTGATGTCAAGCTGAAGAGAGACTGTTAGCATGAATTTAGTGACAGCGGGAAAGAAATTAACCTTATTACTTTATTTAGTATATTACATTATTTTGTGTATTGTTGTCCATGCAGGTTCAAAGCAAGTTCATTATCATCTTGGAAAATACTTTTTTTTTTTTTAACAAAAAGAAAAAGTGTGGATATTTATGCTTGTACATAACAAATTGACATAAGTTCCTCACTTGTTAAAAGTCTTACAGAGTTTTTCAAGCTTTCGTTTCTTTTTTTTTTCTTTTTCTTTTTTTTTTTTTTTACATTTTAAGAATCAGGAAATCATCCATGATGATGTTGCCCATCAGCCTCCGTCACTACAGCTGTCTGCCATCATTTAGGCCTCAGAATAGTTCTCTTGTTTATAACCACGAAGGACTGTCTGACATGCTTAAAGCAATAGACATTTATTTCTTTGGCTAAGTTTTGGGCTAATCAGTTACTTCTGTGATTGCTGAGGTTTGGCCCAAGATAAATTGGGTGGATAATGCTGAACAACAACCTGACTGTTCAGAAAGACGAATGGCTCTTACATCTCAGAGATAATTTGTGACCTCAGGGTCATGATAAAAGAATAGAGGGGGTGTCCTTTTATAGCATCGACCATCTGGAACTATTAAAGGTTGAACTGCAGTGTACTCACTTTTTTTTTAAGTTTCCTTAAGAAACTGTACTATTTTTATTAAGACACCAAAAATGTTTTCTCCCCTGAGTCAAATATTTCTTTTCTAATTAAATCTTTCCAGAGAGAATGAAAATATATCATATGTAAATATAACATGTTTGTGTTCCTAAGTCCCTTTTCTCACTTTAGATTACACAAGACATATAAGCATAAAAATATGTAATAAAGAAAATCGTTTGTGTTTTCTGTTAATTTGACTGTGAATTGTCATGAAAACTCACAAAAGCCATCGTGCATTCCTGGTTTTTTAAAAATTTACTATTCAGGGCCATTTTCATGGTAGCAAGCTCATTAGCAGTAATTCCTAGAACGAACTTTAAAATGCATATTGCAGGGCGTCTGGGTTGGGTCTCTGCCTTCAGCTGGGGTCATGGTCTCAGGGTCCTGGGATTGAGTCCCTCCTCGGGCTCTCTGCTCCATGAGGAGCTTCCCCCTCTCTCTCTGCCTACTTGTGATCTCTCTCTCTCTCTGTCAGATAAATAAAAATCTTTAAAAAAAATAAATAAAACGCATATTGGTCCAAACTGGTAACCAGACTCATTCACCTATTACAGCTCTAGCCCCACTTCTGGGCCACAGGTGTGCTGGAGTTCCTTTCTGAAGTTTTCAGCACGGGGTGAGCTGGGAGGGAAAAAGGGGCACAAATAGCTTTCATGGCTTTGGGGATGAATTCATTAGTGATGACAAGATAAACGATAAAAAATATAAGTTCTTATGTTATTGGAGCTTAGGAAAAAAACCTAATGCTTTTAGAAGGCGCTATAGATGTGACTGTAATGTTTATTGGATTCAGTGATTAGTGGCAATTAGTAATAGTGTACAAATTTGGGTAGAAGAAAGCAGATGAGAGCTAGGCTTTATGAATAGTAGCTTGTGCTACGAAGCACTTCTTCCGAGCAATTGACTTGTTAGAAATTGACTTCCAAAATGAAGATGAGTTTCTGTGTAATTTGGAACAAAAGAACATTCAGTTTGGGGACCCATCAATAATATATTGGAACTATTGTGCAAGAAGTTTGGGGAGATGATTTAGGTTCATGCTTCTCTTGAGAAGAGAATGTTCATATTCTTTTTTTCTGATGGTTTCTTTTCTGAACAGGGCTGCATTTTCCAACATAAGTAAGCTGGATTTTCTTCACTTTTAGTGAACTGAGGTTCAAGTACCATAGGGCTCATTTATAAAACAATCTGTTACTCCCTTTGATTTCAGGGGGGTCTCCAAATTCAGAGATTTTGACTTTATTTCTGTTGTAGCCCTTCACATTCTACAGGTTCCCAAACTTCAAGACTTCTGCGAATGCCCAGCCACCCTGTACTTAGGTGATTCTCTGATGGCGACCACATAGAGTAGGAAAGTGGGTTGTCAGTGGAGTAATCATAATTGAGCTTCAAATTAATATCCCATTGAGTTGAAGAAAGAAGTCATTTCTCTCTCCTGTAGTTTTTCTGGCTGAATACGGAGTCAAAAAGACAATATGATGCAAAGAATAAAAAGATCTCTGAACTTTTTTGAACTTTTCATCATGAATATCCAGTATTTAGTGGTAATCAGCTTTTATAATAACATCCTTGACTGTCATAATAGCTCCTAAGTGAATAAGTAGTCTATAATAAGAAATTGAGTATAAATTTAGCTAAACTTGACATTAGAATTTGACTTGCTATTTCTCTTATGTGTATTCTCTTTGTGGGACTTATTAGAATCTAGGACCCTTCCTGATAAAAATTGCTAACTTCCCACTAGTCTGTTATGAATTAAGACAATGATTGGTCCTCAGCTCAGGAGATAGGGCACTTCTTAGAAGGTTTGGGGAATATGTGAAGCATTTTTGCTTGCCCACATGGCTGGGGACACTACTTGCTGATATGTGGCTGGAACTAGTTGTGCAGGAAGTTTTGCAACAATAGCGAATTACCCTTTCTCAGATATCACTGGACCCCTATTGAGGAGCACTAAGCTAGGCGAATTTAAGTACTTCCATTTTATAGCTGGGAAATAAAGGAAATTAGAAAAGATTGACTAGGCAGGTACAAAATTTGGGTAAGCAGGACTGGCCTCATAATGATAGGCTCAATGTAATAAGAAAACAAGGGAGAAAAGTGCACATTTTGCTTGCAGTGCTATCTGACAGTTTTCCAGCTTCCTATTTTGAAATAATTTCAGATTAGAGGAAGTTGCAAAGATGGCACAGGGAAATCTTGTATACTGTTCATCCAGTTTCCCCTAGCTGCTAAAACGTCCATGTCTATAGTACAATGTCAAAACCAGGAAATTGTCACTGCTTCCATGTGTGTACATAGTTCTGTGTCATCTGGTCACACGTATGCTTCCTGTAACCAGCACTGCAGTCAAGAAGCAGAACGATTCCTTGGCAAAGACCTTCCTCGTGCTGTTCTTTATCATCACACCCGCCCCTCTGCCCCGACTGTTGCTAAATCCCAGCAACCACTGGTCTCTTCACCTGGTCTTTAATTTTGTCATTTTGAGAACGCTATATAAATGAAACCTTATTTCGAAAGTACTTGACTTTTTGAGATGGACTTTTTCTCCCCACATAGCATAATGCCCCTGATGTCGATTCCAGCTGCTGTGTGTATCACTAATCTGTCTGTTTGTATTGCCAAGTAGTACTCTGTGATAAAGACGTACTTTGGTTTGTTTGGCTGTTCACCTGTTGTCGCATGTTTTAGTTACCTCCAGTTTTTGAGTATTTGAAACAAAGAGTCTTTGAACAATTGCATACAGGTCTTTGCATGGATGTAAGTTTCTATTTCTGTGGGATAAATGTCCAGAAGTGCAGTTGCTTGTGGTATAGTAAGTTTATGTCTAGTTTTGTGAGAAAGTACCAGACTGTTTTCCACGGTGGCTGTACCATTTTACATTCCAACAGTAATGTATGACAGGTGCAGTTTCTTTACATCCTTGTGAGCATTTGATGTTGTCACTTTTTTATTTTAACTGATTAATAGATGTGCTCATTATAGTCCTAATTTGCATCTTGTGATGTTGAACATCTTTTATGTGCTTATTATTAGTATATACTTAAATTTTTAAAATTTTATTATGTTAAATAATACTTTATAATTATATATTTTATATTATATATTAAATATATGTTTATACAATATATATTTTATTTTATAACTAAGGATGTGCCGTACAGTACATCCTTAGTTTTTGGTGTAGTGTTCCATGATTCATTGTTTGCATATAATACCCAGTGCTCCATGCAATATATGTCCTCCTTAATACCCATCACTGGACTCACCCATCCCCCCCAACCCCTCCCCTCTAAAACCCTCAGTTTGTTTCCTGTAGTCCATAGTCTCTTATGGTTGGTGGGAATGCAAGTTGGTGCAGCCATTTGGGAGACAGTGTGGAGTTTCCTCAAAAAATTGAAAATAGAGCTACCCTGTGACCCTGCAATTGCACTACTGGGCATTTACCCCAGAGATACAGATGTAGTGAAAGGAAGGGCCACGTGCACCCCAATGTTCATGGCGACAGTGTTCACAATAGCCAAACTGTGGAAGGAGCCAAGATGCCCTTCAAAAGACAAATGGATAAAGAAGATGTGGTCCATATACACAATGTAATATTTTTCAGCCATCAGAAAGGATGAATACCCACCATTTGCATCAACATGGATGGAACTGGAGGGGATTGTGCTGAGTGAAGTAAGTCAGACAGAGAACGACAATTTTCATACATTTCCCTTATATGTGGAACGTGAGGAATTGCATGGAGGACATTATGAGAAGGAAGGAAAAAATGAAGAGACAGGATCAGAGGGAGAGTATATATTTTTCAAAGAAATATTGCTTCATGTCTTTTGCTCTTCTAATTGGATTGCATTTCTTTGTCTAGTTTTAAGTATTCTTTACATATTCTGGACATGAAGTATTTGTCAGATATGTGGTTTACAAATATTTTCTCTCAGTCTGTACTTATCTTTTCACTCTATTAATAGAGTCTTTTGGAGAGGAAATGCTTTTAGTTTTGGTAATGTTCAGTTTGTATGCCTTTTCTTCATGAATGATACTCTGTATCATTTCTAGGTATTATTCTCCAAGTGTTAGGTCCTAAGGATTTTCTCCTAATGTATTATAGTATTATATTTTTACATTTAAATCTGTAATTCATTTTGGATTAATTTTGTATAAGGTATGATGTGTAAATTCAGGGTGCTTTGTTTTGTAATGTTTTTGTTTTTGGCTAGGGACATTTAATTGTTCCAGCAGTATTTGTTGAAAAGAATGCTTTATTTCATTGAATTGCTTTTGCATAATTAAAAGGAATCAGTCAACCTTACTTGCTATTTCTGGGTTTTTTCTTCTGTTCTGTTGATGTGTTTGTCCCTCAATAGATTTCACATAGTCTTGATTATCATGGCTACATTCTAAGTCTTGGAATCAGAATGGGTGTTTTTTCTCTGTTTATTATTATTTTTTACAATTGCTTAGGTATTCTATCCTTTGTCTTTCCATATAAATTTAAAAATAATCTTGTCTATGGGGCGTGTGGGTGGCTTAGTTGTTAAGTGTCTACCTTCGGCTCAGGTCATGATTCCGGAGTCCTGGGATCGAGCCCTGCATTGGGCTCCCTGCTCAATGGGAAGCCTACTTCTCCCTCTCCCACTCCCCCTGCTTGTGTTCCTTCTCTCACTGTGTCTCTCTCTGTCAAATAAATAAATAAAATCTTCAAAAAATAAAAATAAAAATAATCTTGTCTATATCTACAGGAATCTTCCTGGAATTTTTATAGGAATCATATTAAACCTGGATATCAACTTGGGGAGACATGACTTCTTTACTATGTTGAGTCTTTGTTTCATGATCACTGTAACTCTTTTCAATTTTTTAGATCTTCTGTTACTTTTCATCAGCATTGTATAGTGTTTAGCATATAAGTCTTATACATGTTTTGTTAGAATGAGAATCTCTATATGTTTATACATATCTATAAACCAACATTTAGTTTTTATCTGTGTATCTATCTGTTCCATTTTTTAGTGCTTATAAATGGCATTGTATTCTTAATTTCGGCATCCATGTTCATTGACGGCTTATATACAAAGATTTTTGGGTTTTTTGATGCTGTATGTTGTTACTTTGTTGAACTTGAGCTTTAGTTCTAGGAGACTTTTGTAGATTCCTTGGGATTTTCTATGAATGCAGACCTGCAATGACATCATTATGTCATCTACAGACAAGAATGGTTTTATTCCTTTTTTTCCGATCTGTTCTATACACCACCCATTTCTTTTCCTAGGTTCATTGCACTGTCTAGAATTTCCAGCCCTCTGGGGGAACAGCCATCCCTAGCCTTTTCCTAATCTTAAGATTCAGTCTTTCTCCATGATGTGTAATGTGTGATGTTACTTACAGGTTTTTTATAGTTTTATCAGGTTTAGGAAGTTAGTTATGCTCTATAACAGTTCTTTTTTGAGAGCTTCTGCCATGATGGGTATTGAATTTTGTCAGATGGTTTTTGCTGCATCACTTAATATGATCATGTGCTTTTTCCTCTTTAATCTGCTGATCTGTTGATAACATTGATTGATCTTTGAATACTGAACCAGCCTTGAATTCCTGCAATAAACATCACTTGGCTGTGATGTATAATCTTGCTATAGAGTGCTAAATTCTATTTGGTGATATTTTTGTTAAAGATTTTTGCTTCTCTGTTCATGAAGGATATTGGCTCAGTTTTGTTTTGCTTTTTAATTTTTATGCTGTCTTTTTCCGGCTTTTGTATCTTTTCTATATTCTTTTCAATATATGCCTATACGTCATATATGCTAGCAGTAGTTTACTTCAAATATGAATAAAGCAAAGAACTTTGCAATAAAATGTTGAACTCAGTCGAACATATTGTTTTATATTCATAAGACTTTACTTTTAAGTATGCAGCTAAATTCGTAAGTATATAGTAGAAATACTTTTCCCAACAAAAATCATTACAATTCGATTGAGGGTTGTTTAATTATTTTTAGGTAACTAAGATCAACTTAGTATATGAAGTATATCAATATTTTATAGGTTGAAAAGTCCTTTCTACCAAGTAGCTCAATAAAATCTTAGGAAATATTTAAATGATCTTCAGTAAAAGTGGTTATTTAAGCTGTGTTTCTTAGTTATAACACAGGTAAGTTTTATTTCAGAATTTGATTGGATACATGCCTTCTTGTCCTTAGTCTCAGGATTTGCTGGTTCTGTATACACATAAAATCAAAGCTGTTGTCATTAAACTGAGATCTTCTTTTGCCGTTACTAGAGAATTATGGTGTGGATTCATGTTTAGGTTTCATAATGTATTGTGAGGGTAATATATTGTATGTGTACAATAGATTTATAGTGAGTAAGATGTATACATTAGGTACCCACACATAAATTTATACATATATAGTCTCTGTGTGTGCGTGCGTGTGTGTGTGTGTGTGTGTGTGTAATTTAAAAAAAAAATCACTTCTTGCCTTAAAAAAAAAATTCATGAGTAAGACTCAGGTGGATGCCTAAAACTGTCCCTGGTGAATTTCTAAAATTAATTAATAAATGGCAATTTAAGTTAAGATGTAAATCATGACTGTGTCTTATGGACATGAACAAAAGTTATCTAAAGTTAACCATTTTGCAGAGTCCTTGACAATCTAAAATGACTATAACATCATTTATGCCATCAGTCTTCTTATAACTGCATGAAATAAAATGTATTTTACAACACATTTTGATGAATGTTTCTGTATGCAGTTCTTAGAAAAGGCATCATTTCTGTTTTTTCAATTTTGTTCTAATTTTACAGGATTCAAGCCAAAACTCGTGAATTTAGAGAGCGACAAGCTCGAGAGCGTGACTATGCTGAAATCCAAGATTTTCATCGGACATTGGGTTGTAACGATGAGTTGATGTATGGGGGCATGTCTTCCTATGAAGCTTCTATGGCTCTCAACGCCAGACCCCAGAGCCCAAGAGAAGGAGATATGATGGATGCTTTGTATGCCCAAGTGAAGAAGCCACGGCATTCCAAACCTTCATCTGTAGACAGGTAGGCTCCGGGAGCAATCAAGGTATTGCTTCCAAATCAACTTTTATACAGTTTTTGACAAGGGAGTAGATTGTTCATCAGTCCTCGTACCACAACTGCCTTTTATTAATGGCCTTTAGAAAGCTGTTGTGTCTAAAAGTATTGAGTTTATACAAATTGAAGCTTAATGGAAAGAGGAGCAGAGGTTTTGATAGCTTTTCTAATGATTCCAACATATTTCATCTTGTCCTTAAATTGGTTTTAGACTGGAAGACTAACCTTTGAGTTTGTAACTCAAATAAAAAGCAGGCTTGAAATTTTAGCTCTTTTACTTAAGCTGTATTTCCTTTTGTTGCTAACAGAGCCTCTAGTTACAGTAATTAAACAGGTGGAGATGGCCTGATTTGTTTGAATTATGAGTTACTTAAAGGGTCTCATTTTTTGGTGACATGATTTTCTATTATGGAAGAATTAGTGAATGAGATGTATAATATAGCCAGTCTGCAAATTGCTTGTTAATAGCCACAGACCAAGTTCTGATTATGTATAACAGTATAGCACAAAGGAGGGAAAGGTTGACTCTATATATTAGTGACTACGTATTTATTTCAAAATTTGACTGACTCTATGGTTATATATTTATTAGTGGCTACATATTTATTTTAAATTCTGAACTATTTTAAAAACACATTTTTCTACCTATCCATTTATATGTTCAAACACCTTTAAAGTTTAGTTCATGAGGAAAATAATTCTCATTTATTTTTATCTGCACTATATATGCATGTTATTTTCATTAACAATATACTAATCTCATCATATATTATAATGCTTTCTTATAATCATTGCTCTCTAGGGGAGCTGGCTCTGAACATTCAAAGTAGGTTTCACTTAAAAGGTGTGGTTTTCAAGCTTTGACTTGTATCAGAATCACCTGGAGGGTTTCTTCAAACACAGATTGCTTAACCCTTCCCCGAATTTTGATTCAGCAGGCAGCTGAGTCTAGCATTTGCATTTCTAACAAGTTGTTGAGTCTGAGGTTGTTCTCTGGTGCTGCACTTTACCAACCCTTGCAGGTCTAGGGATGAGATGAAATTAGTTCGTCTCTAGCACCCACCTCTGATTTGGCTGCTACATTTTGCAGGCGTTCTGTGTTTTAGTTATTTACTTCCAGCTTTGATAGAGGTTTGCAAATGTAACAGGCAACCTTCAGGCAAACCCAGAAGGAAGCATTTTATAAAGAGTAGCAAAAGGAGAAGCAGGCCTTAAGGTAAAACTGTAGTCAGATTGTTTTTCTGTTTTCTTTCTCTTTCTTTTTTCTTTCTTTCTTTCTTTCTTCTCTCTTTCCCTCTTTCTTGGCTTTAGGTTTTCTTTATTATTTTATGAAAATCTATTTGATGTTGACTGTAATGAATAAGTAATGTAAGTTAACATAGAAGGGTTATGCTTTATTTAAACCCCTTTGGTGTGGTCATCTAGAAAGTTCAAAGTGCTTGTTAACCAATATCGATGTGTCAGGACTCAAAAAATAAGGTCATTATCAGTAACAGTGACATTTTTATACTGAACTTCTTACTTGGTTTTTGCTCTACTTGTGAAAGCTTCTTGTAGAAGGTCAAATAGCACTTGAAGGCCATGACTGTCCCATCAAAAGTGTTTTTCTGGGGGGAGAAAGGACAACAGAAACGTTGGCATGGCCTTTTAGTAACTTTGGGAAGAACTGAAAAAAAATTAATGTTGTATTGATCAGTGATAAAAATATTAATCTTTCCCAGCACCTCCCACATGTAGTTTGGAAATCTAGTAGGTGGTACACGTGCTTATAGGGGCTACCAAGTCCCAGCTGACAGGAGAGATGGGAGCCCGGGGTGGGGGGGGAGGGGGTTGGTGTGTGGCGATCTCTCCAGCCCCTGAAGGCCTGAAGCAGTTGTTTCAACCCCCCCGTTGAAAAACCCAAGCCCCGCAGCAGGAGTCTCTGTCTCCCCTGACAATTTCTGCACATTTTCAAAAGGACTTAAGTGCTCAGAGCACCATCTGCTACTGGGCTCTAGCATCCCTGGCTGCCGTCTCAGCTCTGTACCAGGCTGACCCCCTACTGCAACTCAGCCTCCTCAACTAATTTCTGTCAAAAACCCACTTGGTGAGACGTTTCAGGAGAGACTTTTGTTTTGGGGATGAGTCATACCAGGCAGTGAACAGCTCAAAAATCACATCATGGATAGTGTTGTATCCAGAAGTCCCCCTCAGCCTCACTCAAGCATGGCCTAGGCAGCTGGGTACCACTGGGGACCTCAGACTCTACCCATTTGTGCCCCCAAAGGGTGATTGGACTAGAGGATTTCTAAGGTACTGCCAACTCAAGAGAGAGAGACTTTATTTTTTTCTTTGAAAAGGATCACAGGAACTTCTTAGTTTTCTGTAATTCTTGTTTTTACGGAGAATAACATGTCTACCAAACAATACATTAGTAATAGAAAAAGTTGGGTGTCATCTCACCTGTAAAGTACTTCTTTACCAACCTGTCATCGAATATGAATGTGGCATGGAAATAACAGCATCCCCTCCATTGTCTTTTCCCGTCAGAAAGTGGTGGAAAAGTGGTTCTCAGACTTGAGTGGTAATAGAGACTCTTTTTTAAAGGATAATCTCTTGATACTGCAGTATGGAATTAGATAGTTTTGATTATAATGTTACTTAAATATGTATAAAAATAAAATAGGGCTAAACTCCTTCTGTTTATAGCCATTATACAACTATAAAACCAAACATCTTTACAAATTAAATACAAACAAAACAGCAAAACCATTACATTCAAATGAGCAACATTAATTTAATGTGGCCAGTAATGTGTTTTAAAATCTAAACTCTTGCACAAATCATTAATATGGTGGTGGCTGCGCCATGGAAGGTTCATTTGAGTTTGTGTGCCTACCCTCACACGCCCAGGGCCGACTCCTTTCTCCACCCATTTTCTCTGCAAGACTTCTGTGGTTCTGCGAGCTCCCTCCCGTCTGCGGTGTCCTGGCCTCTTTACCTGTGAAGTCCAACTTGCTTCGGGTATCAGTAACTTGAGGCAGTGAAAATGCCATTTCTGGGTGCCTTCGTATTTGGAAACTTAAATTCAGACAGAGATGCCTTATATTGAGATATAATCATTCAGATGAAAACAGAAAAAGCTTGCCACTCCTCAGAATGTGTCACCTGGGACATCTGGGTGGCTCAGTGGGTTAAAGCCTCTGCCTTCAGCTCAGATCATGATCCCAGTGTCCTGGGATCAAGCCCCTCTTTGCTCGGCGGGGAGCCTGCTTCCCCCTCTCCCTCTCTGCCTACTTGTGATCTCTATCAAATAAATAAATAAACTCTTAAAAAATGTGTTTCCTGTACAAAGAATATACCCAATAAAGAAACTCCCATCAGTTAATTAAATTTCACCAAGATTTGTAATTGGTGAACTGGTACAACTTTATGATTCAGATTTCTGGACTTCACGGGAGTGTAGGTAGTCAGTGGACAATCTGAAGTATAGCCTGCGTCTGTTTCTGGGGTTTTTCACTGTTCACTGAGAAAGCGGCATTCGGAATTTCATCGCTTAATCATTTTGATTGATCGTATAGTTGGAAATGTGCATCTGTTAGCCCCACACGGAAATACCCAGGGTTAATTTGTTAACTGCTGTGAATTTGATGTCAAAATAGGATACTTTTTCCGTTTGCACAGATTATTTGTAAAATGCTTTCCTTTTTTTTCTTTTTTCTTTTTTTTTTACAGGGTAACTTCCTACTGTATTTTCATCCCAATTTAGTTTGATTGACAAATGATCTCTTATCCGACTGTCTGTGTTGGTCACAGTGCCATCGTTACTACTCTCCATTAATGCCCTTGGTAATATTTTAACTTCTCATTTTGGGTTGATGCTAACGAGAAGCCAACCCTACCCTTCTGTTTAATGTGAATAACAAGGCTTAAGCTCACAAAAATATGGGCGCACGTACATTTTATCCTGATTAGAACCAGAGACCTCAAAGATTTAGCTATGTAAATGATTCATAATCCTATACTTCTTTGGCAAGATTGTATTTCCTGCTTGATGATTATATCTTTGGCTGGCTAGATATGTGAGAGGTTGATACGGTGCTCTCTGATGTATTTCTTCCTACCGTGGAAGACATCCCAGCTGCCTACCCAATAGCTTTTCTCTCCTTTCTCCTCACTTAATAGTATCCCAGTTTTGTTCAGGCTGGCAAGGTGCCCAGATAAAAATTCAATTTCCCAGGCTCCTTTGCAGTGAAAGGTGCTTATGTGACATCATTCTGACTAATGAGTCAGAAGCAGATCTGGATAGAACTTTTTCTGTAAAGCTAGTTTTTTTCTGATGGGAAAAAATGGAGCCAACTCAGCTTTTTCCCTTTGCCATTTCCCCTCCTTCCTGTCTAGAACTTTGGTAGGTACTCCAAGGTGGGGTTTATCTAACAGTCTTGAAGATGAAGGCTACATGGAGGAAGAGGGAAGGGGCCCATTCCCTTGGACAGCGAAGGGCTCTAACTCCGTCATGCCCACCCTCTTTGCGACCTGTGCAACTGAGTCTCTTACTTGTTTAGGTTACTCTCCATCATTTCTGTTCCATGGAGCCAAATAGCGTTTGGAGCCTAGGAAATTATGCACACAAGAGCCCAAAGGGAATAATCATCCTTAGATCAAGACTGTCTGAAGAACTATCCCCTGGTCAAATCATGTCCACAGTATTTTGTATTAAGTAGTGGGCAAATTTATTTTCTAGTTTTGCTCACTTAGTTCTTCTACTTTTCACTTTATTTAGCCTGTATTTAAATAAATATTATCAGTCAGATGTCTGCTAGCATAACATCCTTCTTGACTCTGATACAGCACCATCTCCCGGCAACTCCTGCGTCTCTCAACAGTCCGGCTACAAAGTGTAGCATACAAGAGCCTGAGCTATGGGAAATACTGCCCGAGTTTGGTTCTGGGTTCTTACACCATCAGCTATGTAAACTCTCTGCCTCATTTTCCCCATCTGTATAATAGGGATAATAATACACTTACTTTATCAGGCTCGGGGGAGACTAAGTCTGTTAATACATATAAAGCTCTGGGGCACCTGGGTGACTCAGTAGGTTCAGCATCTGACTCTTGATTTCTGCTCAGGTCATGATCTCAGGGTCATGGGATCAAGCCCCGCATGGGGGTAGCAGTGGGGCGGGGGCAGGTTCATGCTCAGCAGAGAGTCTGTTTCTCTCCCTCTCCCTTTTCCCTTCTCCCTTTCCCCCACTCCCACATGTGTGCTCTCTCCTTCTCGCTATATATAAAATACATAATAAAAAAATAATATGTAAAAAGGACTAGCCCTGTCCCTGGTCCACAGTAAACCCTATTTAAGTGTTTGATGTTGCTGTAGTTTGTTAGGAAATGGGCATTTTTCCCTCCGGAAAGTGCAGCAGCCCCACCTGGGTGCAGAAACAAGCAAAGAATAGAACTGAAATGAATTAAGATAACTTTTATTCCTTACACATAAATATACTTGTAAAAGTGTGGGCATGCAACTCTGCTGATACCACTTTAGTCACTAAATAGCTTGGTCTCTAGGTATTCTTCATAAACCACATCACATTGTGACCAGTTCTCTTTAAATTAGGACGTACTGGATTTGGTATGAGACCTTGTGGAGGGCTTCCTCTGTATAAATACTTGTAAGTGCCAGGTACTGTAAAATGGCTTACTTGAGAATAAGTAGGGGGGATAGTTGTGTAAGAATGTGATCTCTCAATTGATTTCAGTCCTTTGACAATTTGAAGGTCTTCATTTTGTATTTTCATGGAACTCTTTGAAGTTCTTCGTGTTCTACTTTTATGAAGCTCTGGTGGATTCCAAGCTAGCCAAGTTCCATGGAGATATGGAGACTTGAACTTCTGCAACCTTGTCTAAAATTTTGACATTTCTATTTACATCAAGTTATCTCCAGGCAGGGTGGATGGGCAGGAATCACAATCTTGACTGTCCCAGACCACATTCTAGAATAGTGATTTTTCAAATTTTAGCATGTATACAAGGAACCTGGAATGCTTTTCACAAATGTAGGGTTTTGACCTTGCCTCATATTCTGATACAGTAGGTCAGGTAGGGGACTCAGAACCCACATTTTCAGAAAACATCTCAGTTGACTATAATGCAATGGGTCCATTCACCCTTTGGGAAGCACTACCTTTGGGCTAATGAAAACAAATAAACAAGATGAAATGGAACTTGGATGTAAGTTCATTTATTAAGGTCTAACAGTGAAGCTATAAAGTAATTTATAGTTTGTGTCTTGGTCACTGCTTTACTGTTCACCTATGGCTAGATAATCATTTTGTTTGAAAGGTCAAGTACAGGTGTGGTATTCATAAGCTTTATTCAGTATTTCTTGACACTTAGCCAAAAGTTTCTTTTCATGTAAGTTACACAGCTGCAATTTTAAAAGCTTCATATGCTTTGAATTCTAACAAAGAAATGATGAAATGCTGGTCGATCATATTTTTATTTACTTGAGGATACCAAGCAATTCATATTTTTATATCCAGATACCAGAATCTGTAGTTAAAATCTCTACAGAAAAACAGCTCTAATGGACATTTGCTGACTGTCACCATGCGATCATTTGCCACCAAGAGTGCATTGTCCTCAAATATAATTGAAATAAAATAGGTAGTGTGCTGCTGTAAGTCTAAATAGCAGGAAAATAGTAGGCTAGACTCCCCCAGCTTGCTCAGGACACCTTAATGGAAACATAAATACCATAATCATATGCTTTTTGCATGCGTTTTACCACTAAAAAGAAAATGTGGATTTTAAAAGAAAAGACCTTTGTGAACTTGTTTTTTCCCCCCCCATTAAAACTGAAATCCAGTTGTGTCAAAAGGAAGTGTGACAAAGAACAAAACTAATTTTCTTAGATATAGGTAGTTATTAACCAAGTGCTCTTCTTAAAATGTTGGGTCACATAACAAAGTTGCATTTGCTATTCAAAAAGTCAAATGCCACTTTATTTAGTTACATTTACTCGGTATTAGTCATCCCTGCTTTTCTTGAAATGGGAGAAAGTCATTCTTGAAGGTAGTAAATCTCATTGTCATGATGAGTTTTACAGGTTGGTGCCATTGCTAATTCATGTGCTCCACCCGCCCTTCTCAGTGCCCTTAGCGATCCTTTCCTGACCTTGGCTGGCTCCATTCACCTCAGCAAATGTCCCAAACTGGGTTGTTCCCTTCAACACATCTCTCTTGTCCAAACCGACCACCCACCTCCATCTTTGTCCCCGCTCCTTCCCTCTCCCTACGTGCTGCAGGTCAACTCTCCTTCTTCTAGGCCAGTTCTGTGCACACTCTGCCAGCCCCGTTCTGCAAGGAGCTGGCTCGCTCCGTGAGTCCTTCTCAGCCCCTCCTTCAGCCTGTGTCTCTCTGCTCGCTCTTCCACAGAGCGGGTAACTATGTAGATGTCTTTATCATGCTATTAAAAAAAAATCCTTTTTTACCCTCTAGCTGTTTTTACCTTCTAGCTATTTACTGCCCTATTTTTCCTCTTCACTTCTAATCCAAACTTCTTGAAAGATTAATCTAGATTTGATGTAAACTAGATCTGGGTCTTCTTTTCCACATCTCATTCCTTCCACATGGCAGGCCCAATAATGGCCTCCATCCCCACACCTCTACCTCATTCCCAAGCCTGGGAACAACTGAATATGTTGCTCTATCTATCCAGCAAAAAGGACATGGAAGATCTGATTGAGTTAATGATCTTAAAATGGGGAGATTTTCCTAGATTATCATCCATCCCAGGGGCCTCAGAGGAATTACAAGAGTCATCATAGGTGAAGGAGGGGGACAGGAGAGTCAGTCAGAGAGAGATTTGAAGATGCTGGTCTGTTGACTTTGAAGACAAGAAGGGACCACAAGACAAGGAATGCAGGTAGATACTAGGAGTTGGAAAAGGCAAGGAAATAGTCTCCCCTAGAGCCTCTAGAAGGGACATAACACTGCTGATAGCCTGATTTTAGCCCAGTGAAAACCATTTTGGACTCTGACCTCCAAAACTACAATTTAATTATAGTTTCCTATTGGTCTCCTAGTTTCCTGATCCAGTAAACACTTGAGTACTTTCCATTTTGGATCCCTCTGTGGCATTCCTGGAACTCTGTCCTCTGTGTTTCTGTGAATGGTACCTACTGCCTATTGCTTCCTACTTCCTATGGGACTGTTTCTTAACTGTCCTTTTAAGGATTCTCTTCCTGCCTGCTAAGTTTGAATTCTTTAGGGAAATAGCTCTGGATTACTGTTATTGCCTAATGTGTTTTTTTTGGCTGAAGTTTTAACTACTGTGTGGCACTGGTGATGGGTAACCCGTCCTAGCCCAGTCCTTCCCTTTAAGCTCCAGACCCTTGGAGCTAACTACCAGCTGGAGTGTCTGCTTCCTGTGTCTGTCAGGAACCTAAACCCAACCTATCCAAAAGCCAAAGTCATCACTTTCATTCCAAGCTTGTTTTAGTTTCATGGGCCTAATCTCCAAGAATACTATACCTAGATTTACTCAAGACATAAACCTTTCTTAGGCAGCCAGCCTCCCTTCCTCCACCTCATTCAGTGACGGAGGCCTACCAGTTTTACATGCTATACAATTCCAAATCCTTTCTGTCCTTCCGCACCATGACACATGGACTGGCAAGAGTATGCTAACTCATCTCCTTGCTTGAGCTCCAGTCTTGTTTTTCCCCAGATTCCTACTTTTCCCAGTACCTGGAGTCTTCTATACAAAATAAAGATCTGACAGCCCATTCCCTTGGTTAAAATTATTCCGTCGCTATTCATTGTCTCCATGACACAGTCCGAACCCTCAGCATGGCGTCTGTGGGCCTCCAAGACCTCCTGTTTCAGCCTCCTTACTAATTATGTCAGACTGTGTCATATTGGTTCACGTCCTACTTTCCTAACAGAGGATCTTCTAGAAGTATAAACCCAACTTCATGAAATACATGGGTGAATTAAGTGGTTCTTTGGTCGTTATATGTTGTGTAAATGTTACATTTTGGTGGGTTAAAACAAACAATCACCGTTCATTAAGCTATTCTAATATAGTTAAAGATGCAGCAATTAAATTAAAGGCTAGGGTGACATAAACAACCCAACAAATGAAATCTTGAAAGTAATGAAGCCATAAATAAGGTCATGGCTAATTTTAAAGACTTCTTGTTTAATTCTTTTTGTTGATTAACATTGCCTGAAACCACAATTTGTTTGTAGAAGTAACGTGTAATGGCGGTTGTTTATTTATATATTTATTTTAGCCTTGGAGGAGATTTAAATATTCCACAGAAATATGAGGATAAGGGAAAACCATCTTAGACCTTGGTAGTCATCAGGCAAATAATTTTCCAGCACAGTGTGTTCACTTTTGTTTTAATGTCTTTCCCTTTGCAGGGCATTGAACTTTTCGGCCTTTGATGGTGAGCTGGCCGCACTGTGGTCGAATCTGCTTGAGCTGTTTGAGATTTCATTTGGTTTTAGCTTCTTAACAGAAGCTCCGAGATCCTGCTTTAAATGCAACTCGGCATGATAACTCATCTTTTTATTCTGTCCCAACCTCCTGGCCCTCCTGTCCTGTAGACAACCCAAACCCGTGGACTCAAGTGCCAATCTTACTGGTATATAGTGGTCTTAGGTTGGCATTATTTTCTTTCTTGCTCCTGAATAAAGCTGGGATATCAGTCAACTATTAATATAAATTCATGAGGATTTATGTGGAGCCCTGTTGTGAGATGCATTTTCAACTTTGGGGGAGACTTTATCAAGACCCGAATCCAAATCCATTTTTAAATTAACTTCCCAGATGTTCTAGAGCTTTTCCTTGGGCACCCCAGCCCTCGGTGTGGATAACTGTCTGATTAGTCTCTATTGGCTGCTTCATTCCTTTTCTTTCCATCAGTTCCTTGTTGGTTGATTTTTGTAACTTAAGGAGAAACAGTAGTTGATTGAAAAATGTTTGTTGCATTTTCCAATCAAGGAAGTGTTTGGGGAATCCTTAGTGTGTCTCCCACTAAGATAGATGAGTATATAGACATGTGGAAATTCTAAGCTTTCTGTATTATTGCAGAATAGAAAATGACTAGATAATTCCTATGTTCTATGAACATATAGTAATTACATATTATAGTTGAGATTGCATAAAAGGGATTCATGTTCATAGACTGAATGGATCAATGAATGAATGTTTATTGGTGTACATATACATTCCTGTAAAACTCACAAATATTTTTAAAAGTGAATTTTCTGTATCAGTTTTTGTCTTATATTATTAGTTCTACCTAATAGATTATAAAGGGGTTATAGGATCGAATCCCTAGGAATTCAGAGTTTTTAAAATGTTTCTTCTCAAAAGAAAATATTTCAGGTCCAGGCAAGTATCTTGTAGGTGATTCTTTTTGGTGAGGTGTCAGGATGGGTGGGGGGCTCTTTCAGCTTAACTTTTTTTTTTTTTTTTACAAATGTATTATAATTTTAGAAGTTGAACAGATGTTATTGGGCAAGAAATTTGTGCTTTTTTAGTACCCTGGTTTAACTGAAATTCTTGGTTACCTCCAAGAGAGGCCCACCTGGCCCAGCCCCACGTGCTATTAACCTTCCGGTGGAGGGTGGGGGGTGGGGTGGGGAGAGTGGCAGGGGGGTTGTTGGCAGGTGCTGACTGCACCTGAAGCAAAGGAAAGACCAACAGGCCACTGAATGAACCAAGCTCACAGCAGAACTCAGATGATCTGAGCTGAAGTGAGCTGAAGAATACAGTGTTCAGGAATCTGGAGGATTTCCTGCGTGTGCATGAATTCAGCCTAAAATCTTGTGACTTAGCATTGACTGGTAATATCAATCTGAATGGAGGAAATAGTATAACATCTGAATTAAAGTATATGTTCAAAGATATCATGCTCAGAACTTTAAAGCATACCCAGCAGCTCAGATGAAGGGCTAGCAGTTTCAGTTAGAGAATCTTTATTTTGTAAACTTTACCATGGATTCTGTTTATTCTAATTTAGATATAAATCAGATTTGCCTAAATTTTATTTAGAGGAAACTCATTTGCTGATTTGAATGCAATCAGATTAGAAAATTATTCTTCTAAAGTCCCTTCAGATAAGTCCCCCTAAAATCTCATTTCTGCTATAAATTTGTAAGGAAAAAAATTTGATAGTGAAAAGATAAATTCCTCTATAGATTTTCAAAGGTTATGAATAGTGGTATCTGAAATAATTATAAATCACCCACCTACAAAAAATACTGCTATCGTTTCATGTTGACCTCATATAATTCTGAATTGTGAAAAAATATTTTAAAAATAAAAAATTATTTTGTCTTTGTGAAGAAGAATGTGATTTAGAAGAAAAAGTTTGCCATATCAGAACTTACTCATCTATGACCGGAACACAATTCCCTCCAAATAAATCTTTTTAACAACCAAATAGCAGATATCTTTTGCCTCCCTTTTCTGGTCTCTGCTTTGCTACTTAATAGGTCATTTAATGCTGGGTACAAAGCAGTAGTCTTTTGAAGGTTATATAATAAATTGGACCTGCATCAGGCACTTAGGCGGAGACATAGTCAAGTAAAATTTTAACTCCAAATATATTTTAAATTCTAATGGTGCTTAGAATTCCCGGGGGCACCTGGGTGTCTCAGTCAGTTAAGTGTCCGGCTCTGGATCTCTCAGCTCAGGTCTTGCTATCAGGGTTGTGAGTTCAAGCCCCGCATTTTTTTTTTTTTTTAAGAATTCTTTAAAAAGATTGGGGGGAGTGGGAGGGATGCAAATGAAACTGGGCAGTTTTGGAGGACATAGGTGAGGGAATTAAGGACTGTTTAATCCCTAGGAGTGCCATAAAACTAGTCATTGTGGTTGTGGACAGTTAATGGTGAATTTCTGGCAGTTGGCAGTCAGTGACATGAGCCATGAGGATTTTCTCTCAATTTCACAAAGTCACCATGTGGCCTGTGGGGGAGAGGAGGAGGACTTAGAAAAATGACTGAAATTCTGTATAATTAAAATTCTGATACAGAAGAGTTTTGTTTTTGGGTTTACAAGCTGCATTAGCATAACTTTTTAAAAAAACACCCCTTTTGTAACAGAAACTAAAGCTGAGGATAAATACTTATTTCTAATTATTCTCTTTTTCTTCCATTTCCTTTTTCCCTTTAGTCTGTACATTTAAGCTTTGTGAAATATTCAAGGGCTTACAGTTTTCGAATAAGCCCAAGGTTTTTGTACATTTCCATCTTATAGCCCCTGGGGCTGGTCATCCCCCTCCCCAGCAGTTATCCGCGGGGCTCCTAGGTGCTGAAAATTGTGGAAACATCTGGGATATGGAAATGAGCAAGACCTCATTTACCTTCCAGGTTCCTCTCACTTGGTGTCACCTAAGAGACCATACACAATATATTGCACACAGACTGATAGGAATTAGGTAGGATGCTAAGGAGATTGACTCAGGTTGGGGAAGGGAAGGCTTCAAAGACATGATGTGCTTGCCTCCGAAGTGGGTCAGAGCTTTTAGATCTATATATCTATAAATATCTATAATATATAGTATCATATGCATATTATAGCATCTAAATATATGTTTAGTATAATAAATACATGACATATTATTTGTTATAATATATAAATATATAATATATTATTTAATAAAATACATAGATATATCACATATATATGCAATCTATATAAATATAAAACAAAAAATAAAAATTTGTAAGATGTTGATAAATAAAAATCTTTACATATATATTTATCTAGTTTTGACTGCCAATGCAGTCTAGTTAAGGCACTCGATTTATATATGTGCTCCTGGTAAATATGAAATGTGGTCAGCATTTCCCTGTGTAGATTCTTTAATACCTCCTGTGCCTAAAAGCCACTGGCAGTATTGCTGTGGCTTTTCTCTCTGAGCGGTCTGATGCTTTGGAAGGATTTATGGATTTTGGCACATGAGGCTTGCCTCGCCTTTAGGGCCCTTGGTGTCTTCAGCTTTCAGTTAGGTGGGGCCTTGAGGCCTGCAGGATAATGAAGTAGAGCCTGGGCAGGCAGAGACGCTCTGCCCCATCAGGCAGGTGGTTTCTATGAGACCAGACCCAGGATTCAGGGGCCGTGAGTGAGAGCTGTGGTGGGGATACTGACCTTATGGATCCAAAGTAGGTTTGTAAGAATATTTATGTTTTTCATGTAGTATGGCTCAAAACACCTGAAGAATCTCAAAGCATTGTTTCGGCTCTCCTTGGCCGTGAGTGGCCTGTGGTTTGCAGTATCCCCAGGCCTGTAGGCTTTGCTGGATCAACAAGGGACATGGGACTCCGTTAGTTAGTGGCAGTATCTGTTGAACACCTGCTAGTCGCAGACTACCTTGCCAGGCCAGTTCAGAAATGCTAGCAGATCTCGTTTTCCCTCTGATATTATGTTTAAGGAATTTTATTTGCATCTGGGAGAGCCCCAGTAATCCATCTTTGAGATAGATAAATCCAAAATGTGCTGCCCCGGTTTCTTTTAAAGTTTAGCACGTCTTTTTCAAAAAAATATAAAAAAATATTTTAAAAATTTATTTATTTATTTGAGAGTGGGAGATAGAGATTGCAAGGGGGAGGAGCAGAGGGAGAGAGTCAAGCAGATTCCACCCTGAGCATGGATCCTGATGCGGGGCTCGATCTCACAACCCTGAGATCACGACCTGAGCTGAAATCAAGAGTCAGATGCATAACTGACTGAGCCACCCACGTGCCCCAGAATCAGCACATCTTTGAATTGTCTTGCTTTTTCTATTTCTAGCTTTTATACACAATTAAGGCAAACTGGAGATAGGTGTCGTGTTATCCCCACTGACTGAGGGGTTTGTGATGATCAGCGGTCCCATTGGACTTACAACTGGCTGATTTTTTTTTCAAATATTTTATTTATTTATTTGACAGACAGATCACAAGTAGGCAGAGAGAGAGAGAGAGAGAGAGGGAGGGAGGAGGAAGCAGGTTCCCCTCCGAGTAGAGAGCCCGATGTGGGGCTCGATCCCAGGACCCTGAGATTGTGACCTGAGCTGAAGGCAGAGGCTTTAACCCACTGAGCCACCCAGGCGCCCCACAGCTGGCTGATTTTTTGAAGGGCAGGTGCTCTGGGTCTTACCGGGACGTCCTTCACAGCTATTGCACGAGACCGTGACTCTCCTTCTTTTCCTCTAGTACAGTACTGAAAACATTTACAAGTCCAGTGACTATGCCAAGGCCACACACGTACATATATGCAGGGTTGGATACGATTATGTTCTCAGAGAGCTGAAAATTCTGGTGATAAGCTCCATTGTCTTAGGAGAACCCAGACCTGAGGCAAGTGCAAGCCAGGGCCTCTGCCATCTCCACATCGATGGAGAGCCAGGTGGCATCCTTGCTCAGGGACTGATGTCCTTCCTGAGGGCACTCTGGGCTCTCCCCAGGCTCGCACTAGCCACCAGGGCGAGTCCTCCCACGTGGCCTTTGGCTTGAACCCTCGCAGCCAACAGTGGGAAGGACAGCGTCCGGGAAGATAGGAGTCAGGGCAAGGAAGACAGGCTAGTTGACCACGAGTTGGTGTATCGTTCCAGGCAAATTCTGGGACCTCACAGGCACCACAGGCCTGCAGCCCTGAGGAGGGAGTGAGTCGCAGGTGCTTCTGTGGCAGAAGGCCACACCCGGGAGCACTCCCCTGTGAAGGCCTCAGCTGCCTCTGAGGGATCCTGGCTCTGCCGGCCAGGAGCAGGTGGAGCCACCAGCAGTGATTAAAGGTGGTTAATGTGAAGAAATGCAAATAATTTAAAATTGCAATGCTCCCCCGTCCTTTCCCGCACTCCCTAATTACCTTTTCTGCTTTATTTTTCTGACTAGTGCTTATGCTGTTATCCTAGGGCCTAGTCAGACTTTCAAAACACTGTTTATCCTCCATCTCCTACAACTAGACTGAAGTTCCCTTTCAGGTAGGAGTCTTTGTCTGTTTTGTCCGCGGCTGTAGTCCAAGGCCTGGCGTATGGTCATTTGAATATGTTAAATGAAGGAATGAATAAACCAAGCTCTTCGTCAGCCCAGGAAGGGCAGTGTGTGGGGGGCGTGGTGTCTGAAAAGGACAACTCTGAGCAGTACGCAAGTAGAGGGGCCTGCTTTAGAAAAGAAGTGTGGGCGTTCTAGCCGCAAAAGGAGGTTAAACATTTTAATTGTTAAAAATCACTTTTGCTCATGCTAGATCCATAATCCTTCCAGGTTTCCTAAAGCATATATAATTCTGAGGGAGAGATGGGAGACAATATTATGCAATGTGATACATTATTACGCAATGTGATACATTAAGGTAGATATGATATAGGTAGGGTAAAGGGCACAGTCTGAGTTCTCATGCCAGCTCTGCCATTTAACCTTCTGTGCCTCACTTTCTGTACTTGTAAAATGCGGATATTGACATTACTGACCTCATTGGGATTTTTGTGTATGTATGTGAAGATTAAATGAATGATTACAGACGAGGCCCTTTGAATACTACCTGGCCCATAGAAGATTCTGGTAAGTGTCAGTTGCTGTCATCAACATCATCCTTATTATTATGCTATCACCACTATCACCATCTGTACTCTTGAGTTCTTAAGAGTATTTATTGATTTTTTATTTGAAAGAAAGAGCAAGCAGAGTTGGGAGAGAGGCTGGGGGAGAGAGAGAATCCCAAGCAGATTCTACACTGAGCGGGTGAGCCCAACATGGGGCTCAATCTCGTGCTCTGAGACCATGACCTGAACTGAAATTAAGAGTCAGACGTTTGAGCCACCAAGGTACCCCTGTATTCTTGCATTCTAAGGACTTTTAGAAGCTAAAAAGTTTGCCTCATAGATCGTTTCATCTGAACATGATCTATAATGATTCTGTATTTTTTTAGCATTTTTGTGCATAAGAGTTTATTGTAGGTTTCTCAACTTTTTACTTTGATGCCGCAATGGGCATCTGTAGCTTTTTACAGTATATGCTGTGCTAAGATGTGCATTGCCGTGGACATTTGACTGATTTCTGTCATTAAGAAGCAACTTAATCTGCAGTAAGTTGGTGTAGTATTGAACTTGAAAAGCCACAGATTCATTTTCAAAAGAGGACACTAAAGTAAATGAGGGTTATGATATTTGAGGACAGGAATGAAGACGACACAGGCCTGGGGCTGGGGTCAGATCCTCCCCCAGCTTGTGATGCACCCCATGGATGACTCCCCACCTTCAGGAAGGCTGCTGATCTTACCATTTTCCTTCTGGAATGTGGGGTGGCATAATAGGGCCATTTTAAATAGCTCTGTGGTATGTTTAAATAAAAACTACTGTGTAATTGCATAATATTAGTATTACAAATGCCTTGTATTCATTATATGATAATTAATTAAAATAAGGTTCAGTGTTAATAAATATGTAGTAGAGAATATTATTGATGTTTTATTTATGGTAAACAGGAAATGTCCCTTGTGATTTTTTTTTTTTAATTCCCAACCTGGAAACAATAAATCAGATATGAGAAGGGGCTAGATTGTTTTCTTTTATGATATGCCTTTTTCTGGCACATTTTGTCCACTTACCTGGGATTAGCTACATACATACCTCACAAAATGAGGTCTCATTATACCCAAGGATAGCTAAATGCCCATCAAGGAATAAATGAATGCGTTTGAGTTGTTTTAATTAGCTAGGTGTGATTTAAAGGTTGCTGAAATCAAAAAGGCTTATTCATTTTTCATCAATAATCACTTACCTTAATATTTCATTAGAACCCGCTGATTTGCAGACCTCCTTCTGGGCTTTGATTCATTATGACTGCAGACATAATTTAACTTTCCCTCTTTTTCTCATTCTGTATTATACTCTTTCATCTCTGAGACACTGTTAAGATGTTTCCAACATTCTTCACAGGGCTGCTAATTGATCCAACTTCTTCTTTTTTTTTTTTTTTAACTGTACTTAAAGCTAAGAGTTCTAGGCTGTGGAAAGCTATATGTGCGCGCGCATGCGGTTTTGCGCCGGGTTCTTTCCTCCTCTGAACATCTGATAATAACGTGCAGATTTTCTATTTCATATGTTCTGAGACCAAGGACTGAATTATCATATGCAGAAGTCAGGAAGTAAATAACTGGGACACATTCTTAGACTATGCCATCAATTGGAAAGAACGAAGCATCTTGTGTGCGGCATGCTCGGGGGCTGAGATCACTATCTCGGCATATACCTTATTCTCAGAACGTGTCTCCGGTTGCTTTTGAGGCACACTTGCCCTTACCCTTCGATGCTCCATGGGTCTGTGTGTCCTAGGGGGTGACCCTGTCCCAGGCTTCTGTGCTGCCACCTAGAGAGCGCTGCTCTGTCTCAGTGAAGCCAAGAGTTGGGCCCTCACGTTAATGTGATGCCTGTGCAGGGAAGAGCCATTCTTTATTCTTAAACTGTTCACCGGCTGCTTGTGACTGATCGCAGCTAGACACAGCCCACGCAGGGCGTGGGAATCGGATCAGAACCTCTTAAAACCCCAAACTCCAAGTATCTCTCCTTAAATGCATCCATAGGCCCTAGGTTTTTGTTTTTGTGTTGGGTTTTTTTTTTTTTTTTAAATAACTAACCTAAAAGGTGGAAACATGCCTAGCACATACAGATTCTGACAAGCTGATGCTAGCACTGAAAAAAAAAAAAGTAGATGGATAGATATTTTCATTTTTTTTAATTGATTTTGAAGTAGTATATGTCTGTTTTCCACAGCCGTGTTAAGCCATTTTTGTGTATAGTACATATTATTAACTTTCACTAGCTGTAACAGTTTTCATGCTGAGCAAAAATTGCTAAATGTTAAGAAATAAAAACTTGTGCTTAAAATTGGTAAATGTATATGTGTATAGAATTGTAAATATTTTCATTGGATTGAAACCATTCTCCCCACTTGACTGTTCTCAGAAAACTTAATGCTGACTTCCCTCATGTCCCTGATCTATTTTTCCCAGAAATATGTCTAAAAAATTAATGAGCCACCAGCAGATATATAAATATCTACTAATGGAGAATTAAAAGAATGCTTATACTTTAGGAGATATTATCTACCATTAAAAATTATTAATCCTTTCTTTACCCAGAGCTAGTCCTTACATTTTGCCTACCTTTGGAATGTTTGTTGATAACTCTTCTTATTAAATACTTTATTCTTCAGTATTAGCATTACCATGACTTATTTGGTGTGAGTATGCATATTTCAGTAATTCTAGTATTTGCATATGATATTCTCAAGATTCCAGGAGGAAGCTTAAGATAGATTTACTGGACTTCATCATTATGATCCTCTCAACCTACCTGTCCTGCTTCTCAGCCTTCAATGGACATGTGAATGCAGACATAAGCTTCTATAGCAGGGTGACATAGTAGATCACTGTGGCTTTATTTTTTTTTTTTTAAGATTTTATATATTTATTGACAGAGAGAGAGAGATCACCAGTAGGCAGAGAGGCAGGCAGAGAGAGAGGAGGAAGCAGGCTCCCCACTGAGCAGAGAGCCCCTTGCGGGGCTGGATCCCAGGACCCTGAGATCATGACCTAAGCAGAAGGCAGATGCTTAAACCATTGAGCCACCGAGGCCCCCCCGCCCCCGCCGTGGCTTTAGATTCAGATCTTGGCTCTGCCACTTACTTGGATGTTTGGAAAGTTACTTAACCTCTGTGAGTCTCGTTAAATTCATCTGTACTTTAAATTTTTTGTCCCATTGTTAGACCATATGTCAGCTGTGTCCCGGTTTTTATATTTAGAAAATATGTTCTTCATAACCATGCATCATGGTCCATGTTAGAAGCTATTGGGTCTAAAAGAGAAATAGAGATCCAATCTCTGATGGTAATGCTCTCCTAGTCTTTTGGGAGAATAACAGACGGATTTAAATAACACAACCAGTTTTATTGACCATGCTGTTTATTTTAATAGCTAGACCAGAATGGTTTGATTGACTTTTTAAAAATCTGGTATGTTTTTTACCATATGGACAAGGCCATATCTAGAGTGCCAAGCTAATAAGCCTTCTCTTCTCTGCCAGTGAACCATGAAAGTTGTTAGCAAAATGTTTTATTTTGAATCGATCCATTTTCCAAGCTCTTGGTGATATAAACACCCTTCTTAAAAGATAGAGTACAGATTATCGTTCATCAGTCACTGGAAATTTGTTGCATCAAATATCTGTAGGCAATGAGTATGTGAATGATCTAGAACAGAATGTATACTGTGTGATTGGGGATGCCTAAAAACGTTATAAAACTACCCTAAATCAGTTGATTGTGGGCACACGGTTCCAGATTTTGAATGGTGTTGTAACACAAAGAACATAAAACATGGGAGTTGGGTAATACTTAGCAGTAATGTATTGTTTTAAATAGGGTTTAAAGTAGCATGACTTTGTGCTTTTCTCATTGTGCAAATCATTCTAAATCGTGATACCACTTCTGTGAACAGCAGTGAAATCACAGTATTAGATTGTTTTCTCCCCTAATCAATTCTTAAATATTCATTGCATCCCTAGCTTCCTCGGTACCATCAAAACATTCATACCTTTCATTTCTCTCCTCGGCCAGTTTGTGTTTTCCTTTATGTCCTTTACCATACACACTATCTTTAAATTAGTTGCTAAACGCCCTTGTTCCTCTAATTCCACCATCACTGTATTTTCTGGATCTGTTTCTATTGACTGATTTTTCTCCTCATTGTGAGTTACATTTTCCTCCTTTTTATGTCTAATAAATTTTTATCAGATGCCAGACATTTTGAATTTTATTATATTGAAGGCTGGATTTTACTCTCTTTTATAAGAGTGTTGGATCTTTCTTGGCAAGTGGTTAAATTAATGGCTGATCGTTTGTTATTTTTAGGCTGCTTTAAAATCTTTTTTCGGCCGGGGCGAGAGTAGCCTTCACGTTGAGGCCCAACTTAGCCCCATTTCCAAGATGTGGCCTTTCTTGACGGACTACTCCGTGTGGTCAGTCAAAGAATTCCATGAGGTCTCTTCCTCTAGTTGGAGAAAAACTGCCCAATTCCTGGTACTTTAAGAGTGCCCCAGATTGTTTATCTTACTGCTGCCTGGGAATGATTTTCTTTTCTCACAGAAGGTTGTTCCTGTCCGGGCTTGCGGGGTTTTACCTGACCCAAGCACGGTTTGTCCACATGCGAATTTCTGGAGCTCTGTCTTCAGTGTAGATCTCTCCTCTCAGAAAATCTGTCCCAGAAATTCTGATGCCTCAGCCTCCCCCAATTCAGAATTCTGTCTGTGTGACTACGGTGCCCATTTGCGTTCCCCTCCCTGCATTGCAGTGTGGGAATTTCTACCAGACAAAAAGCTTGGGTACGGGTAGGGCTCATCTCGTTTGTTTCCTTTTCTTGGAGATGACAGCCCTAGTCTTCCTCACATCCAATTCCTGAACATAGTTTTTATGTTTCTCCAGTTGCTTAAAATAAGATGGGAACTTATTCTTGTTGCCAGAAATGGAACTTCTTAAAATATATCTAAAGAATTGTTCTTCTGAGGGCGTCTTCGTTCTACCCACACAGTCTTAACTCCTAAACCACTCACAATTGACTTCTGAAAGACTCTTTGCAGGGGCTCCTGGGTGGCTCAGTTGGTTAAGCAGCTGATTCTTGATCTGAGGGTCATGAGTTCAGTCCCATGTTGGGCTCCCCTCTCCTATGGAAGGAGGGAAAGGGAGGGAAGGAATAAAAAGAAGGGAGAGAAGGAAGGAAGGAGAGAAGGAAAGGGAAGAAAGGAAGGAAGGCAGGCAGGCAGGCTCACTCTTTCCAAGTGACGAAATTGCCAGATCTTGAGACCGTAGCATTGTCTTTCGCCTCCTTGTCCTTTCTGAAATATTTAGTGTTGATGACCGCTCCTTCACGCCACCTTAAAAAGGCATTCACGTTGGGTTTACAGGACACTTTTTTCCTTTGTCTCTTATGCTTTAATTTATGTCTTCATTGCTGACTACCACTTTTTGGGGGTGGTGACTCTTTGATCCCCTACCTGTTATAATTCTCAAGTACCTGCTTTCTGATCTAGTTTCCTTCCTAGTGTGCCTTCAGCTGTCACGTATGTGCAGCAGATTTCTGAAGTCACTGTAAGCAGAGCTGATCTATCTCCGAGTACCATCCCTGCTTTCCAGCCTCTCTCTCTGGGTATACTGACTGCAGCAAAACTCAACGTAACCAATCTACCATTATCTGTATTATCAATACCATAGCCACCACGGTGTCCCCTCTGTCTACTATTTTTGCCATCATCCTCCCTGTGCTCTTCGCGCATCCCCTTCCTTCATCTTTGTATCTAGTGATAAGGTTTTATTGATTGTTTCTGTACTGTTTGTCAAACGAGTTGTCCCCCACCTGTTTCACTGTCTGGACTCAGAGATGTATTATCCCTTCTCTGGTGTAGTGAAGTAGCAGCACTTACACTTCTACGCCCCTCTCACCGATCTGTGATCCATCTTACACTGTGTCAGCATCACCTTTCTAAAGTCTAGTTTGGCATTGCTCCTGCTCAGAAAAACTCACTGCAGAATCGAGTCCAAACTTTTCTGGAGTGTGGTGGTCTCCTGGTGAACCACCACAGTCAATCCTCCGTGTTTGCCCTTGTCAAAACTAGTCACACTAGGCTATTTGCTATCCCAGAATGTGTCAAGCATTTTCCTACCATAGTCCCCATCACATAAGCTTTTCTTTTTTTTTTAAATCAGTCTGAAACTGACGCATATGGCTCTCTTTATCTCCATTGTTAAGAATCCTAATTTTCCAGATGCCATCTCTGCAAATTTAGTACATCTAGTTGGAATGAGTCTCTCATTTTTCTTGGATGTAAAACATTTTTGCATGCCTGCCTACTAAGGATTTCTATGTTTGTATGGGAGAGTTAGAAACTATCTGCATCCTGTCCACTTTTTGCATGATTTGCATTTTTTCTCATTTTGTTCTAGATGTCTTCTTTAGTGATGGTGGGAAGTCATTAAGGCATTCCCCAAGAGCTGCTTTTAGGACTCACACTGCAGCCAGAAAGCAATCTCATGTGTAGGTTTGTGATCGCTCTGTATGTGGCTGACTTCTCTTATAAGAAAATAAGGCTCAGGGCCATGACTTCTTCACTCATAACCTCCAGATGCTTTTGCACATTTTTGGAGAATTTGAAGGTGGGCAGGTAGATGAATAAATGAAAAAATTGGCTTAAGATTGTTGAATCATTTGACTGATTAAGGAGATTATGTAGCATGTGACTTTAGCATCTAAGGATGATTCAGTTTATAAAAATCAGTTACATATAACTGCGGTAACATATCAGTGACATGGAACAGAATAAATCACTTTACAAATCCATTATTGCACTGTATTTTTTGGGGGGGGCTAGGACAAAATAACTCAAATTCAGTATTGATAAAGGTGTGTGTGTTTGTGTGTGTATATTTATATATGCAAATTTTTTCCCTGATACATTTCTTAAGCCAGTGACCATGATCTGTCCTCCTGCTGATAATGCTGGATTCAAGGCTAGGCATCCCAAGGAAACAAAGAATACAGGTTATTTTGGGACCCATCAACATCTCTCCTCTTGTCTCTCTTTCTTCCTGTGCAAATATTCTGGCAGTGTGGGGCACTACGCTTAACTAGGCACAACATTTTGCTGATTTCCTTTAAATGTTTCCTGAGTAAGAAACACATTATCCCTTAATCAGCTTCTTTTGAGATGTCTGTTTACACTAAACAAAATCCTATTCCAATTAGTTTCAAATTCTGAGCTAAAGGCTGGTAATTAAACATTGTCTGAAAGAGCGTCCTGCTACCGTATTGCAATATTGAAGTCCAGGTGCAGGAGAAACAATGTTAAGCTTATTATCAAGTTTATCAATTTAATTGGTCATCCACAAAGAAAGACTATATATTGACATCAGTTTCAAACTTAAGCACTGTGAATTTGAGAAACTAACTCTATTCCTTCATCTGTACAGTGAAGTATCTGCATATAAATAGTAATGGTCACTATCTTATAGAATTGTGTAGGAGAAATGAGATACTATAGATAAAACATTTGGCATAAAGCCTGCTTTCAGTATTATAAATCTATTTTATTGTGGTGCAGGTAAAAAATCTGACAAAAATATATTATGATAAAACAACCCTTTTAATAAGTAGACCTTGAAAACTTAATGAGAGGTACAATTACTTGAAGAAACATTTAGTTTTAGTACGTTATAAAATCTTGGACTTCATTTTAAATGGAATTTAATCTATAGAAACTACTGGCCAAGCTATGGAGTAAATAAAATGTATGTTGCACGTGTGTAATAACAATTTTGTAGCCAGTGTTTTCTGAGTAATGTGAATGTGGGCATCAGCTGGGATGAGAGCATTTCAAACTTGGACTGTCAGTAGATGAACCACTGTAACATTAATTGGCAATAGAATTTATTTCATAACGTGTGTGATCTGTTGCAGTGGTAAAATAGATTATTTTTAGATTCCCATATAAAATTGTTTTCTCACTAGATAATTATAATTGGCTCTGTGTGTAACACAAATTTTAAATATTTTATGTTATTAGTAACACCAGCGTAACACAGGAATTAACAAGATAGAAATGCAAATACATTTTCCTGTTTCTTAAACTGTGGCTGCAAACAGAGAATTGGTTCTGTAAATTATTTTTAATGTGCACACTTTTTAACAAGGTCCTTAAAGTGGTAATCATTTCTCAGTTTCCAACGTCAAGGGGTAGTCATGGTTTGACAGCTGTAATGTTGCTTTTGTTGGTGATGAAATACTGGTTTTCATTAAATTTTATGTTAAAATAGACTTTAGAATCATAGGTTTCTCCGGTTGCAGAGCTGGGAGGACCTGATTTTTTTTTAAAGATTTTATTTATTTATTTGAGAGAGAGAGAGAGAGAGTGAACGAGCAGGGGCAGAAAGGAGAAGAGGGAGAGGGACAAGCAGATTCCACACTGAGTGCAGAGCCCTACACTGGGCTGGACACTGGGCAGGACACAGGGCTGGACATGGGGCTCGATCCCACAACCCTGCGCTGACATCAAGAGTCCAGAGCTCAACCGACTGAGCCACCCAGGTGCCCCTGGGAAGTCCTGATTTAATAGCCCCTTACTTTACTGAAGTGGGAACTGAGGGGTTGGGATATCAACGAGGGTGGCTGCTGCCTATCGTTATCTTTCCTTTAAAGGTGGTGGTACCGTGGCAAAAACAGCTGATGTGGAGTCAGGAAACCTGTGGGCTTGTGGGACCACTGCCCTCAGATAGGCGTGCTGGCTTGTGTGAGTCACTTCATTTGTCTTCTACAAATGTATAAAACAGACTCACACGTGGTCTGCCAGTTACGAAAAGGAAGTGTATGTAAATATAGTATATACGTGAAAGTAGTAGTATACATGAAATAAAGTATATATGTGAAAGTGTACTTAAAAATATAAAGGTCTACCTGTGTGTGTCACACTTTTATAATTACCGCTGCCTGGTGACTTCTTCCATGACCTCTAGAATTTTACTGAGTAATGTATTCATTCAGAGGTGGAGATGCGGCAGCTTTGAAGAGTAGAGTACACCTCACCATACTAGTGGTTTATTGCAATGTTCCTGGACTTAGATACTTCTTTAATAAGCAGTACCCAGGTAAGGGTCTAACTGGACTTCGAGTGAGAAAAAGAAATTTTTTTAAGAGCTTAGTACGTACGATGTAGTTATAACCCATGGATGCCACAGTAACTGTTACGTTACATTAATATAGCAGTTAATGTCACAGTTACATTAAGCAGAGACAGCTCTGTGAGTGGATAATGCCGGCACAGGTCCGGTGTGGACCAGCCTGTCTTGGAGCTTGAGAGGGATGCGCTCGTCTGGACAAATCGGTCCGTTTCCTCTGAATTCTGTGTCGTCCTTCTCACCCCCACTGGCCCCGGTGGTGGTGGCTCCCTGAGCTGTGTCTGTGGCCATTCTTCATTTCGTTGCAGAGTCTTGTTAAACGTCATGATGTCCCCGCGTTGCAGTTATGACTGAGACACGTTGACCGTGCTCTGCTTTAATCATTCACTCTGTGTTCCTGCTTCCTTGGACCTGCATTGGTTCCAGGGCTGCTTTCCATCCTTCTCTTTTGCTTTCCTCTTTATTTCTCCTGCCATTGATCCAGCCTCGCCTTTTCACCTCTGTGTACTCTGGATCCTCTGCTCTCCTTCTCCTGTGTCTGCTGCCCACGGCTCCTGCTCCCCAGCACTCCCGTGACCCAGCCACATGGGCCAACGAGTGTTCCCATGCTCACGCCCCTGCACCTGGCATTTCGTCTGCTGGATGCCCTGCCCTGGCTCTTGACGTGACTGAATGCTTCTTGTCGTCCTGGCTCACTCTTCAGGGTGATCTTTTCTGATGCCCCGTCTATGTGCCACAGGCTGCCCCACCCCCAACCCCTCTCTAGCCCGTTACCCTTCTTTAATGTTTGCATACACATATCCCTATCTCAGCCTGCCCTCTTTGCCCGTGTGTTTTCTTATTTCTAATTCTGCCTTCTTGAATCTATATTCAAGACCCCACATATCCTGTCTGTCTGTCTGTCTGCAAGGTTCCTCTACAGTGGCTGGCCAGGGGTAGGTGCTAGCTGATCCTTGCTGTATGCATGCATGTATGTGTGTATTTCATATGCAGGTTTTGTGTGTGTATCTTTATATGCATGTGTGGATACATGTGTGTTTGTGTGGGGGTGTGGCTCCCTTCCCCTTGCTTGGGAAGCGCTCTTACCTGCTCTCAGAAAATCCTGTTGGGTGGCAGGTGCTGACCTCTGGGTATGCCATGAAGATGGTCCCCACCAGGAGCAAAAATGAGTCCTCTTCTTCTGGTGCTTTCTGTTTCGGGTTTTTAAAGCACCTCCTTTTCACCAAGCTCAAAAACTCTGCCTTGTCTAAGCTGTATTTAAGAACCTATTTGTCAGAGATTTTGCTTTTAACCCTCCTTGCATGCCTTCTAAAAAAATTCTTCTTTGAGAATATAGAATGAAGAGCTTCTAGAAACTGTTCTCGTTGAATTAACATACATTAATAGTATGATCCCTTTTACTGAACCTTAAAGTTATTTTAATATTAAAGTGATACTTTTGGGGCACCTGGATGGCTTAGTTGGTTGGGCAACTGCCTTCCGCTCGGGTCATGATCCTGGAGTCCCAGGATTGAGTCCTGCGTTGGGCTCCCTGCTCGGCAGGGAGTTTGCTTCTCCCTCTGACCCTCCCCCTTCTCATGCTCTCTCTCTCTTTCATTCTCTCTCTCTCTCTCAAATAAATAAATAAAATCTTAAAAAAATAATTTAAAAAAGTAATACCTTTTTTGTGTGTAAAACTTAGAAAATAGAAAAGGAAATAAAAAAAGAAAAAGATGATCGCACCCCAAAATAATAATTATTAACATTTTAGAGTACATTCTTAGGCACACACCCATACATAGATCAATATTTACAAATGTATACTTATTCAAAACTAAAAATACTTATTCAAAACTAAATCATATTATACATAACTCTTTGGTGACCTGCCTTTTTACTTAGTACATCACAAACATCTTTCTGTGCCAGTCAGCGTTCTCCTACAGAAGTACTTTTTAAATGGCTACAGTATTTCATTTTGGGGGTTTATCTTGGTCAAACCAATTTGCGCTTAACAGCCTAAACCTCACTTTTCTCGTCTGTAAAAGAGAATAACATTGCCTTAAATAGCGTAAGGAAATTAAATAAGAAGAGGCACAGAAAGCACCAAGACCATCACGTAGCAAGTACTCAGTGATTACTAGCTGCCGTTTAGTTTATATTTATCCGTTCCTACTATCATTTAATAACTTAAAATGCATTCTGATCTGTCCTACTACTCTTTCTTACGAATTCAAGTACGTAATTGTATTTTATCAATAACACATTTTTAAAGTCTAAAAATCCACATTGTCTCTATTTTCAAGTAATATTATCAAAAGATAGTAGGTCATTTCTAGTTCCTCCCAAAGGAAGAACACTTTGGTTTTATAAAAGAGGTTGCTTCAGGGCTGCCTGGGTGGCTCAGTGGGTTAAGCCTCTGCCTTCAGCTCAGGTCATGATCTCGGGGTCCTGGGATCGAGTCCCACATCGGGCTCTCTGCTAGGCGGGGAGCCTGCTTCCTCCTCTCTCTACTTGTGATCTCTCTCTCTGTCAAATAAATAAAATCTTAAAAAAAAAAAAAAAAAGAGGTTGCTTCAGGAGTTTCCACCTGGAAGTAAAAGTTGGTCCTACTTGCCTTGTCTATCTCATTCCTGGCCTCTGCCACTTCTTCGATCTGACTTTCTGCTAAAGGTTGATGTTCACCCCGGCTGTTTCAGGACGAAGGCCAGGAGCGGAAGCCCCTGCATCCTGGACAGCCTTGCTCTTCTGTGTTCTCTCATCCTTTATCCTCTTTCAGGGTTCATTGGGCTACTAGCCTCAGGGTGGTAGGAGACTAAAGAAATTGTTCTCGGAGTGGAGTAGTTCACCAACATACTTTAAGAAGGCATGTAGCCTTCAATAAAAGTTGTTCAATTTAATTTAAACTTTTCTTATTTTGAGTCTTTTTTTTTTTCCATTCAGTTAAGCATGTAGTAAACACATTTAGAAATGTGGAACTGTTTCTGTTATTTTGGATTAAAAAAGAAAACCCCATCTCTATTTCTAATGAATGTCTGTTTACTCCCCTTTTAAAATATGTCACAGTTAAGTGTCTGTTCTGAATTAAGTATCTGAAAAACCTACATTTATTCACGGTCCTATCATGCATTTATTAAGAGCTGGAAAGAAAATGCTGTTTAGGCTTTACATTGACACAACGTATCTGTTACTTGTTTTCTCCATTTTATGAGTTCATATTTCTTACAGGGGACAAGGTGGGTTAGAAAGGAATATATCCCTTCAAGGTAGAATCTATTTGAGAGTGGACATCTCCTCCCCTGACCGCTGTTTCTCAGACAGAGATGGAAAGTGTTCTGCCCTGCATAGTTTAAGCGTTTTCTCTGATTTTAAAAATATTTTCTTCCGTTTTTCTTTAAAATGCTAGATCCTCTTTTTTTTTTTGGTTTGCTTTTTTTTTTTTTTTCTCATTTTTCTCTTTCTTAGCAGAATGCTATTATTGGCTGTCAGCTTCTTCATCCTGGGCCCATATGTGGGGGAGATATTAGAGACTGAAGGAGTTTGTTAACCCTACTGACATTTGTATTGTCTACGTAGAACTGGCTATTGAGAAATCCTAACACAAAACCTCAGCCTTTCCTTTATTAATGCACTAAAGATCCTGACCAAATTTAAAAACCAGGAGAGCCTTGTTGAGCCTGAATCTGTTAGGCTATGAAATGCACCCTGGGTTTTGAGGAAGAAGTGAGCACATTTATAGCTTTAATTACTCATTTGGGATACTACAGTCTGTTGCCAAAGCCAGTTATCATCAGCTTTGATTAGAAATCAGGAAAGACAGCTGCTGAAATGCAGAGTGAAAAGAATTGTATTGGATTAGAAAGGCGTTCTTTTGAATCTGAAAGAGAAAGAAAGCATCTTTGGGAAACATCTGAATATGCATTTATTTTAATAATTGAATGGCTAGAGGTATAGTACAGTACATTGTACGTTGGAGTGGTTTTCATTATTAAATTAAGTGCCTTTGTTCAATTCATCTAGATTTTCCCATTGGCTGCTGTATTCTTTTTCCTCTTTTAGCTCCATTTTGATGCAGTGTTACATCCCGATTTGTGGTTGAAATGTGTCAGTATTCATAAACTAAATTCATGAACCATCTTCCCAATCATTTGGGCTGATGAAACACCATTTACCAGTGTGAAACCAAGCCAGGAGAGGCATATAAAATAATGTATTCAATGCTAAGCTTAGAAAGACAGTACTCTTTATTCCTAATCCCACTTTCATGGAGAATGACTGCTTTGAGCCTTATTATTTTAGCGATGTAATTTCAGGTTATAATATATATCAGAATAGTATCCTATGCAAATGCTCAGAAGGATCAAAATTTCAGAGTTAAATTCACATGCCTGTGTTCATAGTTTGCAAAATCAAAAGATGTGTGAGGAAGATTTACTTTTTTACCTTTTGAAAGCTGTTTGAGATCTTACATGGAAACTTAAATGAGACAATGACCTCCTATCTTTAAACTTCACAAAGAAGCAGCTTTTCTCCTTTCTACCAAAGATGATCACAGTTGCTTAAAAAAAAATACATAAATAAACAATATGTATAGAGGCATGCCCATCCCTTCAGAGACTGTGTAAGTACTAAGGATAGTTGTATTTACATTCATATTTGCAGGAGAGTAAACATTTATGCAAATATGCTAAGAAAAATTACCAAACACTTTGTTCGCATGTGCTCTAGCTTCAAAGTAAAGCTGAGAATTGTCACCCAATTATTTAACTCTAGGTAGTGTAATGCTTAAACAAAACAAAGATAACATTCTGTACCTACACAATGGATCAAAACAGCTTCCTTCATCCTCACTTTGGACCATCTGTTTAAAAGAAACTAAAAACCCTCAGGAAGCGAGCCTCTAATCTATGGTTAAGAGTTTAAAGACACATGCTCATTCTGACAACCAACACTGTGTACTGAGCGCTGTAATAGGTTTTGTATTAGCTGTAAAAGGCTACGTAGCTTGACCTCAGCATCTGTCAGCTAGAGCTTCTCCATTCTTAGTAGGAATTCAAAAATTCTTTCTGTAGAGCGTCTAATTCTACATTCTTTTAACATCGCTATGGTAAGTATTGGCATACTGCTTTCCAGGAGTAAATTATTGTTAAAGTTTCCAAATGTTTTAAGGATCATAATTCTCAGCTTGCCCCTATCCACCCCCCGCCCCTTGCTGCAAGGAGCCACAGACATGTGCCAATAACATGTTCGCATAATGGAAATCATTCAGACTTGTTGGAGAATAGAGTTGATCAGGGCTAAGAGAATTGTGAAGGTCTATCCCACATTATTGCTTCTTGAATCCCACAAAAACTTGTGAATATTTTGTCTTGGTTCAGAAATGTTGGCATTTGTTAATAGTTTTAGGCTTTGAGCATCAAAATGGGTCTAGAGCCATTTTTTTCTCGTGAGCTAGTGTTGCAAGATAGTCAGAGTTCAGGACTGTTTTTACGTAATGCCGAACAGAAAAAAACCACCACCACAACAAAAAGCCTTCGACTTTACTCAAGGTGAGAGAATATTTTTTTTTATAATTAAGCTATTAATTATCATATACTCATTATAGGAAAGTGTCACTGTTTTTACTCTTTGTTTGACACAGTAAAATAAATGACCAGTTCGTTATTATAATTGAGAGAAAAACTCTAATAAAAGTGATATTAAAACTAAAATGATCAGACAGCCCTGGAAACTGAAGAGGGGTAGGGAGTCCCAGTGAGTCCTAAAATAAATAGAGTATCTATTATTTGATACAGTCTTCTTTGGTTGATATTGTGTCATTGGACAGTAAGTTGTTAGATTGTGGACCTTAGTCATTAACCTTCCATTCCCTGTTCTCTCACCCTGTTTCCCTCAATCCTTAGCAGTAGATTCTTCCTATCATGGCCATCGCGCACCCTAAAACTGGCCTTGAATTTAGGGAGATGGTTGGGTTGGGCATGATCTCCAAGATTATCTTCTACTGCTGATTCTAGCGTTTCCTATATCACCAGCTATGGAGATGACATTGTCCTACTACCAACCTTTGGTTGAGCAGGATTTTCTTGGTGTCTTCTGTCTCCATTAGTATAAACACCTGTAAAAGTGTGTGAATGTTCTTACATGGTTGAATAGTTCTAGAGGGAAATACTGTGTTTGGAAACATTTCAGCCGGAAAATTCATCGAAGTGGATATTGTCAGACATTTTCTTAGAACAAATCAAAATCACTTAGTACGATGTAAAATACCCAAGACATGCAAATGCAAAAGCAATGACTGTAACCTTCACTCTTGTAAATATGCGTCACTGATTCAGAGGGGGACCAATAAGATCACAAGTGAATATCATTAGTCAGAACTCTCTCGGCAAGATCTGATTTCATGCCAGTCACATTCACACACACCCATTTGTTTGTTTATGTCAGTCATTAGGACTCAGTAACTAAATAGCCGTGGTAGTTAATGTGGCATTTCATAAACACATAGATGAATTGGAAAAAAGCAAATTATCTGCCAATAGTGACCAGTTGTAAATAATATTATGTAAATACCCCAAAATGTAAATATCCATCACAAAAATATCCCTGAGTAGAAGAGAACATGACAAAGGCAAGCGGTTTGAATGAGGTTATACCAGAAGTCAAAATGGGAGGCTCTGGAGCAGTGCCCAGAATCTCCCCAGCCCTTGAGCTGATTCTGACCCAAGTCATCTTTGTGCTTAGTGCAACATTGAGCTGACTTTGTGGCTCTCTTGTCTGCTTCTTCCCATTGCACCAAACAGTAAATTTGGTATTATTAGGAAAACTTGTGATATTCCAACCAATGGCATTAAAAGAATTTTTATACTTCTATAACATAACAATCTTAAAAAAAAAAAATGAATGCAGAAGATGCAGCAAAACTCACCAAATTCACATTAAGTAAGAGGAAGACCGAACTAAATCAGTGGTCTAAATTCTAACTCTTTAAAAAAATTAATAGTAATTTAATTGCTTTCATATTTATGAAGTTCCTTGGAGAAATTGCTTTGGTAAATAGATAAGAAAAAATTACAAATAGTACATCAGTGGGTAAATAAAGCAGTGTTTCTAAGGAATTCACCATGGGCTAGTATGTTTTAAGTGGTTTTCTCCCTGAAGTGTATATATGTTACTAATTTGCCTTACAAATCATCCTTTGTAAGAAATAGAGATGTTTCTGATTTTTGAATTATTTTTGGTATTTGGAAGTTATTCATTTACAGAAACATAGTAGGAATGGTAGTCTTTCATTTACTTTTCCATTCATGCATTCATTCATTGAACAGATACGTAATGGGGCCATGGTATTGGGTGTAGACTAGTGAGTTCAACAAAGTCCCTGCCTTTTATGTCATGGGGATTGGAGTTAACTGGAAATAAAAAAATGACTACATGTTTAATTACAGATTATGATAGGGACTTAATCAGGGTGCTGAAATACTTCAGGAGGAAGGAGTTTTTTTCTTTTTTTTTTTTCTTTTTTTTCCCATTTGAGCTGAATCCTGAAGGGCACAAGGAAGTCAGACATGGAGGAAAGAGGAGTCCAGGCAGAAAGAGCTGTATGAACTGAGTGAAACTCGGGAAAAAGTTCAGCCTGTTCCAGAAAGTGGAAGGAAGCTAATGTGGTATGGGATGAAATCAAAGCAGTATGTGGAAATCAAACCTACCTAGGCAAAGCTTACAAGATGTTTTATTCAAGGTTCTCTAGGGAGCCATTATAGTGTTTTTGAGCTTGTGAGCATAGTCTGACTTACAATTTTAAAATTATGCTATGTGGAAAATAGATTGTGAGGTGGGCATGTCACCCACGAAGACAGAAAGTATATTAGGGATGTCAAGCAGGTGGGATTTAGTAAAGGGGCTTGGTTACACAGGGGTTGGAAGAGGGAAAAGATAATGAAAGTATCTAGAAATAAGAGGTGCGGAAAGCAGCTCTCAGAACACAGAGTGGAGGATAGGAAGGTGGGTTTGGAGCAGAGACAACAGATTAATACCTGGCACCATGGGCAGCAGCAGGCACAGGAAAGCTGTTGTGCTGGTCTGGAGATGAAAGAAATGGGTTTAGAATAGGTGGTAGGATGGCAAATGCTTGGATTTGTGAGAGACTTTGGAGCTGGAACCAATAAGACCCGCCATTGTGGGTTGGTTTCACCAAATAGAAAGTCAAGATTAACTCCCAAACTTCCTACTTGAATAACTGAGTGACTGGGCTCCGCTCCTTGAGGTAGAGAGATCCAGAGGGGCAGGTGCAGCGAGAAATCTAAGTGAGTTTAGACTACATTGAGTGTGGGAGGTCAAGTAAGCCATCAGATATGTGAGTATGGTGGTCAGAGGAGACCCAGATGTGGGAATCATCAACTTTCAGATGGTCTTTAAAACTATAGATATGGATGGTACCAGTTAGGGAGAGGATAAAGAGAAAGAAGGGCTAGTTCTGAGCCCTGGGGATCTCCAGTATTGAGAGATCAGAGCAAAGGAAACTGACACAGGACAGAACAAATACTAGAAGGGAAGTAAAGAGAGTGTGGTGTGGAGAAGCCAAGACAGGAAGGAGGCAGTGGCCGGTTGTGTGCAAGGGTGCTTGGAAAATAAGTCGTGGACAGAGTAAGATGTGAAGAAGGCATTACTCAGTCATTTTCTAACCAGCTTCCTCCAGTCGTACTGCTCAGTAAATGAGGAACACTCCACTCACGTGTCTGAAAGTAATCTCATTTGAAAAAAAGGCTCAGAAAGTGTTTGTTCTTTTAGGATCTAATGAAAGGCCTGCCTTTCCTAAGTGCCAGAAAGCGAGACCCACGGTGCCGTGTTTAGCCGGTTTCTGAAGCCCCATGGGTCAGCGGGGTTACTCCAACCTTTTCCAGGTGCCCTCCGTAGCCACCACATCCAGGTTGAGCCACCTTCAAGGAACAGCAAGGGCGATAAAACTGGATTGGAGTCGCTGGAAACCAGCATATTCTGTCAGCTTTATCAGTCTGCAAATAAACCATCTAGACTAAAATCACAATTTAGATGTTGCTTTGTCGACGTATAAGATGTTTTCTCAAGTAATGTCTCAGCGACAGTAACATCTGCCTCTGCTCTTGGGCCAGGGCTGGAAAAGGGATCGTTTGCTAAGCGACTGATTAATATTGGGACCTTCGTTAAATTCTGTAAAATGTCTAACATAGCAGTGAGCATTTCAGGTTATTATCTCTCCTCCTTACGTAAGTTGTCTTTCCGTTTGCTTTGCTACCATAATTAGAGAGACAGGAGCAGAAACTCTATTTCTTGGTCAAAGTGCTATTTTTATAACAAGACAAAACATGCATTGTTTTTCTTGACTTATCAACAGGCCACACTGCTGTTCAGTAAGGTTGTGTTTAATAAGTATGTTCTTTGGGGCCAAAATGTCAGATATATCCCTAATGAGTTCAATGACATCACTGAGCATGCTTATATTCCTTGCCAATAGTCAGCATTGTTGAAGCAGATCACATTAGCTGTCGTTTGAGCACAGATGCCAAGGTCAGGGCATTAACAAGCAAGAGAGCCTTGGAAAAAAAAAAAAAGATGAAGATTTAGAGCAAAGTCTGTCCATGTCTGAGAACAATGGGCGGCTGTTTCGGGAGAGGGGTGGAGACTTTCTGGAGGAGGCATTTGATACAGACAAGTTTTCTGTGCATCTCTGCCCTATGAAAATTGTGTAAGTCAGTGATGGACCTAAAAGATGATCATCTTTAAGCCACAGCTGCCACTTTGAATGCTGAGTTCTGGAATATGCCGCAGACAGCGCTGACATTCCAAAATTGATTGAAATTTTATGACCTTCAGAGGTAACTAATACATTTCTAGCTAGTGTGACTTCTGGAAATAATAAAGTTCAGCAACCAAAAGTTGATTCTTCATAACAAATAGTTCCTGAATAAGTTCTTTTTTTCTTTCTTTCTAAGTTTTTTTGTTTGTTTGTTTGTTTTTTGGTCTTTTAGGATCATACCACTAAACGCACATGTCATCAGATAAAAGGGAAAAAATCTCATGTAGTATATATATTTTTTTCCTGTAGGAGGAAATATTATTTCACTTCAAGAAATGGTATGTGTGTGTGTGTGTGTGTGTGTGTGTGTGTATGTGTGTGTGTTTGTATATACGTGGATTTCTATATTGAGTTTGGCAAACTTCAGCAGATTTTCATGGCTGGGCCAAGTGTCTCCTTTTTGGATATAGGTAGAATAACCTTAGCATGAAGGGCAACCTTAGAGAAATTGGTCTGCATGTTTTGTTTTGTTTTAAGTTATTGCTTGTGTGCTTTCCCCTTTTTGCTTTCTAAACTTGTCATTTTAAGGAGAATAGAAGAAAGGGGCTCTTGTTTTCCAGGTGGCTGGTTTGCATTGAAAAGTAAAAGGCCAAAATAGGGCATGACGTCTCCAGTATGAAATTGGCTAAAAGAAGCATAATTTGGAGGCGATACAGATGTTCCAGGTCTATATTCAAGTGCCCGGAGGGAGTTGCTAGACAGGGAGAGCTTCCAATCTGTTCTTCTCTAAGTAAACACCTTGATATTGGCTATATTATGTTTTTTGACAAGCATAAACAGAAGGCTCAGCTTTACCAACACGTCTAATAAATCAGTCTTCGTAGCTCAAGTGTGGGGCGGAGACAGAGGGCAAGATGGAACAGGTGTGTAGCACTTCTGGCCCTAGCCGGTGTGGTGCATTTCTCTCTGCTCAGGAAATGGCCAGGTTGAGGCTTTCCTGGTCTCTGTGGCTGGGTTGGTTTATGTCCTATTGTGCATGTGTTTCCTTATTGGTTGCAGTCTTTGATTTGTGGTTGCTCAATGTATTAAATAGAGCCAAAAGGCCAGATTGTTTCTGCAGCTCAGGGCCTACCCGGAGCCGGGTGGAGAAAGGTTATTACTATTTCACGTCAATGCATTTGCTTTTTCTGTCTCGCCCCATAGCTGGCCAGATGCATAAATAGGAACTGAAACTATGGTCTTTTCAAACCGCCCAACTGCGAGTAGGAATGAACACCAGAGTCCCTGGATAAGTAAGGGCAGTTCCTGCGTCGCCATTTTGTAGGTGACCAAAGGTGTTCAAATGGGCCAACTGGACAAAATGAGAGAAATGTTTCTTTGTCGTATCAGCACCTCGTTCCTTCCTGCCTGTGGTCACTTGTGTATTGCCCAGCAACAAAAATAACACAAAGGTGGGTTTGGTGTGCTGAAAGCGTGAGATGTGTGGGGCAGGACGTGGTGTGCGATCTAGAGTTTTCCGTCTTGTTGGAGACACACGTGCACACATTGCCGCCCCCTCCCCCCAACTCGAGAAGACTCGCAAAGGGACAGATGAATAAGGGCAAAGTAGTACCATTAAAGAGGTTTATCTTTAGGCCAGTTGTGGGATGTGTGTAAGAGGAGCGTGAAGCTACATTTGGAGGAACAAACATAAAGGGCATCTCACGCAGAGAGTCTTGAGGCTGGGTGTGGGGTGCCCACTCCCCAGGTACAGAGTAGCTATTTTGGGGGGTGAGGCATTAGACCGGAAAGCACAGGGGTCTAGAGGCTTCGAGGCTGGGGACGATGGTTAGGAAACACAACTGGTAGACCCCTTCATCTTACCAGGTTCAAGAGAAACAGAGACAGGGGACTAGGGTAATTTGGATATAACAGGAAGAACAAACAATCACAGGCAGGGTAAGGTAAACATAGAAATGAAAAGCAGAAAGAAGAGAGAATTCAAAAAAAATCCCAGGTTTACCCTCTAGCCACTAAAGCCCACGTGGGTAACACAGGAACATGTGAAAAAAGTTTCACATGACGGAGAGCATTTATCCGCATGAATCAGGGCTGTGATGGTCGTCCAGTCTTTCATTTTTTGTTCATTTATTTTAAAATGTTTGTCACACACCAGACTATTCAACTGTTATGCTCCCTAAAAATCTTTTCCTCTGATTTTCATCCTAACCAGTAATTTTTAATAGTTTTACTGAGGGATAACTTATACCCCCATAAAATTGACTGGTTTTAAGTGTACAGTTCAGTTATTTTTAGTAAATTTATAGAGTTGTACAGCCATCACTCTGATCCAGTTTTAGAATATTCCCATTATCCCTAGAATATCCCTTGTGCCTATTGGAGGTTAATCCCTATTCTCACCCCTCCTCAATCCCAGCAACCACTTTCCTGCTTTCTGTCTTTAAAAAAAAAAAAAAAAAAAAAAAATTTAACATTTCAAATTTCACATAAGTAGAACTATAGTATTTCGTTTCTTTAACGTAGCACAATGTTTTTAGGTTCCTCCATATTATATAGTTTTTCCTCTTTATTGCTCTGTAATATTTCACCATGTGGATAGACCACATGTTGTTTATTCATTCACCAGCAAATGGGTATTTGGATCTTTCCAGTGTGGGGCTAATATGAGTAATGCTCTTATGAACTTTTTCACACAAGTTTTTGTGTGCACATGTTTCATTTCTCTTGGGCACATACTCAGGAGTGGGATTGTTGGGTTGTGTAGTGAGTTTACGTTTAACCTGTTAAGAAACTACCACACTGGTTTTCAAAGTGACAGTACCATTTCATGTTCCCACCACCAGCAGAGGGGAGTTTTGGTTTATAGATATCCTCATCAACACTTTTTATTGTCTTTTTTTGACTTACCGACATCCTAATGGATGTGAAGTAGTATCTTGTGATTTTAATTATTTGCATTTTCCTAATGACTGATGATGTTGAATGTCTTTGCCTATTGGCCATTTGTATGCCTTTTCTTTTGTAAATTATTCATATTATTTTACTCTGATTTAATAAGGTTGGTTGAATTGGCTTCTTATTATCGAATAGTTAAGAGTCTTTTATGTATTCTTGATATATATCATTTAACAGAGATGTGACTTGCCGATGTTTTTCCCATTCTATGGTTTGTTGATTTTTTTAAAAAATATCCTACAGTCTATAATGAACATTTTTAAAAAATTTGGGATGTAACTGACATATAACATTATATTAGTTTCAGGTGTACAACATAACAGTCATATGTATGTATATATTGAAAAATGATCACCACATGTCTACTAACATCCATCACTTCACATAGTTTTTTTCTTGTGATGAGAATTTCTAAGATCTACTCTTCACAGTCTTAAGTATAGTCATCGAGCTGTACATCATATCCCGTGACTTACTTATATTTGGAAGTTTGTACCTTTTGACCACCTTCATCCATTTTCCAACTCCCCATCCTGCACTTTGGCACTGCGGATCTGTTCTCTGTATCTATGAGTTCAGGTTTTTGTTTGCTTGTTTGTTTTGTATATTCCACATAAAAGCGAGATCATAGGTATTTGTCTTTCTCTGACTTATTTCACTAAGTATAATGCCCTCAAGGGCCCTCTGTGTAGTCAGAGAGGGCCAAATTTCCTTCTTTTTTGTGACTGAATCAATTCAGTTCCGTGTGCGTGTGTGTGTGTGTGTATATGTGTGTGTATATAAATCTTCATTACCATTCATCCATTGATGGACACATGTCAGTTTCCTTAATGATGTCTTTTGAAATACAAAAGTCCTTAATTTTGATGATTCCAATATTAGTTTTGCTTTATAAGATTATGCTTATGGTGCCCTATCTAAGCACTCTTACCCCCAGCCAAAGCCATGAAGATTTCCTCTTAGGTTTCCTTTAGAGGTTTCACAGTTGCAGCTCTTATATTCAGGTCTGTGGTCCAAATTTTTGAGATGATTTTTGTGTATGATGTGAGGAGAAAAGAGCTGAAGTGATCTCATGGACATGTGGATATCCTAGCTAATAATTAAGTCAAAATAGACAAGAGGCCGTGTGACAAAATTCCATTCATCCTATGGAACCCATCTTAGATATTTAAGTTTTTTGGGATGTTTTCCGTGTCCTCTCTTCTCTACTTTGATAGAACTTGTTCCTTACCTATTTCTTTGTACATTTGTCTGGTGTCAAATGTGGAACCCTATATTGTCATGAATGTGTTTATGTCTGTCTCTCTCTCCAGAATGTGAGCCTCTTTTTCACTCTTTCCTCAGTGGGGAAATGTAGTAGAACCTGAAATATTTTGGGTTGAATTTGATTAAATATCTACCTCCATGAACCTTGAAAATCTCCCTCTCCTTCCCCACACTGTATGTGTGTGTGTGTGTGTGTGTGTCTTTCAAAATCTAAAACCTGCTAGCATTTGAAACAACAGCAACCATGAAAATAGTCCAGGGAACCAGCCAGTTCGGGAGAAGGAATAAATCATTCTAGCTGACAGTACCCAGATTTCTGTAGAGCTGCTTTGTAGCTTTTGGAGATAGACATATGAAAAGGGACAGTGATTTGATGGGACTTGAACAGGGTGATGGATAACGGCTACAACCCTAATGAAATAGCATATCTAAGAAAACCTAGAAACCCTCAGATGACAGCAGACATGTGACCGTCCCATCTCTATTATTTACTTGCAGTCACTCTGTGCTCCAATTTGCTGAGGGCTTTCATTGTCCCTGTTGATGTCCATCTCCCTGTCCCATACACTTCCTGCGGTGGCACCCGAGGCATGGTTTTCCTATGCGCCAGGTGAGACGATAACCCGTGCCTCGGGGATTTAGTCTAAATTTTCTGCAATAAAAGGTTGTTTGTATTTCTTTATAATCAGGTGAGAGAGATTCTAGTTTACTTTCTCCACAGATATTTACTGAGGATTTAGTATGTAATAAGCTCTGTGCCCTATGTCCTATAGAAGATACACACACATGCACATGAGTGGCCCTTCCCCCAAGGGGAGGTTTCAGTATGTTTAAAACATTGATGAAAGAGGGAGAAATACTGATAATATTGCTCCAATTCCCCACATGCCTCTGTAAAATCTTGTGAGATTTTCCCCAAATCCAGCTGAGAAATAATCTTTCCATATTGTCAACTTAAGAAGGTTTCAGTGAGCAATGTATTTGGATATTGATCTTCTTAACTATGTCTTATGGAAAGCTTTTAAGTCAATCTCTTCAGGTTTGTTGTCTCGAGACAGGAATATAAGGGCAGTAATGATGCTAGGATTTGGCAAAGGCTCTCAGAATGAGACTTCTCCCTCCTGAGGCTAACCTGCTCAGAGGTTTGATCATATCAAACTGTAGGGATCAAGTATATCCTCAGGGTTTCAGACCAAGTTCTTTAATATCCACCTTTATTTCTTCACCTTTCATCTACTTGAAATGCAGTTCACAATAATGATTAGGCTGGGATTTGGAGCCACAGAGATCTGGTTGGAATCTTAGGCTGTGTGTCCCTGAGAATGTTACTTGATATCTCTGAGCCCATTTCCTGTTTTGTAAAAATGGGGTTCACATCTGTCTCAAAGAAGTTAGAAAGGCCAACTAAAGAATATAAAGAAGGTACGTAGATCTAAGCCTCGCGTGCAATAAGCTAATTAATGGATGTCATTGTTAATGTTTTTAACTACTTCTGTGCTGACCTGAACTCGATCATGTTAAGCTTGCAAGTCCCCTCCATAGCATTCTGTGCCTCATGTGGTGCCCCTTGCTTTGGGGTGTGTGTGTGTGTGTGTGTGTGTGTACTTTACATTTCTTATTAGAGATACCACATTACAGATACGGTCAGATGTGTCTCCCATTCCATTCACCTTTCCCCCTTAAGATATCTCGTGAAGTTGGTCTTTGTCCTCTGGTCCATTTTTCAAAACTACCCCCCAATAAATTGATGTTGATTTGATAGTATCAAATATATAGTCCATATTCAAGTTTCCCCAATTGGTATAGTTTGTTTTTGATCCAAGATCCAGTTAAGTTTTATGCATATCATTGCAATGCCTTTTTCAGTTTCTTCTCATCTAGAATGTTCTTTCTCTCCCTGCTCCCTTTTTATGTCTTTGGATGGTACCACACATGCAGAGTCTGGGCCAGTTGTCTCATAATGCTCCATATTGTGGGTGTTCCCCGGGGGTTTCCTCATGACCTGGGAGCCCTGGGATGTGGCTGGGAGCATGGTCTGCAGATGGTGCAGTTGCTGCTCAGCCCCTTGCTTCCCTTTGATGTCACATGTGCCACTCCATCTCTTGGAACCTGCTTCTCATCTAAAATAGGGGACCTCTAGTATACACCACCGGGAGCAGTTAGGAGTTCCCAGTGAGATGATTTAAATAAAGGTCAGTAATTCCCGGCACATGGTAGACCTCCAAAAAGGCTTTCAGCAGCCAAACAGCAGAGAGGGCTGTTGGTCAGATACGGGAGAGGAGAGCCTGGTGGGCCCCACAGAGAACTGGAGGGGAGCAGCCAAAATGAGAGCTGTCCAGGGTAGCACTTGCTTTGGAGGGCTGGGTGTCTTGTTTCCCTTTCTCCGTCTTACCTTGTGTGATTTAGAGTCCAGAAGGAGCTGTACAGCCAAGACCAAGGCAGCAGATTCTGAACAGGCACACGAGCAGAAAAGCTCTCTTTCAGGGCAGAAGTTAGGTAAGGGCATTGCTGGTGGCTTCTGTTCCCAGAGCTCAAATGCTGGTCCATCCTGGGCCTCTGGCAAGCCCCTTCTGGACCCAGCAGATGCTTGCAGACCTGGTATAGCCTTGGGGAAGGTAAGAAGCAACTGTCTCCCTTCACCACCACCAGATGGATCTCTCCCTCTCTCAATTGTTGTCATCCTGGTTAGGCCTGAAAGCCGCTGCTGGGACTGTTGCTTCTGTTCTCACATTCATTGCCCGAGCGGTAGAGCAGATAGCGGGTTCCACGTCTTTACGGTGACTCCCCTGTTGGAGCCTGATGCTGTCAGTCCCCAGGAGGAGGGGCCCAGTGCTCTTCTTTCCACTGCTTTCATGGAGAAGGGCAGCTTCTGGTCCTTCCTGGGCCAGCCCTAGTTTTCCTAGGTCATTCCAAGGACAAAGATTTTCACTCAGATAACTGGCTCATGGTCAGCGTGAGCCACGAACTTTGTGAGGCCCAATGCAAAATGAAAACTCCGGGTCCTTTGTTTAAAAGGCAAGAGAAACGTGCAGTTAAAGGCACGAAAATAGAAAGCCTGTTCCTTTCTCTTATAGCTTCTTTTCCAGCTTGTCATGATGTTTTTAATTTGCTATTGAATGTTGTTCTAAGTAAAGAAACATTGCAGTTTTAAATTATTAGCATGGACTCTACCATTCATCTTGATAGCATTGTAATGCCATTCTTTTTTGTTGTGGTAAAAACCACGTAACATTAAATTTGCCATCTTAACCATTTTTAAGCTCAGTAGTGCCAAACACATTCACATTGTTGGGATCGGTGCCAGTTTTAAATACAAATATAAGAGCATTTCCCTCGCATGCGGAATCGCTGAAGTTACATAATTCGTGTTTCACAGCTCCTGCACACATACATATTGCGTTGTCAACTACGTGGGGAAACGCTGCAGAAATCTAACTCAACCTTTGATCTCTCTGCTTTCGAGAAGCACACACTCCACTCACACGCTCTTCTGACTTACTGACGGTAAGGAAGGACGGAAAGGATCTGTGGGCGGCTCCATCGTTCCCTTTCCTTCCATGTCATCCTTTACAGTGTGTTTGGCTAATCAGCTAAAGTAACACAAGTAAGAAAGGACAGGACAGGGTTCCTTGGTCATTTCTGTTTCTTAGAACACCACTGCCTGCCTTCTGCATCCAAAGCAAGTTCTGGTTTGAACGGGGAGAGCAGCATCTCGGCACCTCTGCTGAACTCCCACGCATTGAGCATTGACGGTCCACCCGGATCCTGGGCTGGGGACCACGGGGGATGGCGCATGCTCAGGGGGCAAATAGGAACCACGCGGCGCGTGCGCACTGCAGGATCGTCGCCCCTCCCACGCTCCACTGTCCCGTCCGACTCCGCTTAACACAAGTTCGGGTAAATTAGGAAGGACTTCACGACAGCAACAGCAGAACCCTTCTGTCCAGGATGCACAGCCAGCGGCGTGGCCCTGCTCCTGGTAGATATTTTCCCCAGCATTTTGGGAAAGGAGGCTACAGGGGACAGCGCTGCTTTTGAAAGCCCCTTCCGTCGGACCGCGTGGAGTCATGCAGTGTGACCCCCAGAGTCTGGCCCAGCTTCCACTCTGCTCCATTCCTCCCTTCTCGGAGCTTCCTCTGGGGATCCCAGATGTAATGCGCTGGTGCCCCGGGCAGGATTGGACTTGCTTTATTAATCAGAATACACTTAACAAATTCAGATGGTTTTGTGAAGCATAAAACCCTCCTTTCAGAAGATGTGTAAGGCATGACTTACCCACTGAATATTTTATTGAGTGTGTGCTCAGAGGTGAAAATAATATTCACAGCTAGGACCTAAGAAGAAAGCATCATCAGCCCATTTTACAGGCGAGGAGATGGAGGTAGGGTGGAACTTGGCATTCCTCAGTGACATTCCAGCCCCCCGGATTGTGATTTCAGAGCTTTGTCAGTCATCCCTAATCAGAGGGGGAAGAAAACCCCATCCTCTGGCGCCAGTCACCAGCCCCCTTTGAAGCAACTCGTGTTTGAGCATCAAACCGTGCAGGTGAAAAGCACTCTGGTGTGAGGTACCAGGTGCAAAGCAAGTGGAAGAAAGTACTCATTATTTTGAAGGTTGCAAATGGATTTCAAAAGCAGGACTGTCCCTTTTGCTCACTTCTGGAGATGAAAGTGCACAGTTTTCACAACATATTTCTTCAAAAGCTATCAGAAGCTTCATATTTTTAAAAAAATGCGGTGTGTCCCTCTCCATCATCTCTGTAGTTCCCCTGTGGTTGAACATTTTAATCAGCTGTTTTTGTGGTTTAAAGATTTTTCATTTGATTTACAACTTGTAGGAGTGGAGATGCAGTGAGTAATCAGGGAGAACGCCATAAAGAGGACAAAAGGAAGGTGAAACACAGCGTTAATAATTTAGTTTCAATAACCTTAAAAGGTTTACTGTTCACTTTTAACCTTGTATCCCAAAAAGCAAGCTACTGCAGTGAATCATAAAAATGTTTCTTTTAATTTGCAAGTCATTTATTTAAGTATGCTTACAAGGACTGATGTAGTCCTTAAACAAAAAGGTCAAGAAGCGACAGCAGCTGCTCGAGTTGGTTCTGGCTATTTGAGGTTGCTGTGCCTTTGATGGGACAGATTGTAGGGTTAAAACTCTATAGAAGCTTGTTTTCAAAATGTATGGATTATTATAGTATCAAATTATTAATTCAGTAACATTTTAGATAGTATTGGGCAAAGCAAAAGAAACTCACAGTGGCATAGAGGCAAGAAGAGAATAGAAGTGATTTTTGATAAGGACAAACCGAGGAAGAGATTTACAGGTGATATTTAAAACCTAATGTCAAAACTAGGGGGCAGACTGGGGTCATGCTTGGCGAGGAACTTTAAAACACCTGCAAACTAGAATTTTAACATCTCAGGAGGACTGCTAAATTAACAGAGAGATTTTCCACCCAGATCTCATTACCAGCCCTATTAAAACAATCCCCGTTGTACATTACACTACAGCATGGCACAGAAAATCACCAGGTGCATAAAGGTGCACTTTGTTTCATAATTAGGGGGGACGCATATTCCAGCTAAAGTGAAAGAGCTAATGGCATATTTCTTCAGGGTTCTTCCTCCTCTTTAATTAAGATTATGTACCATAAATAAGTGGAACCGGTTTCTTCTAGAATTCTTATTTTATTTCTGGTAATAGGATTTGTCATTATTTTGTGGCTCAGTTTCTCAGGAAGTGTTGTACAAAGCTTCCCTCCCACGGTGGGGAGATAAGCCTCCTAGTATTGCCTTGTATGATTAACCTTGAAGAACAAGAGAGGCTGAGATTATCTAGAAATCCAGAAGAAAGGTTACTAGATCTTTTCATTTTGACCTGTTTTAAATGAGCAAACGCAGCTGAGAAGGGGAACTAATCATTCCCAAACCCTGGATGGGTTCTGATTTTTTAAGGGGAACATTTAAAGTGGGTTCTTCTTCCTTCTTGAGGTCTGTGAATGCTGTAGCTACCTTTTTTGGTAGCTACACACTGACATTTCCTATGGCAGGGATTTAAATTGCTTATTCAGTGTTAGTTGGTGGACTTGGGAGCACACGCTCAGGAGAGCCAAAGTGGAGCAAGAACTTGGGCAAACAGCCAAAGCTTCCTGGTGTGTTACCTGGTCCAGTTCTGTTCTTTCACTTCCTGAACTGGATGCACCAGTAGTCAGGGCCTCCGGGAGCTACGTGTGTACTGGTTTCCTAGAAAAGGCACCCCTTCCTCCAGATTTATTGTCTCCTCTCTCTGTGGCATTTTATAAAAACAGGATACTTATTGCTGCTTGCCATAAAGTTGTCACCACAGTCACACATTGACATTGTCTGTGATGCAAATAGTGCCCATTTAACATGGCACATTTATGCAGTGTGCAGCATGGGCAGCTGTATGAGAAGAAGCTAAAGGAATTCTGAGGACGGCTTCAGAATAAAAATCCTGGCTCTGCTGGGAATAGAACTTCCCTACCAGGTAGTTACGAGTGCCACACACACACACACACACACACACACACACACACACTGACATTAGTTTCTGTCTTCTCTGTTGTCAGAGCTTTCAGTACTCACTGCATGAATACAGAATTTTGATACTTGTGTTACGAATTTTCCTACGAGGGTACTCTTGAGTGGCGAATCACCTCAGGTTGTGGTGGGCTCCCCTGAAAATGACTTTCTTTTTCATATTTTTGCTCTTGATATTGTCTGCTTTTTGGGGTGTCATTCTTAGTGCTTACCAAGGCAGGAAAATTTGGCGTTGTTCGTCCTAGCTTGCCACCATTCTCTTTGAGATTAATAAAAGTGAGGTTTAACACATGAAATTTTGATAAATAACCATCTTAAAATACTGAAACTCAGGCACCCACCAATGAAGCAAACTCTTCTTTTGTCACCCATGGACTAGCACATGTTACCCTGAGGGGTAGTGTTGTGTGGTAGCTTCAGCTCTGGAATAAGGTCCCTGGAGACTGGAAATTGGGATGCAGCTTGCCTGCCCAGGCTTCCCGGGCAGAAGGCATTCCACATGTTGGCCCTCAGTGTGTTATCAGGGACTCTCACTGGCCTCATGAATCCCTACTTTTCAGGGCTCTTACTCCTGGGCACCAGCACTGATTTGATTTCTTCCAGTCAGGCCCTCCCCTCTCTTTTGACTGGAAATTTCTTGAATGCTTCACCACTTCTGTGAGCTTCCCTTTCAGCCCATATTTGGCACAGCTTCCTCACCGTCTGGCCATGGAAAATGTTGGGCTAGTTTAAGTTAAGTACGTGAGCCCTCGATGTCCAAAAGCAGAGACCTGACCTTTATGATCTGATGCCACTGAGAGCAAATCCATTTTTTTCCATCCCACCCTCTTTCTCCTTCTGCATCCCTGATCCTCCATGCCCTCCACCCTCATCTCTATCTTCCGTGTCCTTCTCACTCATCCCCATCCTCCATGTCCTCTGCCCCCTCATCCCTGTCCTCCTTGCCCTCCTCCCTCCTGTCTGTCGTCCACACCCTCCTTCTCCAGTCCCATCTTCCCTGCCCTCTCCATTCATAAGGTGGGATCACATCACCTGTCACACCTCTGTTAAAGGTCATTTTAAGGATGACAGTGATAATGAATTGTGATTTCCAAAGATTTACAAAAGTACTGAGTCTGGTACAAACAGTGTGGAAAATGATCGATAATTCGAGGCCAGCATGAATTAGTGCTGCAGGCAGTACAAGTACATAGCGCTCACTGTCTTCCTAGTGATGATGGTAGCATCTAGCTCTGCCTTCCTGGAGACGGGTACAGAACTTCCAGGGACAGGACAGCAGTGAGGTGGCTTACTCCAGCCAGAGAGGTGGATGTCTGGAGGAGGGACAGAATTCATGGATTTCCGACTCTGATCTTTATGGCTGAACTAGTTCCTGCTTACCTATTCTGAGGAATAAGAACAGTGCTTTGATGGGTAATCATTTAAGGTTTCATCACTAAAGAAGCCATTTGTCCAAAATGTAGTTAAAGAAGAAACAAGTATTTACTTAAAACAAATAGTTACTTTTTCTCAGAAGAATGCTAGTGGTTGAGGTAGGGATGGAATTTAAAAAACACATTAGCCCAGAACACGTGAACCAAAGCAATTTCCTCTAAAGTGTAATTGACTGTAGTGTTAATCTCTGTGTCCATAGTCAAGGAAATCACCATTGTAGTTTTCACATGTGAGGGAAGTCAGAAGTGCCTTGTTTACATTACTGCCATTTATAAAACATTTAAAACAGCTATTCTGCTGAATAAACATTCAAGAGTCTGAAGGATAAGCATATCACTTAAACTTCTTAAGACTAAACTTTCCAAACCATTTCCTGCCAGAGGGACCCAACAGTAAAATTGCAAACTCTGTGCCCCGAGATGAGATAGGCTGAATTAGATTAAGCAGCTTACTGTTGACATGTCTATTGATCTGGGTTCAGTGCAGTTTCCTGTCTCTGCCAGCAGTCAGATTGCTGTGTACAATAACACAGTGGCCTGGTTTATGTGAAATTGGGGACTCCAAGCATCAATTACTCCAGGAAGGCAGTGGCACTGGGAGATAAGGTTAAGCCGCTTGCAGTGTTTAAGACTGCTAAAATCCAAGCAACATATTTGCTGTCTAAAATGTTGCTTATAAATTTGACAGTGTTCCATTTATTAAATTTCTAAAGAGATGATCCAGTGTTATTCTCTGCAGGTAGTAGTACAAATAGCATTATGAATGCTTATTGTTAAAGCAGTGTAGCCCACTTGCTCAATTTCATGCATGTTTCTTACATATCTGCATAAAGATACTGGGTTAGGTGGCAGGAGGTCAGGAATGGAGTGGAGCCGTCTTAGACCATCAGCTGGGCCCCAGTGAGAGAATGTAATTAATGCAAGAAGTAAGTGTCAGCCATTTTACTTGGATACCGTGTTTTCTTTTTTTTCTGAGGCCAGTTGAATAGATTTAGTCAACTAATTTCCTATATATCTAATATCCACTCATAGGTTTTTAGAGAGCACCTACTTTCCTAATACTAAATATTATATCTTTAATGCAAAGAGCATGGAGAATACAGAAAAGCATAATGAAAAACACAGATGTGATCACCCAATGACAGTTATTTTGTTTTTGGATACATATGTTAAAGGTATTATTATAAAATATATGTCTCAGAGCACTTACCTGGATGGCATGGTTGGTTGGGGATCCGACTCTTGGTTTCCGCTAGGGCCATGATTTCAGGGTAGTAAGATGGCCCCTGCACTGGGCTCAGCACATGCTCAAGGCAGAGTCTGCTTGAGAGTCTCTCTCCCACTCCCTCTGGCCCTCTCACTCGTGCTCTCTCTTTTGCTTTCTCAAATAAATAAATAAATATTTGAAAAAAAAATTAAAATGTTTTCCCCTCCCCCCTACAATACACACGCATGCGCACATCACTGAGCACTCATCTAGTTGTGATTATAATTTATTTTTATTTTCTTTCTTTATTCTTCTTGGTTAAAGGAAGTATCACTTTTCTTGGAAGATTTTTACCTCTTCGCTTGCTTCAAACATTATAGAAAGGACAGAAGATGAGCCTGTGTTTACATACTTTTGTAGAGAGTAACAGAAAGGCATTTTTTCACCCATGGAGGTGGGTATCTTAGAAAAATTCTTGATGGGTCAGCTCTTTAGGTCTGTTCATACAAGTTGTTAAGTTTCATACCGAACGTATAACTCCCTGTTCCTACAGGAGATATTCAGAAAGCAAATTCCATGCTTTCTGGTGAGACATATGTGCTATGAATTGAATAAAAGGATAAATTTTTGAAAGTGACATTTCAGCTTTCCTATCATGACATTTTATGTATTTTTCAATACACATTTATCCCAGAAATATCTCCCTTACTTTATTACAGGTAGAAACAGGGTTTCCTATAAAACGTAGGAAATCCCTTCAATATAGTACTGATGAAAACCAGACTTGGAAATTTGACAAGTCAGAGCACATTTGACTAATTTAATTGTATTTTCCAGGTTGACCTCCTGAGATTGGCACTGTCCTCAATAAGGCTTTGCAACAGTTACACCATTATTTTCCATTTTATATCTTCCACAAGTGATACAAAATGAATGTATTTAAAATGTATTTAGCATTTATTGGCATAGTTTTAGGTTTTATCTTTTAATGAGATTTTAATTGGCTTTATTGCAGGATTTATGCAAGGTGCGTGCAACGCCAATAGGCAAGAGGGACCTAATAAGTAAAATGGGCCATTACAGTTAATGCTAATATGACATCTGTTAGCAAAGCTAGTGGGTTAACTTCCTGACTGGGTTCTGATACTTAAAGGAAACCAGGCCTGATCATTTTAGGTTTTTCAAGTCTCCTGGACTCTTGGAAATACTGAAAACTCATGGTATATTCTTCCTTTATTGAAAAGTCCTGATTTTGTAAAGGTTTTTATTATCTTCAAAATACCACGTGCTGATACTGGACTTCTCCTGAGAAAGAGTTGTGGAAGACCCCTCCATATAGGATACTTTTAGACATTCATTATATAACAGACAGTATAAGCAAGCACATTTTCCCCCCTGTTCACATAGTGGTGGTAGCAACTAAAAAAGAAGGGTAATGGGAGACCCCTGAGTTGCTCTCTCCTGTGCACCAAATAGGCCGCTCAACCCGTATTGCGTGAGACTGCAGATGTCTTTGTAGTCCGTTTCCCTTGTCACTGATGATATGGAAGGAAGAATTGCCAGATTTGTTTATAAGAATTGCATATATAGCCACATTAATAACGGCAGTCATTTTATGATGGTTCTCTGAAATTGCAAACACCCACCCGCTCCCAATTTATGGATCCTGAAGAGCTATAAATTAAAGCACACCACTTAACCAAAAAAGTCTATATATAAAAATCAGCATGAAAAGCTACCCTGTAAGAAAATCAAAATAAGCTAGAAAAGGTGTATCAAAAAGCCAATGGTTTCTCATCATCAAAAGAAACAGCCCTAAAATGTGGGGTTTCACTGGCCGCTTCACTTCTTGCCTTCTGAGCTGTCTAGGTGCTTGTACCTTGTCCCCATCCCATTATTTACATAACCATCTTATCTCTACTCCAGGATGGTGAATTCTTGGGGGACCTCTGTGCATCCCCTATAGAACCAAACCAAACGGGAGGCCATACACTTAGAATCCTCAGTAAGCATTTACATTGTCATTGACTTGAATCAAATTAGGCTAAGATGTTTCCGGGAGGGACTAAAGGACATGCAAGGCATGTCTTGGTCTTGTCTGCCTTTTGTTCATAACATTTTATGATTTTACATTGGGAGTTACTTCCCTAAGTGAGGTTCGTTTCTGAATATCTTTGTAGTCCTCACAGCCTAGCAGAGTAGTTTGACATCTAAATGATGGCAACAGAGCTGGAAAAAAGAAAGCAGAAAACAAAGTCATGATGCTCATTTGGGCTAAAGGAGATTGCCAGGAAGGATCAGGCTAGAGGAGTGTAAAAGAAGGAAGGCTGCTTGGGCAAGTGTTGACAGCCATAAGATCGAGAAGAAGAGGCTGAGATAATAGGACTTCAAAGTCTGGCATGAGTTTATTGAGATATTTTAAAAATGTATATTGGTGAAGTTGTGGGAATGTCAGGAAATATAAGTATGGAGGAGGAGTAATAATGATAAATGTCAGATTTCCCACTATGGCTCACTGATAGTATTATAAATTCAGCTAGGATGATAGTGATTTGAGCACACTTAAATAGTCCTAAGAACCGGTGGAATGGGCAGAAATATATATGGGAACAAAATACAGAGCAAAAATACATGGAAGCAAAAAAAAAAAAAAGAAAGATGGTCTAGGCACTGTCAGATTCTAAATAACATACTATATGATATGCCATAAAGCTGCCTTTCCCCTTGATGGAAAGGAGAAAATGCACATGTTCTCTACTCTTTTTTCTTATTTCTGCCTTTTTTTTTTTTTTTGGATTTGCCATTCATTGTCTTCCCTCCTGTCTGCTTAACAATCCCTCCCCAGATTCTGAGCATTTCTGAGTGTACAGTCATTTCCCAATTTCATGACTCTGAACTTAAAAAGGAAACACACACTCTGCAGGAGATGTCTGGGCATGGAGGAAAAGGCCCGCCCACACTTCGGGGTCAGGTGGGCCAGACTGGGCCTAAATCTTTACACAGCCACTTCCTGTCTTTAGGACGCTAGACATGTTTCCATGTCTGTCGGTTGGGGACAATTACACTGACCTTACAGAAGTATAAGAATTAAGGGTCAGGGGAAGAGAAGGAACATTTATCAGTATTTATAGTGTACCAGGCATAGGGCAGAGGCCGAAGGGCTATGTATGCATTCTCTATTCTCATGACAACCCAGTGAAGTAGGCCTGAGTGAATGAGCTAATACACATAAAGACCTTGGTGCAGCAAGTAGGAAACAATGCATTGTCACCTTCTCCTAGAATTGAGGGGAATGGGATCACCGCAGGGTAAGACAAAATACCCCTTACCACCACACTGTGTTGAAAAATTAAGTCAAAAAGAATGGCACTGTCGGATGAATTGTAGTTTTCTTAGGGATCAGATGGTTGAGATCATCCCAGACCACCGCATATCCTGGGAAATGAGTCTGGGCTGTGACCGTAATGGCAATGAGGTAAGGGCACAGAGGGGAGGTCCTCCTGTGTCCCAGTAATGGCATCTTCTCAGGCAGCAAGTTTTTGATCATTCGTGTCTATTATGTCAGTAAAGAGAGAATGGTAAGTTATTTCCATTTTGTACCACTGGGTATATCTTCCCTCCTTGTATATACAACAACTTGAGCTGTTTCAGATGCTATAGAAACCTCAGGCTTCAAAGCAAAGGTGGTATCCTACAAAAATTCTTTCCATCACCACTGGTCTTATCAAATGTCCCATCCAACATTTACACACAAAGTATGTGGGGCATCCCACCCCTGAAAGAACGGTTCTGATTTATGTTCACATGTCACTGAGGCATTAAACCACAGCCTTGATGAACAGAAGAAAGAAAACCCCAATACAGATGACCCTTGAACAACACAGTTTGAACTGTATAGGTCCACTTATATACATAGATTTTTTTGTATACACTACTAAATGTGTTTTACTTATGTTATTCTTGATAACATTCTGTTTTCTCTAGCTTGCTTTATTTTAAGAATACCGTATATCATACATACAACATCCAAAATGTGTGTTAATTGACTGTCTGTGTTATCAGTAAGGCTTCTGGTCAATAGTAGGTTATTACTAGTTAATATTTGGGGGTATCCAAAGTTATATACAGATTTTCAAGCACACAGGGTCAGTGCCCCTAGCCCCATATTGTTTAAGGGTCAGCTCTACTGGTATTCCTCCAATTTCTCTTCCCTCTCCCACTCACAACACACACACACACACACACACACAAACATATGCACACAACATGCACACGCATGTGTAGCACATATGTGTGTGTGCACACACAACCCTTATTTACACTTATGGTTACCTCTTATTGTGGTAACAGAGGAAATATGGGAGACATTTTCTTATGTTATATGTTGGGACATCCTCTGTCCTGGCCTTGCATCGAGCACATATCATAAAAAGACAGTACCATGCAGATGCTCTCAGTTGGACAAATTCTAAAAAAATCTTCCTATGCTTGCAATATGTGGTTAATTTTAGAAAGATATATGTTTAAAATTCAATGAATCCGATCTCTATTAAGTAGGATTTTTGGCAACTGAAGGTGAAGGTTATGCACTCATGGTAAACTGGGTGCCTGTCTGGGATTTCTGGCCATAAATATCTTACCTGATACAGTTCTAGCATTACAACTTTGCGATACAAAATAGCATGGTAATGATAACTAATAATTGCTAGCATTTTATTAAGTGCTTTCTCTTGCAAGAATTTGCATACATTTCCTCCTTTAGTTTTCACAGCATCCCTGTGAAGTGGGCACTTTTTCGGGAAACCACTATACAGTATGTACAGTTTACCAGAACCAAGGAGTGACTCAATCAGGCTCCCAGAGCTACTAAGTTAGCACTGGAACCCGTGTCTCTCTGACTCCCACGTGTGCATGTTTGTGGTTAAGGACACCAGGTTGGGAAGTATTTCCCTATTTATAAAAGATGTTAAATTTTGACTCCCAAGGTCATTCTCCCCAGCTAGAATTTGACATTCATCTTAATATTATTTCACAAAGAAAAGACTCAGTGATGCTTTGCTTCTCAGCAAAGAGCCTTACCCAGGCTCTGACACCAGTGCTGATAATGCTTCCGTGTGAATTCTACCCTCTTTCATTTCTAGAATATTTCATAGCATGATGTTAAGGGAAGTAAGAGTGAATCCTCTGGGCTCCTGACAACAAAATAATCATCCAACTAAATATTCTGCTAGACTTCTTGATGAGAAGATGTTTCTTGTGAACTGAAGTTTGTTTCTCATTAAAAGATCCAGTGGGTTTATATATTGTTCATCTCTTGACCCAGGAAATGGAGGTTAAAGGAACCAGGGTGGAATGCCCCACATGTTTTGTGTGTAAAGAAACTTAAAGAAGTGTCTGTTCATGTCTTACTGAAGTGGAAAGAAAATCCGAAGTCATTTTTCCTCCCCTCTAGTTAATTTTAAGTGACAGGATTAAGGTTTGTTTTGTTTTCCTTTGTTGTGGTGGTGGTAGTTGTTGTTCTGGATCAAAATATGTGAAAATTTAGTGTGCCTTAAATAAAGTGGTGGTTATCCTCATACAGTATTACTTTTCTCCTTTAGCCAAAATATATATCAGGCCAGTACATTTCAGAATGTTTAAGGAACTTGAAATATTTAAGTCCTTGGAGAAGTTGTAACAGGTCTATTTTTTATTTTTTTTAATTTTATTTTATTTTATTTTCAGTGTTCCAAAATTCATTGTTTATGCACCACACTCAGTGCTCCATGCAATGTGTGCCCTCCATAATACCCACCACCAGGCTCATCCAACCCCCAACCCTCCTCCCTTCCAAAACCCTCAGTTTGTTTCTCAGAGTCCACAGTCTCTCATGGTTTGTCTCCCCCTCCGATTTCCCCCCACTCACTTCTCTTCTCCATCTTCCAGTGTCCTCCATGTTATTCCATATGCTCCACAAGTAAGTGAAACCATATGATAATTGACTGTCTCTGCTTGACTTATTTCATTCAGCATAATCTCTTCCAGTCCCGTCCATGTTGATACAAAAGTTGCATATTTATCCTTTCTGATGGAGGCATAATACTAACCATATCTTCTTTATCCATTCATCTGTTGAAGGGCATCTTGGTTCTTTCTACAGTTTGGCGACTGTGGCCATTGCTGCTATGAACATTGGCGTACAGGTGGCCCTTCTTTTCACTACATCTGTATCTTTGGGGTAAATACCCAGTAGTGCAATTACAGAGTCATAGGTTAGCTCTATTTTTAATTTCTTAAGGAATCTCCACACTGTTTTCCAAAGTGGCTGCACCAACTTGCATTCCCACCAACAGTGTAATAGGGTTCCCCTTTCTCCACATCCTCTCCAACACTTGTTGTTTACTGTCTTGTTAATTTTGGCCATTCTAACTGGTGTAAGGTGGTATCCCAATGTGGTTTTGATTTGAATCTCCCTGATAGCTAATGATGATGAACATCTTTTTTCATGTGTCTGTTAGCCATTTGTATATCTTCTTTGGAGAAGTGTCTGTTCATGTCTTCTGCCCATTTTTTGATATGATTATCTGTTTCGTGTGTGTTGAGTTTGAGGAGTTCTTTATGGCTCTTGGATATCAGCCCTTTGTCTGTAGTGTCATTAGCAAATATCTTCTCCCATTCTGTGGATTGCCTCTTTGTTTTGTTAACTGTTTCCTTTGCTGTGCAGAAACTTTTGATCTTGACGAATTCCCAGAAGTTCATTTTTGCTTTTGTTTCCTTTGCCTTTGGAGACATATCTTGAAAGAAGTTGGTGTGGCCGATGTCGAAGAGGTTACTGCCTATGTTCTCCTCTAGGATTTTAATAGATTCCTGCCTCACATTGAGGTCTTTTATCCATTTCGAGTTTACCTTTGTGTATGGTGTAAGAGAATGGTCTAGTTTCATTCTTCTACACATAGCTTTCCAATTTTCCCAGCACTATTTATTGAAGAGACTGTCTTTTTTCCACTGTATATATTTTTTTTTCCTGCTTTGTTGAAGATTATTTGACCATAGAGTTGAGGGTCCATATCTGGGCTCTCTACTCTGTTTCACTGGTCTGTCTGTTTTTGTGACAGTACCATGCTGTCTTGGTGATCACAGCTTTGTAGTAAATATACCCGCTCTCTTTCCACCTTAAAGAACTGGAGAATCAGCAACAAATTAAGCCAACCACATACACAAGAAGGGAAATAATCAATATTAGAGCAGAGATCAATGAGATAGAGACTAGAGATACAGTAGAACACATCAACGAAACTAGAAGCTGGTTTTTTGAAAGAATCAATAAGATCGATTAACCATTGGCCAAACTAATCCAAAAGAAAAGAGAGAGGACCCAAATTAACAAAATTATGAATGAAAAGGGAGAGATCACAACTAACATCAAGGGAATAGAAACAGTCATCGGAAATTTTTATCAACAGTTATATGCCAATAAGTTAAGCAACCTAGACAAAATGGTTGCATTCCTGGAAACCTATAAACTTCCAAAATTGAATCAGGATGAAATTGACAACCTGAATAGACTAGTGTCTAGTAATGAGTTTGAAGCAGTGACCAAAAACCTCCCAAAAAACAAGAGCCCAGGACCTTAAAGATTCCCTGGAGAATTCTACCAAACATTCAAAGAAGAAATAATACCTATTCTCCTGAAGGTGTTTCAAAAAATAGAAACAGAAGGAAAACTTTCAGACTCTTTCCATGAAGCCAACATCACCTTGATCCCCAAACCAGGCAAAGACCCCACCAAAAAGGAGAATTTCAGACTAATATCCCTGATGAATATGGATTCCAAGATTCTCAACAAGATCCAACAGTACATTAAAAAGATTATCCACCATGACGAGGTGGGATTTATCCCTGGAATGCAAGGGTGGTTCAACATTCCCAAATCAATCAATGGGATAGAACAAATTAATAAAACAAGAGAGAAGAGCTACATGGTCCTCTTAATAGATGCAGAAAGAGCATTTGACAAAATACAGCATCCATTCCCAATTAAAACTCTTCAGAGTATAGGGATAGAGGAACCTTTGCTCAACTTCATAAAATTCATTTGTGATAAACCCACAGCAAATACCATTCACAATGGGGAAAACCTGAGAGTCTTCCCATTGAGATCAGGAACATGACAAGGATGCCCACTCTCTCCACTGTTACTCAACATAGTACTAGAAGTCCTAGCAACAGCTGTAATACAACAAAAAGAAATAAAAGGTATTCTGATTGGCAAAAAATAAGTCAAACTCTCTCTCTTTGCAGATGACATGATACTTTATATGGAAAAACCAAAAGACTCCACCCCCAAACTACTAGAATTCATATAGCAATTCAGTAATGTGGCAGGATACAAAATCGATGTACAGAAGTCAATTTCTTTCTTATACACTAACAATGAAAATATAGAAACGGAAATGAGAGAATCGATTCCATGTACTATGGCGCCAAGAATGATAAGATACCTGGGAATAAACCTAACCAAAGAGGTAAAGGATCTGCACTCGAGGAAGTACAGAACACTCATGAGAGAAATTGAAGAAGACACAGAAAGATGGAAGACCATTCCATGCTCATGGATTGGAAGAATAAACATTGTTAAAATGTCTATACTGCCTAGAGCCATCTATACTTTCAGTGCCATCCCGATCAAAATTACACTGGCATTTTTCAAAGGGCTGGAACAAACAATCCTAAAATTTGTATGGAACCAGAAGAGAGCCCGAATTGCTAAGGAAATGTTGAAAAAGAAAAACAAAACTGGGGGCATCACATTGTCTGATTTCAAGCTTTACTACAAAGCTGTGATCACCAAGACAGGTCTGTTTTTTTAAAGCGGATTCAGACATTCAGTATTTGCTGAAAAATGGTGGAATCCCTTTACAATTTTCAAGATATCAGAACCTATGATTGTCACCATTTGAAAGGCCCTCAGGGAGCGTGACCGGGCCATGCAGGTAGCTACGCAGCAGCTGGGTTCTGACGGCCTTTGGCTCTGGAGGTCCATGTATGACGTTCTAGGGTGGTCCCTGATGAAACACTGTGTGGCTGAAGGCCTGATGGCTGGGGACGCAGCTCTTGCTCGCTCCTCCATTGCCCTGGGAGAGGAGGACTAGGGAAGCAACGTGCCTTGCATCACACATGGGCATCGCTGCCTTTGCTGTGACTCTTCCTTGCCTTCTCCGTTGTTATCTTTAGCCCCGTGCACAATGAGCCTCCCAAGACATCGGCTGTAGATGCGCCTGCGCCATTAGGTGTGATCGATTAGTAAACAGCCTCGTTAAAACTGTATTTAAGGACCTTGGCATTACCCCCGTGGTGGTGTTGGCAAGGTTTCTGAGGCTAGAAGACAGAGGGATGTCACTAGTAACATTAGATGAGAACTCACTAATATTGCCGTTCCCGTCTTGAGCAACTGACTAAATGGTCACGCAGAACCTCCGTGATTCAGTTCCGCGTCCCACACGGGGCCCACCTGCTGGCGTAACTTACGCGGCATCCTTATTGTCTGTTACTTTTCTTGGCTAAAATACGTCTTTAATGAATGCTGTTATTTGCACCTTGGAGAATGGCTCATGATTCCTGATTTGACTTGTGTCCATGACAGAGATGGAATAAAAAAAAGATACATATAAGAAAAAAAGTAAATCTTATGTTCCTGGCTGTGTGTCTCTAAAAAATGAAATTCTGCTGACTTATAGCTAAAAGCAGCTCATTAATTAGCAAAAGTACTTACGATTGTTTCACACCATAGAGAATATTTAAGCATTGAAAAATTGGAGAAGTACGTTTTTTGCATGAGAATCCCAGGCGTATTTTGTCCGGGGAGAGCTCATTACTTTTTTCTCTCTTATAAAAAGGTCATTGCCTCTTTTGACATAAAATTTCTATTTTCTGAAAACGGACGGGAGGCACACATTTTTTTTTTGTTTTGTTTTTTAAGTCAGCCATTGAGACTTTCCTAAAAAAGCTTCAGTGTTCACATTAAAGGGAAATTAAATCACGTTAAGAACTAGAATTATACTGGTTATTTTTATTTCAGGTTGGGATTGAGAAATTTCAGATGAAACCCTTTTGATAAATAGCAATTGAGAATTCCCACAAGGTTTACTGCGTGTCTTTATTAGTGTGTGTTTTGGGGGATTTGGGAGGAAAAAAAAAGAAAAATCTTTTCTTGATAAAAGAGAGGTGGGATGTACATTTAACCCTTCAGTGACCATAGGCGTTATTTGTGTAACTAGCTTTGTCCCGAGTAAGTGAAACTCAATCCATGGTGTCCCAGCAGCAGTGACCTCTGACAGTGCAAGGGGTGGGGGGCGGGGACGGGGAAGCGTATCAGTTGTTCTCTGCCCACTTTGGAAATGATTCTACTAGGAACTCCACTGCTGGGGTTTCACTTTTGCGTTTCACTTTTGCTCCCCGCTGATTTGTTTACAATGAATTAGCCTGCAGGACCTCAGCTATAGCCAGCGGTCAATGTAAGGTTGCTTATTGAAAAACACTTGTTTCTGTGCTTATTTTTATTTATTACTTTTTTTTTTTAAATCCAAGAGTTGCAAAACAACCATTTGAATGGGAGATAATCAGAAGACTGAATCTTAATGAATCATGAACCTCTCTATAAGTTAAAGAGGGAGTATATTTTAGGAGCAAATTGCGGATATAGGATTAATGAATCTTATCCAACTCAGCTGTAAACAGGGAGGCATCATCCGTCCCAGATTCACCAAATACACACACTGCAGTCAGGCACAAAGACGATGACAGACGATGGCTTGATGCTGGGCACAAAGGGAGTGACGGGTAGATGCCTGTAGCAGTGAGTCTTTTGAATTATAGGGCGGTACCACTAGTTTTTCTGACTATATCCAAGAGAACTTCCTCCAGAAACATACAAATGGGTCAAGGCCTGAATCCTGTAGGAACCTGACAAATCTCAGTAGCACAAGGAGGGGCATAGAGGGCCGTAGGGGCTCCCTCAAGGCGATCGTAAGCTATTTCCCATTTCCTAACAGTGCTGGGTTTGCTGGAGCACTGTCACAGTAGCTTGGCGGTGATATCTTTCCTTATCGTTTCCTACCCTGGCACACTAGGTCTGTGATTCACAGCCGGGGGGATGGGGCTCATGGCCAGCCAGCTCACTGTTCTTTTTACTTGCCATCTCTGTGCCCGCCATTGTATCTGTCACGGTGCTTGCTCCTTGTCCCCGAGCATCCTGCTCTCGCACCTGCTTTTGGACCCCCCACCCCTCCTTCTGTCTCACGTGAGAATGAAGTAGGAGTAAGAGTCCAGTGAGGTATATATGTGATTGACTGTCACTGTATACCTGAGCAGGGGTGTTCCAGCTCCGTTCTGCCCTGCCCACCTCCCCCACCCTCACATTGGTCCTCAGCCATGACCCTCTGGGGTTTGGTGACAGCAGCCCTCAGATTCCCAGCCCAGGGGGTGCGGGGACTCTCTGCAAAGCACACACCACAGTGTGCTGCCTCCTCCCACGCCAGATACCCATAACAGAAACAAGCCAGAGAAACCTGTTGCATTTCCCTCACCCCAGGTGAGGTTGAGAAAGCGGGGAACCCGAGGAACAGCTTCAGGAGGTGAGTCCTTGCATTTCTTCAAGGCCTAGTCTCTGTTTCCTTTCTTGCCCCTACTTTTACCTTTTATCTCACTGTGCTGCCTTTCCCTGCCCTCTCGCCCCTCTTCCTCCGGGCTTGGCATCCTTCTCCCAGGTTCAAGCCCATCGGCCTCTCTTCATGTCTGATGCCTCACCAGAGTCGTATATGATTACAGTTCCTGGATTTACTTTTGAAAATGGATCAAGAGAATAAAGTTGGAAGAGTGTATTAAAAAAAATTAAACACAAGTATATTAAAACACGAGTATATTTAAAAAAAAAAACACTCAAGGATTTGAGTACTTTCTTAATTTCTTTTCTAATACATGGAGGAGTTTTTCCTCATAAACCTGGCCATTGTAGAATTTGAAGAGACTTTAGGTCAGCATCGGAGTATTTTTAAATTGAGTTCAGATATCAGTATAACAGACTAAATATAGTCAAATCAGGCAAGTTCTACAAGCAGGTGTTAAAGCTCTCAGCTCCTGCTGATTCTCACCTGAAAGTTCCAGTGACTCCAGCATCGGATGTCTGCTTGTTGAGAAATACAAAATCAAAGATTTTTTTCTATTGTTAAGTATATAACATATCTAATTGATTTCACCGGAGCCCCGAGGCTGCTGTTGACGAAATGTGCTTATGATGCAAACGTTTAGGTGTTGTGTTTTTCTTTTTTCTTTTCCTTTTTTTTTTTTTTGAAGATTATTGTCCTCAGACTCAAATTATGCTTTACGTGTGTCGTAATGAAGCTGGTACAATTGTTTTGCTTAATTATGGTTGACTGTCTAAAGCTACCTTTCCCTTGAGTCATTGAAAGTTTTATTGGAGTTCTTTAATATGATCATAAAATTAATATGCTTGTAATTAAATACAAGAGAAGCAAATCCAAAGTTTGCTAAACAAACAGTTGTTCTACTTATGAAGAAAACTCTTATGCTGACTAATGTCCACATCAAAGAAGGTAATTGGAAAATTAATTCACATTCTCTTCTAACATTCATTGAAGAGATAACATGTTCTCATCATTGAAATTAATACTGTCAATAAATGTTGATATATTTTGCTTTCCACTTACCTTCCATTTTCTAAATGAGATCTAGGCTTAGTCAATACATTTATTATTCAGAAACCGCTAATGAAAGGATGAACTAGAACTTCAATTCATGAGCATTCTAACTGTGACCCAGTTGCCACTGACTTTATAATCAGAACACAAGAGGCATCTTTAACTCATTCAAAACGTTCTTCAAAATAGATCAGACATCTCCCAAACTTCTCTTGCATATGAACACAGTACTTTCACACCATCCCTATTTAATAACTTGTTTATATTTTCTACTGTAGCAAACCCAGCCATTGATCTGTAGCAGACCTCAAGTGCATGGATGGTGGATAGGTGGATAGACTCTGGGAACACTTGCTTCACATTGAAGTGTTTTGCTGTTCTATCTCTCGGTAGAGGCAGCAAGAAACAGAGCTCTCTTTTGCATTATATGCACTCCAGAAATGACCTTCAAAATTAAACTGTCATGATGTCTTGGCAGAGGCAGAGGGAGAAACTGGAGATGTGTACCCTGGAGCTGATGCCAGCATCAGGGACGGGTTGGGGAGAAGGTGACATGAGCAAGAGGTGGCCATGCCCATTGGGTTGTATTCAAACACAGACCTCAGTGGATTCGAACTCTGGACCCTGAGAGTGCCAGATATGCCCAGCCACTGCCAGCTCAGATGGCCATTGTCACTGAGCAGATTTACTCATTTTTTTTCTGGGTTTAAACCACTTGTCTTTCATTTGTGAATAACATTAAGAGATAGATCGATGTATTGTGCCTTAAATATTACCGGGACAGTAACATTTAAATGCACAATATTTAGACCTATTTTTCGTTTTTCCTCTTTATGAAAGTGAGAATACATTCATAAAAAGAATGGATTCTACAGTGTGATTTGATCATTATCAATGCATATAAGGAATGCCACCATATGCAAAAACATCACTTGAAATAAAAGGAACAGGAGGTTTGTCTTAATGAGTTTTCAGATATGTCCGGAAGTATTTTGGTCGCTGGCCCTGGTGCTGGATCTGCTGCGTGAAGTCCTTTAGCTTCTCTGTACCTCTGTTTTATGCTTCACTTATACAATGCGATGTTTGGACAAGAAGTAATGTTTTCTTCTTCCAAAGAGTGGATCTCAATCTTAGTAAGCCCTTCATACCTCTCTCTGTAAGATGCAGAAAGGATGTGTAAAGAATATGCTTGAAAAGTCTTTAAAGTAGTTTAGAAGATCTCTGATCCTTCTCTCTAAACACAACAATGTTCTGGGGCAGGGATCCTGTCCTTCACTTTTGTCTGCCTAGTACTCAGCACACTTAACAGCGTAAGTAAGCACTCGGCACTCAGTTGCTAAATGAAACCCCATGTCAGCCCCCTTTGGTTTCTAGGGTGATGAAAGCTCCGTATTATGACTGTTAGGATACTTACATGAGTCTCTTACTATAGTAAATTTCATTCTTTAAAAGTTAATTCATTTTATTTTATTTTTTCAAGTAGGCTCCATGACCAGCATGGAGCCCAACACAGAGCTGAATCAACCCCCAAATTAGGAACTGAGCTGAACTCAAGAGTCAGACGCTTAACCAACTGAGCCACCTAGGTGCCCCTATTTCATTATTCATTTTATTTTTAAATCAATTTTTGATGTATTAACATGCCTTTTCCTTTTAAAATTAGTGTTTAAATTAATTCATTTGATTTTTAAATTTTAAAATTTATCTTATTTTTATTTTTGCATTTTATTTTTGTTTAATCTCTTGGTGTATTAAAATTCATTTCATTTTTTAATGATGCAATTGACTTTTTTTGGTGTATGGCTCTATGGATTTTAACATACAGAGCCTATAAAAACTCAGTTTTACTCTATGTTAATTTACAATTTCAAAACAAACCAAAACCCCCCCCCCTCTCCTTTTAAAAGAGTCACTGCCAGCCCTCTGAAGAGATGAACCAGCAGCTGGAACTGTTCTCTCCAGAATATCTTAGCCCGCTTAATAGAAGTGACTTTTCATTTCTTTCTAATCTTTAATTATATTTCTCTTTTGTCTTCTAATAATTTATTTAAACTTTTATGTATTCTGGGATAAGGATCTTCCTCTGTTATAAAATACTGTTTTTAAGTAATGAGAGAACACCTGTTTTCTTCCAAGAAGCTTCTCACAGTGGAAGTAAGATTTATCAGCATTTCCTGAGAAGCCGCGAGGAACAAGAATATTAGCAAGTTGCATTCATGTAGCGTAGCATGTGCCAAACATGGCTAGCTGCTAACGCGGGGTCCTTTACTTCATCCTTCAAACTCCCCCAGTGTGCGTGTGTATCCTTCTTTGACACGAGAAATGAGAGACCTGGGGCAGTTGCCTAGTCCATGAGGACAGAGACGGGGCTCTGTCTCTGAATCCGACACCATTCCCATTCCAGGCTGCCATCCCCAGGAATGGATGCCGTTTGTAAAGATGACAAGGCAGCTGTGTGTGTGTGTGTGTGTGTGTGTGTGTGTGTCTGTTTGCCCAAACGGACATGAACACATGTACTGGAGGGATGGACAGGGGAGATTTGCCAAGAAGCTGCCAGAGAGTTTGCTCCCCATCTACCCCATGTTGACCATGACAGCCCCCCAAAAACCATCTGCTATGGTAGCGCCGGTGTCCATGTGGAAGCTTTTGCTCTGTAACACAGCAATAGCCCTAGTGTGGAAGGAGTAGGTAGCCAAGGGACTGGTGCTTTGTTCCCTCCTTCCTGTTGCGGTGACTTGGTATCTCTCAATGCTCAGTCCCCAGCTAGTCCTGGTCCTTTCTTGTACATTGCACCGACCAGTCGGACCAGCACCAATGCACCATTGATACCTTCTCAGAATTCAGTAAATACTAAGCCATGTGATGGATGGGCCAGAGGGCCATGAACAGTTTCCTTCTTATACAGACTAAGACTCCCCAACTAGAGCGGAACCCAAAGGCAGCTCGATCCCATGTGGTGCAACTAGTGCATTTCCTGACACATTTCTTCTTTCTTGTGAGGTTTTTAACTCTCTCAGTATCTGGCAGAAGTTCCACATCAGCAGCCATGTTCCTCCAGCCTCGTCTCCCAGTTGGCAACTAGCACCCATCCCTAAAGAAACCATTTGTGGGAAATGTATGCTTTCCTCTTCTGGTGTTGGGAGGACTTGGAAGTCAGTTCTCACAGGGGGACGGTAGGCCAGTTCCTTAACGGTAGGCCAGTTCCTTAAAGAAGCTGTGCTTCTTTGAAGGAAGAGTCGTGGTGCTCCCTGTCTTGTGGGCTTGGGGGACTATGTGAGACAAGGAACATAAGCTGATTAACAAAACTGGAGGTCAGTAAGCTACCATTATCATCACTATTTATAACAAAGGTCTATACAACCAGAGTGTCAAGGATGGTTCATATACCCAAGTCTGCTTTTTGGAGCAGGTCTTTACTTTCCGATCCCATTGCATGGCTGTCTCGATTATTTCTTTGCCTCAGCAAAATTGAGAATATACATGTCTACTCCTGAGGCCACTGGACCATTTTTCATGCATATAATATTTTGCTTTTGTTGGGCTGTGCATTTCCTACTCACATTTGAAGAAGAATCTTCGGTGAGGAGCCAGGGAAGGTGTCAGGTAGAACTAGGTTGTGTCTTGGAGCTCACAGCTTTCTTTTGGCCCCACCGATTCTCCTGTTCTGATTAGTCGCTCAGAAGAGAAAGGTTGTATCTTCTGTTCTCAAAAGTAAGAGTGAGGTGCTGTTGCTCTATTCACCTGGTAAGAAAGGTGCATTTTTCATACTCCGATTGCTTTATTTTACTCATGGTGTTGGTTATTCAGGTTTGCCCAACACAACAGGCCAGCATTTGCTCAGGTAACTGGAGTTAGGGGTGTGTGTCCTTGATGGCTGTGAAGCAGAGGAAAGCTCCCTGGTCACCCACTTGAAACCATGACTTTGGCCTTGTTAACTCGGCTCTGCCTGCACTAACCAGCCACGGGGGACTGTCAGCTTAGAGCATTTGTCTCACAGCAGCACTTTTCTCTCCAGTTTTGCATGTGGCTTCTCTGGGCTGAGGTTGGGCTTTATTAAAACAGCACCCCGGCACAGAGAGCAGGGTGGCAGGCATATCAGGATGAGCTCATAGATATCAAGCCCCTGCCCAGGTAAATTCAAAGCCTGGGATCTCATCTGGCAGTTTGCCTTTCCCTTTGTATTTGCCTATTTTATGACACCTTTTGAGGGAATTAACTGCTTTTGACAATTTTGTAATCTATAAAGGAATATCAGGATGCATTTGTCTTTCAGTTGACTGTCATAAAGCAAAATAACAGCCAGTGAAAATGTTCTACCAAAATAGAATAATTCTATTTTTTAAATAATAAAAGGAATAGTGTTCATCATAAAAATTTGAAAGCAGAAAAACATAAAAAAATAAAGATGGTGCCCTATTCTATCAAGATCCTCCTAGGGCAGCCCTTCCAGATAGCGCTTTATGTGTATATGCACATGCCAACCAGTGATTTCAAGTGGGCATTCTTCTAGATTTTAAATTAATTTTAGTTGAAAATCAGTATCCGGGTGGAATTTATTGAAATACGATAAATCTTTCACTGATTGAATGTTGATTAGAAGAAAAAAAGACCAAAACATTAAAATCATAATTGTCAGGATTACCAGTGAATTTTTTCTTCTTCTGTTTATTATCTGAATTTATTAGGGTTCTTCGATAATCAAAAAATAAAACGATCTTAAAATTTAATTTGACCAGAAATTATGCTTACGGAATGTTTTCACAGTTTTAATTACTGCATCATCTTCTAAAACCTTGCTGCTCTCATTTTTAATGTGAAGAGCTCTAATGTGGACGTCACGGTCCAAGAGCATTTCTCATCCATCTCATTACATAATAACAGCTTCACGGTCCTTTTTTTTTTTTTTTTTTTTTTTTTTTTTTGTGAGAGAGAGCATGCACAGGAGCGAGCATGGGGGTTGGGAGGTGGTGGGGGGGGTAAGGGCAGAGGGAGAGGGAGAGAGAGAATCTCAAGCAGGCTCCATGCCCAGTGCAGAGCCTGACACAGGGCTTGATCTCACCACCCTGAGATCATGACCTGAACTGAAATCCAGAGTTGGATGTTTAACCAGCTAAGCTACCCAGGTTCCCCCTGATTCACATTCTTCTGTAGTAGGAGCTAAGGTTACACAGTAAACTGTGGGGGGAGAATTCAAGCAAATAACTAGACAATTCATGTTAAAAATAAAATACTTTGATGTGTTAACCTGGGGTCCTGAATTTTCTATTCACTCAGTAAGCACCTGGTCTAAGTAAGAGAGAAGGGATAGAGCAAACTTTGATGTCCTAAAGTAATTAAACACAAACTAATGATGTTTGCAGTGTTGAAGGTTTGACAAAAGACTATGTATATACCAGGAACTTGGAGGTTGGTTTTGTTATTGTTGTGTTGTTTTTATTTGTTTGGAGGTGGACAGGTGGCCTATGTTTTTTCTTAGAGGAAAACAATGTATTGTCCTAAGAGTTCAGTCTGAACTGAGTGCCAGTGGGACAAAAACCAGGAGGTTGAGGTTTCATTCCAGTCCTTGGCCAATCAGTCCCTCAGACTGAGTAATTAAAACATTCAGACCATCTGTGAATACTCAGAAGCCAACTGAATCTTAAAAACAAGCAAGTGTTTTTCCTAAGAATACATACATAGTATTTGGTGACTGCAAGAAATTATTCAAGATTATGAGCTATATGTCTGTGTGTATGTGTGTGTGTGTGAGTGCACACATACACATTTTAAATTTGGAATAGAAGACATTGTTTCAAGATATTGCACTATTCAAGTTAATTTAACTTCGTTTGGAGCTGAATATTTTCTCATCTTGTGAGTGCAGATGGGAAAGCACAAGGTCATAAAGTGTAATGTCTACCTGCTTCCAGACACAACCAGCCATTTCCTAAGATGGACGTATAAAGCTGACATTGCATGGTAACATCAAAAAATTGGCTGTAACATCATAGGATATTACACAGATATTGGTTTTGGCTCTGGTCTTCCTCTTAACTTCATTAGTAATCAGAACAGGAAGAGTACAAAGAATTCAACTTAAGTATTACAAAGTATTAACTTAAAAGATACTAGAGGTCAAAGAAAGTAAGGAGAAATGCCAGGATCATGAAATTCTTTGTGACAAGAATGAGTTCAAAGCTTCCCTGGAGGGCCTGTTTATTTCACACAGTGATCAGCAATAAGATGGGAGGTAGGACCATCCCTGTGTTGTATCAAAAGTCATCCTAAATGCCAGAACTAGCACACAATTTAAGGAGCTTCAGAGATACTGAGACGAAAGATGATTTTAAAGAGTGACTCTCAAATGATAGTGCTCCTTAATTAGATCTGATAGGGTAGAGACCAGCACAATTCCATGTGCGCTATAAAAGGATTATGTCACAGAGCCCAGATGTAGTCACTGCGTAGTCTGTAACCCCGGGGAGCACCCCAACACTGAACTCTGTCTGGGTCACTTATTTCTAGAAAGTGTAGACCAGGGGACTGCCAGGCCAGCAACAAGACTGATTAAAGAGATGGGAAAAGTCATTATGAGAACAAATTAAATGACATAAGAATGAATAATTGGGCTAAGAGGAGGTGAGGTAAGTTTAATGTAAATCAGTTCTGTTACAGCTCATATTTCTCGAAAGCATTGTCTGTGCACTGAACACCACGTAAGCCCTTTGCGTGAATTCAGTTGGTTTTCACAACATTTCTCTTTCACAGTGAGTTACTGCTGTCACCCACAGTTAAGAGATCAGGAAACTAAGGTTTAAAGAGTTGGTTCATGAGCTTGGCCAAGGTTTTGTGGCTAACGAGTGGCAAGCTTTCTGCTTGTGAGTGCTGTAAGCATGTATTCTTTTCTGTGCATACGTGGACCCCCCCAACCCCCACCCGCTCTGCTCCATTTGCTGACGTCACACACCTCTTCCTAAAACCCCGTTAGGGCTGTGTGTGCCCATCCACATGACTCTAAATACGTTTTCAAATGTTGCTTCTTATGCTACCTTCTGTCCCTTCTCATTTTTTATGTAACATATGATGCCTTATATTCTTAGTTTTATATAAATATATCCCATTTCCTAACTGGAGCTAATTTCTTGAGGATGGTTAAATGTGTCTCCTGTCCCAACACATAAACACACTATAAATGTTTGCTTCTGATGTCTGTACTTATCTATTTGTCTGTTTTAAAGAAGCTTTCTCTGACAAGCCCCTAGCATGTTGCTGTGTATTGTCAGTTAATATTCACGTTGTATGTTAATGTGTATGTGTGCGTATTTGTAGCAGACATTCTATTCTATTATTCTATTCTATTATTCTATTCTATTATTCTATTATTCTATTATTCTATGTATTCTATTATACATTATATTCACAGAGGGCCTGGTCCCAGTGCCAGACATTGCTTGAACAGAAAAGAAAGAGCCGGCACCCTGCTCAGTGTGATGAAGAAAGTCCACCGTAGTGCTGAGGGTCTTACTGTGTGTCCAAGGCTATAAATGGGCACATTAAAAAAAAAAAAAATCAAGTGTATCTTAAGAGTGGGATTAAACAAGATGAAAATTTAAGGTAGATCCCACAAACACTGGATTAATCGAGTTCAACTTTTTTGCAACTCATCGTTGGATTAATTATTGATATGCTTTTTCTAAAGAGACACTGTTCGGAATACTGTTTGTAAAATGAAGCAATTTGGAGTCTCCAGTTAACTTAGCGTAAAAAACTGGGCACATCTTGAGATATTTGAAGACAATTTAGGATGTTACAAAACCAGGAGTGAGCATTACTTAATTATTCAGTTATTCTGCTAGAGCAAAAAGAGCAAATCTGTTTTATAAATAAACATATGTTGGATTTTAGCTTTATAGATAAGTTCACCAAATTTCACTTTCTCTAGTATACGTAATCACACCTCCTGTAAGATTTAAGTTTACAAAGAAAAGTTTTCATAATCACTTAGGTAAAAATGGTGTTTCTTTTTTCTTCTGCTACGGTTCCACTGGTACTCTTCAGGAACTGTGGGGTAAAATTTAGTATGTTTCATCTGTGACCCACAATGTATCTTCCAACATCCACCTAACAGTGCCTTGAGAATGATGGAGAAAAGCGCTGGGAAAAAAAAATAGCTTTGGCACGTTACAGGATATTCATAGTGATTTCTTGAATTATTTTAGGAAACTCGATTCTCACTGATTTCCAGAGACCACAGTTGATGTATAAATTCCCTAATTTGTTTACTTTAGAGAGATCATCTCAAGTGCAGCATCTGTTTTTGCTTTTTCTGCAAGATCTTCATTTTACATCAGGAGGACTGAGGCACGGGGAAGTCACGTGGCCAGTCCGAGCCCACCCAGGAAGCTCCTGGAGCCTGCTGCATTAGGAACTTCCATCAAACACTGTTGCCCCAGCCTCCCCCACTGCTCTGTAGAGGCAGCTTCCGTGCCTAGCCTTTCTACTGTTTTTCAAGGATAAACTCCATCTGCCAGATAACATTATTTTACAACTAGAAGAATGTCAAAACTCTAATTTTTGCCGAGGCATGTCTCATTTTGGACAGGCAGCTTTCTTTTATGAAGCTCAGATCGGTAACCTAAAATTACTTTCAATATGTAGAGAGGGGAGAGCCTTCTGGAAGTACAGTCATTATTTATGAAGCTTGGGTGGGGAGCTCCCTGACATGTTCCAAAGAAATTAGGGAGATAAAATTTTAATGTCAAAAGCACTTATATTTTAAGTGTTTTCTACCATTTTCCTCCCTCTACAGTCCTTGCAGAAATGGCTGCTGTAGGAGATCTATTCCCAGAGCCCTGTCTGAGCCCATGCTCAAGGTCACAAGGAGAGGAGCACCCCATATTTTGTGATTTTACTGTAAATACAAGGCTTTGCAAACCTGGAAAGTATCAACAACTTCCATCTCCGAAAAATAACCAAGTGAATTTCCTGACACGAAGAGTGGCCCAAACTGGTCCTCTAGTGGTTAGCATTTTTGTAAGGAAGGCGGAATTATTGTGAATATAAATTCAAGCTCAAGAGAGGAGAGGGATGTGGAGAAAATCCAATTAACTAGAGTGAAAGTCATACAGAATAAACTACCCATTGCTAAAAGAAATAGTTTTAAATTGGATGAATCTTTAGAGTAGAATTGATAAAATATGTCCTTATTGTATGAGAAGATGCACTTTGCAAATAATATTTTTTAGGAGGCATCATCTGCATGAGAATGTTTCATGTTCTTATTAAGAAGGCGATTAGAAGTTTGGAGCCTTTTTTATCATTGTTACTAACTTGTAGGGGAAAATCTTCCTATTCGAGTATTCATTAAATGGATCTCTTTGTGTGTACAAATATTAAAAGTAGTCTTGAAAGTACTATAGGTAAGCAAGGAAAAAAATGCGCTGTTTGTTTCCTCATAGAACTGACATTTTTATTTAGGGGAAAAAATCCATGAATTTACAATCTCTCCCTTTCTAGGTTTTTCAACATTTCTTGCAAATTGTATGTAAATGAATGCAAATAAGCAATCCTCACTAGCAAGCTGCTTAGAAGTGTAAAATGAATAAAATTAAGATGCTGAGAGAAACGTGCATCTAATTAAGGTAGCATGTAAAGAAATGTTTAAATTCAAATTAGATACTTCAGTGGAAAGAATTACTTGTTTAATTCAAAAGGTGTTTTGTATAATTCAGGGTAGACTTGTCCTTAGCGGTGTTCCCATTTCCTTCAAAGTCAGTTTTAGGGGCTCACACTGACTCAGTTATATTTTAAAACTGAGTTTAACCTAAAAGGATGCTATTAAAAAAATGTGTTCTAGGGACACCTGCATGGCTCAGTCAATTAAGCATCCACCTTCAGCTCAGGTATGATCCCAGGGTCCTGGGATTGAATCCTGCATTGGGCTTCTTGCTCAGTGGGGATCCTGCTTCTCCCTCTACTTGTGTGCTCTCTCTCTCTCCTCTGACAAATGAATAAATAAAATCTTTTTTTTAAAAAAAGTGTTCTAGTTTTCACCTCTAATACAGATGGAGAGTGTGGAGTGATCCTTTCATAGTGAGGATGGTGAGTGTGGGAATCAGTGTTTCTGTCCCATTCACATGGAGCCCGCCTGGTACTTTCACGTCATGGTTTCATAGAAAGCCTTGAGACACATAGAGAAGAGGCAGCTGGTTATTCCTGGATCCTAAAGTTTTCCGTGCAGACCTAAAGGATGCAGGCACATGCCTTCAACAACCCCCCACCACGTTGTTGCCCCCAGGGGAGAGTGGGGACACAGTCTTGATGCTCTCTGGCGGAGGTCAGGCATCTCCCAGCACAGCTGGGGATGGAAGACAGAAGGAATTAGATCTCCAGTTAGAAGGCTTTGGTTTAAAAAATGGAAGAACTTTTTTGCAAAGCAGAAAGCAACAAGGAAATTCCTGAAAAGTTGAAGCTCTGTGTTGAGAAGATAGAAACTATTTTACAAGAGTAGCACTGTTCTTGCCCCAGACACAACAGCCTAAAGGGCAGACAGAGAAACAGACAGGAAAGTAGTTCAGGCTGGGTTCTGAATGCTTGATTTGGAAGCATTCTGCGAAGTCCACTTCACATGGTAAGCTCTTAACTTTCCACCAGACTGTGTGCTTAGATCCAGTCCTTGGATTTCAAACGAGTCCGTGTTTTAGCCCAGAGTATCTGCTTCCTGGCTTTGGAGATAAAATTAGTTCATTGTTAGGAAACAGTTTTGATCACACGTAAGATACAAAACTCCCTCAGTCTTGGGTTCCCTCATCCAAAATTCCTCTGTCTGTGTGTGACATGGGAACCAGGAGGCGACGCTCGTGCTGTCGCTGTTCATTTGGAAGGTTGGCTCTCTCTTTTCAGCAGGGACAGAAATCCTTCTGAATCAACACCAATCTGCTTTTACTCTTCCCTCCTCTTGTGTCTCAGTCCCCATGCTCACCACCACGAGGCTGAAGCCCAGACCGAGCCTCTGGGATTGTGAATTGGAAAGCATCTACTGGCTGGTCACGTCTGTTTTTGAATATCCGGCAAGTTCGTTCGAGTTCAGTAACCTCAAGTGTCCCAGGGGTATCTTCCTTGGGCCGGAGAATATTTCTGTGCAGACTTTGGGCTGTACCTTTCCATCTGCTGGGGACTTTCTCTTTCTCCTTCTCCCTCTGCCTCTCAGATCCCTTGGTACTCTGAGTGATGGAGTCTCGGCCCGTGACAGGTTTGGTGATGGCTTCATTCACCACACCACATACATCTAGCTGCCTACTCGGTATCTTTCCCAGAGATCCCACAGTCAGCACACCCTGGCTCCACTCAAAAACTTTTCTCCTAACAGGCTCGTTCCCAATTCCAGATCTCTCCTGGGTAACAGTGCCTTAACCTGCCGAATCTGCTCACCCATCACAGGTGCCTGAGTTCAGGCTTTATTTTTCACCTAAACTTATTCTGGTAGCCTCTTATCTTTCTCTTAGCTCTCTTCATCAAGTGCCTCTTTCACTCTTTTTTCTTTTTAACAATGTTGACACAACTTCTTTGCTTTAAAGGCAGATCTGTCACATTCCCGATTAAAGGACTTTTGATGGCCCATCATCAACTTTTCTGGTCTGGAATGCCCTGGGCTCTGCCTGCCCTGCCAGCCATCTCCCTCTCTCTTTCCCAGAGTCTCCACTCTGTGAGCTCATGGCTCACGTTGCAGGAGTTGGGATGCACCATGCCATTCCTTTGTCTCTGCCTTTGCTTCTGCCCTTTCTCTGCCTGAGATGCTCCTTCCCCGCTGGCATCTTCCATGTCTGCCTGGGAGCCTCCTGCTCATTCTCCTGGTCCTCTGCCGGTGGGGAGTCTCTCCTTCTTCCTCCAGGGCTGAATTTGTCATGCTCTCTTGCACTCCGGGAACTCCCGTTACAGCATTCAACATGGAGCATTCGAAATTGTTGTTTGCTGGCATGTCTCTGGATTGGGGTATGAGCTCCTGAGGGCAGGAAGTACACTGGGGAGAAAGTGTCCAGGACTAAGACCAGGGCTGTGGTCCTCAAGCTCTTTGGTCTCAGGATCCCTTTACCCTCTGAGAAATTACTGAGGGCCTCCAAGAGGTTTTTGTTAATCTTGTGGGTAAACATCCATTGATATCTACCATGTTGGAAATTTAAACTGAGAGATTTAAAAATTATTAATTCCTTTAAAATCAACACAAATAAACCCATTACCTGCTACTATAAGTGATACAATTTTATATAAAATAACTTTTTCAAAATTAAAACAATGTAGCAAGAAGGTCATCATTGTTTTACATTTTTAGGATGCTCTTTTTTTTAATTGTGGTAATGTTATCTATTTATTTACTTAGTTACTTATTTTTTTTTAAGTTTTTATTTATTTATTTGACAGACAGAGATCACAAGTAGGCAGAGAGGCAGGCAGAGAGAGAGAGAAGGGGAAGCAGGCTTCCCGCTGCCCAGAGAGCCCGATGCAGGGCTCGATCCCAGGACCCTGGGATCATGACCTGAGCTGAAGGCAGAGGCTTTAACCCACTGAGCCGCCCAGGCGCCCCAGTTACTTACTTATTTTTTATCATTAACATACAATGTATTATTTGCCCCACGGGTACAGGTCTGTGAATTGTCAGGCTTACATGCTTCACAGCACTCACCATTTCACATACCCTCCCCGTATCTTTAGGGTAAATACCCAGTAGTGCGATTGCTGGGTTGTAGGGTGGCTCTATTTTCAACTTTTTGAGGAACCTCCATGCTGTTTTCCAGAGCGGCTGCACCAGCTTGCATTCCCACCAACAGTTAAGACACTCTTTTACTGTCTGGCTCATTGCGAGTGGATAGCTGGATTCTCGTAACTGCCCCTACATTCCATTCAGATCAGTGGGACGTCTATGCAGATAGTCCGCCTTGATTATGGGTAGTTTTCTACACCAAAACTTGACAGGCCATAGTTTCTCGCGTGCCATCATAGTGTGAAAACGAAAACTTAACGGGGACAAACTTTTTGTTCTGTTACTCAGAATGCCTGGTAAATCCCGAATTCTGAATAACAGGTTTTTGTCAATTGTTCTTTTTAAGTAAAAATGGTGCTCGGCGAAAAGAAATGACTAGTTCGGCTTGCTGTTCGGTCGCAGTGTGCTCTTCTGTGAGACCGACCGCGTACTCACGTGCGACACGAGAGCTGAATTCAGGTGTACTTGGTTTCTTGTGATAGAATACTAGAAAGGTAAGGACGCAGGGTCAAGATTTACTAAAACTAATATTTACTGCTTCATCAAGGGTATGCCTAAGTGAACCTGGCATTTATCTTCCTTCCAGTGCCTGCAGGGGAGGGATACAGTGACCACCAGGACAGTGGGTGCTGTTGCCTTGATGGGCCCCAGATCAGCGGCTGTTTATCACCCCCTTGTCCGCTGTCTGTATACTGTCTGGGCAAATGTTAATCCAGTGGAGAAGGCAAATAATGTCTTATCATCATTATAAAATGGTTCTGGCCTTGTGGGCCTGTTGAAAGGCTCTTGGAGACCCCCAGGAGTCCACAGAGCACGCTTCCAGGACCATGGGACTAGAGAGCCAGACCGAGGCCCCTTGATGGAGGCTGCAGAGTTCATTAGTGCTGGTCCAGGAAGGGCATGAGGGGACAAGTGACAGGGTCATGTGGGGACTTTGGAGGCCCTGTGGGGAGTTAGGGAGTCAGAACTGGACATTAATGCCAAAAACTGGCTATGTATGAGTTGCCAGTGAATGTGTCAGATTGAGTAAGCCCCAAATTTTTAAACACTTTTGGAGTGGTGTGGTTACTCAAATCACATTCAGTTGCCCGGATGCACTAGGTTGAAGGTACTTCTGGGTGCTCTTATTTCTACTCTGTAGGAAATGAACTTTGGGCGTATATGCACACGGATCCGAGAGGTGCCACTTAGGTGCGCACACGTCCCCAGCTCCTTGGCCTCCCAGATAGTTACTTTCTAGGCCAGTGCATCTTTGTGTTTTCTCATCAGCAGCACATTTCTTGGACCATACACATCCATCCTCTATCATATGCAGAAAACATTTGTTTACCATGGAGACCTCCCACTCGGTGGAAGCATGGGAGACTCATTATTCAGTTAAGAGGTCTAGGTCAATATAATGTTCCGAATAATCAAAAATCATTCTAACCAGGCTAGCAGTGTTTGCTCGGGACTCCATTCAGGAGCCCTGCCTCACTGTTGATCTCTTTAAAAAATACTGAGCAGAAGACAACGAATCTTCAAACTCAGCTGATTCCATTGTGATTGATCTGAGCCAATTTTTAAGGTAATTGATGATATTGCCTTAGTTGAGTCTGTTAGTGCAAATAATTATTAATCAATATGCTCTCAGCTCTTACTTCAGAAGATAATTCTAACACATGATTTATTCTGAACATTTCAATTGAGCTACCTTTACAAGAGGGAAATCAATTGGTGAGCGTCTAAAGCACTTCAATTATCTAGCTCTGTATTCCTTTCTCAGCCACATTTACCCAGGTAACTAGCTGTCCCAGTCTGGCGAGGGTGACAGGAAGTTTCTCATTGCCGTGGTACAAAGATCATATATGGTTCATCTCTGATTGGCCAAGTGGATTGAAAGTGATTTAGTTAAATGCCTTTAAAAAAAGCATGTGGCTTCACTTTGGAAGAGTACAGTTAGCCCCGCCCTGGAAAAAGGAGGAACATTCTGTTAATTTCCATTCGGTTGGGAGGTGGTTTACTGTTACAGACAGTGAATGTCGTCTAAGTTGGTTAAACACAAGGAGACCAGAATCACTGAAAGGACATCAAGGTGTGAAGCATTTCAGGGGCTCAGCTTATATTACTCCCCAAATTGCTGCAGTTGATGGATTTTTCGTGGCTTCCTTCTGCTCGGGCTTTCCAACCTGGGATCTGCTGTTTTGCCCTTCTAGGCACTGTCCTGATGAATGTTGTGGTTTGATTTTTTTTTTTTTCCCTCTGAGAAGAGATACAGAAGAAAATAATCAGCACCAGGAATGAGCTTGCCTTTGTTCCCCAGTGGAGCTTCCAAGCATCTGTTTTTGTTGTACTTGTGGAGGGTACAGGAATGTGTGGGCCTTGGCCTGGGACTTTAGACATGATTGTAGCAGATGGGAATTTTAAACGGCAGTTCCCTGAATTGTCATCGTAGAAGCCCTTCAACTAACATTGAGATGCTGTGCTACGCTTCTTGCCCAACACTGTGCCTCTTGTGTTCTTGCAACATATCCAAATGGCAGAATGCTCAGGCTTTCAGCATCTTTCAAGGCTAGTTCTTTTAACTGCCTCCTCTCTCAGCATCCCCAAAGCCTGGGCCCAAGACCTCACCTACCAATAAACTGAAACCCCACCCCGTTGTTAACAGCCAGCCCAGGGGCCTGTCTCCAGAAGGTAATGTTCTTAAGCATGGAATAGAGCTCACACTCTCCGTTAAACAGTGGGATAGAGGAAAGGGGTCTTTGAATAGGACATGGGGTATTTTCAGGAGCTAGTTCCACAGACATTCTTGGGATGTCTGACTTGAAATTAGCACTACAGGGGAAGACCAAGAAAAATGATGCCCTGCCTCTGTCCACAGGCAGTCCATGCCCCATGGGGAAGGGTTGGAATGGAGACATGAGACATTGGATAGTAGGAATGTAGGGAGGGAAGAGGCTGGCCCCAGAACGGCTGAGGGGGAGATGGAGGGTGGTGAGGTCCTTGATGTCCAGCAAAGAGGAAGGAGAGGCCGAGGGGTCACCCCAGATCAGCACTGAGGACTGGTCGATCTCTAAGGACCCTCGCGGTGTTCTCTGTTTCTGCCCTCTTCCAGCCACTTCCCTCAGTGATCTCTGGGAGCACTGGCTCCTTCTAGACTTCTAGACTCGAGAGGAGAGGGAAACTGAGGCACTGGGGTCAGCCATGGTCTCTGTGATGGCTTCTTTCAGAATGACTCCCAGAATAGCTGATGGAGTCCAGGGGCTCTTAGGACAGTGAGGTGTGACCGAGCAGTCAGAACAGTTACGGGAGAACTCATAGTCAACTTGAACACGCGCATCAGTGTTTGGAGACCTTTCTGAGTAGGGGCACTTTGCTGGCCAGTTTCTAAGAAAGTTGTGCCGCCCATACTTTGAACCGTCATCCCACCATCTTCTCCCGAATTTCTTCTCTTGCTTGTCTCATGCCGTACCCTCCTTCGGTGAGAGTGTGCGTGTTAACCCTTCTCCAGTTCTTGGCAATGGGCTCAAGTTCAGAATGTGCTCCTTGACTGGCTGTTCAATCCACCTCAGGCAGTCACTCAGCTCCTTGGGGTACAGTTTTCCTGTCTGTAAAAGGGGTATAATACTTGGGTTGTTGTGAGCTTTAAATGAGATAGCTGTTAAAGCCCTCTCTGAACCGCAGAACTCTACAGTAGTAGATATACATGTGCACGTATGCACGTATGTAATAACATGTAAGGGACCGGTTTGCCTGTCAGTTTTCTGATTCCTCCTTAGCTGCTGCCTGCTCAGGCCTTGTCCATACACCCTGTGACCAACTGGTCTAGTTCTAAGATGAAGCCCTGAAAAGAAGTTATAGTCCTTGCCCACCTGTCCTCTTCCTATCAAAATTATTTACTTGTCCTCAAGCAGAAATGGGAGAGGTAAAAAATCCTAAAAATCGATGCCATGTCTGTTTTGTATATCCTAGCTCAGTAAGCATCCAGAAAATGAAGGAATTACTTGAAATGATTTGTTCTTTCTTCTCTTTTTCTTGTGCATTTTGTTTTTGTTTCCGTTTTTAATATACAGGAAGAATAATTTAAAGCCATTTCTCCTTCCTCTAAGTGTGTTTGGAGATCCTTTTGACAGCTTTGCTCCTAACATTGTGTAATGCTAATGATGTGATATGAAAGACGGTGTTCTTTAGTACAAAGGAATGGAATGCTCCAAGAGTAACAAAAGTTGCCAAAGATATTTGGGGATCAGGACCCAGGGTAATGCTTACATAACCTCCAACTGTTTTCCCAGGTTGAAAGTGAAAATAACAGAGATAAAGGAAGAAACAACGTGTGTAAACATGATATATTAATAGCTCATCCGATCTACATAACAAAATAAACCAGCATCCCAGGACCTCAAAGTGAGGACCTCAAAGTGATAGGTGTGGTGTCGAATGTCCTCTTGCCCTTTATTCCCGTGGATAGGGCTGTGACAGGTGAAATGCAGCATTTGTTTAAACAGAATGGGGGACGCCTGCAAAACATTCAAGGGCAGGAAATGGCGATAACTGCTACACACAGTTGGAGCAGCAGGAGACCTTGAGGTGAACAGAACATAATCACTCAATGTGGTATTCCCACGGAGGGACACAGTGAACTTTCTAAAAATTCAAGACCTCTGTCTTATCTCCTTCCAAAGATGAGAAAGTGAGCCATGAAACTGCTTTCTGGAGGTGAGATTTGTTTTAATGATAGGTTCTGAACTACTTTGCAGACTTTGAGCAGGAGAACCCAGGGTCCAAAAATAGCTCCTTGAGAGGGAGGGGGAAAAAAAAAACCCACAAAAAAGCCCACCAAAAAACCCAAAGGCCTGGAACACAGGCTGGTGGTGCAGGCACAGTGATCTAGGGTTGTAAATCAACAGTCCCTTTAATGCAGGAAGACCTAGTTAAGGAGACTTTGGTTTTCTTATAAGGCATGAATAAGTGCTCTGGGCAATCTGCCCCATTGGAGAACAGAATAATGCTAATAATTTGCATTTATATAATACCCCTTGGCTTGTGGATCTACAAGCACTTTGCAAACATTAATTAATTCTCTAAGCCCCCCCGTGAGCCAGGGGGTGTCGGTAACTAATCACGAAGGAGGGCCAGTGATTCTTGCCAGAGTGGATATGCAAGTTCGAGAACACTGCGGGCTTGGGAGCTGAGGAGGTTGAGTGGAATTTTTATGAGAAGGAACAACAAAGGTAGAATGTTGATCAGCCTGTGTGGGAAATAAACCTGGATATTATGACCGTGGATGGAGGTCTGTCAACGCTTTGGTTTCTGTCCTGTGATTCAAGGCAGGCTCTGTGACCACTTCGCCTCTTGCTGCGTTCTCTTCATTTTCAGAGCTCTGCTTGGACTTGGTTTGAAAGCCCAGAGGAAAGATCGGGGCTCAGTTCCCCTGTGCCCAGTAAACGAGAACATGCAACAATGGGGCCAGACTGGAAATCAGTATTTCTGTAGCTGCCATAATAGTCCATTCAAAGAATCATCGATTGATTGATCCTCTCAATGACTACTTTATTTGAAAACACGGCTTTTTTGAATTTTTGCTCCTTGTAGGCATTACGATTATCCCCAAGCACTAGTAGGGGAGAAGAGTGCCTCCCGCTCATGGTCTAGTGGCTCAATGCTATATTCTTTATTCTCTCCATGTCATGTAAATATTTTCATTTCCCCAGTTTGCTTTTCTGACATAGATGTTAGGATCATTGGAATGTTCCTGCAATTTGGATGTAATTTACCAATAAACATTATGTACTTGAATTTCTTATGAGAAAGACACACTATGCATAGAAGATAGTTATGATGTGGCATAAAAGAACCATTTATGTCTATAGTTAAATCTCACTCAGTGTGGCCTCTTAGAATGAGGGCCCATTGGAAATTGTGAAAAGTTCAAATTCTAACTTTTTTTAAAAAATAAATGTAGTGGTTTGCTTTTCCATTTTTTTTTTTTTTCTTTAAAGAAATGCATTTTGAAGCTAGCTAACAAAGTGCTGCTCTCTGGCGATACTTAAGGAGTAGGCTTGTCCTGAGTAGATAAAATTGGTTTGTGATCTTCTGGCCTGTATCAGCTGGAACAGATGGGTATTTTTGAAGTGCTAGAAAAGTGCTTATAGCTCTTGATTCCTATAATAGATTCCCATTGTGTGAGATTTGGAGAAAATTCAAATAATTTATACTACAGCCCTTTCTATATTAGTACAAATGCCACCTTCAATCTCGCTCTTTGCAACTTATATGAGTTAGTGGTGTGTGGTTTGTTGCAAAGTATGTTCACACACGTGTATCTCCGCTAAGGTATGAGATGAAGTGGTGAAATCATTTTGAGGGGTGGTTAAATCGTTTTAGGGAGACTATTATTTGGGGTAAAAATGCATATTATTTTTTTTTCCAAGTAGTTTTGAACTCTAGGAAAAAGAATGAGATCATGCTGTTGCTCCCAAAGTCCTTGCTAGAGCCGGCTGTCAGGACAGCGACACAGGAGTGGACTCAGGAAGGGGAGAACTCTGTTCGGTGTGTGTGAAAGATCAAACACTGCAGGGCTGGGATTTCTCCCAGCAAGACACACACTTTCTTTCAGGCTGTTGCCAGCTGGTTTTGGTGTGGGGTAGTGTTAAGCTTTCCAGATTGAAAACATCTGGCTTTTCCTCAGCCGTGTATACTGAGAAGGAGAGCAGTGTTCGCTGAAGTAAATTCACCAAATTCTTATCTGACACATTTAGTTGACCCTAATGGGATAAGTTGGGGTGATTTCTGAGGATGCATCTTGTTTCCACCTGTGTGACTCTTCTCTCCTTACCCAGCTTTTGGAGGAATCCTGGGTTTGAAATTTGGAGGCTAGACCTTTTCATGAGATTTTCAAACGCAGTGTCAATAGTGATTCCTGAAAGTTCCCAGAGTCATTTGCATAGAGGTCGAGCACAATGTTTCCTGTAGGAACTTCCTGAATTATGAAGTTTTAGAGCAATCCCATGTCACCAGATGTCAGCAGGTTCCAGAAAGATGACTTGTTACCTGTTGCTGTTAAGAGCCGTAGACTTCTGGTGCTAACTGATTGCTGAGGCAATAAAGGAAAGAAAATCTGTAAATAGTAGAAGAGTCTGTATTTATCTACTAGATATGTTCCGACAAGTATGAATGGAGGTGAGGAGACTCTGAATGTATTTACCTTTTGAAAGCACCCTTTGTGGTTTTGTAGCTCATTCCTTCTGTAGCACTTCGCAGAAGTGGGGGAAAAATTGTGAGACCTATGCCCAATTGGAATCTGTCTCTGAATTTTAGCAGACAAATGTTTTTTAACTTACTAAATGGACATTATACAGATTCGGATTTTTGAACAGCAATATACAAACCCAATGTTTGTTAATTGGATCATGGCTTCCCGCTGAGTTAAGACTTCAGAGCTGACTGACCAGTGTTTATAATTGGTCTGCTGTTGTCATTGGTCTTACTGCTTTAGCTTGAAGTGTCTCAAGAAGTTAATGACCTGTTAAGACAAAAGCCACTAGAGAAAGTTCTTAAAAGAGACTAGTAAAAGCCAGAAATATTTATATTGTGTCAGGAGTAATTTTGTACACCAGTTGTGTGCCAGGTGTATGTACACACACACACACACACACACACGCACACACACGCACGCACAGGCACACTAATCCTATCAATATGGTAGTAATTACCTCATCTGACATGGAGGCTCAGAGAGGTGAAGTAGGTGGCCCAGGTCACACAGCTAGTAAGTTCCCATGTTAGTTGCCTCCCTGGTGACCAGAACTATGTTAGAGCCTAGGTAATAAAATTGGATAATTCAGCCTAGCCCCTCCTCTAATTTTAAAGAGCTCAGAAGATGACAATAAACTAATAATCATGAATCAACAGAGTGGAATACCAAGCACTGAGCACAGCCTTCCCTTTGCTAAGGGTGCTTCTGCCACAGAAGCTTTTCTCCTGTTCATGTGCACATTTGTTGTTGCCCCAGGGCCTTTGCATATCACCATACAACATAGATGTACCTTTGGTCATTTAGAACTCACCTTCCTCCTCTTGTGAGAGCCCACACTGACCACACTGCTTCTGCAAAATCACATCTCGGACCCCTCAGGAGAGACTCGACTCTCCAGAGATGCTGAGAAGTAGCCTTTCTCATATCTCTACCTGCTTAAGTTACTGCCATTCTGGATTAGAGCGGAGTTTGAAGTGCATGCGGTCTGGCTTAAATGTGCCTGCTCCCCTGCACAGGCACCTGTTCTCCTCTTTTATACATTCCTAAAGGAAACAGTTGAGAAACAGGACTTATTAAAAAATATACAGTGGTTCTGTTTGAGGGATATTGTGATTATTTTCATGGCTTTTTGCCTTGGACTTAGCCCTCCCCTCTCATAAATTTTTGCGTAGGTTTGCTGGGTTCCATGTAGATACCAACTACAAGGGGTGCCTGGGTGGCTCAGTTGGTTAAGTTGGTCTGCCTTTGGGATCGAGCCCCACATGGGGCTCCCTGCTCAGTGGGGAGTCTGCTTCTCCCTCTCCTCCCCACTCAAGCTCTCTCTCCCTATCTCTGTCTCTCTCTCTCAAATTAATAAAAATTTTTTTAAAGATATCATTTATTTATTTGACAGAGATCACAAGCAGGCAGAGAGGCAGGTAGAGAGAGAGGGGGAAGCAGGCTCCCTGCTGAACAGAGAGCCTGATGCGGGGCTCAATCCCAGGACCCTGAGATCATGACCTGAGCCGAAGGCAGAGGCTTAACCCACTGAGCCACCCAGGCGCCCCCAAATTAATAAAATCTTAAAAAAAAAAAGATAGCAACTACAAGATAATTTCATTTAGAACTAAGGTAGCCAAGCATATGGTATTTGGTAGGAGGTAGCAAAGAAAGTCCAGAGATGTTATGAACAAATGAGTTCTGAGTTTTGTTTCAGTCTGGGGACATTTATTTATCTTGGATTGTTACAGAGATTTTCTGGATTGTTTTTCTATAATTACCTTGATTAATATTTAAGTGGTATGTTTACATTTTGAGTTGATTTATATGAAGCTTTGCGTTTCCTCTACTAAAACACTCTGGTTTCTCATGTTACCACAATGATAGAAACCATTCTCCCGGCTCTGTGCTTCCCGCTTTCCGAGGCTTTCTCAAGTTGAAGAATGGCAGTGTGTACACACATATTTTGTGAAACGGCGGTGGTCACAGAGCCAGAATGTTCCACCAGAGGGCTATCCTTCCAGATCTCTGTGCTATTTATAGAAACCTCTACTTAGGGCCTCTCTGACCTGCAGTAAATTTAAAAATACAGTCCCTAAACTCTGTGTATGTGTGCGTACGCGCGTGCTTGAATGCTGTAAATGAATTTCCTATGTGTTATTTCTGTTAGAAGGCCACGGAGATATATCAACATCTTTTCTCTGTGTCTTGGTATTCTTCCCTGATTTTTCTCTCCTTCAATTCCTGGGGGAGGTGAGGCCTTGCGGGCAGGGCCCGTGTATTTGCCTGGCTGTCTGGGTAAACTTGGCGGAGGCCACGGGCCATTCATTGTCCCGTGTCACGAACCTGGCAGCAGGTCCTGACTCCAGTGCTGCTTTCCTGTCACATCCTAACCAAATCATTTGTCCTCTTTGAACCCCAATTCCATCATCGGTAAAATAGTTGTAATCATGTAGCCTGTTCTTTTTAAAATTTCCAAAAGCACCGTGTTAACTGACCACTGTGCAAATCGTGGGAAGTTAAAATTATAGCCGTTATCACCAAACTGGTTTTCCCCTTCATTCCACCACCGAGTGTTCTTTTTTGAAGTTTGGCAAATGTCATCTCTTTATAAACCCGACCTCTACGCCTCAAGGTTCAGCATTTTGTGACGAGGCCAGATGGAGGTGGGGCCAGTCCAGTCTAAAGGATGATTGCTGATAATTCAGTAGAAGCCACTCAGTAAGGAGGATCCATGAGGTGTTTTTTTTAATTTTTTTTTTCCTTTTCTTATTCCTGTTTTTCCTTAGGAGAGATCCTCACAGTAGAGGTCTGTTTGTGAAGCATGCTATCTCTTTTGGATTTTTTTTTTCTTTCACAAAGAGATTCAAATTCATTATATTCTTAAAAGGAAAAAAAAAATGTTGGCACTCATCTCTTCGTGGTATGGTGGAAAGTGGGCTGTGGTCCGTTGACTGAGCTGCCTTTTTCCCTGGAATGCTTTCAGTGCGGTTACTCTCCCCTTTTGCTACTGAATTCTTAGGATTTCCATTTGCTGAACTTGGGTTTATGAGAAAAAGAAATCAACTTTCCTGTAGGTAATTATGGTAGAGGGAAGTGTACTGGTGTCCCTGTCACTTGATAAGAGAAGGCTCGGCTTCTTCACGATGTTGCCTTTCTCTCCTTGTCTCTGTACATACACAATTTACAGAGATTTGCAGCCAAAAATGTATTCTTCTAATTAGGTCGCTTTTGTCCAACATAAAAATTTTATTGATGTTATTTTTTTATAGCAAAGTCAGTAGAAAATACTTTTGCAGTCATTGATGTGCATACCTTGGGTTATGTTTTATAATCATAGTACCTCCCAGGACCAGTGATAGTAATTCGTGTAAATAACTTGATAAGGCTGGAAGCATTTGAAGCCAGTAGAAGGGCTGAAGGCGAGAGATTCCCACCAGGGAAAATCTGTGTGTAGCAGACAGGAGCGAGGGCCAAGGAAGCGGGGACTCCCTCTATCTGGTGTCGCTCTGTTAACTGCAGGGGCGGATGTTGCAGGATCTTTAAAGCGGCTGTGATGTTGCCAGGACTGGTGTGGGCTTCCCGCCCTTTCAAGGGAACTCCTTGATCATGCATTCGACTAAATCGAGGCGGTTGGAAAGCGGTTCTTGTGTTCTAATTGCCCAGTGGGCTGAGGTCTGGGGACAATAAGTGGATATCAGGGGAGGGTCAGGCTTGAAAGCTGGCAACCCGGTGAGCAGACCGAACTGGAGGGGATGAAGGATGGCTTCTTCTTCTTCTTCTTTTTAATTATTTTGTTTAAGAGAGAGGTTTTCTTTCTTAAACATTTTGAAATCTGGTTGGTGAATACTTGCCAAATTGATTTGCAGTATTTGTCTTTTTTTTCTTATTCCATCGGATCATGAGTGAAAATCCCGACTCTAAAAGAGGTTGAGACCAAGTGTGCTCCCCCGGAAAGAATAACAGTGCCGAGCTGCATGGGGGAGGTAGGGGGAGTCGACAAGGCACAGGGTCAGGGCAGCCCAAGTCTCTGGTGGTATCACCTTCGATCTCGGCTCTGCTGGAGTGTGATTTTAAATATTTGCCATGGTTTTTAAATACTACAAGTCCTCTGCTACTCTCTTGCCTTCAGCACGCTTATATATACTAACCTTGGATTTTAAGATCAAAACCTTTATAATGAAAGCAAATAGTGGCATAGGTTCCTTCAACGCCACGCCTCCTGGGATGGGTTTTGAAAGAGAAAAACAACCTTGATTGTGCACAATTGCAAATCAGTTCCCACTGCCAGTCTTGTAACCAGGGAAAGCCCTGAGAATTTAGTTCCTTTGTCATTTAAGGTTTGATGATTGGCTGACGTTCATCCCTATATCAGGGTTTCCCCCTTTGCAAGCTCTTTTTTTTTTTTTTTTTAATTGCAGTCATTTTCGGATCTGATTGCACCAGCCTTTGCAACACCTAAGTCCCTTACCCCAGAAGTCTAGGCCCCTTCCAGGGCTTCTTATGGTGTTAGAGAGAGTGATTGGCAAGCCCGAGATGGAGGTGGGGGTGGGGGTTGCAGTGACGGGTGCAGGTGGCAGGAGCTGCCCCAGAGACAAAACACAACACCACTGGGCCCATTATTTTGGTTGGAAATACGTAAGAAAACCTTTCCTCAAAGTGGAAACAATAAACAAATTATCCACTTCCACAATCAGCTAATTGAGGCTGTCTCTCAATAAACAAGTGGATTTCCTGCTAACAAGCACTTTTACGAATTTAATCTCCAGTGTTCTTCTGCCCTTCCTCCCCCATGTCATTTATGCTCACTAAAATTTTTCTTAATAATGTTACATATTAGTAATACTCGATGTCCCTGTTTTTCATCCTCTTGGCATAAAAGTCTGCAGCTGCCATTTGATTGCCTGGCACATTTTTTTTTAATTGGAATTAAAATTAAATTGATCCAACTCTTTTTATTTTCCTGGTTCTAATAAATCAAGGTAGGGAGGTGGTAGCCACAGAAGTCCATGTGCGTACAAGACCTCGTCATCTTCGGTGCGTGGGAATAGCCCCCCTTTTTATAATAACACCTTATTTTAAAATCATGTCCAGTAGATCACTTTTGTCCACAAATATGAAATAAAGTTTTAGAGAAACGTATTTGTTAAATATTTGAATTACATCCTATTTATTTGTGGGTTGGTTTCAATCCGTGTCTGAAGGATCCTCAGTACCTGAAGGCACTGTTTGAAAATTACCTTAAGGCAGTGAGAGGAAGAGACTAGTGTAAGTATAAAGAATAAAGTATAAGAAATTCAACACCTGTTTTCTGTTTAACAATATAAGGGGATTTAAATGAATCGACACGTGGGGATTTAACACTTAAATTGTTAATATAATTTTACTTTAAAATTCTCAATCATCCCATAAAATTGATTGTTTTAAGTTCCTTTTCTTGTATCTCCTGTATTATTCCCTCTCTATGACCGCCTCATACAAGGGAAAGTAGTAGCTTTATTAGGGTTTTTAAAATCCAGAACGTTCATTTATTATAAATTGATACTTGAATGTCTAAATAAAATATCCCATTTCTTGCCTGAGGAATATTTTTCCCCAAGCGAAAATCTATTTTATTTTATGTGATTGTGCTGATAAAATTGCTTAGTACACTTTTTGAATCAAGAATTCATGTAGAGAATTTCAGTGTGCAAGTTTATGATTGAGTCTCTGAGGCCCCTGCCCTGGCATATGGAAGCATATTTAAGTTTGTTTTTAATTTCCTTTACGGCTGGCATGCTTGCTTTTGGTTCAGATGCGTGTGTGCCTGTGTGCACACACACACACACACACACACACCCACTAGCAGAAAGTGTCAACTGGGCTTTTCCAAGTTATTAGGGCAATCTTCTGAATGAGCTGCAAAACTGAAATTAATATCTTCGTTAGAGTCATCAAGGACCAAAGCCCATCATCTGCTGGCCCTGTTTGATGCTTAGCTCTCCATGAGGTTAATGTGGATTTTGTATATACAAGGACGCATGACTGGGGGCAGCGAGCAATTCTTTTGGACCATGTGCTGTTAAATCCCATAACGGCACACGCTCTGATCTATTAGTCCTCATCAGCTAATGCAATGCAGCCAGATTGATATTTTTAATAATGCTGTCGATAATAATTTTACCTTATGGATCCTTAGAACGCCAAGTGTCAAATTAAGCATTTTTATTGTTTTTTAAATACAATGAATTTTAAACTAATTTTGAAGTGAATTTGCATTATAAATAAAATAAGATGCTTTCAATTAACCAGTGCCATTCTTTTCTGTGATAACTCAAAAGGTAGATCACGATTATCAATGTCATTCTTCTTTTCTCAATAGAATTGTACACAGAATTTTAGTATATAAAACTAATCAAAACCATTCTATTTTTTTTTGGCATAATGTAGTTTTAAGAGCGAAAGTGTCATATGTATTTGTTCTTAAAATCAACCACTGAGCATATTAAGTCATGTCTATAGACGCTGAGGATTCTGAGGAATATTGTCTGAAAAAATCCACCTACCGAATGGTATCCAAACTCGTTGATTTGATGATTTTTTTACTTTAACCATAACCTAAATTTCTACCTGATGTTCATTTTGCACCAGCCAGATGGGTCGACTCATTTTGTCCTGAGCAGCAGAGTTTCATAACTGTACATCCCTGATCTAGACTCCTAGTCCTCTCCTCTCTTCACACATTGTTCTTGACCTTCAGGACACAGCTCAATCACTTCTTTCTTATACCATTTCGTAACATGTCTCGCAATAATATTCTTGGCTCAAAAGCTGTTCAGCTGCTTATTTGTATATGTCTTGTCTTCTCATCATGATTGCAAATTTTCTTTGGGTCAAAAGTATGAAAAAACCCCAGCATTCTCCCTACACCTAACCTAGCATAGTGCTGGGTGTGTAGTTGCTGTTCAGCTCATACTAGAAGGAGGAATTTATGACAGTCCTATCTTACAAAAAATCCATTTTGAGCTGTCCTCCTTGAAGAGATAGCACCCAGTTTATTTCGATTTGGGCCTCTGTAAGCTGGCCTTCATTTTCCTAGAGACCTCTATTATGCTTGGTGGCAGACCTGATGCAGAGATCTAATGGTCCACCCAACCAACCAACCTCACTTATGACATTGCTTCCAGAACCAGCCACAAGTAATGTGCAGAGGGGAGGAAGTGTTTCCTATCCCAGCTGGAGAGTCAGCAGAACCTATGCTGCTCCCTTCATGATGGGGGCTTGTGGCTTTGGGACTTTGGCTGTGAAAGAACTCAGTGCAGGGGTGAGAGCTGAGAGCTAGGATTCTCTGGGCCACACTTCGTCTGCTTTGAGAAAAGACCTTCCTATCTTTGGAGCCCAGGTGCTCTCATGTGGAAAATGAAGGGCAGTCCAGACTGAGCGGTCCTCTCAGTGGCAGGGTGTGTGAACGGGTTTTCCAGAACCTGGGAATGACCTTGCCCTTAGAAAGGCAGTTAAATATGTGCCTTCTCGCCAGGAGAGTGAGAAGAATGATTTGGAAGTTGGAGGGTTTGATAAACACTTTTCTTAGCTTTGCCATTGTGGTGGAGTGTGTGTGGTGTACACAAAAGGAAGCTGCTTCTCTGCTGAATTTGCCCAAGAGGAAAATGATAACATTCTTCATCTTAACAAGTTTCCTGTAAAGCTGCATATATGAAAAATGGGCTCATTCAACCCCTGGGGGAGGAAAGGAATTACAAATTTTTCATCAAGTTTTGTGAATCAGTATTGAATGTTTTCTCAAACATCAAATGTTTCCTTACCCACCTCCAGCATCTATCCCCTGCCTTCACCCCCTACCTCCAGGTGACAAATAGAACTGGATTTATTACAACCTGAGCAGCGTGAATTCTAACGTTGTGGAGATGGGTACAGCTATTGGCCTTGAAAATCTGTAAGCCAAGGTCTGCCAGGACTCTAGATGGTTATAAAGGATGTGAGGCTCATTTCATTGTCAACTAAGGAACCACGCTGAGGGACTCTGGGGTATTCAGGAGGGGAAAAGACAAGCCACACCCTCACAGAGATGAAAATCTCTTTGTGAAAATAAGGCATCCATATGTGCAAGATTAATGCGTGCAGAAGGGCTAGATGAGTCCTTCCTAATTAGTCACGTGGAAGACAACAACGTGCTCGAATTCCAAACAGGCCATATCTTCCCGTGTCTGAAGTGATCTGGAAGATTTTGTGAAAGGATTCCCAGTTGGAATAGGGTATAAAGTAGTAGCAGAGCTGATAATGATGAATATTTACTGTTTCTTATTTGTTTTCTCATTGTTCATGTGTAATAATGAATACATTACTCATTACATCTAATCAGCGGATATTGTTATGTAAATTTCACAGCAATTATCTATACCTTTTTAGCAGGGTATTTTAATTCCCACTTATGTAATTTTGCTTGAATATTTATTTATTTATTTATTTATCTACCATCAAACAAATAGGCATCTCCGGAAGCTTGGAGACCTGTAACGTAGTATGAAGTGACTTGTGTGGTGAGTGGTGACATGCAGCATGGGTGACCCAAGTCCTTGCGGCTCAGATGTGGGCTGTGCACCTGCAGCATTGGCGTCACCTGGGAGCTGTTAGAAGTGGGGGGTTTCGGGCCCCACATCAGACCTGCTGAGCTACATTTTCACAAGATCCCCACATAATACACATGCACATTCAATGGTGGGAATCACTTTTGTCACTTATGTTCCCTAAGCACCCCATGTTCTATCGTGATCAGATTCTGTTGGAGCTTATAACAGAACTGGGAAGGTGGGTGTTTAATCGCTCTCTCTGTAATTTTCTCCGAGCGTGACACATTATGTAATAGAACAAAGTTTTGTAGTATTACGGATGAATAATCCTGGCCATCGCTAAAAGTTAAGTGAATACCTAAACTATTTTCCCAGCGCTTGGAGTCTTTCAAAACTCAAACCATGTTTTGAAAAGCACCATTTTCCCTTTTATATCGAAGTCCATATGAATTCAATTTTGTGGGAAATTTAAGCCACATGTTTCTGATTCATTTACACTTAACCCTTGAGAAGGTTGTGTTACAACAGCAATTGCCTGTCCAAAAAATTCTCAGTCTTTTAGTAAATCCTTCATAAGGGTCGAGAGATGGGAAAAAGAGAAATGGGGAGAAGTCACTGGGAAGAGCCCAGAGCAGCTGGAGTTGGGGTTCAGCTCCCTGAAGGTGGGGGCGGTCTGTGCAGAGTCCATGTGTGGACAGCTTCTTTTTTACTCATCTTCGGCAGGGGCAGAAAGGGCTAGAAAGAAACAGGGGCACGTGGACCTCATGCAAGTGCAGACAGACTCCATATTTTTTTTACTACCCATACATTAACATCTCTCCCTTTCCTCTACCAATTGCATCCATATCTCTTTGTGAGATGGCTGTGTTGTGACTTCCATGAACCAACCTCTTGGGAACATTGATAAAGCATGAAGGGACAAAGTGCTGTCCCCATAGTCACTGGGAAAGCCTCCATGGGTGACAGGATGAAAGACAACAACTTTGATCATCTCCACTTTGCATATTAATTCTAGTTTGAACAGATGTATAGCCAGAGAATCTTAAAAACTCATTGAGCTTCTTTTTGCCTCTTGGTAGAGCTTGTGTTCTCGCTCGTGGAATCATATATTCACTGTGACAGCTTTTTTTTGATTGATGGATAGTATGTATAAATGCATGTGTACACACGAGAATATATGTCATGAATAAAGAGTGAGTGTTTATAGTGGGAGAAAACAATGATCAAATGAATCATGTTTTCTATTTAGACCTCTCTGTCCCTACGTTTAGCGAGTTTGTTTGGATAAGAGGACTTGGCTTGATTACAGTTCTTAGTAGCCATTGATAAACGAAAGGGCATTTGAATTCCATGTCTAACACATTATTCCAGGGAACCAGTAAATACATATTCATATGACAGATGCTCTAATCAAGGATGAAGGTCTTACTTAAATATTTTAAAAAGCAACCTTGGCGCTAGAAGGCAAAGCAAATGCGAGCCAAGATTGTGATTTTGCCAGTTTTCCCCTTGCTGTAGGCATTCACATGATCGTCTTTTGTTGTGGCATGTAATGCCTTCAAACATGCCATGCCCTTTTTCTCGAAAGAAAGCTTTTCTCCTCTGTCATCAGCTGCCTGACTCTTTCCTTCCAGGATCCCCTGATGTCAGTCTGTGAGCCTTCCCTTGCCCTCTGTCTTGGGGCAGCACCCAGCATCTGTGCTTCCCACATATCCTAGGCTTACCTCTCTTCTAACATTTGTGATTCTGGTGTATAATAACTGTTTCTGTGCTTGTCTTCCCTGTGGCAGGGACTCCACCTTCTGTACCTCTAATGCCCACCACTGAATGCAAAGTAATTACTCAGTCAGGTTGTTGAACGAATAAATCTGTGACTTAAGGAGGATCCCAAACTAGCTCTTCCCCCTTCTGGGGATGCCCAACTTAAAATCGGAGCTCATGGATTCAATTTGTGAAGGGTTCTACAGATATCTAGTGTTGTTGCTTCATGCCACATGGAATCCCAACCTTGCTTCTCTGAGTAGAGTCTGGGCTCCTCTCCGCTGGCCACCTTGGAGACACCCATGTTGGGTCGAGGAGGCTATGTCAAGGAATATGGTGGCTCACCTGGCCTTCATGACCAGAAAATGAATCTCAAGCAGATGTATCCAGAAAGCCTTTGTTCAGTTGTTGGAAGGTAAAGCTGCATGGTTTCCATTAGGCCAGGAAGCCCCATACCTCACTTGCTCCATTCTTTAGGTTGTTGAAAACGTGTCCCAGTTTTAAAAGACTTTCACAGATGACATTTTCACAGTTTCCTTCTGTAACCTATTCCATTATTTGTTTAATAAGTCTCGCTGTCAGAAATGTATTCTTTTGCTCTAATCTAAATCCCAAAATGCCCATTTTCCTCCATTTCGTCCCCACAGAGTGGGGGAACAGCTGGCCACCTCAAAGTGTTCTCTCTCCATCCCTTGGATCATGTGTCATCTCCTTAGGGTTTCCAAAAGTTTCTCATTATATTTGTGAGTAAAAATAAAACTTGAACTTTCAACTCCCGAGTTTATCACCAGAATATCCAACTTCCTTGGTCGCCTCCTGCTCTCCTGTGGGTCTTCTCCCACGCTCTCTTCTGTGTCCTTTGGTTACCGTCGTGGGAAACCGAACTTACTCCTGTACTCTGTCCTGCGTTTGGTCTTCCTCTGAAATTGTAAGCTTCTTGAAAGCAGAGATTGCATGACTCTTCTTTGCATTGTCTGCAAGGCCTAGGACCTAGAAATTGAATTTTCAGCAGCTGTTCTTTACTTTGACATACCTTAGCCTGGTTTGTCTGAAATTGATCGAAAAAAATATAGCTGGTAAATTTCATTCCGACTTACAGGGAAAAGTCTGTATATAGCAGAGGCATTTTAGAAAGAGAAGCTCAGTGCTGACATTTAATGTGAAAAGCACAATGTGGAACAGAGAAGATTCTGCAGTGTGTATACATTTCAGAGTTCTTTAGTCGTCAACAAGGCAGCGGACATTTCTAGGTAGTATTAAAGCACATTCCATTACGAGCATTTCCATGGTGCAGTCCAATAGAGAAGCTGGATTTGTCGGTATTATAGATAATTAGGATAACAGTAATACCAGTAACTACTGTGAAGGGATTTCTATATGGCATAATGAAAGCCCTCAAACTGTTTAGGAATTCTTGGATGAAAGAAGATACAGAAGCAAGAGTTTTGGTGTTGAAAAGACAAAAGCAAACTGCGTTTGAAATATGTTACCAAACGTCATGTTTTATGAGCACAGAGTGGCAAAACATCAGGACACAGCTGTTGATTTTAGATGCTCTTTTCGGAGCCAAGGAGCCTTGTGCAGGAAAGAGCCCGTCAGGATAATCAGAGTGAAACGCATCACCCTTGCGATGATTTACCAAGTTGTATGCCTGTCCTGGAGATCTCCCCTGATGCCTAGGAAGTGTTTGGCTAGATGGGACACAGAACTATGTGTGCGCTTGAATATTTAACAACAGAACCAGGCTTTGGCAAGATAGGCTGGCACAGTCCAAAAATGTACTCTCAGTTCTCTGGATTAAAGGGAAACAAAATAAAACAAAACAAAACACCCCAAGTCAGAAACTCATGTTAAAATTAGAGTTTACTATGACGTGTTCTATACTAATAAAATTTTGCAGGAAAAAAGAATTACTCCATTTTAAATCATAGTATGCAGTAAGACAGTTATCTGCTAAATTCCTGTGACAAACACAAAGCTATTGCTAAATAACTACTTCTGAAACTTAGTGTATCATGTTGTTATTAACTTTTCTGTTGGGGGAGACATCTTTTATTAAACATTTAAGCTATACATCTCAGAACTCTATTTTTGGGCAGTTGATATCAAAGCTATAAAAGGAAGATAGCTTCCATGTTATAGTTCTGTCAAATACTTAGCCTTTTCATTAGGGAAAAAAGAAGAAAAGAAAAACCCCATATCAAGCCATTACTAGTGGCATGACCTTTGCTCAAAAGATCCATGTTTCAACATAACACTCGTGCACCCCTGGGAGCAATAAAGGCCAAAGGGCAGCCCTTTCTGTTAATGGTGGTACATGATTCTAGGACACAGGGTCAGTGGATATTTCAATTAGTACCAAGAGTCTATTATTGTACCAAAGGACACAAATAAGTAGCTATAAAAATAATCAAATTAGAAAACAAATTAGAAATTAATAAGTCTCATGAAACTGCCTTCCATGACTAGAGACATGTTTAGGTATAAGCAAGGTTTGAAGTTGGTAGAAAAAGTTTAGAACATATCAAAGGAAAATGACCCATAAGATATTTTCCTAGTTTAGTTCTGCTTGCTATGTGCTTTCTAATTTTTTTTTCATTTCAGAAGATGTGCTTCTTTTCATTTACCTGAATATGACTTTTTCCATTTTTCTGCACACCATAGGAATCATTTCTTGGGTTGTTGGATTTTTGTTGCTTTTTTTTTTTAAACAGTTCTTCAGAGAATGAAAATGTCTTGTCACTTTTGGAGCATCTTTCCATGAACACCCCCAGTACTGTTTCTAGTGTAGACGGTCACAATGAAAAGGCATTCCTGGGAGCCTAATTGTGCAATGGCACACCGTGCATCATAACCCATCACCCACCAAAATGCACATGCTGGCAGAGCCAAGCAATGATCGTGGGTGTTCACAATGACTCCGAGTTGTTTTTGGTTTTGTTTATGGTTTTGGGTGGTGGATACTTTATTATAGTCAGACATTTTGGAAGTAAGATATATGAATAATAATTAGTGAACAATATTAAATTGGACATAATGGGTAAGTGGGAGATTTCTGCAGCCAAGCCCACCTGCCCCCAACAGGTTATTGTCTCTGACAGACACACAGACATGGACCCGCTGGCAAACAGATTTAAAGACAGTAGAAGGACGGAGCCAACACTCAGTGTTGTATAAATTTTCAGTGGTACATCAGGTTTACATCATTACTGCCCAAATTGGTCATGCTTTTTTATTCTCACAAATCACTCTCTTAATTATCTTGACAGTTTTGTTTTGCAAATAGTGACCCAGCCAGAGTGTATCATTTCAGATGAAACATGCAGGATGTTGATAGTGAATGATACCAGCCATCCTTCCTTAACCAGAGATGCAGAAAAACAGAGGTTACCAAGATCTTTAAGGTCTACTTTTACTTTGTTTTTCTAAAAGAGAAGTATTTAAGGAGATTTAGAGGTCGGGTGTTATGGGGGTAGGGAAGGTATTTGCAGACTGTTTTCTGAGTGGCCTCTCATCTGTCCCAGCCATGGGCTTAAAGTCCTTGAGGCTTTCTGAGCTCTTTTTAATGCAAGTGAAATTTCTGGTGTTTCCATCTGCCAGGTTCAAAATGGAATTTAATCTTGAGACTCAGGGAAGGTATTGACATTCATCAGTACTTCTTAAGAAAGAGCACAGTCCATGCTTTGGCACACACCAAGCTTTATTACTAAATTTAATTTTGTTTTCCAATTAATTTTATCCACTAGAACAACTGTTTTCAAAGCTACTATTTTATCAGCAATAAAGTAAAATCCTTTATTCCTACTTCACATCTTTGACTCCAGCTCATTGAATTTAAGGGAGGGATTAGGGAAAGAAAGAGAAAACTGGCGTATTTTTCTAGACAAAGTGAAAGCATTAACATAGGGCCAGTAGAGGTAGGGAAGGCTTGGGGAGAAAGGTTATTTCATGTTTATATATAACAGGTTCAGATTGTTGTTGGCATATCCAGGTGAGGTACCCAGCAGGCAATTAGGTTAATGGATATGGTTTTTAAAAGGGAGGTCAGAGCTGGAGAGGTAGAGTTCCCTGCATGAAAATGATTATTGACGTCATGGGATGGACCAGCCTATGGAGGCTGCAAACAGAGATTAAAAAAAAGAGTCATAATTTGGGGTTCTCCCCCCAAAATATGAAGAATCATATTTTATTATTCAAGAGGAAGAGATTGGCAGGGTCAATTTTTGCCGGAAACTCGAAAACCTAAAAGAAGCCATTCACAGCATTAAGCCTCTGGAAAATCATTTGAGATTCCAGTGGGAGCCACTGAAGTCACATTGCTGGATGTTGAGAAGACAGTGTGAAGGGGGAGTGGAATGTCAGTGACCTTCATGCAGTGTTGGGTAGAGAAGGGTAGAAATGGGACTTGGTATTTATGACTTAATTGAATAGGAAGGTCAAGGAAAGGTCATGAAGCGGAGATAAATCAACCAGCAATGAAGGAGGCATTGATGATACCAGGGGAAAGTAACTCGGGCAGCGAAGTCCTAATTACTCATCCAGAATGAGCAGAAATAGAGAGGGAGGTGTTCTGGCAGGTGGGCAGAGGGGACTGTAAAATTACAGACACAAAGAGTTACCAGCCATAACAGTTTTGCCTCTTAGGCCATGATGAAGTTTGTCCCCATACAGCACCTTATAAGATACGTGATATTAAGTAAGATTTCAGTGAACACATGAGTCTGGCTTTTAAAATTTCTGATTTGCTGATTTAAATGTAAGCATGTCCTAGTGTGCTGGAGGTATGAAGGAAAGCCAAAGCAAAATGTGGTGTCTGCATAGACAAAGGGAACTGGAAGAGCTGGCAAACTTAAGAGGGGTGGGAGAGAGGCTCCATGTAAAAGTGACAGAACTGAGATTTACTTAGCTTTTCAAAGAGAAGACTGGGAGGAAACCTTGTTCTGATTCTCAGAAACACAAAGTTTTATGAGGATGAGTCTGGCCAGTTTCCCCCTACTCTTAAGAGGCCAAAATAAGGGGAAATGAGTTTAAATTAAAGGTGATTCTTGGGGCACCTGGTGGCTCAATCATTCGGCTTGAGTCGTGATCCCAGGGTCCTGGGATCGAGCCCCATGTCAGGCTCCCTGCTCAGCGGGAAGCTTGCTTCTCTCTCTCTCACTTCTCCTGCTTATGTTCCCTCTCTCACTGTGCCTCTCTCTGTCAAATAAATAAAATATTTTAAAAAAAGGTGATTCTTTTGTCTGTGTCTTAGAAACTTGAAGAAATGTTAGGATGGGATTCTAACAGGCTATGGAGAATCTTGAAGGAAAAAAAAAAGACTTACCTGTTTTAAATAATGTACATTCCGTTGGCTGAAGTCAAGGACCAAAACAGGGTGGTTTCTTGAAAACTTTCCAGTTAGTGACTTGATAATTTCAGTGGGTGAGTTCAATCTGTTTGAGAAATGCTACTATTTGCTTTTTTTTAACCCATACAAAAATTATGAAAATGAAGCACTGTGTGTGTGCGTGTCTGTGATGTCTGTGATGTCTCTGTCCAACTAACAGGGACATGAAAGTAGTACTTTATGAATTTTGGAAAAAGAACAACAACGTTTATATGTTAGTTTTAGATTCTTTGCATGCAGTGAAAATACAAGTCTTCTTTAGCAGTGGCTATAAACAGGTCTACAGAAGTTGTCATTGGAATTTGCTTAAATATTTCTCAGAGTGAAAAAAAAGAAAAAAAAATGGTCTGTAGTTCATTCAGACCTCTAGCTCTGACCTTGATTCTTTTGTCTTGCGTTGTCTTATTTTCTGGTCAGAGTAATTCAGCAGGTACGATTCCTCATTAAAAGCTTTGGAATATTCAGACACTACAGACCATGTTGGGTACCAGCGTGTTCTAATGATACTGAATGACCTGAAATTATACAGTCTGTGTTAATCCCCGGAGATAACAACAGTACAGCACTTGCAGGCAGAAGTTGTAAGCACTTGCCCATCACAAAAGTTGACCGTGACCATGCTTCGATGTTCTTAACCATGTTAACAACTCAGTGGAAAGAGCCCGCGTTGCAGATAAACAGGAACTTTTCCACTAATCTCTTACAGGTTGGTCATCCCTTCTTTTTCTTCATTATTTGATTGCTCTGTGAGTACAGAGCTGTTTATGTCTCTGCTTCAGACAAAGGCCCTGTGAGTGATTTGCTCGTCCTCGCCTTCCCCAAGTTGACCAAGGGCCATGATGCTTAATTAGTCGATCCTCACTCCACGTTCATTTTTTTATGTATTAAAAAAGTAATACTTATATACAGTAACAAATAGAATAATACTCCAGGTTAATTACTTTGCTTATTATTACAGCTTTCCCTGGAGTATTTATTGTTTCTGGAACCTTCTGGTCTGAGACTAACAAAAAGCCATCCCACAGCCCTAATATGACTCACTGGATCCCTCTCCCGGGTCCTTACTGCTGCGCATGCGTGGTTCGCTGTCCCACAGCAGCGCACGCGCAGGTCCCAGCTCTCTGAAGTCCTTAGACGCAGAGGTCTGCAGACGGTGGCCCGCACACCAAATGACCCCTCACCCACCGCACATCTGTTTAGGCTCTGTCAGTTGATGCTTTTACTCTACAGAAGTAGAGTTGAATACTTAAAACAGACTATTTGGCGCATAAGGCTGAAAATATTCGGTATTTGGCCATCTGTAGAAAAAGTTTGCTGGTGGTTCTCCAACCCTATGTAAATTATTTGGGCCCTCTTTCTAGTTTTATCTCCCACTCTTGTCTTATTCTTCTTCAGTTGGGCATCTTGTGTCCCAGCCAAACTGACAGGACTTTCTTTCTTTCTTTCTTTTTCTTTCTTTCTTTCTTTTTTTAATGTATCCACGTCATCCTGCCTGTGTTTTCATCTCATGCCCTTTCCTGACCTCTGCAAATTCTTCTTCCCTTTTAAGATCCAACACATGTGCTTTCTCACCCAAGAAGTCATATCTGATTCCACCAGCATGGATTACTCTACTTGTAATCTAAGCGTCTATCCTGCATTTTCTGGGTTCTTCCTAACCCAGTCCAATAGCATATCCTCAAGCACAGGCCTCTGCCCAGATTTAACTTCCAAGATAAGGACTCAGCCCTCTGGGTACAGCTGCTCTGAGTCCCAGGGTGGGCTGTTGGACTTTAGTCCCCGTCATCATCAACCTAGTGAGTGACAGATCACTTGTTGACATCAAAGAATACCACATGAAATACCTGATAATCACAATTTAAATTCCTTTATGCTAATGCAGTCCCTAGATGGTTCTAGCTTTCTGTGCCCTGCATTTCCTTAGAGCTCTACCTGCTGGTTTGGGCAAGTGTTTCCAGCTCTGAAATGAGGTGGGGTTTCAGATTCCCACATAGTCGTGACCTCTGTTTGAGCAGCTCGCCCCAGAGTTGGGGGGGATGAGTCTGAAATCCCACAGTCCTGCCAGTAGTCTTTGGCCAGCTGATGGCTTTCAACACTCATCAGAGGACACTTTTCATTGCTTGTGGGATCCTTCTGGCCCATCAGATCAACTTTTACTAGTCGCTTCAACTTACCTCGTGAAGTCAGAACTCAGGTGAGTGTGGCAAGCTTAACTCAACCCAGATACACTTTGTCCTTCACCTTCCTAGCACATAACACAATTCTAGTTAGAGTTTACGGGGCGCCTGGGTGGTTCAGTGGGTTAAAGCCTCTGCCTTCGGCTCAGGTCATGATCTCAGGGTCCTGGGATCGAGCCCCGCATCAGGCTCTCTGCTCCGCGGGGAGTCTGCTTCCCACCCCCATCCCTGCCTCTCTACCTACTTGTGATCTCTGTCTATCAAATAAATAAATAAAACCTTTAAAAAAAAATAAAGTTTAAATAAATAATAATAAATAAAGGTGATTCTTTTGTCTGTGTCTTAGAAACTTGAAGAAATGTTAGGATGGGATTAATAATAAAATAAAAAAATATGTTAGGATGGGATTAGTAATAAAATAAAATAAAAAATAAAATAATAAAAAATAATAAAATAATAAAAATAAAGTTTACTATCAGCATGTATGTGTGTATACACACACACACGTAAAACCTCCTATCTTTCCTACTCAAGTGACTGTGTCTTATTCATCTTTTTATTCCCTACAGAGTAACATACTGCCTTTTACTCACTGTACACTGTAGAAACATTGGAATGAATCCATTCCTTACCCTCTTGGCACCGAACTTCAACTGAGGGCTTCCCCTCAATTCATGCTAATGCTGTTCTCTCTTTATGATGCTTCTCCCTAGTTTGCACGCTGAAAAATGAACCTCGCCTGAGATGATTAAGTCTTCTTCCACATGCTCCCTCAGTTGGGCCTGTGTACTAGAAACAGGTCCCAAAGGCCCTTTACTCCTTTTCTGACAAGTTTTGCAGTAAGTTAATGGCTATATTGTCCCTTTGTCCAGCTGGTCAATAACGGCGTGCTGTGAGTGGTCAGAGTTTCCATGTCATCAAGATGTCTGGGGGTATGCACCTTTGTTCTCTTGTGTTCTTTTATCATTGGAAAGCAATTGCTTTGAACACCAAAGAACGATTACGGAAGATTATACCTTTTAGAGGCAATCTCTGCATCTTGTTCAGTGTGAGAACACAGTCTGCAAAATGTAGTGTGACTTGCACAGCAATTACTCACCTTGTTAGATCTAATTTCAGAATGCCTCAATTGCCCATTATTTTAGCACATTTTTTTTTTAATGTACCCAACAGCAGTGTTGAAACTTCAGTTCTCTTCAAGACTGTTGTGTTGGTGCCTACTGATTGCACCAAGCTATACACACTTTTTTCGATTTAAGCACTTAGAGGGCCCTGAGATCAATTTCCTTGTTTACTGAAGTCTTGTTTATTTCGTAGAACTATGTCATGCATTGAGTATGATGAATCATCCAGATAACCAAAGCTCACTATGTTTAGGAACCCAATTTTTTTTCTATATTATCTTTAGTAGTTAGTAGGAATTTTTAAAAGATTTATTTATTTATTTTTATTATTTATTTTAGAGAGAGTGAGAGCACAAAAGCAGGGGGCAGAGGCAGAGGGAGAAACAGACTCCCCGCTGACCAGGGAGCCCAGCATGGCTGAGATGAAAGCAGATGCTTAACCGACTGAGCCATCCAGGTGTCCCAGTATGAATTCCTTTAACCTATATTTCATGATTCTCTGTCTTCTTCAGCAGTGTACTTAAATGATAATTAACCCTTACTTGATGGTTCTAGATCATCTATTTGCATTGATTATTTCATTGAGTTATTAAGATACAAAGAATTGATTGATTGCTCTTACAGTAAGTAACAGATTGTTAAAATATTTTAATCTGTTTTTATAGAACTTCATCTGTAGTCATGTATGATTTTTTGCTTCTGATCTTATGTCCTTGATGCTATTAATATGCTGTCTTATGTTACATCCAAGTTCCAGAGTGACTATGCTAAGATGATTGACTGCCATCCTTCTAGAACCCACTCTTCATGTGCAGACACTACTGTGTAGTGATTGCAAGTGTGCACTGTTTTAATCCCAGTTCCGCTATCTACTAGCTGTTGATCTTTAGCAAATTACTTAATCTTTGCATTTCTCTCCTCACTTGCCTCATCTATTAAATGGGCATAATACTAGAACTGTGAGGATTAGGTACATAGGACAGTGTCTAGTGTATGGAAAGAGCTACATAGTTGTATTAGCTGTTTCTATCATGGATAACAATGGATAAGGTACCTCAGAGACCTTCGGATTTTGGCCAGCCATATTCTAGGTCTGAGGATTACTAATAGTATAGATTGATTTTTCTGTCTCCCACAATTTTTAGATTACCCTTTTCTAGAAGTCACACATATGTAGAATAATTAGAGTCAGCCTTGTATCTACCTATGTAATTTAATTGGTAATTAGCCTAAACTAGAGTAAGAGTATTTGCATATCTCCCTATGTGTACACACTGTTGAGTACTGTGAAGTCATCCAGCCTGAGCCATAGCAGTAAGTGCTTCCCTTACACCAAATCATGACAGTTCAGAACAGCCCATCCCTAGCCTTGGAGACTAAAAAGCATGTTTATGACTTGGGCCTTCTAAAACCATACAGTGAACTAGGTTCTTGACTCCCCTACCCCTCAAAGAACATGCAACTGTTTGTACAACACCTATCACCATGGGTCTAGTTGGAAGAGATTGCTTATCACCTATGACAGAATCCCACATATGAAACTCTGTGGTGGTTTGGTTCCACATACTCCATTTCTCTTTCAAGATTCGAGAGTGCTAAATGCCATGATTCCATCCTTATTTTTGAAAATATCAGATGGAATGATAAAATCAGGATCAGTATCTCCAAGTTCTTACCTGCCCTTAAGTCTCCCAACTTCAGCACTCTGTCTGTCTTTTAGTAGGTTCAAGGGCTATCCTGTCCAGTATAGAAGCCACCAGCCACACTATGTTCTTTATATTTCAATTAATTATAATTAAATGAAATTAAAAATCCAAATTCTCTTGTAATTAGCCAAGTCAAGTGCTCAATAGACACAGGTAGCTAGTGATGACCATATTGCATCCATGTAGAACACTTGCATCATGGCAGAAAGTTCTGTTGGCAGTGTTGTAGAGATATTCACAGGGACATGTGGTACATATATGGTATTATGAGCTAAGGTGTGGGGTCTCTATCCTTGTTAGCCTGCTGTTGTACCCAGAACAGGATCTCTAGAGAGCTTCTAGGTTTCTTCTTGCCTTTCAGAATGAAGCCTGGGCTGACCAGAGTCAAGCCTGAGTAGAGGCAACTTTTCTGTTTCTCCTAGACCCCACTTGTGTCTTGCCTATTCTTAACCATGGGGACAGTATGAAATGGAAGAGAAAGGAAGCTGTCCAAGAGAACCACAGGAGGAGGGATGGCAAAGAGGGAAGAAACCCAAGAGAGATTTCTCCAGAAGATTCTAGGGTCTTTAACTTCTTCCATGAAAGTGATTATCTACTTTGGGGGTCTTAATGATTCTATTTTGCTTTTGAATCATGCCAAAACTTCTTTCTTGAAAGGAAATGAGAGATGGACAACTTTTAGGTTTAAACAACGAGTCACCTCCCATTGTTGGGTTATAAAATCATCCTAATAGGTTGGCATCAGCCATTTTTAAGGAGAATGAGGTAGAATAGAATAGATAATAGCAAGTATACTAGATATAGAAATTTTTTTCATAATCTCTACTTCAGTTATATATATTATATATTTATGTACATTTGTACTGGTTGCTGTGTAAAATGTTATGGGCTGTGGTCAAAGTCTGAATAATACTGAGTTAGAATTATAGGTAACACAATAAATAGAATTGTTTTTCTAATTTTCTAATGCCTATTTCCATAATAGTGTTACACTTGCTTTGCCATGTGTTTCATGTCATCCTTTTATGGGTATCAGAACCGTGAAAAATCCTATATAGAAAGCAGATGGTGGTCCCAAATCCTTAAGTGTAGCCACAGGTTTGGAAATCTTGGAAATATATGATAGAAAGAGTTCTATTGTGAAATTTGCAGAGTTGAGTGGAAGGAGTCCTTTCTGGTTGGTTTTACAGGGCAAATATTTTTCATGTGCTCATAATGTTCTATGTTGGGTGGTACACACACAGAGGATAACTACTTGTAAAAGATAGTTAAAGAAAATGGAGGTAAGGTGGAGCATATCCCTGGAGGGCATAGATCAGAGGCTCTCATTCATTCAAGGAATTCATGGAGTACTTACTTAACTGGCATTGGGACCAGGGCTGAGGACACAAAGATGAATATGATGAGGTCCCTCCCTTTAAAAAGTTTGTTGTCTGATTCCAGAGAGACAAGTCCAGTAAACACCTGCAGTGCACACTAGTATAAGACAGCATGGGGGACTGGTAAGTGTAGATGCGTCTTGCTCAGCCAGAAAAGGAGTATTTTCACCCTTGAGACTTTGCCTTGTCCAAACCAGAATTTTCTGCCCCGCATCACCCTCATCTTTCCCACCTAGTTGAAAATCTCTGCCCTTGACAATGGATGTTCTTGTGTGAAGTTCAGTGGATCAATGCCTAGCGATTCACAGGATTTATAAGTAGCTATAAAATGAGATTTTAAAATTCAGTTTGAGTCTTTTCATAGAATAATCATGTTCATGATTCAGCACAGGGTTTTTCATGTTACATTCATAGTCAAGGGCTGCCTTTTTTTTTTTCCCCCTCTTTTTTTCCCACTGAAAGAATGCTAACAGGAATAAATCGAGTGGGATGAGCCTTCATTGTCACCTTTCTTCTTTGCTTAAGTATTTATAGTAAGAAGATTAAATGTGCAGAAGCTGCTCTTCCCATTCATGTAAACCAAAGATACAAAGAATTTAGTAAGTGCCTGGGCGGTGGTTTGCCCTAAATGAGAAGAGCGTGGAGATGGCAGCCAGGCAAGTGGGAGCCCAGCAGAGCTTCTGGGAGGCTGAGAACTGGAAGTGACCAGCCCCAGCAAATGGCTCCTGCTGGGGACCTGGGTGGGGTCTAGGAGCAGGACCTCTTCATGTCGGAACCTTGACTGGCAACTCTCACCCATCACTTCTTAGTTTTCTTGAGGGAGCACTTACATCGAAGCCCTTTCTTTTTAACCCCTTACTTCCGGTTGACCATTAGTTCTCAAATTAGGACATTTGGCACTTGGCATGAGCAGTCTGTTTATGGCCATAGAGTATCTGAAGTTGTGGCTGCTCCATCAAGATAGGGAGTGTAATCTTTCAGCTGAGTGCCTGTCTCTTGCATCTCTACCCTGTGCCTCTCACGGTTATCAGAGTAGGAAGCCGGTCAGAGGTGTGAGCTGAAACCCTTTTGGACCACGCGAAACAGCTGTGTTTTGCTATCCTGCTTTAGGAAAGCGATCACAGTGGATGGGTAGTGTGGCGTCTGCCTCCTACTTCTGAGTAGGATGGTCAGCACAGATTGTGCCAGCATGTAGACAGATGCTCAGCTCCCAGAGGACCTTTCTGTCCACCCGTGGCCACCACTACTCCCCTGGGCTCCTTCCACTGGCTCTCTGTTGCTGTCATGGAAGTTGGAAACATGAGTATAAATATACACACACATATGTATACCCACACATATTTTTAAAGGGCTTGTGGTTTCTGAGAATGGTGAAAGGGAAAACTGTGTAAAGCAAAAACGCCCAAAGGATAGTGTGTCCTGGCCCACCACCCATCTTCAGAGCTCCCTGGTGCCTCTGGGCCCGCGTCTTCCCGGGAAACTGCAGATCCAGTGCTTTGGCTCCGAGCATCTCCCTGTGACCTAGACCTAGACTTCTGTCCTTTCCAGCATGCTGTCTCACTAGCCTTCCAGCTCCTAAAATCTTATCTCATTTATTTTTTTTTTTAGACATTTATTTATTTATTTGAGGGAGATAGGGAGTGCCTATGAGTGAGGGGAGGGAGAGGGAGAGGGAGAGTCAGAATCTCAAGCAGACTCCATGCTGAGCGTGAAGCCTCACTTGAGGCTCGATCCCACAACCCTGAGATCATGACCTGAGCTGAAATCAAAGAGTCAGACGCTTAACTGACTGAGCCATCCAGGTGCCCCCTCATCTCAATTATCGTGGTCCCCTCTGTTGTCTCTCTCTTTATCCTTGGGGTTGTAAGACTTTTTGTTTCGTTATTGTCATTTTAATGGGGTTTTAGAAGAGATCTGGCCTCGTGTGAGTTCAGTCTGTTGGGTTTGGCTGTTTCAGAAATCTCTTTTTAGGAAGAATTCCATCCGGGCAGGGACCCCAAACCACTTGCTGCCTCTTAAACCGGCCCTACCTTCACGTGGTCTGGTATCTCAGCCTGGCCCACACCAGTTCCTCACTCCAAACCCATCCCAAGTGCAGGGAGTCTGAAATGCAGCTGGCCCAGGCCTCAACTTTCCCTTAAGAATTGGTCCTCCCCTCTTGTTTTCACAAAAAAGTATACATTTACTTTCCTGTACAGCCTTATCTATTGTTTTTAGATGTATTTATTTGAGAGAGAGAGAGAGAGAGAGAGAGCGAGAGCACAAGGAGTGGGGAGGGGCAGAGGAGAAGGAAGCACTGAAGGAAAGGGAGAAGTGGATTCTCCCTGAGCAGGGAGCCTGAGGCAGGGCTTGATCCCAGGACCCTGAGATTATGACCTGAGGCAAACACTTCACCGATTGAGGCCCCCAGGCACCGCACAACCTTATCTATTCTTACATTACTTGACTGTTGAGTTTGGGAACCGTTTTGCACATCTGTGTATTGTCAACAATATAATGAGTATTACCCGGCATTTAAAAGGTGCTTAATAAATAACAATGGTAATTGTCACTACCAATTATGGCAACATGTTATAGCAGGTTTACGTCTTACCTAATCTTCCCATATGAAGTGGGAAGACATATTCTCAACCCAAAGCAATGAGGACCAATGGGGGCGGGGAAGGTCTGCCACACCGGCAGGCCTGGTGTCATAGGTGGTGGGGATCCAGGGAGGGTGTCCCCGCCAGCTCTCCCATGCTGTCTCTCACACATTAAAAATAAAAGGTGGCATGTGGAAAGATGGGGACACTGTCTGGAGTGAAACAAACTCTTGAGCAAATATGCTTTAGTTTCTGACAAGCATAGCCCAGACACTCAGCTCTTGGAAATAACCGTAACCACTCACCTGACCACTGTGGTGCCTTCCCAATGAGTTGATGCAGTTGGGGATGGTCTGCTCCATCCGTGGCTCAGAATCCACGCTGTCTCCATTCCCGGCATCACTAAGTGAGTCCACTGCCAGCAAAGCTACCGTGCGTGCGTGCTGAGGGGAACTCAAAGTTTGTAGCATTTCTTTCCATTTCCACTCACCAAGAGGAGAGTTCCCCTTGAGTTTGCCCAATGCACGTTGTTATTATTTTACGGTTCCGCAGAGTTTTCATCACCACCTCCCACGGCAGTTTCCATCTCGCAGACCGTCCCCACCACAGTGCCCACCATCATTTCTGCGGCAAGTCTGTTTGTCAGAAAACTCTAATTGCTTTATGTGTGAGAACATTAAACTGCAATAAATTTATGTATGCAGCGGCTCCATTACTAGAGAACAAGTTTTATCTCCTAATAAATTGATGTTTCTTTTTAGTGTCAACTAAAACCAAAATTTACATCCGAGGAAGTGAACCTTAACATTAAATAATTGCTTCAGTGCCACTAGTGGTAAGAAGGGGTACTCACCACCCTGCTCTAAAAAGGCTAGAGCGAGGGAAATGGTTTTTTCCTCGGTTAATTGTTTCTTGAAAGCATAATTGCTCAATGGCTTTAATTGAAATAGGAATAGAAGCTATGCCCTTTTAAAACAGATACTGTAAATAGTGTCATCATTTGGTATGAGTTATACCATCAGGGAAAAGACTAAAAAGCTTATTTATGTTGAAGGATAAGGGGGAAAAAGAGATTTGCTTTGGTGGTTTATCTGGGTGTTGCATTTAAGATAATGTAATGGACCCTTAAAATTCTCTGGACTTTGATTAATATTTAATTGATCTTTTCTATAAGACTTTGAGCTAAACTGATTGCTAACAAAAGACACAACTTGGACAAAGGATTTATACGAATTTGACTTACTTTTAGAAGGTCTGAATTAAATTGGCCCAAGGCTGGTTTTCTTATTTCTGTGTTTATTATACTGCAAATGTGGTACTCTTTCAGAAATGGTGTGCATTAAACACTCCAAGTATCTGATCCCATGTGGAATAAATATGAGAAAGTATCGTGTTACTTTACAGTCATATTAGGAACTGAATATGTATTATATATGTGTGTGCATGAGAGGGAGAGAGAGGAAAGGAGAGGGAGAGAGATCTCTTAATTCAAGTGTGGCACAGATCAGAAAGCTTTTTCCCAATTTCTTTGCATCACGCAGATTTGAGCAATAGAATGCTGGCATGGGAGCCAACATGGAGTAGCCTTGGACTAAGAATGCCCATATCTGCATTGTCCTCGGCCTGTCATCTCTGTCATTCCCCCAGCCTGTCATTTTCTCTCTCTGGGCCTCAGTTCCCTCCTCAATAAAGTGAAGGGGTTTGTCTCAATGAATTCAGAGCTACTTTATAATTTGAATGTTCTTTAATTCTAAAAGCAATGACTTTGTGACCACAGAGTATGGTTTATAGCATAAGATTTTGAGTGATCAGCCATTCCTTCCATACCGTGTAAGTAACACTTAAATTTTCCTTTTCTTTGCCTGGAATCTTCCATTCAATGCTTTTCACAGCCATGTCTGAACTACAAGAATGGAAGGCAAATAGTCCAAGTACAGATTGTGTATTGTTCTATCAGTTATCTGGAAAGGGTTAAATATTCCTTTTTTTTTTTTAAAGTCAGAGGTTTTCCTTAATGGCATTTGAATAAAATAGTAAATGCCATGATAAAGACCAACAAACTCTCCAACATGTAGTTAAACAATTTGTGATTCCCTGGCTTTAGCATTTTGGAATAGTTCTGAAGTTGATGGGATGATTTTTTTTTTTTTTTTTTTTTTTTTTTTTTTTTGGAGAGTCTCTGTGAACAGAGGGAAATTTTTTCAAAATAAAAGGAAAATCCTGTGAAAAATATAAAAAAGCATGTTGGGTCTCCAGGGTAAAATTCAAAGGTTTAACTAGAAGATGACTCTCTTCCTCTTCAAAAAATCTGGACGTCATCCTCCATAAAGCAATTTTAAGTTAAAAGGGAAAAAAAAAAAGCCAAAGTATGAAGATATTTAGTTGGCTAGTTCATTTCATAGCAATTCATAAAAATTTCTTAGTAACATATATATATGTATATATGTATGTATATGCTAAGAATCTTGTGTAAGTTACATGTAGACTATATTTAAACTCTTTATAGTAGTCACGGTCTACTTTTACTATCAACATTACTGTAAAGATTTAGTGTTGTTATGTCTTTGTTTATGGCATTCATTGTTGCTATATCATGGAGTTATCTGGAGCCAACTCCTTGGTCAGAAACATAACCTCCAATTATAACATTGCTCCTATGGGAAAATGTGATCTACTTTATGATGCGGTTTCACATTGTGGTGAAAAGTAGAGAATGCCTGCATTTTTTGAAGTTTAAGCTTTTCAACTCATTATACCATCAGTTATGACTTGGCAAGATGTGACTAGTGTGTCTTAGTTTGAAGTTTGCTCATGGATTCAATTTGAGTGGGAGTCCAGCCCCTCCCCCAAGTGCATACAGAAAGGATAGTAAATGTGTAAGTCAAACTTAAGCCTTAACTGGAAAATTTGCTACACATTTATGCACTCATGTTTTTGGAATGAGAATTTAATTTGAAATGTTATGAAATAAAAAGATCTCTTCTCTGCAATGCCAAACATCTTGATATTCCAAATGTAGACTACAGTTACAGTTACTGATAAATCCTGGCTTTTCTCTTAAAAATCCAAAAGTTCATTGTCCTTTTGTGCTCCTTTTTGTCATTAATCAGACTTACATTATTGGTGACATCTTTAACTGAATATTTTAATTACTGCTAAGATCCTGCCGAGAATCATGGTTCTAAGTTACAAGAACAAAATATAAAGCTTCTCGAGGTTTTTTTGGTTGTTGTTAAATAATTGAAGGTGTCCAATCAGCTTTTTTTGAAAGAAAATATCTCTTTCATAATAATACCCATTGGGACTTAGAAACTGCATAAGCCAAATAGCTCATCTACCAAAACCTGCTGAGACTTACAGAGAACAGTAGTTTTGGCCAAGAGAGGGGTACGCCCTTTACTGTGGCTTCCATTCTTTTCATGAGAGAAGTTAGCCAAAGCATAGGTGAGATAAAGAGCATACTCAGTAACAATATTAATCTAACATCAGGAAAATGGGAAGATTAATCTCCGAGTGTTAGAAAGGGGAATCATGACAGCAGTATATCGCAGCTGTCATACTTAGTTAATTTAACATTTTGATTTTCTGTAAAGTTTTCTCACTTAGTGAAACCTGAGCACTCATGAAAGGGATCAGAGCAACAGCCCCTAAGGAGACTCTTGTCACCCGAAAAGCAGATTCCACTTGCCAGCAGCCCAGGTGTCACAAGCCTGAGGGCCCAGCTGGAGGGAGCAAAGAAGTTTGTGTTGGGACCTCGAAGGGATTCCCTGCAGTCAGCCTTTAGCAGCGGAGCCCAAGAATCACTGGAGGTGCTGCTCTCTCTCCAACAGCGCACTGTGCTATCCCATGGGTGCCCACTTCATAAGCAACCTGGTCGACCTTTCTGCTTCTCTATCCCAATTACACAGCCACTGTGAAAAGTCAGAGCCATTCTTTTGTAGTGGTATTGGTTAGAGTTCTCATACATGCCCATCCCTCTTCTACATCCTTGCTGCCTGTGATCTGACCCACTCCTACAACTTAAATTATACCCCTGTTTCTGTTGATGACCCCTGAAGCGCTATCTGCAATTTTTAAAAAGATTTTTATCTATCTACCAGATAGAGATCACAAGGAGGCAGAGAGGCAGGCAGAGAGAGAGGGGGAAGCAGGCTCCCCACTGAGCAGAGAGTCCGATGCGGAGCTCGATCCCAGGAGGCTGGGATCATGACTTGAGCCAAAGGGAGAGGCTTAACCCACCGAACTACCTAGGTGGCCCACTCTATGTGCACTTTTATTTCTCTCCTGAGCTGCAAGCCTGGATTTATAACAACCGATTCTGTGTCTCTATCAAGATGTCATTTTAATTCATCGGACTCAGAGGTGGGGAAGTGCCTGTTCTGTGTTCAGCACTGGGTAATGGGCGTTCTTAGGCCACATTCATACTATTTGCATATGCATGAGACAGATATTATTACTTCTGTTAAGAGAATCAGAAGAAATAACTGCTCAAAATACAAAGAGAAATTCTAGGCCTTTATATTCCATATTCAGGAGAGTGGTTACTGTGTCCCTCTAAGACATAAAGTTTATTCATGTAGGACTTATGCCCATCTGATTTCCAAAAACTATTTGAAGCAGTTTGCAAAAATAGCTGTCAAAACAAAGTTTAAAAGGACTAAAGGAAAAAAAGATATGCCAAGAAATTGGCGTGAGTAATTATACTTGAACATTATCTTGGAGATTCCTGGTAGCCAAGGCAAAAAGGATAATATAAAATCCTCACTCTGTAACTAAAGGAAATACATGTTCAGCTGGAGAAATGCTTTCACTGGCACCAACTTTCAGGTCACTTTTAACATACATACTTGTAAAAGGGAAACTGTGTAATGAAATGACAATTTTCTAGTGAAGGATCGTATAAGATCCATGAATGTTCTTATTATGATCAATTGTTTACACAATAGATGGAAATATAGGAGAACATCTATAGAAATACCTTCTCTGGCATTTTATGTTAGGAGTAATGTTTTACATATATATGTTCCAAAATAAAAACTGTTCAACAAAATAAATAACGTTTATAAATATAGGTTGCCAAAAACACAGAAATACTCATATTGTAACCATTCGTCATATAGACTTCTGACCAAAGTTGAAGATTTATTGTGTTGTAAAAATATTTCCCTGGGAATTTAAGTTGATATAACCTAGAAGTATTTAGCTTTCTGATCAATATTCTTGGCCTTATTAAGAGTAGTAAAATGTTCATAAAGATTTTTGTAAATGCGGGACACCTGGGTGACTCAGCCAGCTAAGCGTCTGCCTTGGGCTCAGGTCACGATCTCAAGGTCCTGGGATCGAGCCCCACATCAGGCTCCCTGCTCCTCAGGGAGTCTGCTTCTCCTTCTCCCTCTGCCTCTCCCCCTGCTTGTGTTCTCTTCCTGTCTCATGCTGTCTCTCTCAAAGAAATAAAATCTTTAAAAAACTTTGTATTATTGGAAAAATGGAAAATCAACACCTTATCTGAATCCATGTTATAAAAAACCTTAGTGACTTTATGGAAACAATTTAGCACATTTATATCATTTCATGTAAACGTGTGTTTATCAAAAACATTTTCAAGTTTATGAGATGTTCTGCATTGTATCCATCTATTCCATGGGCTCCATACCTCTTCATAAAGTTCTCTAGATAATGTCACGCCAGGACCGTGGAGATGACATTTTGATGTCAAAACAAAATAATGTAACGGGAACCTATAGAAACAATGTTGCAGTGACAAAATGAAATGTCAGTGGAGGTCTATTGTAGCCTAATGTCAAAACAAAATGTCAGCCAAAATCCATGGAGACACCATTATGATATCAAAATGAAACAATATCAGAGGCAGTCTACAGAGATATTACAATATGAGGAAAGACAAAACAAAATGATATCTACAGAGGCCTGTGACTTCTGAGTCTCAGGGAAGCTTCATGTCAGATAATAGGCTCATGACAAACACGGGTAATATTTCAGTACAGATCTTGCTTTACTTACGATGTGGTTAGGTCCCAATAAGCCTGTCGTAAGTTCAAAATATCCCAAGTCAAACATGTATTTAATACACCTAACCTACTGAACCTCCTAGCTTCGCCTAGCCTGCCTTCAATGTGCTCAGGACATTTATATCAGCCTACAGTTGGGCAAAATAATCCAACACAAAGCCTATTTGATAATCAAGTGCTGAAGAGCTCATGCATTTTACTGAATACTATACTGAGGGCGAAGGACAGAATGGCTGGATAGGTGCATGACCATTGCTATCCGTTGTTTGTCCTCATGGGATCCTGCTGCTGGCTGGGGCCTGGGAACGGAGTATCACTCTGTATGTGAGCCTGGAAAAAGATCTACATTCAAAATTCGAAGTACAGTTCCTACTGAAGGCCGATCACTGTCACAGCATCATGAAGTAAAAAAAAGAAAATCATTAAGTCAAACCATCATAAGTCAGGGATGGTCTGTATATATTTTCTAAATTTATTTTTTTTTGCCACTCGGGAAAATATCCAGAACTGATTCTTCGGTATAAATGTCTGTGTTCGTGCTGATATTTATATCTACATCTCTGCCTGTGTCTAGATCTAAATCAATGTCTGTGTCTATCTCTGACTTCTTTCTGAGCTTCTGTTGCTACTGCACACATGATATTAGTTCTATCCGGTCTTGTCTTAGTTTCCCTACACACTAGTGTTTGGACATCAGTGGAACGCAAAAATACAGGGAAAGCAGTGTTGCAATCTGCTTGTAAGGGGTCGTACTGAATTTTAACAGATGCCTTGCTCCATTCCTTTCTCCTCTGTCCTCAGGTATAAGCCGGCACTACCCCTTGTCTTGGTGAGTCTCTAGGCATCAAGGCTGGTTTGGAAATGTGCACCTGGATTCCTGTGACCTCTGCCTCTTCTGCTCATGATTCAGTAGAACCCTGGCTAGGTACTTATTCTCTGGCTAGTACTTACTAAGTACTGTTTCCCAGCACTTTGATACTCATTGAAAGATCAAAAATTCTATATTTATTGCAGAAAAACAAATCTTTATTACACCCTGTAATTATGTTGAGTTATTTTCCCCCAAAGTTATTTAAGTTAGTGAAGTGCCTTTCCAATCCATGAGCATTTTCCATTTCTTTGTGCTGTCTTCAGTTTCTTTCATTAGTGTTTTATAGTTTTTGGAGTATAGGTCTTTCACCTCTTTGCTTAGGTTTAGTCCTAGGAAGTTATCTTATTATTTTTAGTGCAATTATAAATGGGATTGATTCCTTAATTTCTCTTTCTGCTGCTTCATTATTGGAGTATAGAAATGCAACAGATTTCTGTACATTGATTTCGTATCCAGCAACTTTACTGAATTCCTTTATCAGTTCTAGCAGTTTTTTGGTGAAGTCTTGGGTTTTCTATATATAGTATTCTCATCTGCAAAGTGTGAAAATTTTTCTTCTTCCTTATTGATCTAGATGCCTTTTATTTCTTTTTGTCGTCTGATGGCTATAGCTAGGACTTCCGGGACTATGCTGAATAAAAATGGTGAGAATGGACACCCCTGTCTTGTTCTTGACCATAGAGGGAGAGCTCTCAGTTTTTCCCATTTGAAGATGATACGAGATGTGAGTTTTTCCCTCTATGGCCTTTTTTATGTTGATGTATGTTCCCCCTAAATCTACTTTGTTGAGGGTTTTTATCATGACTGGATGTTGTAATTTATCAAATGCTTTTTCTGCATCTATTGAAATGATCGTATGATTCTTATTCTTTCTCATGATGCATCATGCAGATTGATTTGCGAATATTGAACCACTCTTCCATCCCAGGAATAAATCTCACTTAATTGTGGTGAATGATTTTTTTTTAATATATTGTTGGATTTGGTTTGCTAGTATTTTGTTTAGATTTCATCAGATATTTTGGCCTGAAGTTCTCTATTTTTGTGGTGTCTTTATCTCGTTTTGGTACCGGGGTAATGCTGGCCTCATAGAATGAATTTGGAAGTTTCCCTCCTCTTCCATTTCTTGGAATATTTTGAGAAGAATAGGTATTATCTCTTCTCTAAATGTTTGTAGGATTTGCCTGTGAACCCATCTGGCCCTGGACTTGTTTGTTGGGAGTTTTCTGAATATTGATTCAGTTTCTTTGCTGGTTATCAGTTTATTCAAGTTTTGTATTTCTTCCTCTTTCAGTTTTGGTAGTTTAAATGTTTCTAGGAATTTATCCATTTCTTCTTATTATGTTTGTTGGCAGGCAGCTTTTCATAATGATCTCTTACAATTGTTTGTGTTTCTGTGGTGTTGGTTTTTATTTCACATCTCTCATTTATGATTTTATTATTTGGGTCCTTTCTCTTTTCTTTTTGATTAAGTTTCACTAAAGGTGCATCAATTTTATTAATTTTTTAGAAGATCTGGCTTCTAGTTTCATTGGTCTATTCTACTGGGGTGTTTTTATTTTTGTTTAGTTCTATATCATTCATTTCTGCTCTGATCTTTATTATTTCCTTCCTTCTGCTGGACTTAGGCTTTGTTTGTTGTTTTAAAAAATATTGTTAAAATGTCTGTACAATCCAAAATAATCTACATAGTGCAATCACTACCAAAATATCAAGAGCATTTTTCACAGAATGAGAATAAATAATCCTAAAATTTGTACAGAGCCACAAAAGAGCCCAAATAGCCAAAGCCATCTGAAAAAGAAAAGCAAAGTGGGAGACATCATAATTCCAGACCTCAAGTCAAATTACAAAGCTGTAGTGATCAAGACAGTATGGTATTGGTACAAAAATAGACACACAGATCAATGGAACAGAATAGAAAATCCAGAAGTGAACCCACAACTCTATGGTCAATTAATCTTGTACAAATCAGGAAAGAGTATCCAATGGGAAAAAGACAGTCTCTTCAACAAATGGTGTTGGGTAAACCGGACAGCCACATGCATTCACAAAAATAAACTCAAAACGGATGAAAGACCTAAATGTCAGACCCGAAACCATAAAACTCTTTGAAGAAAGCACGGACAGTAATTTCTCTGACATTGGCTGTAGCACCTTTGTTCTAGATAGGTTTCCTGAGCTAAGGAAAATGGAAGCAAAAATAAACTATTGGGACTACATCAAAATAAAAAGTTTCACAGTGAAGGAAAGAATCAGCAGAACTAAAAGGCAGCCTATGGAATGGGAGAAGGTATTTGTAAGTGACATATGTGATAAAGGTTAGCACCCAAAATATATAAAGAACTTACAAAATTCGACACCCAAAATGTGAATAATCCAATTAAAATGTGGGCAGAAGACATGAACAGACATTTCTCTAAGGAAGACATCCAAATAGCCAGATGTTCATCATCACTCATCATCAGGGAAATGCAAATCAAAACTACAATGAGCTATCGTCTCACACCTGTCAGAATGGCTAAAATGAACAACACAAGAAACAACAGGTGTTGCCGAGGATGTGATGAAAGAGGAACCCTCTTGTACTGTTGGTGGGAATGAAAAATGGTATAGCCACTCCAGAGAACAGTATGGAGGCTCCTCAAAAAGTTAAACATAGAGCTGCCCTGTGATCCAGGAATCACAGTACAAGGTATTTACCCAAAGAATACAAAAACACTAATTCAGACAGATACAAGCACCCTGACATTTATGGCAGTTGTCATTTATAGTAGTCAGATTACGGAAGCAGCCCAGTGTCCATCAATAGATGAATGGATAAAGAAGATGTGTGAGATTATATATATGTATGTATATGTATAATATATATATATGTGATACAATATATAATATATGTCTATGTGTGTATGTGTGTGTGTGTGTGTGTGTGTGTGTGAGGAATATTATTTGGCCATAAAAAAGAATGAAATCTTGCCATTTGCAATGACATGGACAAAGCTAAAGTGTACTATGCTAAGAGAAATAAGTCAGAGAAAGACAAATGCCATATGATTTTACTCATATGTGGAATTTAAGAAACAAAACAAATGAGCAAAGGAAAAAAAAGAGAGAGGCAAACCAAGAAACAGTCTTCACTATAGAGAACAAACTGATGTTTACCAGAGGGGAGGGGATGGGGGGATGGGTGAAATAGAGGAGGGGGGATTAAGGAGTGCTCTTGTCATGATAAGCACCGGATGATGTATGGAAGTGTTGGATTACTGTATTGTACACCTCACACTAACCCTACACTGCATATTAAATAACTTGAATTAACGCACAACCTTAAAAATTAAATTAAAAAGAGAAAGCATTAAATTTGAAGCCTTTTATATTGTACACCTGAAACTAATATAACATGGCATGTTAATTATACTTGAAAAAATTAAATTTTTTAAAAAGTCTTTAAAAAGACTTTTAAAAAGTCTTTGAACAACATTTTAGACAGAAGTGAAAATCTGACTACATGAATCAACTTATAAAGGTCAAAAATTTCTTATCCACATTTTAAACATTTTGTGTCTGGAAGTCAGTATTATTGATTTTTTTCTTTTGAAATTCACAAATGCCTGAAATAGAGAAAAAGTCAAACAAGAAAAGGAAACCTCTTCTAGGAATCCTATACCACAAAATAAGTAAAGATTTTCTCATTTGTTTCAGCTACAGTACAATTTTAAAGTCACGTGTAAGTAAAATGATACAGTGAAGTCTCAGTTAACTAGAAATCAACCAAGCAAACCCACAATTAGCGAATGTTTGCAAAAGTTGAGTTTTAGAAGAAAGAGGTAGATGCCTACGAAAGTACTGCTATTGGGAATTTGTCCCAAAAACATCAGTGAGAAAGCAAAAGGGCTTTTGGGTATTATCCCATAGTTGATGGAATAAGGTTCAGCTAAAGTACTTCTTGTTCCTACTCAGATATTCAGTAATGAGAACTAAAGTTCATGAGAATCTTAAAACTTTTTAAGAAACTCTTCCTTCCAAGATGGAAGAGACTTTAGTGCTTTCTAGAAAGATTTTTCAACTCGGGGATTGTAACAAACGTACAAAAAGGACTTTTGTTAGCTCTTATTTAGTTAGAGTAGCAATTGATTCTTCAAAGACTGTGATTATTCAGGATTTTATACGAGGTTCCATTTGCTTATATGAATTCACATGTACTAGCTACAGAACCAAATCTCTTGGAAAATGGCATCAGCTTTGTGTGTGGTGGGGTGTGCTGAGTCTCGGACTGTATTCTCAAAGCATGCTTCTGTGGCTAAGGTTCGGACTGCACTGTGGGAAAAGTCATGAAACATTCTACCATGAACACCAATGGGATAATTTTAAGAGCTCCAAGTGGGAGCTGGTCACTATTTGGCAGGAGAATTAAGAGTGGACGCCAGCAAATATTGAAAGAGAGAATTAAAAATTATAGATCGTAATCACCACTTCGAGCAGTGGGAGTAAACTTGCATAATAAACATCTAAACCCAAACTGTGAATTTCATTACATGTCAAAGAAAAAGCCATTTGTAGTATAATGCCAGAACGTGTGTTTGTGGAAGAAAAGTTTGGAAGACTTGGCTAAATCATAAAAATAAGATTTGCTTGTATTTGGAGCTTGGTAGGTTACAGATTGAATGCTTTAAAAGTTTAGTCTCTGAGTCAATATATATGGAAATATTTTTTAAAGTATATATACACACATAGATATTCACATATATTTACACATATTAACATATATAAAACATATAGCATGTGTAAATATATAAATATTCTAAAAAGTAATTTATGTGCATAAAACATATATAATCTAAAAGAATAGTATAGAAATAATTCTGTCATCAAGATCAAAAGCTTTTGCACAGCAAAGGAAACAGTTAACAAAACCAAAAGACAACTGACAGAATGGGAGAAGATATTTGCAAATGACATATCAGATAAAGGGCTAGTGTCCAAAATCTATAAAGAACTTAGCAAACTCAACACCCAAAGAACAAATAATCCAATCAAGAAATGGGCAGAGGACATGAACAGACATTTCTGCAAAGAAGACATCCAGATGGCCAACAGACACATGAAAAAGTGCTCCATATCACTCGGCATCAGGGAAATACAAATCAAAACCACAATGAGATATCACCTCACACCAGTCAGAATGGCTAAAATTAACAAGTCAGGAAATGACAGATGCTGGTGAGGATGTGGAGAAAGGGGAACCCTCCTACACTGTTGGTGAGAATGCAAGCTGGTGCAACCACTCTGGAAAACAGCATGGAGGTTCCTCAAAATGTTGAAAATAGAACTACCCTATGACCCAGCAATTGCACTGCTGGGTATTTACCCTAAAGATACAAACGTAGTGATCCGAAGGGGCACGTGCACCCGAATGTTTATAGCAGCAATGTCCACAATAGCCAAACTATGGAAAGAACCTAGATGTCCCTCAACAGATGAATGGATAAAGAAGATGTGGTATATATACACAATGGAATACTATGCAGCCATCAAAAGAAATGAAATCTTGCCATTTGCCACGACGTGGATGGAACTAGAGGGTATCATGCTTAGCGAAGTAAGTCAATCGGACAAAGACAACTATCATATGATCTCCCTGATGTGAGGAAGTGGAGATGCACAAGTGGAGGGGGGGGTTAAGGGGGTAGGAGAAGAATAAATGAAACAAGATGGGATTGGGAGGGAAACAAACCATAAGTGACTCTTAATCTCACAAAACAAACTGAGGGTTGCTGGGGGGAGGGGGGTGGGGTTATGGACATTGGGGAGGGTATGTGCTGGGGTGAGTGCTGTGAAGTGTGTAAACCTGGCGATTCACAGACCTGTACCCCTGGCGATAAAAATATATGTTTATAAAAAATAAAAATAAAAAAAGAAATAATTCTAAAGCTTGCTGGGAAACATGAAACATAAGGTAAAGATCAATATAGTGGGAAAGAGAGAGGAAAAAAAGCAAAAGTTCATTCTGGGAGGTCCATCATATAATGAATATGTTTTCTAGAAAGAGCGAACAGAGGTAATGAATGGAGAGATTATTAGAGAAATAACACAAGAAATTTTTCCAGAGATGGAGAACTTAAGATCCTAAATTAAAGAATTAACTAGTGCCTCCAAAAATCAGATTTAAAAGGAAACAGGATTGTGAAGTTTCAGAATAACAGAAACAAAGAGATGATCCTTTAAAGAAAATATACAATAGAGAGCTGGGAATCAGAATGTTAGAATACTCAACAGCAACCCTGGAAGCCAGAAGACCATGGAGCCATACCTTCAGATATTGAAGAGTCGTGTCTCCTAACCTGTGCTTCCATCCCTAACCAAACTGCCAGTAAGTGGTGATGGTTTAAGCATGTAAAGATACAAGTTCTTGTTTTCTTTTTCTTTTTTACTTCTAATACTTCCCCTTTTAGGAAGCTACATGATGTACTCTAAAAAAATCCCAGGATGATGATGAAGGGAGGTGCCAGGACTGCCACTATGCAGAAACCTGGAGAGCCCTGCAGACTGGAGCATGTGGAAAGAACACTTGATTTGGAGGGCTCTAAGAAAAAACCCAGAATTCATAGGCTATGATAGGTTGGATCATGGGGAAATGTATCTAAGGCTATAAAGAAGGAGAAGATATTTGCAAAAGACCTATCTGATAAAAGACTGTTATCCCAAATATACAGAGAACTCTTAAAACTCAATAATAAGAAAACCAACCACTGAATTTTATTTTTAAATTTTATGTATTTATTTTAGAGAGAGAGTTTGAGTTTGGGGAGGAGGATAAGGAGAGAGTGTGGGAGGGGGAAACAGTCTCAAGCAGATTCTGCTGAGCATGGAGCCGATATGGGGCTCGATCTCATATCCCTGAGATCATGACCTGAGCTGAAGCCAAGAGACAGATGCCTAAGTGACAGAGCTGCCCAGGTGCCCCTCAACAACCCAATTTCAAAAAAGGATCAAGGACTTCAAGACTTGAACAATCACCTCCCCAGAGACAATCCACAGATGGCAGATAAGGATGTGAAGAGGTGTTTCACATCATATGTCATCAGGAAAATGCAAATTAAAACACCAGTGAAATACCACTACATATCTATGAGAATGGCCAAAATCTGACAACACCAAATGCTGGTAAGGATGTGGAGCCACAGGAACTCAGACATTGCTTGTGGGAGTGCAAAAGTGGTACCGGTACTTTGGAAGACCGAAGTTTGGAAACTTTCTTACAAAAACTAAACATACCTTACAAATCCAGCAATTGCGCTCCTTGGTTTTTACCCAAAAGAACTAAAAATTGATGTCCACCCAACAACTTGCCCATGAACATTTATAGTAGTTTTATTTGTAAGGCCAAAATTTGGAAGCAATAAAAATTCCCTTCAGTAGGCGAATGGATAGAAACTGACATATCCAGACAATGGAATAGAATTTAGAGCTAAGAAGAAATGAGTTATCAAGCTGAGGAAACTAGAAGCATATTATTATTAAGTGAAAGGAACTAATCTGAAAAGGTTACATACTATGTGATTCCAACTCTTTGACATTCTGGAAAAGGCAGAATATGGAGACAGCTAAAAGATTAGTAGCTACCAGGGAAGGTGGAAGAGGGATGGATGAACAGGTAGAGCACAGAGAACTTTAGGGCAAAAAATACACTCTGTATGATACTATCATAATAAATAAGTGTCATTATACATTTGCTCAAACCCATAGAATTGACAACCCCATGAACAGACCCTAATGTGAACTATGGACTTTGGCTAATAATGTGACAAGATAGGTTCTCGAGTTGTGACCTGTATACCACTCTGGTGGGAGACGTTCATAACAGGGGAGGCTACAAACGTGTGGGGCAACAGGTCTATGGGAAATCTCTGTACCCTCCTCTCAGTTTTGCTCTGAACCTAAAAATCCTCTAAAAAATAAATCTTAAAAAAATAAAAAGACTACAGAAGGTGGAAAAAATTAGAGACAGGCTCTAAGAACACTAAGCCAAAGAAAAACCAAGAATGTCATAGAAGAAAGGAAGTGTAATCACAGTGCTCCATTTGAATTAGTAATAAACAATATTTATATAAGTAATATAAATACTAAAAATAGCATTTAAAAGTTCTGCTATAACTGGATCGAGAGGACGTGGGACATGAAAACAGGGAGTGGAGAATGGGATTGCCGTGTATAAGAGAGTTAGTGCTTCTTCTACCTTCATAGGAAATCAACAAATAATGTTTAAAATTATTCAGAAAAATGTAGTGAAATGCCAGAGGTATTCAGTTAGATAGGGATTATTGTTAGATCTCTAGCTTTTGTTTTGTGTAATAAATCATATTGATAATTTACTTTTAGTAATATTGAGTATAGTATTAAAAATCATTAATTATATGGAAGAAAGTGAGCTGAGAATCATCAACAAGAGTGTATCACAAACCAGGAACTGTGATGGATCCATTCTGCTAGAGGTTGAATTAAAAAGAAATGTTGTAGAAAACAGTGAAAAGCCTTAGAAGTATTTAGCTTGGGATTGGGTAGTCAGAGGGACACAAGGCGAAGAAGCAGAAGATACTTTAAGACTTTTAGTTAGCAGTTAACAATATCAACCCTACACGTGCAAGTGTTGCTTTGAAAAATGTAATTTACAAAAGAATGATGCAGGCCATTTTCAAAATCTATCAATAATTCCAAACCAATATGGTCACACTTTTTGTTTCTAATAATTTAATTGAACATGAAATGAGAAGTTAAACTGATCAATGTTTCTATCTCATTTATTTCCTCTATCCAGATAAATTATTTATAAGTTGGGATATGGCCAGATTGTAAATTGAAGGAAAGCCTAAAAAATTATTAGCTAATAATTATGAAGTTAATTAAGACATAATTAAACATTAAAAAAAAACTACCTGTCAATAGAAGTATTCCAATGATATTTAAAATGTTTATAAATCAGTAATATGTGCAAGTTCTTCATTTGGGCATATCCAGTGTTCTGTTTTCATAGAAGACTAAATAATGTATGTTTCTGCTTTTATTCTAGTTCTCAGAAACCTTTCATTTAGCCAGTCATGGAATCACAGGCCTCATATCTCCTGTTACATTATTTTCCATTTTAAATCATTCCAGGAAAGCCATATAGAATTTATCCATAACTGAGAATTGACATGAGCATTAAGCAGCGTATTGCATTGGAATTTTTATCTTAGAAAAAATAATAGCTTAGTTTCGTATAGTATTTTGCAATTATGCTGTCATTAAGGACAAAGAATGCAAAAAAACAAAAAGAATGTTAGTCTTGAATTCTATGTAATCATTTCATGATTAAAGAATTAAAATAATGGTTCTATAATTAGTTTCTATGCTTGTATGATAAAACCTCTCTAATATGAAAAGGAACATGATAATCGTTTTATTTTGTCATCAAAACCCATCAGGTTTTGTAATTTGATTTCCATTGCTTTCTTATTTCAAATTTTCATAATATACTCCTGATTTTCACTCTTCTTTTCACTCTCCAGAATTTTCACCTGTGCTCCCGAATTCCTTTGCTCTTTATTCAGACACTCAAACGTAATATTTTAGTTTGAAGCACTGACTTTCACTGTGGGTCACAACTGGCTAACCTTCCTATCCCCAGTGGTTTTATTAAATGAATAGTCTGACCTATAAACTTTCTTCAACTCTCTAACCTAATAGAATACCTTCTATGTCCTTGCCATTTATTAGACGATTTATGAAAATCATACAATCTATGAAAAGAAAGTGCACTTGGGGCATTATGTCCAAATTATAACTGCATCTTGTCTTGTGGAAAGAGAAATGTCATATATGGTTTCTTAGAGGCAGTAACATTGTATTTTCAAGAATTAGTTTAAATTCATAGATATGCCTAGAAAACATTTTCTCTCCCATCATTTATTTGTTTAAAGCCCCAGAGTATTCAGCTAGGGAGTGAGGAAGACTCGAGGCACACTGCTTCTCTCCCCCTGCCCCCTTGCCCATTTTCCTCTAAGGGCCTGGGGAGGTTCATTCTGGCCTCTCGCACCTTCTCTGGGGTCTTAAGCTCCAACACTCCATCTCACAACAGTCAAAGCTCACTTGTTGGAAAGTTTTTTGAGAACATGATTTCTGAAGTGAAAACTTTGATAAATCATTTTTCATTGATGGTTCTTTAAAGCTTGCTAAATAAGGTTACTTTGTGCTAAATTTTAAGTAAATGCCTCATTAGAGTTGTGACTGCAATAGATTTAGCAATCTTTCTGGGTAGAAAACAACTTGGATTATTTCTGTGAAATTTACTAGTCAGGAAAAACGACCTCAGGCTCATAATAGAATGTCTTTTCTCGTGTATTTATTGTTGGGTCCTGAAATTATGTATGTCCGTGCACGTGTGTTTTCTTTGTAGCTGGACGAATTCCCCTCGAAAAAGTAAAGCTAAATTTTTCTCACTCCTGCCTGAGACCAGTGACAGGCTAATAAGGAAGAGTGATGATAGTAATAAAATGGGGTGGAGGGGTACATTCCTGAGATTTTGCTGCTTATAAAATGATAGCCCTGTTACCGAATGACCACACAGGGACCCAGAGTAAGATCTAGTCCCCAGTCTTTCTGATGGAGAGAGGTGACCCTCCCTGTGACTCATCACATCAGAAGCAAATGCCGTATTAACAGCTTTGGTGACTACCTTTTTAACGCAGAAAACGTAGCTGTATGTTTTTAATTTGTTATGATTTATTACACTGAAATTGGTGTGAAATGGACAACAAATCATGGGTGTCAAAAATCTGAAAATGAATTTTATCAGCTGAGGAAAGTGAGTGCCTTTGGGATTTGCATAAGTTTCTCATAATTCTTTTCATATTACAAGTGATGAGCAAAACTGTGAAAATAAACTGAAAATGACGTGATATTTCCTAAGTAGCTAATTTCACATGTACATATAGACACATATGAATATAGCCATTTAGCCTCCCGTTAGACTTTTTCTGTAATTCAAAGTGATTTGTGCACACCACAGCAACATCCGTCTAAAAACCTTAAATATTAACATCATTGTCACATCTCACAAAGGTATGAGATTGTCTATAGAAAAATTATACATTACAGCAAAGTACATACCAACTTTGCTTTTTCACTGTTCAAACTAGGAAAAGAGAATTTATACCTATTCACTAGTATAAAATTGTGATGATTAAAGAAAGATCTATCCCTAAATTTCAAATGTTATAAATACCCTTCAGCATTGGGGGAAAAAAAAAAAAAGCTCCCCGTGTTAGGAACTAACTTTGCATGCATAATTAATTGGAGCACCATATTCCTATTTCGCAACCAGAAGAGAAATTGAATTCAGGTGTTTGGTGAACATATGGGGGATTTACTGTGAATTTATGACCTGTGGTTTGAGTGTAAAACCCCAAGATACTTGCTGATAAAACTTAATGAAGCCTGTGCAAAGGAGCTATTTTTATTTGTAGTTTGGTAATTGATACATTTCTTGGTTTAACCCTCCCAGCCTTTCCCCCATTTCTCATAAATCTTCCAGCCTGAGACGGAGAGCCAGAGTAGAAAGCCCTGGTCTTCTGAGCCAGAAGACTAGTGCTAACCTACAATGAAAATTCAAATACTCTTTTCCACAGCATTTCAATCCATTCCTTCCTCCCTTCCCATTTAATCTAGCAATGTATGCATTTCCACCTGCACAGGTAATAGGAGGCAAACCCAAGTGCCATGGGAGGCAGCATTCCAGGTTCCTCTAAGAGAAGCAAAAACTTTCAAAGAGGCATGATGTCACTTGACTCTGTCCTAAGAAAGCAAAGATGGAGGCATAGTGTAACTCCTCATTCAAATGTCGGCAACAAACGCATTGCCATTTCCAGGTTTTTCACCCAGGAATCAGCCTGCCGCACACGCGCCCTAGCAATACCACTCTGCTTCTCTCTTCCTAGGTTTGTTCCACGAACGCTCCTGATGTGAGTGCCAAGAAAGAAAACACATGCAAGTGCTCCGTTTTAACATACGGGGTGTAATGGGTTTAATGAGAAACCTGTGTTTGCTCACTAATTTACAGCAATTAGGAACTCAGTTCTGACATCTGTAGATTCTAACTATTTGTCTGGCGATTACAAGATCAGGAAGAGTTTATGCAGTTACTAATCAGTGTAGAGAAACAGGTCGGTGAGAATAATGAGACATACCTTCAGTCTCTCGATGGCACTGGCCCCTAGGAGTTGTGTTGGTAATGCTTTTCAGTTCAGTGACATTTCCTCCCCCCAACACTGTAGTCATCACTGTTCAAGAACCTGTTTGTATCCACTTTATCATGCTGACAATCTGTCTGTTTTGAAAGGATTACAACTCTGTACATCGGTGCGTGACATCACAGTAAGACATTGCTTAATGATCTGAGACGCTTGTGGTCATTGCTGGCTGCCTGTTTCTAAAGTTGTGTGACAGGTCTGCCCTACATATGTTTCCTTGGGTGTCACTTTTTTACCTTCTCTGGTCCTAGTGCCTGTTTTAAGTGACATCCATGAAATAGCTGAATTTTAGACTTGCCAGTGGTACAAATAAAGGGACTAAAAGTTTTTCCTTCTCTGGGATGCAGGAAGAATTAGTCATTGGACAAGGATGGGAAAGGTGCTTTAATTTTACTCTAGTGAAGTATCTTGAAAAGTAATAGTACCCAGGAAGGATGGATTGTTTACATAACATACGAGCTCTTTAGTCTTTTCATTTGTGGGTGACTATCAAGGAAGTCAAAAAAGAGATACATTTCCCTGAAATAAGTGGCCCTCCTGTAAGGGCGGGTTATCTACAGACAGCATCGAGGCTCGGAAAAGCCAGAGTTCAGGAAAACAGGGTCTTTGAGTGTCATGAACGGTGTCCTGGATGCTTTAAATTACTCTGGTCTTTGCCTTTGTCAGTGTGCTGGGATGCAGGCCATAATGGTGTTTCAGAAGGCTGGACGGCAAGATCCCGGAGTTTGGGAGATGGTTGGACTTTGAAACACTGGTGGCTGGAGAAGAAAGAGTTCCTTAAGGGGAGAAGTTGGCAGTCAGCAGAGCTCTAAGAGCCCCCCTCGGGTGTAGCATGGGACCCCGGGGAAATGCTAGAAATACATCATGGGAATATGCGTCAAGCATGGAGTGGCATATCTGAGATCTCAGATAGAATTTGAAAATGGACTTTTGTAATTTTTTTTTAATTGGGAAAAGAATAATGTCCTTTTGCGTTTCCAGTAATTGGATGCCAAGTGCAGGTGTAAAATCCAGTAGCATTTGGAATAAGAATTTTGTACTTAGGCCAAAAAGTAAATTGCTGGGGCTGAGGAGTGTAGAGCAAAAATGGAAAGGCCAAGGGTATAAGCTGATGTGGTTAACAAAATCTTTACTGTACCTGTTCTTTTTTTATTTTAATTTTTTTTCAGTGTTCCAAGATCCATTGTTTATGCACCACACCCAGTGCTCCATGCAATACATGCCCTCCATAATACCCACTACCAGGCTCACCCAACCCATCCCACCAGGCCCCTCCAAAACCTTCAGTTTGTTTCTCAGGGTCCACAGTTTCTCATGGTTTATCTCCCCCTCCGATTTCCCCCCACTCACTTCTCTCCATCTCCCAATGTCTTCTGTGTCATTCCTAATGCTTCACAAGTAAGTGAAACCATATAATAATTGACTCTCTCTGCTTGACTTATTTCACTCAGCATAATCTCTTCCAGTCCCATCCATGTTGATACAAGAGTTGGGTATTCATTCTTTCTGATGGAGGCATAAGTACTCCATTGTATATATGGACCATATCTTCTTTATCCATTCATCTGTTGAAGGGCATCTTGGCTCTTTCCACAGTTTGGCAACTGTGGCCATTGCTGCTATGAACATTGGAGACAGATGGTCCTCCTTTTCACTACATCTGTATCTTTGGGATAAATACCCAGTAGTACAATTGCAGGGTTATAGGGTAGCTCTATTTTTAATCTCTTAAGGAATCTCCACACTGTTTTCCAAAGTGGCTGCACCAACTTGCATTCCCACCAACAGTGTAAGAGGGTTCCCCTTTCTCCACATCCTCTCCAACACTTGTTGTTTCCTGTCCTGTTCATTTTGGCCATTCTAACTGGTGTAAGGTGGTATCCCAATGTGGTTTTGATTTGAATCTCTCTGATGGCTAATGATGATGGACATTTTTTCATGTGTCTGTTAGCTATTTGTATGTCTTCTTTGGAGAAGTGTCTGTTCATGTCTTCTGCCCATTTTTTGACGTGATTATCTGTTTCGTGTGTGTTGAGTTTGAGGAGTTCTTTATGGCTCTTGGATATCAGCCCTTTGTCTGTAGTCTGTAGTGTCATTTGCAAATATCTTCTCCATTCTGTGGGTTGCCTCTTTGTTTTGTTGACTGTTTCCTTTGCTGTGCAGAAGCTTTTGATCTTGACGAAGTCCCAGAAGTTCATTTTTGCTTTTGTTTCCTTTGCCTTTGGAGACATATCTTGAAAGAAGTTGCTGTGGCCGATGTCAAAGAGGCTACTGCCTATGTTCTCCTCTAGGATTTTGATAGATTCCTGACTCACATTGAGGTCTTTTATTACTTTCGAGTTTATCATTTTGTATGGTGTAAGAAAATGGTCAAGTTTCATTCTTCTACACATAGCTGTCCCAATTTTCCCAGCACCATTTATTGAAGAGACTCTTTTTCCCACTATATGTTTTTTTCCTGCTTTGTTGAAGATTATTTGACCATAGAGTTGAGGGTCCATATCTGGGATCTCTACTCTGTTCCACTGGTCTATGTGTCTGTTTTTGTGCCAGTACCATGCTGTCTTGGTGATCACAGCTTTGTAGTAAAGCTTGAAATCAGGCAATGTGATGCCCCCTGTTTTGTTTTTCTTTTTCAACATTTCCTTAGGAATTTGGAGTCTCTTCTGGTTCCATACAAATTTTAGGATTGTTTGTTCAAGCTCTTTGAATAACGCCGTTGGAATTTTGATTGGGATGGCGCTGAAAGTATAGATGGTTCTAGGCAGTATAGACATTTTAACAATGTTTATTCTTCCAATCCATGAGCATGGAATGTTTTTCCATCTTTTTGTGTCTTGTTCAATTTCTTTCATTTGTGTTCTGTAGTTCCTCAAGTACAGATCCTTTACCTCTTTGGTTAGGTTTATTCCCAGGTATCTTATGGTTTTTGGTGCTATAGTATATGGAATCGATTCTCTAATTTCCCTTTCTATATTTTCATTGTTAGTGTATAAGAAAGCAACTGATTTCTGTACATTGTACCTGTTCTTTTGTAAATTGGGGATTTGAAGGACATATGTTAAGTCCCAAACTCTGGACAAACTAAGTAAAACCAGTTTTAACCAGAAATATCTCTGTGAGTTATGTCAGATCCTGGCGGGTCACCCATCTCTGCCAGGAAGAGAAACTAGGAGTGAGCCCATGAGTTTGGTTTTACTGAATGACCTGGCTGGCAGGTCTGTTTTCACCACACTTTGAGAAAACACCCACATGGCGGATTTGGTCTCATGAGGACTGATTTTCAGAGCTCACAGAGCCAGAGTGGGTACGTTGGATGCAGTGATAAGGAAGTTGACTGAAGGAGTCACCCTAAACAATTGGGTAGATTTCCATGGAGTGTTCTTGGCGATATACTAGTGTTCAGAGGAAAGCTCATTTGATTGGTTTCTTGTGTTAAGATTTGGCAGTAACCATCTTTCAGGGACATCTTCTGCAATAGTATTTACTTTGTGCAATTTTTCTCAGAGACTAGAACTTTGGAGTGACTAACCATATAAATGACAGTGGTAAAACTCATTCATAAAATATGATTCCTCTCTTGATTCTGCTCTTCGAACCAGCAAGCTTTTCCAACAGGCAATATTTGTTTGCAGCCATGGGCAGGGCTTAGGTCTTTGTGCTTCTAGGCAACTTTATTCCATTTAATACCTATGTATGCCCAGCCCACCCCCATCCCCACCCCCGCCACTCTGCCAGCACTAAGGTGATGTGGTGGTGGTTGTGGCGAGTGTTTGTGTCTATATGTAGGTGTGTGTGTTTAGAGGAAAGAGGTTTAGAGTGTCTATTATCTTTTGTTGCAATGGAGCACAAGAAAACAAACCCACTGTGCAGTCACATTTCAAACCCGTATTTGCATCACATCCATGAACATCTTGTGGGTAAAATCAAGACACATGGCCAAGGCCAACCTCAAAGGGTATTAGTTCTGTCGCTGTATTAGCACAGTCATAACAGCTTCTTCTATCAGTTTCTGTGGATCTGGGGTCCAGCTACAGCTCAGCTGAATCCTCTGCTCAGGGTCTCATCCAAGTACAATCAAAGAGTCAGCCAGGCTGGGGTCTCACTGGGAGGCTCCACTAGGGAAAGAAACATTTGATTCCCTGCTCCCGGAGTTGTTGACAGCATTCTGTTCTCTGCAGCTTTAGGATTCAGGGCTGATTTCTTCTTCAAAGCCAGAAGAGAGAGATACAGACTTGCAAGATGGACACTGCATACTTATATACTCACACAAATGTAATCATATCCATTCCTTGACTTTTATTCCATTTCATTGATAGAAGCAAGTCACAGGCCCTGCCCATACTCAGCGGCGGAGAGTTGTGCAAAGGTGTGAATATGTGGAAGGGGGATCATGGGGCCACTGCCACTCTGAAGTCTGTCCATTACAAGTATTTATGTAGCAGTTTACCCTGCCACAGGAACGTGACTTGCAGAATATAAATATATTTATATATTATAAAATATATTTACATACATTATATATAAATATAAATATATAATTACAATAAATATTTATTTATTATATTATATATTATATAAAAATAAATATAAATATAAATTTATATATAATATATTTATATATATTTAATGATTGTGATGAAGTCATGATCTTAAGAAAGAGAAACACATGCACATGTAAGCGATAAACACTGTAAAACAATATTTTCTGGTGGAATCAGAAGATGGAAGGAAAGGAGAGGATATTACAGAAAGAAAGATTCGAGTGAATATACCTGCCTCCCTTGTCTTGTACTAGACATGATAATCACCTGTCCATTTTGGGCACCATGGAAAGCCTGCCATAGTTCGTTCTTTCCCTTCTGTCTTCCCCATCCCATATCATGGTTTCCTTCCTTCTATGGGAAAACTAGTATATTCCAAGGTGGTACTTCTTGCCCCCCCCCCCAAAAAAAAAAAAAAAAAAAGAGTGGTCGTTATCCCTTCCATTGAATTCTGGATCTTAAAGCTGTGCCCTCTGTTCCAGCTTTCCAGATTTCTTTTGCATAATTAAAAATGCAAATGTTAAGGTATTTTTAGTCCATAAAGAATTAATCAGTCATATCACAACCCCCTCTCTCTCAGCATATGTTGGTCTGAAAAGATAGGTCAGACCTCCAGCCTGCAGGGCAGTGGACCCAGCGTTAGATCAGAAGGAGCAGACAGCTTTGGAGAGGGAAGACTAGATGGAAATGCCTAGTTGTCTTTTTTTTTTTTTTTTAATATTTTTGTCTCTTGGGCCTGTTACTGGGGGATCAGTGGCCTTATCTTGGTGCAGTGGAAGTAAATAGCCTAGAAAAGCAACGTAAGAAACAGGCAGCATCCGCAGAATACAAAGTAGAGGTTGCAAGCTAGCTGCCCACAGACTTATTTGGTTTGGTTTTTTGTTTTGTCTCACCTTAGCTCGAAAAAAAGAAAGTAAGCCAGCATTTAAAATTCAGGGAATAGGGGAGAAAACTATAGTTCTGGCTTCTCTGTAAAGAAAAAGAAAATAGAAGGCAACGCTAGGCTCACATCCCTTCAGGACAACAATCTACTGAAACCAAGTAAGGGACCAGACCAAGCGTATTACTTCCATTTGTCACAGAACCCACGTGGGTGCTCCCAAGGCCGTCGGCTTTCCTTCCGTCCTTAGTTAATTGCCACACGGGCCTGGGAATTTGTCCCGACTATGACGTTTACAGGCTGAATTATTTTCTAAATGGTGTCCATATGGCACCTGCAGTGCTTTTGAATACATACAGATTCCTAGGACCCGCCCACGACTGACTGACTCAGAATCTCTCCAGGCGAATCTTGGTCAATCAGCATCTTTAAGCAAGCGCCCTGGATGATTCTCATGGACGCAAGAGAATGCCTGTTGATGTTTCTATTCTCACTTGCTGGACCTAAGGCGATGGTCGGATAGCGTGCCTGCAGGGCTCAGGCACAGGACAGACTCCAGAGCTCACGGGCACATAGGATCGTTGCTACAGTTGGCTACTTTTGCAAAGCATGTCGCAGTGGTCCATTCCGAAGGCTATAAAGCCTAGCACTCTGTGTGATCTTCCTCTGATAGGAGAGGGTACAAACGCCATGTAATTATGAATGGGAAAGATTTGAATTCCATATAATTCAGGGTTACACTGTTCATGCCGGACTAGGAATCTCCATAGTGGGTGAGCCAATGTATCCTTGTTTTAGTGCTGTCAGAAAGACTTCCAGATAATTACTGAACCAAAACCAACCACCGTCATTTAGTTGAAAATTTATATATATATACACACACATAAAAGTATAAAAGAAAGTTCCAATTGGACTAAAAAAAATGTATAAGGGAAGGCTGTGTTGGTGTTAGACTTAAATTGTCTTGTGTCTGTGGGGATTCTTAGGAAAAAACTATCTCTGGGATGCCTGGGTGGCTCATTCAGTTAAGAGTCTGCCTTCAGCTCAGGTCATGATTCCAGAGTTCTGGAATCGAGTCCCATCTCCGGCTCCCTAATCAGTGGGGAGTCTGCTTCTCCCTCTGCCTGCTGCTCCCCTGTTTGTGCTCGCTCTCTCTCTCTCTCTCTCAGTCTCTCTGGAAAATAAATAAATAAAATCTTTTTTAAAAAGGAAAAGAAAAAACCATCTCTGTAATTGTCCTCTTCATCCCCCGTTTCTGTAGAAGTTATGATTTACTAGCTTGTCATTAAGAGTTGTATTGTCTCTGTCACCCATCTGATAACTCCTGTGGCATCTGTGTTATTCACCACACATAAAATAATGAGCAACCTAAGTTGTCAATGAACCTAAATATAAGTTGATTGGGATGTGTAGGCCTTAGTCACTAATGCTAATGAATATTTAAAATTTCCGTTGGCTTTCTTGGCAGAAGAGCCAACCAGGAACTTTAGATGTCCAAATGTGAATTATTGGCCCGTTATAGAGTGGCCTGAGAAACAGAGCGAGCAGTTGCAAGGGATTCATTCATGAAGCCAGGATGTCACCTTCAGACTGCCAACAGTCGTCCCCAAGGATGCTTGATGGTCTTCCAGTCTTTGGAAGTCATCATCAATCATGAAAACCATTGTGGCCTGTTTTTCAATTTCAATCCTTAATGTGGCTTCGCTAGTCTTAGGCAAGTGGGTTGCCGTTCTCTAGAGCAAAGGAGGAAAGGAAGCAAAGGAAAAGAGAGGGAAACAGTGTCTCTACAGCTGCTGAGGTTTGAAATAAGGGCAGAAGAGACTTCCAGAACTTGGCTGCCACTGTGAAAAACATTGAGGTCACCAGAATTTAAAATTAAGGACACTGGGTCAACTTCCTGTGTGGAGAGATTTGCACTTTCAATTAACCACAAATGGTAGGAGATCAGTTTTCATCAGTGGTTTGGACTTCATGAACCTAATAATTATAGGGTTAAAACTGTCTATGCTACATGAAAATAACAGGGAAATATTTCTAGTCAGACCTGTAAAATATTTTGTCAGTCAAGCCTCCTACGATCCTCATATTAAAAGCTATGGAAAGTATTCCAGGAACAAAAAAGTCACAGTTGGAGAAACAGCAGTGAGATGAACGAATGCTCACTTCCTATCTCAGGAACTATCTTTGTGCCTGCATTATCGCAGCTTCACATGGAGAGAGGAGTTGCAGGGATTGGGTACTATGTTGGGAAGCCATTATTGAAAGTGTATGTGTTAAAAAAAAATATAAGATGCTTTATATGTTTCTTGAAAACCAGTGGGAATAACAACCTGCTCAGCTCAAGAGTATGGAGGGCAAGTTTTAAGCAGTATCCAGACGTGGGCGGAAGCCTTGTCAAGTAGCACATTGTACAGACCCATTAGCCTTTAATGTTCTCTGGGTGATCTGTTCAAAATATTTGTCAGAAGAAAAAAGGGAAGACAGGGTTTTATTGACTGGAAAAATAATGAAACTGGGAGTATTGACAGAATATTCCAGAAGCTCTAATAAAATTAATAGCAACAAAAAGATGATAGGAATCTACCCAGTAGATTAAATGATGAAAGACTATCCCATATTCTTGGAAGATGTTCATATTGTCCTATATGCGAATATTTTCAATCTGAGATTCTTAAACCTTTAGCATTTTTCAAAACACATGGAATCATATGAAGATATATATTAGAGAATTTTATGTACTCCACCATGGCAGACTTCCTCTTTCCAAGCTACCTCTGACAAATTACATGACCCAGGGCAGGTGTGCAGCTAGAGGAACTCAGAATCATACTGAGTAACCAGGGTAACATGTTTTCAGTGAAGAGACCCCGTCTTCTAGGATCTTATAGCTCTCCTTTCTGTGAGCAGCTTGGAGGGTATAGTTGATAAATACAAGGCTTGATTCTCACCCTCAAGGAGTCCGATGTGTCACTGGGGAGATAGCATGTACCTAATGTGCTTGAATAGCTCTCCTGATAGGACATGACTTCGTCCTCAGGGGATAACATAGACCAAAAGTGCCATGAGATTTAAGATTGTTTTAACTTGGCCATCTCTGCAACTCTTGCCAAAGACTGTTTTTAAAATCTGTATGATTTTATAAAGCAGGGGCTTTGGAGTCTGGTACGCGTTTTACTAAGGGACATAACACGGCACAGCAAAATCAGGGATGGACTGGGCTCCAGAAGAATCTGGATTCCAGCCTCCCCTCCCTGTTGATGGGGAGACTGCAGACAAGTCACGAAAGTCAGTTTCTGTGTGTGTGTGTGTGTGTGTGTGTGTGTGTGTGTGTGTGTGGTGAGAGAGAGAAATACTACCATCTGTACCTATCTTAAAAGCTTTTTGTGAGAATTAAAATTTAATGCTATCAAAAAAAAGGCAACATTATTATCAGCTAATTGGTGAAATCAAACTGCCACCCAAAGTTATTTTTTAAATGCTTGTCCTTTACGCTGTGAGACCTGCCTTTTGTATATAGATAACTCCTAAACAGAAACTTTACATAATGGCATTATGAAAATAATACTGCCCGTTCGTGAGTCTGTGTTGTTACTTGGTTGTTGCAACTAGGATATTTAGAGCAGAAATGATTATCATGTCCAATTCATATGTATCTAAAACCCCACTCAGAGGTATTAAATGCCTTAGTCTGAGAAGGCGGGGGAGTGAGGATGGGCCCTTGGTATTTCTGTCTCTTAATGCAATGTCCTTTCCAAAAAAATGTTGCCGCCAGCACCTTGCCAGCTTACAGAAAGGAAATGAAGCTTTTAAAGTAACGCATGAAACAGGAATGTCTAAAAATACTGCTTGCCCTCTGGAATATCTGAAGTAAGTCTTCAATAAGTCTTAATCATAAGAACAAAATGAAAGCATTTTAAGTGCCCAGAGACTGTTTTATAAACTCACTGCCTCTTAAACGGTGTCCTTCCACAGCCAGCTGCCATTTCCTTCCCCTAGCAACTGCACATCACAGATTGGATCTCTGAAGGGTGTTCATTGCTGCCCCTTCTCTCTTTTAGCAACAGATCAACTCCTAGCAACCATGATCGGATACAGCGTCTACGGCAAGAATTTCAGCAAGCGAAGCAGGATGAAGATGTAGAAGATCGGCGACGTACCTATAGCTTTGAGCAACCCTGGGTGAGTGTGCGGTTCGGCAGCACAGAGAACAGTCTGACCACTTGCCTGCAGTAAAGAGCCACTGAGCTCTGACCTTCGTCCTTTATGAAACAAGACAAGATGGAGCCAAATTCCTTTGACCTTTAACATATTGACCTTTTCCTCATTTCCATCTGGGTTTCATCATTGCTAATTTCATTTTATATCTTGTTGCACCATCTGTCCATTGCATAATCAGTTGCATTTAACTTATGACAAGACATAGCCAAGGGATTCTTGCTCTCAACTATGCACTTTTTTTTTTTAACTTTAGTAAATATTTTTCTATATACATTTTTCTCAGAATCAGAGCCAGAATAAATTAGTTCAACACATGGCTATTGTGTATCTAATATACACGAAGTATAGTATTTAGGAATTCTTGATTCTTTATTCTCCCTCATCCCCTTTGTGTATTTGTGGAATCCCTCTGGTTTAGCTGCCCATATCCCTGTTCTAGTGTGTCCTGCTCACAGCCATCACAGTGATTTTTCTAAAGCAAAATTTTGAATGGCGTCTCAAGGCCCAGAAGAGAGAGTCCAAATTCTACAGAGTGCTGTGCTAATCCCCCTAAGTCCAGCCCCAGACTTGTGCTCTGTTCTTGTGTTTTGCCTTGGAGAAGATGGGATTGCTGGGAATGGGAGGCACTGGGGGAGATTTGGTCGGTGGGGGGGGGATGGAGAGGTTCAAGATGATGGGAATTTTGAGGAATCTCTTTGGAAACTTGAGAGAGAATCTGTGAGAGGTGAACATACAAGCTGCTTGAGGTAGGAGGTTCTAGCTGGGAGTATTACTAAGTCTAGTCAACATTGTACTGTGCCCATAGCCAACAGGGCTTAGAGGACTAGGAATAGAACAATGTTTGGATTAATTCAGTGGTGGGGATTGGCAAGACACACATGACAGAAAATCAGGGAAGGCACTCTGGAGGCCTGGGGAAGATGCTGGTGGAGCATTGCCCAGGCTGGGTGAGTACAGCTCAAGGAAGCACTACCCCAGTTGCCTGGGAGGATGCAAGAAAGGTCGGTGGTCTACGGATTGGAAAGCGTAGGGGGCTGTGGACAAGACGATATATTTTTTTAGAGTCCAGGATCTTGGAGGTAGGACAATTCTGGATGATTTGAGGTCAAAGGTATCCCATCCATGTGAGTTCCTGAAGTAGATGAGAGATTAAGGTCCAAAAAGATCATGAGTTCAGTTCAATGAACTGGAATTATAATTACACTAGATATTTGTGGAAGTAGGACTAGAGGAATAGTAGTGTTAGAAAGAGCTTAAAGTGGGGGAAAAAAAAAAAATCCTGTTTTATTTGGGAAAGGGTATGTACTCAGCTGACCCAGAATTGAGAGGTTGGTTATTTTGTAGGGAAGCAGAGATAAAGGTAGAAATGTAGTCGGAGGCTTCAAAGCTAGATTAGGAGTTTGAAGAAGGATGGTATCAGGACAGAGCACAGGCCTACTGGCCAGGCGATCTGGCTCCTCAGGCCTCTTTTCTGATGTTGTAAACCAAGAAAGTTAAGAGTAGATGGTTGAGTGCTGGTTATTAAACCCTTTGTTATAAAATGAAAATTTAAGAGGAAGCTGAGTGCATAAGGCAAAGCAGATAGAAGGAGAGCTTCTCCAAGTGTGGTCCACAGACCAGCACTTTGAACTGTCACTTCGAAGCTTGTTATAATTGCACATTCTCTGGCCCGGCCTCAGACCTTCTGGATCTCAACCTCTCTGGGTGTGGCCCAGGAATCTATATTTTAACAAGGCCTGGAGGGGTCCTTCTGGAGCCTCTTCAACTTGGAGAAGCACCTTTCTAGACCTTTAGTCATCTCTGAGGTCCTTTTTGGTCCTAAAATCCGACACCCTCAATAGATTCTTCTCAACACCAGAAACCTATAAACATTTCGATTGTGGGGTTTAGGGGTCAAATTAGAGTCTGTGGAAGATAATTTTGAGGTAGAAGAAGGAAAAATGGAAGAAGTGGTGCCACCTCAGTTCAAGTGAGGAAGGTGGAAACTTAGAGCAAGCAATTGGCAAAATGAGACCAACATCCAAGAGGAAGACCTGATTGTGAAATCAAGCCCAGACTAACTTTGGGAGGTTGTAAAACAAGTTCAGCAGATATAATATCTAGGAAAATTTCTAATTGTGTTCCTGCAACAGTATTACTATTAATGGCATTGTTTTTCTAAAACATTTATTTTTTAGTTGATCAAGTAAATTGAGTCATTCCCAGGTAGCAGCATGACTGAATTATGTTAATCTATTTATATTGTTTGGCATAATTGACTCAGTCTCTGCCTACTAGGTTTCCTAAAGCATGGTTCTTTCTTTTTTTTTTTTTTAATTAAGTTTTTAATTTTAATTCCAGTATAGTTCACACAGTGTTATAGTAGTTTCAGGTGTACAATATAGTGATTCAACACTTTCATGTAACACCAGGTGCTCATCACAACAGGTGCACTCCTTAATCCCTATCACCTATTCACCCATCCCCCCCACTCACCTCCCCTCTGATAACCATCAGTTTGTTCTCTGTAGTTAAGAGTCTGTTTCTTGGTTTCTCTCTCTCTCTTTTCCTTTGCTCATTTGTTTTGTTTCTTAAATTCCACATATGAGCAAAATCATATGGTATTTATCTTTCTCTGATTTATTTTGCTTAACATTATACTCTCTAGCTCCATTCATGTCATTGCAAATGGCAAGACTTCATTCCTTTTGATGGCTGAGTAATATTCCATTGTGTGTATTCCACATCTCCTTTATCCATTCATGTATCAGAAGACACTCAGGCTGCTTCCATAACTTGCCAATTGTAAATAATGCTGCAATAAACATAGGGCTGTATGTATCCCTTTGAATTAGTGTTTTTGTATTCTTTGGATAAATATCCAGTAATGCAATTACTGGATTGTAAGGTAGTTCTATTTTTAACTTTTTGAGGAAACTCCATACTATTTTCCACAGTGGCTGCATCAGTTTGCATTCCCAACAACAGTGCATGAGGCATCCTCAGCAACACTTGCTTTTCATACTGTTGATTTTAGTCATTCTGATAGGTGTGAGGTGATATCTCATTGTAGTTTTGATTTGCATTTCCCTGATGATAGGTGATGTTGAGCATCTTTTCGTGTGTCTGTTGGCCTTCAGGATGTCTTTTTTGGATAAATGTCTGTTCAGGTCTTCTGGCCATTTTTAATTGGGTTACTTGGTTTTTGGGTATTGAGTTGTATCAGTTCTTTATATATTTTGGATACTAACCCTTTTCAGATATGTCATTTGCAAATATCTTCACCCATTTGGTAAGCTGCCTTTTAGTTTTGTTGATTGTTTCCTTTCCTGGGCAAAAGCTTTTTATTTTGATAAAATAGTTTTTATAGTCCCAATACTTTATTTTGCTTTTATTTCACTTGCCTCAGGAGACATATCTAGAAATATGTTGCTACAGCCAATGTCAGAGAAGTTACTGCCTGTGCCCTCTTTTAGGATTTTTATGGTTTCAGGTCTCACATTTAGGTCTTTAATCCATTTTGAGTTTATTTTTGTGTACAGTGAAAGAAAATGGTCCAGTTTCATTCTTTTGCATGTGGCTGTCAGGTTTAACCAACACCATTTGTTGAAGAGACAGTCTTTTCCCCACTGGGTGCTCTTTCCAGCTTCGATGAAGATTAATTTACCACATAATAGTGAATTCATTTCCGAGTTTTCTATTCTGTTCCATTATCTGTGTGTCTGTTTTTTGTGCTAGTACCATACTCTCTTGATCTCTTCAGCTTTGTAATAGAAGCCGATGTCTGGAATTTTGATGCCTTCAGTTTTGCTTTCTTTTTCAGGGTTGCTTTGGCTATTTGGGGTCTTTTGTGGTCCCATACAAATTTTAGGATTGTTTGTTCTCGTTCTGTGAAAAAATGCTATTGGTATTTTGATAGGGATTGCACTAAATGTGTAAATTGCTTTGGGTAGTATAGACATTTTAACAATATCTGTTCTTCCAATCCATGAGCATGGAATGTCTTTACATTTCTTTGTGTCCTCTTCAATTTCTTTCATCAACATTTTATAGCTTTGGAGTACAGACCTTTCACCTCTTTGGTTAATTAAGCTCATTCCTGAGTATCTTATTATTTTTGGTGCAATTGTAAATGGGATTTTTCTCTTCTTTTCTCTTTCTGTGGTTTTATTATTAGTGTATAGAAATAATGGCAGATTTCTGTACATTGGTTTTGTATCCTGTGTCTTTTACTGAATTCATTTATCAGTTCTCATAGTTTTTTGATGGAGTCTTTTGGGTTTTCTATATGTAGTGTCATGTCACCTGGAACTAGCAGAAGTTTGACTTCTTCCTTAATAATTGGGATGCCTTTTATTCCTTTTTGTTGTCCGATTGCTTTGGGACTGCCAGCGCTATGCGGAACAAAAGTGGTGAGAAGAGTGAACATCCTGTCTTGTGCCTGACCTTAAGGGAAGCTCTCAGTTTTTCCCCATTGAGTATGATGTTCTCTGTGGGTTTTTCGTAGATGGCCTTTATGATGTTGAGGTATATTCCCTCCGGGCCTACTTTTTCGAGGGATTTTATTGTGAATGGATGTTGTACTTTGTCAGATGCTTTTTCCGCATCTATTGGCATGATCGGATGGTTTTTACCCTTTCTCTTATTGATGTGATATATCATGTCAATGGATTTGAAGCAGGATTCTCTTTTGAGGTGTGGTAAACATCCTTAGCTATGTATATTTGCACAGAAAGGCTGAAAAGAGGAAAGAGTATGGTCACCTGCGGTGACCTCAGGTGGTCACCTGAGGGAGAAGACCAATGCTATATGAAAATGGTTCTCAAACAGAGTCCTAACCAGCAAGAGCCTGCCTGGGTTTCTTAGTCCCCATACCACACTGTGAGGAGCAGCAGAATACCTCTTTACTTTACTTGGGAATGTGGATTTCAAACCAGAATTAAATAATTAATTATTTAGTTGATCAGATGTATTGAGTGCTTATTGCTGTGTTCTGGTCAGTGTGTTTGGTGTGGGAGGACAAAGACGGGAAGGAAAGACTACCCTTAGAACTCTGTAGTCGAGCCGATCCAAAAGAAAAGAGTATTTTGTACAGTTTATGATATAGGTGTGCACAGAGTAGTAAGCACAGAGGAACCATGGCCAAATCAGTGTGACTGGTTAGGAAAGGCTTGAAAGATGACCTCGGTGTTCACTTTGGGGGCCATGCACATCTTCTCTGTATCATTTCAATTTCAAGTACACGTGCTGGCATGTACTTGAAAGAAAGAACACCTCACTGAAGTTGAAATATATTTTAAATATATAACTTTGAGAAAGAGAGAAACATGTATTTGGGAACTCAGATTGATTGGACTTCTGGTTGCTGACATTGTATCCCCATGCAAATGTCCAAGTTTGTTTGAGGCTAAATGAGCATTTCGTACTTCTTAGCTGTAGATGTTTTTCATTGGAAGATGTGGAAATGATTTAATACCAATTTTGATTCATTTATAAGGATTTCTTTTTTCTTAATGGTAGTGGGGAATATGTTGGCATAGACTTGTATTTATCTGCTTAATACAGTCCTATTAGGAAAAATGTTTGAGAAAATCTTACACATCCAGAAACTCACCTACTGAAGGTCATAGGCCAAATCATTGTATAACAAAATGCCATCACAACTTTAGACTGACCACTTGGCTTGTATTATCATTTCCTGTAATGAGTGAGTGGGGAATTATTTGGATGACAAGCTGAGAATGGAATAATTTCCTAAATTGTGGGTCAGAAGTTGACCTTTTCTTTCTTTCCTTTTTTTTTTTTTTTTAATTTTCAAACAATTGGGATCTTGCTGTGTACTCTCCTTTCTGATGATCATATAAATGGGCTTCAAGTGACTGTAATTCTACCTAGTGTATTAATTTTCCTACCAATTCTCATTGTTGCCTTAATAAGAGCTGCTCAGTTGTTCAAAATGTAGCTGGGTGTATGGTTTTTGTTATGTTTTATAAAATGAGCTTTGAGTGTCTTAGAGTCTTTTTCTTTTCTTTTCCTGTATGTACTCTGACCTTGAAAGGTCACTGTGTTTGGAAAGGATGAAACTGTGATCTCACCCATTAGAACTGTTTGCAGTCATTCTCGTTATAAGGAGCCACAAACTCATCTTCAAACTATGTGTCCGTCTTAGTCCACAGTAGTTGAAATTGCCATGCTTGTTGGAAATGCCACACGCAAAGTGCAACCAGATGTATCACATAGAAAAAGATCCAAGCCAATTACTTTACATACAGAGAGCGATGCTACAGAAAATTCATCCAAGTAGCCCTTTTCCATTCATCCATTTTCAAAATGTTCTTCCTAAACTCCAGTAGTGTGGAATGCACCTGTTCCTGGACTTTTGTTCAAAATAATGTTCGGGCCTGAGGGAGCTGATTTGTGGCACAAAAGGTCTTTAGATGAACAGAGGCCCAGAAAATTTCCTTACCTCCATAATTAAAGTGAATTCTATCCCAAGTTGGGTAAGAAAAGAAGAAGGAGAAGGAGAAAAAGCAACTTCTTCCCTGGTGTTGTGCCAGGTACAACATAAATAAAGCAGCAAGTTGTTTTAAATCTTTCTTAAGATAATGGAACAATAGCTGAGGTTAGGGTTATTATCGCAGAGCTCAGATATGGACAGGACTTAGTGTTGCTTTTAAAAGAATTAAATTGCAGGCTGCAGACAGAAGTACAGTATGCTGTTAAAACTTTGCAGATACCTGAGTGTTGCCCACAAGGAGACTTGCTGGCTGAGGCGGTTGATAGATGGGATAATGGAGCCTTTAATAGCTATATTGCTAAATCCTTTCCATCCCGGGTTGGTAGTGACTGAAAGTAGTTTAGTCCTTCAGATGGAAAATTGATCCTCTGCGATGTGAATACCCTCTTCTCCCCCAAGCTTTCTTCCTAGCTGTCTTTAAACAAATAAAAAAAAAAAAATCTGTCCTTTTCTCCATTTTTCTGTCTCGCACTTTTAATGGCTCCTCTTCCCTTTTTAGGGTTTTGTCTGCTTTAATTAGTAAGCCAGTCGGTAGTACACAGCCACCCCACGCCCCCAAATTGCCTTCCCTGTACCTGGGGCATCAGAGCAAATGATGCTTTTGTTTTGGTTTTCATCTTTCTTAAGACTTCAAGAGTATATGCTCTGATTTCCTTATAATGGGGCTCCATACCTTGACTCAACAAACACCTTCTCGGTTGAAGGCCTCGCAGTTCACATTGGGTGGAAATCACCTCCCTTAGAAGTCGACCTGGAGAAAGCCATTTCTGCAGGAAAGGGAGGGCCCTTTACTCATGGCCAAAGCCCCCACGCTGCTGCAAAGCAGACCCCTTTCTTGTAGCCTCAGGACCCGTCCCCCCAGCCAAAGGCTCCATGACCAGTGAGCCGTGCCACCCACAGAGGTGTCAGGTAGTGGAAAAGAGTGACTCTGCTTTAGACTGCCATTAGCACGTGACACTAGAGAGCTCGCCTGTTCTGTAGAGCTGCTCTGTATTTTCAACCTACCTGCTGTTTGAGGGCGGGGCGGCGGGGAAAAGTAGATCCGGACACTGGTTGGGAAAGAGGAGATAGAGACAAACGGTGTATAAAAATCAAACATGTATTTATAAAAACTTTATGAGGGAAACTGGTATGCTCTGCAGATTTTTCAAGCATTAGTCACATCATTAGTAGCAATTAAGCTTTTCAACATTCAGAACCCACAAGAGTTCGATCAATAGTTATAGAAGTACCTTGGGTGATGGGGTAGAGGTGGAGGCTGCGAAGGCAGGATCAATAGGCAAAAGTTAACTTTGTCTTGATTAAAAGTTTTTAGTGGGTCCGCTTCAGAAAATAATTACCAAGATTAGCAGTTGCCCCTTTTTAAAAAAATGTTTTACACTCTTGACGTGATTCAGTCGCATAGCTGTTCTTCCTGCCCGCTACCAAATGTGTAAATTACCATTTTTATCAGCACGTGGGATGTATATTAGGGTTGCAGCACATTTGAATTGCTGAAATGGGTACTCCAGATCTCAGGTGGGCGTGTGTTCTTTCAGTGATCGTGGCCGTCATCTTCACCACAGCTTTGCCTCCGAAGCAGACAAACTTCTTGTAGCTCATTTTTGCTTTCAATATGTGCCCTTTGAATGTATGGGAAAGTTTGGGAATTTTGATCATTGATAATTTAAATAGGAAAGTCACTCAAAAGTATCATTTAGGTGGGCTCCTGGGTGGCTCAGTCAGCTGAGCCTCCGACTCTTGGTATCAGCTCAGGTCATGATCTCAGGGTCATGAGATTGAGGCTCCATCCCTGCTTAAGATTCTCTCTCTTCCTCTCCTTGTTGCCCCTCTCAGCCCTCTCTTTCCCTCTCTATCATTTATAAGAATAGCACATACATGTGTGTATATGTGAACAGATACAGGTGCACACACACGTAGGCTTACATGCTGCTTTACATGAAGAAAAGTTAGAGTATCTGAAAAGTATTTTCTCTAAATGTTCATAAAACATTAATGAATTTTCTTTCCTATGTAACAATGCACTTGTGTATTAAGCTCTAAAAGTTTGACAACATTGCCTAGTTCTAACTGGCGCTGAAACATTGTATGGTGCGTAATTTATTTTTCTTCTTTCTTTAGCCCATGAACTGTTAACCTTTTTGGTTTTGTGGGTTTTTTTTTTATTGATTATTTTCACTTAGGCAAAAGAATGATTTTGTATAACTGAGGAAAATGCTCAGTTAATGACAATGTGATGAAAACACTTTGTAGATGATATTTTTAATATTTTGTTTTACACCAGTAAATGATGGGCAAGTTGCGTAGCTTTTCCAAAGCTTATACAGTTGTTTGTACGTTCTAAATAATATCTCTCTATAATCATGATAAAGACCAGCACTTTGCAACTCACTTACAAAAGTAACATAGTTTTCACTGTGGTTTTAAACAGGAGCCATGAAGAGATCCACATATCATGGCCCTCGAGTGTACTCATACTATATCACCACGTATTTATTTCTATTTACAATCTCTACATTACCATGGCTGTGGCAACCTTGGCTATTTTTTTACTTGAAAGGTCATTGCTTGTCAGGAATTTCATCATGAACAAGGCCAGGTTATTTGTAATTTGCACTCTTAAAAACAGAGCTGTTACCTTATTGGCTGTTAAATCTCCAGAATTATAACAACTGTAAATTACCCATGTGTTTCCCTGTATACATGTTACTTTGTTGTGGTGCTTGTTGATACTGTTTTATTTGAAAACCTGCACTTCTCTCTGGGGTTACAAATTACCTCTCTTCATTTCTTGATTTTTGTGATTTCTGGACTCCAGATTCTATTTCTGCCAGAGAGATGGAAACCCCAGTATTTAAAAGTCAGGATTGTCCATTATAATACTGTTCCCACAATTTACGTTTTTATGCGATCGTCATTGAAATCATGGGTCAGGTTATTTTTTATTCGGGCCAAGTATGAAACTTGCCAGGATGAATTTACCTAGGTGTTGCTCTGCGCTGCTCAGATATATAAGCCTCCTGGAAATCTGCAGCTCAGTAACGTTTCATCCTAAAGATAAGGGTGATTCTTTTTAAGAACTTACCCGTTTGCACACTTTGAAAAAGAGAAATGGAATAAAATATTCATGGTAAGGTTAAGGTGTATATTTCATCCTAGTGGGCAGACTAGGATGACATATGTCAGTTTGCCAATACCAAATTCATTCACTCATGTTAAGTTTTCCGATCCCGTGTGATGATAATTTTATTATTAGAATGCATCAAGATCCAACTAGATGCTCGCCACTGATAAGATTTGAGGAGAATGGTGTCAGAAACCACACACTGGAGGAAGCAAAAGCCTTTCAACTTCTTCTTCTTCTCTTTTTTTTTCCTGTCAGAATCAAATTTTCAGGCCTCTGGGAGAAACAACTTAAAAATACACCTGAAATTTCTACAAGTCCTTGCATTTTCTTTTCACATCTCCACAAGCAGTGTGTCACAGAACAGCATGAGCTTAAAAAGCTGGTGACTAAATCCTACTGGAGAATGCCAGATCTTTCAAGACTGCTTGACACATGTATATAGCTTATACTGAATGAAAAGGAAAGGAAAACGTGGTTCTTTTTTGAGGGTGTAAAGGCAATTGTGTAGTATTTTCTTGCTTTGCTTTCCCTCCATCCAGTGGCTTCTGTCAAGCTTCCCATGCCTCACCATGAACAATAGAAACACTCAGTTCTCTTTTTGGCCAGCCTCATCGAGTGTAATGGAAGAAAATGTCTGTCTTCCTTAATGGAGTTGATGAACAATTGGTTGATGCTTTGTTTGCATAAGCAGAACTCACTCAGCAAAGTGTTTTCCTTGCTGAAGGCACTGCTGATGTGTTATTTGAACGGTGTTGTGGAGCGGGTCTCAGAACACACATTTGTTCCAGTGAGTGTGGTTATAAACATCCACTAGTAGAGACTGGGGTATTGTAAAGCCTAATCTCTTCACACATTATTTTTGTATCGGGATATTTTTTAATATGCTCACTGACTATGCCCATATGCTTTGAAATTTTTGTCCCATATATTGCCTTATTATTGCTTACCAACAAATAAGATAATGCTGGCCAGGCAGAAAGAGAACAATAGACGATGCTTGCATTCTGTTCACACAAAAGCCAACCACAGGAGCCACTCCTTAAGTAGCAAGCCCACATGTTATCTTACAACTCTCGGAGCGAATGCAAACACTGTTATTTTAGGAAATTAGTGTCGAGTCAAAGTCTGCCACTGGTTTTCAACTCCCAAAGAAAATCGATAGCTTGTTTTCAAGAGACATTCTTCACGCAGAATATGCCTGTTGCGCAATGTTGCGTAACACAAAGGAGAACAGAGGTCCACAGTGCCCAGATGGGTTACTTAGTGTCACCGATGCTAAGATAAACCATCGGTGGGTGTTTTGTAACGTTAGAGGCACCACTGTCTATTTTGAGCAGAGCTACTTTCATTTAGAAGGGCAGATCTAGAAGGGAAGGTAAGCTGAAAACTGTCAGTGAGAAGTTGAAGCATCCACGGGGCCTTGGTCTGCAAGGAACGGTCTACACAGCCGATATCTGATTTTGCTGAGACGCAGCAGTCAGTAGATGACCTGCTGACCAGTGTGTTTAGCCAGAAGGAGTGAAAATTTCTCCATAGAATTTAATTAACCCAGGTAAAAAAAACATGCCATTTCCTAAGAAGGCAACATGTATTATCTCATAACCCATTCAAGTAGCTGTTAGCTTTTGGGTTTGTTCTTTTGATGAGCGTTTCCGTTCCCATGTGGCCGCCATCTGTGGGTTGGAGGAGACCCATGGCAAGCGTGACTAGTTTCAGCCAATCTTGTTTCAAAATGTAACTGTCATCCTTTAATAAAAAGGGGAATCCACTATATTGTTGTCTATTGCTAGGCTAAAATATGTAGCTGCTGAAAAAATTCACCAGCTCAGCCAACGTTCACGGACTCGCCCCACTTTTGTGAATTATTGTAGCAGATGTTTAGGGACTTGTTTATTTTTGGCATTGGCTTCCTCTGGTCTTCTGAGCAGACTCACTCCCCTATGTTTGCCAGAGAGACATGGGATACAAAGTAGTATCTAATGTTGGTATTTACCAAACCTCGTGAGGAAGACTAGAAAAGTTGACCTCTCAATTTCAGACCATCCTCCAGCCATAATCAAAATTTAAGATGCTCGAGTACTGCGCGCTCGGAAGAGCAAATAGAAAACACAGCCATCGACTTTTTAAAAATTCACAGAATGTGTCATGTGTTTCCGAGGCAATCCTTATGCATCGGAGCAGGGTCAAGCAGGCCCGTGCCGTCCACCCTTCCCTTCTTGCTAACCCGTGTGCGTTTCCGTCCCGCAGCCGAACTCCAGAGCGGCGGCGCAGAGCGGCAGGCACTCGGTGTCGGTGGAGGTGCAGATGCAGCGCCAGCGGCAGGAGGAGCGCGAAGGGTTCCAGCAGGCGCAGCGCCAGTACAGCTCCCTGCCCCGGTACGAGCCCTCGCCCCGAGCTCACAGCCACCCGGGCTGTAGCAAAGCCTTCCCTGCGACACATGGCGCTGGCTTGTCCCACTCTCTCGCGGTAGCCCTGCGGGAAGCAGCCTCGGGGTGCTGGTGGGGTAGAGGGTAGCGGGTGAGAGGCGGGGGGAGGGCAGCATGGCTCAGCCTGCATGGCCGTCTCCCCGTGCAGGGGATGCTGCTTTCTCACCCCAAACTCCCGGACTGAGAGCAAGATGAGCTGACGTAGGAGGACTGGGCTGAGGGGTCACACCTCGGATCTGGTATTGGCTCTGCTACTTCCCAGGGGGCCGTGGACCGGACGGTCTCTTCCGCTGAAAAATGGAAAGCGAACTCTTCCTCTGCCTGGCTGGGTAGGCCAACTAGTGTATCTGGTACCGTGTGGATCCAGGGCTCTGTGAAAGGGTAGGGTGAAGGCTCTGTGGTCTGTGCTCAGGGGGGATCTTACTCTCACTCTCCTGCCATCCTTGCTTTTGCTCAGTGCTGACCCAAAGTCCCAGGGATGCCCACCTCATTAGCTGACAAACCGGCAGGGTCTCTCGGGTGACTGAGCCCTAATACTTTGAAATGATAGACCTTTTTCCATTTAGGTATTTCCTCCACGCACAGTAAAGAATAAAAGCATTTGGGGCGCCTGGGTGGCTCAGTAGGTCAAGGCCTCTGCCTTCGGCTCAGGTCATGATCCCAGGATCCTGGGATCGAGCCCCACGTCGGGTTCTCTTCTCAGCAGGGGGCCTTGCTTCCCTTCCTCTCTCTCTGCCTCTCTGCCTACCTGAGATCTCTCTGTCAAATAAATAAATAAAATCTTTAAAAAAAAAAAAAAAGAATAAAAGCATTTAAAAACGCCCACCTTCCCAAACTTCTCAGGAGGCACTCTGATAATCACAATTCCTACAGGCATTTGTTCTGTTTCAAAAGCAGGTGACAAAAACATTTTGGGTGGGAAAGAAACTATGTTGACCATGTTCATATCAGGTGGATTGCCTGGAATGCAAGCAGAGCCCTGGGGGCCGGGGCAGCAAGTGCTTATACATGTAAACTTGACCGACTGATATAAAAGTAGTCTTGATTTCCTTCAAATTTTTAAGAATGATGAGTCCCTTTAAATGTTAAATAATCACTATAATAACCCTGAGGGACTTGGCTACATTGTTGCAGATCACACAAGGGAATGAAGATATGAATGAAATTCTGTACCAGGCTGAATACTTTATTGTAGTCATCGTGATCGTAGTATTACTGGTATTGTAATATTGTTCATTCGGTTGTTCTTTTTTAATCTATAAAGCTGTATCTCCTTAGAAAACTAAATTACTTTTTCTTTTAAATAGGAGACTGGCTTTTTCTTTTAAATAGGAGAATATTTATTTAGCCCTCTCTAAGTAAGAGTCATTGAAGTTTAGGTCTAGACAGGACCTTGGAAATCATGTTGTCCTACAAGGAAGCAGCTCAGTGAAATTAGGTAACCTCCCCCAAGGTCTCACAGCTGATTCTGCCAACATTCAGAACCCAAACCTGCCCATGCCCTAAACCCTAATTTCATAAGGCTCATTGCTACCAAAGGTTTTGGTTCTTAAGTCTGGAATTTTAATGGGAGTAGGTGTAAAGTTTCTCTCTGTGCTCTACTGCCCTTAGCATTTGGAAGAAGGCCACTGTATGAATCAGCTCAGTGCATCAAAAGGAGAACACTTGAAGGATTCTACATAAAGGGGGTTCTGTGTCAAAGCCCTCCACCCCGCCCGTGTGGCTTGCTTTCCATCAGAAAGATGAATGCAGTTATGTGCATTGGTGACCTACCTGGTGGTCAGGAGCATGTCGTGGCCCATGGGAACAGCATTGCCTGTGCAGGGGCTGTGATCTGATTTTATTGGCAAATTGTTTGGCTTCATAAATGTTTGTGGTGTTCAAGAGTGTAACAGATGAAGGAAAAATATCAGAAAGCTTATGTAAGGGGCGGAGTGAGTTGGGAAATGAATGGGGCTAAGGAAAGGAAGTGGGAGAGATGGTGGCCGAGGGCCTGGAAGGACACGTGGTAGAAGAAGAGCCTGTCAGGTCCCGGTGCTGGGCAAGAGGACAAGGACAGATGGGGTGTTTCTGCTGACTTTCTCCTGGTCGTGCTCCCGGGTAGCCCAGTATTCCAGGCTGAGCCTCTGCTCTCGTCCCCACCTCCTCCTTCTCTGAGCTGCCTTTGCTTGCCGTCCCTCTCTCTTCTGAAGAACCCAGAAGAAGGATCTGATTCATGGAGAGGGCTCCTTCTACCACTGCCAGTGGTGACAGAAAATCCCTCTGGGTTGACCAAAGCCCCCTTAGGACCAGGCATTGTGTTCTGTATTAGTATGAGAAAAGCAGAAATTCCAAAAAGAATGAGCTGCAGTTTCAGGCAAGAGGGCTGGTAGGCCTTGTATAGCCTGTTGTTCTCTTCCATCAGAGAACAGTTTCTCAATGGGAGTGGCGATTGTGAGGAAGATTCCGGAACCTTGCCTCCAGCTTGGTTCCCTGTAGAGCGGCACCACTTGACGAAGGCTGTGTGCAGAGATCTAGAGGAAGGTAGAGAGACCAAAGAGGAGCTCAGGGGGAGATTGCAACAGCCTCCATGGGCTTGAGTCAAACCCACATTTCTGACATGTGAGATTCTTTAAAGACACTTGACCTCTGCCTTTTGGATGTTGACAATTAGAGTTTTGTCTAAACAAGCTGGTGTGGCATTTGATACCAAAAAGACTTCACACACAGCAGAAATTCTCTTGCAAAGTGGAGCATAAAATAAAACAAATGGTCGTTCTTTGTATCAGTAGCATTGGACAAGGTGGTTTGAATTAGAGGGCTGGATACAAGGGGAGCGGTTTGTAAATTCTAACTGTAATTAACAAACCTCTAGACAGAATTCAAGTTACATTTTGAAATGTCAGTAAGAAACTCAGGTAATAACACTCGCTTGAAAGGAGAGACCTGAGTGAACACACACTTAATTCTCAACCAGACTAGGATTTCTTTTTAAATCTTTGAATTCCTAAATTAGTTATCTTTTTTTCTTTTTTACTTTCTTCTTTTTAATCCTTTTAACATTTCTAGATTAGTTTCTTAGTGTTCAAAAGGCAACTCTAAAACTGAGTAGAAGTATGTTCCCTTACAGTCACAGACAGAAAGATGGCTTTCCTGAAGCATTGGGTCTTTGGTGTAAGCCCTCTACAGGATGGTGGTCTTTAGGCCATCTTGGAAGTGGTTGTAATCATTGAGTGATAGTTATTGCCAAACCCGGGCATTTGCTTTGAGTGGATTCAGAAGACTCGAGTGGGCTCTTTCCAGGACCAAACAAACCTTTCTGTTGGTTATGAAGGAATTCAGTGAAAGGAGATTGATATTTTGTTCCTGCTGTGGTTAATTTGTGGCTTTTGACTAAGAAATCATGGGATAGTCAAAAACTCCTTTCCAGTCTCTGAGGAAGTGGGGTTGCCTTCACTTAGTGAAACCACCTCAGTTATTTGGTGCCTCTCCTGCTTCTTGGTCTCGGCCCAGTCCTCTTGACAAAGGACGGATGCTTATTTTTGCTTAATTTTTTCCCCGTTGGTCATAAAGATGCCCCCCAAAACCCAGAGGCTCATCTTTGAGGGAAAAGTGACTTGGCCTTCAAACTATACTTCCAACGCCCATTAGTTAACCATTCACTGTGTGCCATGCTTTTCTAAGCATTTGACACATCCTCTTTCCTTGATTTCTCCCCATATTCTATGAGATTAGGTATCTAGCCTATTTCACAGATGAGACAATTTGGGCCCAAACAGTATAACCCTCCCAGGATCACACACCTGGTGAGTGGCAGACAAGATTGGAATCTCTGTCCACTTGATCCTGAGCCTAGTGTAGAAAACTCTCATTGTCTGCTCTGTTCTGGAGTTTCTTTATGAGCTGCTCATTTCTCGTCCTCTCCTTAATCAAGGGCTTATTGGTACCAGTGGTTTCCTTACCAAGAGTGCGTGCACGGGCACATGCAGCGCAGGCGCGTGTGCACATGCGTGGGCACATGGGAACATGTGCATGCGTGTGTACCCATGCATATGTACTTTCCCCACGTGTCTTACTTCATATCTCAGGCAGATCTGCTTTCTTCCCTCTGGCCTGCCTAATTTGAAGAATATTTTAGCTACCAGAAATTCTTTCTCTCACATCATCATAATTTCTATCCCTAACAGACCTTTGGTGACTTCTCAGTGTGTTTAAATAAGAAAGACTCTGTCTTCCTGAAAGGATTCAGAATTCAACTTCTGGTGCATGAGTGCCATAGAGCGAAGCCTCGGGCTTTATAGAGTCTGGGGTTGGGGGATGGAGATGGTTAGTGGATCTCAGTAGGCTAAGAATGGAAAAGAGCTGACATTTCTGTAGCCTATTTCTGGTTATCTTTAAATTGATAACTAACCCATGAAGGAATTCCACTTTTGTTGCTGGAACATCAGTAACAAGTTCGTTGTTTTAATTAAAGTTTCATGATTAATGTCAAATCCCTGGTTTCAAGCTGGCACTTTCCATCATTCATGTCCCTGGGCAGATTAATTTATGACTTTTTAAGTGAAGATAATCAGTGCTTTAGGCAAATAAACTATTCCATCAAATCTAAGGATTCTTGCCTGGGCTGATGGTACAAATGGTCCGATTCCCATTAAATGAGAGCCAGATAGAGATACTGGGGACCGCTCAATTAATCTTAGTCATATCCAGAGATGATGCTGGACATTAGTTCATTTTCCTTATTGAAAATATCCCCAGCTGCATTTTAGGCCATGAGGAAAATGGGCAGATTTCATCCCAAACCATATTGGTAGCACTTCTGAATGTTCAAAAATGCAAATTTCTCCATGCCCGTGGGAGCCCTGTAGCTGCCTAGACCTTATTTTCCCTTCACACGAGTCTTCCTGAACATTCCGTCATGTCGTGTGTGTTGATGTGAAAGGCTGAGCACTACATACTGTCGCCAGATGATTTTCTTATTGATAAATGGAGCAATATATTTTGTTTTATTACTCAATTCTCTCTTCCTCTCTTCCATTTTTAAGGCGAAAAATTAGGACATGTCTTCCTTTCTGGCACCAAATTGTTTTACTTTATCATAGCCAATCTTATTGTAAATTCATAAAAGCATCTAGAGACTTGATAGTAAATTAAAGATGTTTTAGAACAATAATGTTTCCTGAAAATGATGTGCAACTTTATTGCAGAAGTGATAAGACTTTGAAATTTCTATATGACTCTGATTTATTTCCCTATCCTGGGATGACAGAAAATGAGTGAAGGAGACAGTCCCAGCCCTCAGTGAGGGTATAGTGTGTGGGAAAATAGTGCTTAGTCTCCAGCCTTCCAGGTTTTACCAGCTTGATGAGCATGTTTTCTGAAGAGTGTCAGTTGCTGACATATACATCTCGAAAGCCAGGGCTTTAAGGGACTGCCTGTTGCATTTTTTGTCATATAGGAGTCTAGACTTAAATCTTTCATCACTGAACTCATACCATAATCCATTACGGGCACTTCATATTAGCTCGAGACTCGGGCATTATGGTGGCAGCTGTGTAAAATACTTGTTTTGCTTGTTTACGGTTGAATTGTAACGTTCTGAAACGAGCAATTACGGCTGGGGCCGAAGCTACCAGATCTCTAATACTCCTGTACAGCGTCTTGCCGGTGTGTCTAAATGGCAGGACATATGGTTACCCCAAGCAGAACAGACAATGCCTACCCAGACACAGTCAGAGGACCCTTTTGCTGGATGCCACGGAGTCCCTTAGCTCTCTCTCCTGTCTGGCCACTGTTTGTTGACAGTCCGGGGACCCCTCCCCCCATCATTCTGGCTGATGGATGATTGTAGCTCAGCGCCTTTGGTCCAAAGATTCAAATGCAAGTTCCACCCCGCTTCATCCCCCTGCCCCCTCCCTCCTTGCTTCCTTTTTCTCTCTCCCCTTCTCCCAACCCTCCTATACTAACCTTCGGGATTTGCTTTCTAGGCAAAGCAGGAAAAACGCCAGCTCCGTGTCCCAGGATTCCTGGGAGCAGAACTACTCCCCCGGGGAAGGCTTCCAGAGTGCCAAGGAGAACCCCAGGTACTCCAGCTACCAAGGCTCCAGGAACGGCTACCTGGGCGGGCACGGCTTCAACGCCAGGGTGATGCTGGAGACGCAGGAGCTCCTTCGCCAGGAGCAGAGGCGGAAAGAGCAGCAGATGAAGAAGCAGCCGCCTCCTCCAGAGGGGCTCAACAACTATGACTCATACAAGAAAGTCCAGGACCCCAGTTATACCCCTCCCAAGGGGCCCTTCCGGCAGGATGTGCCCCCCTCCCCTTCTCAGGTCGCTAGGCTGAACAGACTCCAGACTCCTGAGAAAGGGAAACCCTTCTATTCCTGAGCAGGAGAAGAGCGGAGGCTCCGTGTCAGGCAATAAAGGACATTTTCTTATGAAGACTTGTATTTGGGGAGTTTTTTTAAAACCTCGATGGTACTATGGAATATTTCTGTTGTTGGTATCAGTGCCTTTAAGCAGTGTGGGCAAAGAAATGGAAGGCCTTAATGTCTTTGCCACCATGTCTCCAGCGTCTGTTTCATGGAAGGATTTCCCGCCTCCCGACAATCATCGATTCAAGGCATCCGTGTGCTCTGCCTCTCTCTGGAGTCCCAGGACTGTGCCCCGCCCCCCGCCCCCACCCCCATGGTGAGCTGTCCGTGGCTCTGCATCTCGGCCCCCGACAACTTATGGTGACAAATTACCTTGAAGTGAGGGTGATACTGATCCTTCTTTTTCCCCTTTCAGTTTTCTTTGATGTGAGGCGACGTCCCAGTGTCTGGCGGATCCGCGTGGGTGACAGACACCAGAAATGGGGGCCTTATGGTACTTCACAGCACAGTCATTTATAGTACTTTGTAATCAGCATGGTTTTCCCTGTTCTCTCTCAGCTCCTACCACAGGAACGTTCCTTCATCCCATGAAAGAAGCTAAGCCATATCCAACACTGTCTGGTTATCATGGGGGGTCCTTTTGCAACTGCCTTAGAACTCGACATTACCAATAAAGCGATCATTCTTGTCGGTGTTTATAAATACACTTGTTCAGTCATGTTCCTGACATGTGTGTTGAGTCACCGCAGCTCTGTGTGGGGGACGTGGGAGAGGGACTGACTCCCGGTCGGGGAACGATAGAGCCAGCCCACCTGCCCTGTGTGTATCGTGATGTGGGAGGTGGGAGCTAAGAAAAGAATTCTCCCAGCATGAGCTTCTGGCCCACAACATCCCAGTAATTATTTTAATTAGTTTTCATTTGACAGGTTGGCAGGAAGGGCATAGAGTGGGACAAAGATAAATCCAACAGTCATTTTGGGATTCTCAAAACTCATCTGCTCTCTATGGTGTTGAAAGTCAGTTGGAAATGACATTTGTCTAGTGCGTTATATTTCTGCCTGGTGATGCCATCCGGGCTCCTAAATAATTCTGCCCCGAGACAAAGAAGACAAATAAGGGAAAAGCTGTTCTATCACACGGCAAACCTTCTGGTGTCCCCAAACAGTGGTAACAAAAGCCTGGGCTCTCGTGTCAATATTGTAAGGTGTGTGGGGGTCATGAGGACCTTGGTTGCTCCTGTTTTCAGCTGTCGGTCTGAACGTCGTGTACTGTAAACCATGGCTGGGTTGCTAAAGTGCCTGCAAATCCCGAGATGCAAAGGCTTGAGATGAAAGCTCGGCATACCATGTATTAACAAAAAAGAAAAGAAAACAAAACAAAACAAAAAAAAAGACATGTACTGATATGCCTATTTTTTTTTTTTTTTACTGGCACATTGTATTTTTGTGTCCACTTGTTTTTAGAAAATATGTGAAATGTCCACATGTACCTATTGTCTTTTTTGCATTTCTGTGTAATGGTTCTTTGTGTTCCTAATGTGTGGCGATACTCAGTGGTGTTACCAATGTCAGCACGGTGACCTTGGATGACAGTGGCTCTTTCTCACAGCCTTCCCGGAGCTGTGAGAAACAGCTTTCCCTGTACATATGAGACTTCTAATAAAAGGCATATTTCTTCCTGTTCTTTGTGGTGTCTGTAGTGTTCCTGTGGAAACTCCTAGCTGGGTGTTGTTTTTTTTTTTTTTTAAGTATATTAGCAGATGTGATTTTTTTTTTTCATATTTAGAAAAAGTGGAAAGTTTCCTTCTATCTGTCTGTGTGCAGATGCGGAGGTGGGTGATTGACTGCTTACTCAAACACCTGAGGAGAGAGGGGGCGGGAAAGAAAGAGGGACCGCCTTAGTGAGTTTACTGAAAGACCCAGGCTGCCGAAAGAAGCCTGGGGAGTTCAGAATGGAAGGAGCCAATACTCTAGAGCTACATAAGAGAAAAATTATGTAGGAAGCCACATCATATTCCCGTTACTATCCTTTACTCCCTCGAGATCGCTTCAGCGAGCCAAGCGTTTTGAGGGAATCCCACCTTGCATCCTGTGATCCTGGAGAAAGGTCCAGATTCTTTTCCAGTTCCAATACCAACCAGTTCTTCTTTCCCAAATTACAAAATAAGGCTTCACTCTTTCTTTTAGATTCATTAATGTGCATACGGTCCTCCGAAGACATAAAGGGCAACATGGCCCTAGGTGTGTCTCGTGCATAAATACCCATGTGGCCCCCCCCCCCCAGAGGGCAAGCTTTTTACACAGACCTGTTGAAAATGCCCTCCGTGTGGAGCGCCTGCGTCAACTGGTTGTCATGGTAGCCTTCAGCCTGTCACTAAGTCCAATTCTGTCACCTCAGGATTAGTAACGAGAAGTGTATAGCAAGCCAAGAAAATAACACGTCTTGGGTTCTTGTACGCATGCAAGGTGTGGGAAAGTAGCAAAGAGAAGGTGGGCAGATTGGTTAATTTTCTCACTGACCAGGAGGCCCATTGCAGATGCCAAAACTCGCAGGTTATTTGTCTCAACTGACAGTGAGAAGTGGAGCGGGAGAGGTAATAGTGAATGTCGTGGGGACCCAAATCACAAAGGGATGTGTAGATGAGTACTATTTGGGCCACACTGAGAGGAGAAGTGGGACTCGCAATGAGTCAGCACAGAAGTGGGAATACGCTCTACTAGCAGACTTGCCTAAATGACGGCCTTCTGGCTCCAGAGTACTTTCCAGGGACTCACTGGGGTCACAGGAAGAATGTATCTGTAGCAGGGAGCCAGGCTGGGTGTGGTCAGCATGTGCACTGGACGCTGCAGCCTCTGGGGGGTGGGGGTGGGGAATCCCAACCCATGCCAGGGGACAGGCAGCCCCACCAAGGCCCGTACTTAGGTGAGGTTGGAAGTGGAGTGAGTCAGCCGTCCCTCAGAAAAGATGGTCCCACAGTTACATCATCACCACTCTTGGTCCATTAAGACTATGGAAAGTCTTGCAAATATAAATTATCCAATAATATTCTATAAGGTGTCTGTATCATATGTGCATTGAATGCCACCACCATCTCTTCTCCCTGTGGCTGGTTAGACCAAAGACTGCTCAGAAGTCAAACCACCCCACGGTTGACAGGGCTGTCTGCGCAATAGGAAGGAAAATGAGACCTTGGCTTCTCACTTCTCCTGCCAAAGAAGTCAAATATATCAAATCAGAGACCATAAACCAAATGAATTTCCTCTTTCTTTGAGCGGAGGCTATGGATTTAACTGCAAACCCGTGTTGAGGAAGGGCAGCAAATAAGCCAACAGAGCCAACCACTTTGTCAGCAGCATGAGTCTGAAAACAAGGCCAGAGGCAAGAGACCAGGCTCTTCTGTCCACATCACTGCTCACAATTTGCCCAAAGATGGCCACTGTCTTCCAGGCGGCTCGCCTTTCTCCAATAATTTTTCTTAGAAAGTACACACGTTTCCATGTAGATGGTGAAACAGGCCTAGGTAGCATGTGCACAATGCACACGTGTTTCTATATTTGTCTCCATTAGTCTGGTTAGCTTAACACGCTTCTAATTTCATCCTGTGAGTCCTTGACATGCACGCAGCTCTTGTCCTCGTTGAAGTCAACCCAAGACGAAGCAGAGAGTACTTTGTTTCTGGTTTTGTTCACTAGTCATGGAAGAATAAGTCACTAAGGTCCAACTAACTACCTCTGAGTTTATCCCGTCCTGGAGGGCTTCCTTGGGTAACAGTGCACCAGGAATTTCAATGGCTCTCTAACTCAGTTCTTTCTTCTTCTTTTTCTTTTTCTTTTGTTATCTTTCTTTCTTTTTCTTTTTTTTTTTTTTTTAACAAAGATTACACTGATGACCTGTCAGGTAAGGAGATAATCTTCCTTTCTTACTTTAGAGACAGGATATCATCTTAATAAGGCAGCTAATAAGAATGTTCGCAGGTCAGAAGTGCGAGAGACAGAGGTGCTTTAACCGGAAATCCCTGTCAGCTCTGAGTAATGACAAGATCACAGAGCTGGTTAAGTTAAATTGACTTTTTAAAAAAATGTGTGGAGAATGAGGGTTATAATTTTGAGCATACGCTTTTCTTTCTTTCTTTCTTTCTTTCTTTCTTCCTTCCTTCCTTCCTTCCTTCCTTCCTCTTTCTTTCTTTTCACAAGAAACTGGTGTTTTACATTAGATCTCAAAGAGGGAAAGAGTGTCCTTGCCCTCCACACAGAACGGACATACTTCCCGTTAGGTGGGTTCTTTCCTCCAAAATCCACCGTCTTCCCGCAGCACTCCTCTCCCCTGCTCTTCCTCTCCTTCCAGCTTCCACATCCCATGCAGCCAAGCACAAAATATATGGGTGTCCTTTGTCCATACATTTTCTTTCTTTAGGTTAAACCCCGCAGTATAGAATTTCATTTTTAAAGGATCCCGTTATGAGTCCTTTAAGATCAAGCATCCTTTGGGAAAGACAGGTCTGTTTGTTTTTCCTTTCTGAATTCAGATGTAAGTGATCGGGTTTTGTTTTCTGATTTTGAATTTTTTAAGGCACGCCCTAGGCGCACCAGCCCGTCACTGCCCAGGTAGGTCTGTTCCGTGCTGGGCGCAGGAGAAGAGGACAAGAAACAAGGGCGAAGCTCTCCCTCCAGTGACTCTGAACAATGACTCATCTTTCATCCTCTGTGCTTATTTGCTCACAGGATCAATTAAATGTGTGAAAAACACGTTTTTCTGAATTGCTCAACTAACTGCCGAGTCACCTCACACTGTCGTTGGCTCAGAAAAGCCATTTGGAGTTTGTTCCCAGACAGTGCGGATGTCTCACGAAGAGGCGACGCTCTTCCCCGGGGTGTCATCAGCCTCTGCGCATCATCGGTGAGAAGGGGGTCCCGGTGGCAGGAGCCTTTCTCCTGTCTCCGAAGGCAAGTTTGCCACTTGCTACAAGGCTCCTCCTCAAGCTGAAGTTTGGCTTCCACGAGGGATTTTATGATGCAAATGTTTTAAGTACAACTTTGAAGATTTTGCCATTAAAAACAGTCTCCATGGCTCAGGGCCCAGCCGACTGCAAACTACAAGGGGGAAAAGTGCCATATATTTCTGGCAAGTGACAGGAAGGAAAACAACACAAATTTCTAAACCAATCGTGACCTTGGCTAATGATCTGGTTTCAGGGATCAGCTCTTATCTGACTTGCTTTCATGCAGTGGCATAAAACTTATCACAGTTGTTTATATTGGGACCAAATGGGTGAAAACATTAACCTAAGGACCCAGAGACAGGTCAGATTAGGGCTCGCCAATGAATGAGGGGTATTTCGGAATAATGCGAACCTTTGAACTTGCCTTGTGAAGCCTCAGAGTGAATTTGTCCTACACATGCCCCAACCTTCAACTCCATTTCCAAACTCTCCTTGGCCTGACTCCGATCTCAGCCCAAGGAGCCTCTGCTCTCCGGTTTGGGCAGCCCAAGCGTTTCTACAAAATCTGAACCTGGAATCAGAGTACACAAGCTGCTGCTGGCTCCCACTCTGTTTGCTTGATCTATTTGTGTGGTAGTTCACAATAATCACAACTTTCTCATCTTTTCTCTTTGAGTCTCCAAACCCCAGGAAGCAGGTTAGAGAAGTGATAGTCCAATTTTACACATGAGGAAATCGAGCCTCCCCGGGTTTGTGTCTTGCCAGCGGTGGGCAGCTCCATCAGAACACAAAACCCATTGTCCTGGCTGCAGCCCACCGTTGGGGTGTAAAGTTTTTATCAAAAGAGAAGCTTTTTGTTTTTAACAATGTAACGTTCCTTATTTGATGATAACTCACCGATTGGGAGACGAAACACAAAATACTGTCTAAGGAATTACGAAGTTAGCAATACCTTAAAAATAGATTTCTTTAATCACAATGCCATTTACATACACTTGAAAATTACAATTGCATGTATTACCTATTGTAAATATATATGCTATATGATTTAAATACAATGGCTTGTTCACACTTTAAGCCCAATGTTTACAGATTTCAAATACCTATTGAAATAGACAATGCCGGGTTTCCCCGTGGATTTGCAGACCCCACCGGGTCCCTTGTTGGTAACCACTGTTCCATGCTTTGGATCCGTCGCTTCGCTATTTAAATCTCTTTGACCAGAAGGTATTCATTTCTAAGCCAGGTTTTCACGTTCAGAAAAGAGTCACATGAGATTGAAGACAGTGAAAGTTAAAAAAAAACAAAAATATATATACAAAATGAATTGGATTTGAAACATGAGGAAAACAGGAGGCAGCAGAACACAGAGTGGTCACAACAAAAAGCCAATCCTAGCAGCCGGGTTTCTGAAGCAGATGCAGAAGGGACCCCAAATCCTGAAACAAAATAGAAAAGATGGCTGGGAGATCATGAAACAATCACAATTTGCATTAAATCATCAGCTGTTTTCAGCACAGATGGGAAGAGCCTATTACGAAACGTCATAAGACATTTGCAGCGGGTTTCAAGCTGGACATGCATTAAAAACATTCTTAGCTTTTCTCACTGGGAACAAAAATGTAAATCATTTTCCGTGATGATTTTTTCTTTACATATCATTATTCTTTGTATTTTATTTTATTTTTGGTAAGGAGACGACATAACAGCCAAGGGGAAATGATTCATTTATAGAGTTGGAGAGAGAAAATTTATCTTCAAAGAGGTAGAATATTAATTATGCATAGAAAGAAACTTTTAGCTCCAAAGCGTTCCCAGTGAAACGAGCGGCTTATTTCACTCAAGATCCTAATCAAACACAGTTCGGTATCTCACACTGGCAGTTCCTGCGATGTCTCAGGGCAGCAGGCAGAGTCTGGGCATCTCCCCAGGACCAGCCCCACCCAGGACACTCCCTGGGGTTCCGCCAGGAGGATCATGTCCACCCTCGGTTCCTTGCTCCTCTAAATGAACTGCGGGGTTGTAGCTGATGCTCCAGGCCCCTCTCCTCTGATCCCCTGTCCCTAGAGAAGAGACATAGACAGCCACAGACTCAGTGTCTGGAAGAACTGGCTGGCCCAAGGAAACGAGTTTCCAATAACTAATCCAGCTGAACGAGGCACTTCCCTTGGCTCCGGCTCTCCTTCCCGTAAGCCAGGAAATGTTCTCTGCATTCAGTAGGGGATGGCTCATCAGGGACTTCTAATCTCTGATTGGTTACTTCATATACTATGCTAGTATATTCTGCTGCCTATCTTTAGTCCTTTTAGGGGTTCCCTCTGGATTAATTGAAAATCATGGATATCCTGTTTATGTGATTTGTTCAAGGTAATTGTAAGGCCACGAGGAGGCCAATATTGATTTTTAAGGAAGATGCCACTTTGTATGGCCTGAAATGTACAATGTAGAGTGGAGGGTCAGTTTAGGAAAGAAAATTATCTCATATTCACTCATTCATTCATTCATTTATGGCTCCCATTATATGCCAAGAGCTGTACTAGATGCTGAGCATACGGCAGAGTGTTACAGTCACATTCTAGCGGGGAAGAGCTCTGTAACAGTCAGGGGGTGGTACTTGGCAGGAAGAAAATAAAGAGAGGTTATGGGATAGAAAATGAAAAGAAGTAGACAGATATCTCAGAGTGAGGATCTGAGGAGGTGAGGGAGCCGCGTGGCTCTTTGAAGGAAGAGCAGGCTGAGGAGGAACCACAAGTGCAAACGGCCGGGGCAGCCGAGTGCCTGGGACACTCACCGTACAGTATGGGGGCTGGGCTTGGTGCTCTCTCAGGGGAGGGTGGCTGAGGAAGACAGGAGCGGGAGAGTTTTTATGATCATGATCAGAGCTGGACAAGGAGAAAAGCGAGGACAAGAGTCAGGTAGAGACACACAACAATGTTGGTCAATGAATCGATTCTGCTCAAGGAATGCTTGGAGTCGGGGAATTAGAGTCATGAGTGAGTGCGCACTCTGAGTAGAGATTAAAGAGGGAGCGCTGATAGGTGTGACCATGAGGCAGAAGACAAGCTCAATGGAAGTAAGGCAGTCAAGGAACAGAAAGACCCATATGTTAGGAGGATCTTCTTTGTGGATGTTGACATCATCAACAACAACAACGACAACAAATATGGTTGCAAGACACCAATTCAGGTGCTAAAATCTTCACAGAACAAAAACGATAGAAGACCACCACCAAGAGTGAAGTAAAACATATTGTACCAGGTTAACAGCTTCAAAGAAATGTGAGGGTGGGGGTGGGGTGCGCGGTTAGGGAGAAAGGAGGACTTACGACCTGGAAGTGTCACTAAGGAGTGACAGAGACACCTATCCCATGTCCAAGCCCCAAGTGTGTGCTGTGTGAGCAAAAACCAGCCATCCCCAGAAAGGCTGGGGATGTTGATTAAGGCAAGAAGCTGGTGGGGGATGGGCAAAACCCTTTAGAGACATCAGACCGCATAACAGGGGTCCCCTCGAGGCCTTGGGCTGCTTCTGATGTCTGAGGTAAAAGGGTTGCAGAGCAAGATCAAGTTCTGTGGTCTCTGAGGGGAGGTAGAAATTCAGTTCTAATCATTGCCTACTTCTCAGGTGCTGAGAGGCAGGAGTCTTGCAAGGACCGTAGGGGCCCCTTGAGTCGGGGGAGAGTGCTGTAACCCCCCAAATCCCCAAACCTGCTTCGTACCACGTGTGCCTGTGTCTTGATGACAGACACATTCACACATTCATTCCCTTGTTCAGGAGCTGATGGATACCAGACAATGTGTGTCATTGCACATTCATTGGTGAACTAAAGAGACATTGACGTTCTCATAAAAACTGCATTCAAAGGCAGAAGCCAACATTAATTAAATAAACACATTAATAAATGTAGTATGTTAAACTGTGACAAGGTCTCTCAAAACAAAGTTGCTGTGAGCAAGGAGCAGGAGAAGGGGATATAATCAGGCTGAGGATGGTAAAGGGTTGGGGGGAGGGTTGTGTAAGGTGGGTCCTGAGGGATTCTTGAAACCCAACAAGAATTTGACAATATATCAAGTATCTGAAAACCTCATTCCCTTTGACAGTGAGGGTTCATTTTCTGGAATCTAGCTAATGAAACAACCCAAAAGGTGAACAGAGATTTACACCCAAACCTGTTAAAAATACTAAAATAAAAACAAAAACATTGTTTATAAAAGGAAAATTGGAACCTAAACACGTGAACATAGGGAAATAGCTAAGTAAATTATGGTATAAAATGCAGCACTTTTGTTACTGGAGCTGATAAATATATTTCATTGACACAGAAGTAAAATGGCAATATAATGTTCCATTAAAAAATTATGGCAACAATGTCCACAATCACCAAAATGTGGAAAGAGCCCAGATGCCCTCGACAGATGAATGGATAAAGAAGATGTGGTATATATAAATACAACGGATTATTATGCAGCCATCAAAATGAATGAACTCTTGCCATTTGCAATGACATGGAGAGAACTAGAGGGTATGAGGCTAAGTGAAATAAGTCAGTCAGAGAAAGACAAATACCATCTGACTTCATTCATAAGTGGAATTTAAGAAACAAAACAGATGAACATAGGGGAAGGGCAGAACAAATAAAACAAGATAAAAACAGAGGGAGGCAAACCATAAGAGATGCTGAACTCAGAGGCCATCTGACATAATGAGCCCAGGATGTTATATACAACTGATAAATCACTAAATTCTAGCCCTGGAACTAATAACACACTAATGTTAACTACATTGAATTTAAATAAAAAATGTTTAACAGAAGTGATCACCAGATTGTCCCCCAGCATGTGTGTACGTATACACATGTGTGCGCATGCATGTACATGTGAAGGAAGGGAACAAACACCCCGGATATTAATGAGAGTTTTCACTGAGTGTTTGCACTAGGATTTGTATTGACTTCTTTCTCTGTGTCTCCATTAAAATAAAGACAATCATTTTATTTAACAATTTTTCTTGAGTTAAAAAAAATTTAAACTTTGTAGTTACCTTTTGCCTTTTCACTCCCACCTTGGCATTGGAGCCGGGCTCACGGGATGGCAGTATTCAGTCAGCGAGGGTTTACTGAACACCCAGGGGGTTTACTGAACACCCAGGGTACCCGGGCCTGCTGGCTGCTGTGGGAGAACGTCTAAGGTCAGGACAGGGAAGCTTATTTGGCTCGTGGTGATCCAGGGTGACTCAGGGAAGAGCTGGGACATCGGCTTGTGCCTTCATACAAGGGTGGCACTGGGGAGGAGAGGGGAGGGAGGATCCCTCCTGTGAGGAAAACTACCACGTACAACTTGTAGAAGTGAGACTTAACGACCCGTGTGAGTGTGAGCAGCTATGTGGAGATAGGTGTGGGCGCCTGGGCTGGACAAGGCAGGGGGAGCCAGCTGCAGAGGCGTTTAGACACCAGGGGCCCATGGCGGGGATGGGGGGAGAAGGCAGGTTTTTGAGCATTCACTTACTCATTAATTTACCACATTCTTGTCAAGTGTGCCAGGCACTGTGAGCTTGGGATGCATGAGTGAACAGATCAGATAAAAACCCCTGCCCTCATCTGGCCGACATTTAAGTGTGTATTGGGGAGTGGGGTGGGCACTGGGTGGGGTGAGACCAAGTAAGCAACCAACTCAAGAAGTAAATGTTACGGTGTAGGAAGAGTGCTGCACAGTCGGGAAGAAGCGAGCAGGCACATTTGTGGAGGGCGGGGTCCGGTTGCTGTACTGAATGGGGGTCACAGCAAGCCTCGTGAGGCCTCACTCGTGCAAAGGCTGAAAAACAGGGGTTCTGAGCCAAGGCAGAGACAGATGGAGGCCGGGCCGAAGTTGTTGGTAGTGACGAGTCCTAGAGTGAGAGTTTAAGGCATGTGAATGATAACTGGAAGACCACTGCGTAAGGGACAGATGTTGTCACCACAAAGGATGGCAGGAGCCACATCAGTGAAAGTGACAGTGAGGCCGGACACGATGGGACCCATGTAGGGTGATTGGGGTGGGGTGGAGTCTAATGGCATGCGATTCAAGGATGAGGGGAGTTTTGAGGAGAGAAGGTAGGTTCAGAGCCAAAATGGGGGTAAAGGAAGAGGCCAACTTCAGGCCCAGGACTGAGAAGTACAGGAGGCTAACTGCTCCCTTTTATGTAGGGGAAACCAGGCCTCAGTCAGCTGGGGTTCAGAGAGGTGGTTGGGAGCACAGACTTTGCATTCAATGAATTCCTGAAGCACCGGGGATGGGTCTGAAATAAAATTGGCAGGAATTGAGAACAAAATCTCAGCTGTAGAGAGCTTTCTAAGGTTTAGAATGTGAGGGAAGAGGAGTGCCCTGGGAATCTGGGGCTCCTTGCAATGACTGTCATAAACAGCCAAAATGGGCTTCCTGGTGGCAAGGCCATGTCTAGGGGAGTCGGTGAAGAGATCTGGGGAAGCTATGACACACGCTGAGCCTAGGCCTCCTGTTGACACTCATCAAAGGAAAGAAAGCCTGGTCTTCACACCAGACAACAGGTTCATTTTGACTCATGGGGAATGCCCAGGGCTTCTGCATGTGGCCTATGGATTGATTTGGGGATGTCTGGGGAAACCATCCTGAATAACAAGCAAGGGACAGGTAGGCTAAGGGCAACATTTCAGGAAAATTAACTGCACAACACATGTAGGTAGATGGTTAGAAAGATTAGGTGAAAGATGGAAGGCCACATACTATCAGTAATGGCAGAAACCCAAAGAAATGCAACTGAATTTCTTGGGATTAACTTGGTTTATCTCGAGATTTAATGAGTGAACCACTCGAGGTATTTGGTGGTGGTGATGACCTTTATGGAGTAGTGTGTGCCTTTGAGGAGCCCTTCTGTGAGGAACTTTGAGGAACAGTCACCAAGATGAGCTTGGTTGATTGATAAATGAATTGGGGGGAATGCCAGTGAGGGGTGACAGAGAGGGAGCCAGAGGAACCCGGGAGAGCCATCTGACCATGATGCCATTCCAAGTGCTGTGAGGAAGAGAAGGGAGGAAGAAAGGCCATGTACTATGGTGAAGTTCTAGGAAAGTTTGATAAAGCCTGTGGGGAGTCCTTGTGCCAAAGTCACCTGTCAGAGGAGAGCCATTAGCTCAAAATAGCTACTTTTATTATAAATTTTACAGTGTAACAATATCTCAACAACATAATAAATGCACTTTGTGTATAGAAAGTTGATTTTTTCCTCAATAAAACACCCCGTGCAAATTAGGAAAGTTCTAAGAAGCAAAGCTCTTTTTTTCTGATACTCTGAAATATATTGCTTATTATTAAGAGTGAGAACCGAAGTTGGAGATAGCATCTATGCCAAATGATAAAAAGTGCCACATTTCCAGCAGTCTTGTCATGAGAGTTCTACCGTCTCATGGTATTACAAGATGCCTTAGAGAAAGAAGTTGTGCTCTTACACCATTTCCAGCTGACAGAACGTCAAGTGGCCCAGCCTAAAGACTGGGAGCAGCCAATAGTCTACTCTGTATTGGAAATGGCTGCTCCTGCCCATCCCCAGGTGATTGCCAACTTAAAGCCCTTCAATGTTTAGCTCGGCTCCTGTCTGGGAAGAACCATGTCTTCTCAACTGGTAACCATTCCACGTTCTGTGGGAAAGCGTAACTGATCAACATGACTTAGCAGCTCTCCAAACCCACCTGCTCACGTGGATTTGTTGGTATCGACCAGTGATCTGGACTGTGGGAGGAATAGGGAAACTATGGTCATTCAGCTTGTGCGTAGAGGTTTGGGAGAGGTTCCTTTCCCCCCTTTTTTTGAAAAAAAGCTAAGTGCCAAAAAGAGGAGCCCCAGCGGGTTTCTAACCACCCTCAGGATGGTTCAGAAACAAAAGCCTTAACATCCTTTTCTTAATCATGGATTCAGTAGCCAGAACAAACGGAAGTCCTCTTGCAATGATGAACTCTTGGCTTGATCTTTCCTGAGTGGCCTTTATCGAAAGATTTTAAAGTTTAATCAGAAAAAAAGAACTGTTTAAAGGCTCCGCTTTTGCAAATACCAGAAATAAGAGCTCTCACTTAGCTGCTGAGTGATTTCCAGGGCACAGACACAGTCCAGTGGAGGAGGACCTTGGAGGTTCCTGTGGGATACAGATGTTCTCCACCGGGCAACGATCACCCCCAGGATCTCTCGCCTCCTATTTATGGCCCAAATCACCACCTTTCCAGACTGTGTCCCCACGATGACTCTTTTTCATGAGACCTCAAATGGAGAGTGAGTCAGAGTTACAGAGAACTCATGTAATACAATGGGCATTTGGGACAGAAGTTTCCCAAACCATCCCTAGAAGAGTAAGGGAGATGGGACAAAGAACAGATATGTGGCACTTTGAGTCCTGAGATAACGAGAAGCGTGGGAGTCTTGAGCCACATGATTACTATTTAATAATGTTGGCCATTGGGAGACCGTCAAAGATTCATGTTCTGGTCAGAAGTGCCAACTTTCCTCTCGAGTCTCAGAGAGACTGGCAAAAATTCTGGCTTTGGCAGATGGCTTCTTGGCATGGTGGGAGGATTGATCACACTTGAATGGTAGGAAATGTGACTCCTTCTTTGATTAAAAGTTTCTTACAAAGGAGAACAAAGGCCTAAGGTGGTTGGCATGCTTAATAGCCTACATTAAAGAAATCTCTACATTAAGGAGTATCTGTTGCCGAGTCAACATTCTGATTGTTGCCACAGTGTAACTTTAATGGTTTGTTTTTGTTGTTGTTGTTGTTTTTTTTTTTTTCGAGAGAGAGAGAGAGAGAGAGAGAGAGAGCAAGCATGGGGTGGGGGCAGAGGGAGAGAATTCTAACCTCCATGCCTAGTGCAGAGCCCAATGCAGTGCTTGATCTCACCACCCTAAGATCGTGACCTGAGCTGAAATCAAGAGTCAGATGCTTGACCAATTAAGCCACCCAAGAGCCCTCAGATGCTGCATTCTTCTTCAGTCTGACTTAATCATCATGCATCTTCTCTTTGCCCATTTTTTTTTTAAATTAGCTTTTCTTTACTAAGACATGTGGTTTTTCCTGTGAAAATGGGACCATTAGCTGAGAAAACAAACAAACAAAAAACCCATGAAAATCAGGATTTTTAGGGATCCATATGTTAAGTCCCATTTTGGTGAATCTGAACGTGAAATTCCCAAAGACATGTAGCAACATCTTATGAAGCAATTCATCCATTGGCCACAGGACTCAGGTCCAACTAAATGTCAATACCTTGGGCCATTGTGTTAGAAATAGTTGGAGCCCTTTGATACCCCATTAGCCCATCCTGTGTTCTTGATCTCAGGCTGGCTCTAAGACATGATTTTGATGCCTTGATCTCCATATTCTTTTCACCCAGTTAACCTCAGGATTTGTTTAATCTTAATACCTATTATAGGCTTATTTCTGGCTTTGGCTTTTCTTCTATCTTAAGCAGGTCCTTCTCTGGTGCTTGGCTATCTTTAGGTTTGACCAAATGGTTCAGAGTCTTTCCAAATGTACCCCAGGCTTGGATGACACTCTGTTGTCCCCAGATGGTATCCGGGGCACTACATCCATCACTTCTGATAGGTTGACTTTGGGAAATTAATTGACTGTGAAATTAACCTGGCTGCTCCTGGCTTTTTTCTCATAGTAGGTCCTCAATAAATGTTTGTCGAGTGAATGCTTTGTATGAAACTTTACTTAAAGCAATTAAAAAAATGTTTTCCCTGTAATGTCCTTTTTGCAACTAAAATGGTCATGCGGTGTTTCTGTAAACAATAGTAGAGAGGGAGAAGAAGTGTAAGAAAAGAGATATTGGTGTGACTCTAAAGAGAAACTAAAAAAGACAAATGCTCCTCACCTCAAGTGACTGTATTTGGGAACTATCACTAATGAAATTCACCATGTTTTCATAGACTTGGGTGGGTGGAATTTTGACCTCTTCCTAGGTTTTAATTTTGAGATCTCTTAGTTCATTGGTGATATATTGGTTCTCCTCTGGTGTCTGTCTAGGGCCCTCTTCTCATCTCTCACTCTGTTCCCTCCCTGTATAGTCTCTTCCTGTGCCATCTCATATCAAGGGCTCCCAGCCCCAGTGTCTCTGGGACCCTCAGCTCTCTCAGGGTCTGCACTTGGCCCGCTTTGCTCCTCACAGCCACGCGGGGACATACTGCCGCTCCTGCTGGGGTCTTTCTGGTTTCACGAATGCCTATACTTGAGGTCTGCTTTCCTGACCCTCTCAGTGCCCCACTGGGGCTCACTCTTCTCCTCCGATTGTCCCGTTGTGGGTGGAATGGTTCTCAACCCTGCTTGTGACACAGTTTACTGCAATGTCAAGGAGCATGGGCTTGAGTCAGCTGACCTGGGTTTGAATCCCAGCTTTGCCACTTACTCACTAGATGATCTTTGATTTTAACCCCTCCAAGCCTCAATATCTTCATCTGTGAAATGGGGACAATAAGAGTACTTACTTCGCAGTGTTGTTTAAAGGATTCACTGATAATACGACTCCTTTGTTCCATGCTTAGAACATAGTAAGTGCTCCCCAAATGTTCGTTTTCATTCTTCGCAGATTATTCCTTTGTGAAAGTACCTCCTTAGGTTTTTCCTAGGGTGGTCCCCTTCTGTCCAAGGAGCTCAGAAGGGATTTTTACGGGGATGCTCAGAAAGCGATATCCTGAACAAGTAATCTCTCTGCTCGTCACCCCCCAGCCACTGGACCCTCTTTCTTGTTCCCTCCTTTCCTCCAGCACATAAACTGACTGGCAGAAGCTTTGGGTCTCCAGTTCTTCATGCACTCAGAGCGCCTGGCTAGGACCCGGTTCCCAATCAGCTTTCCCGGATTAAGGATTTGACTTTTACTCTATGAGCGGAAACACCACTCTCCTTGCCAGAAGAGCCTGCTCGTCTCGCCAGGCCTGCTGATGACTGATAGTGTTGTTGCTTCCTGAGGATTAGGTGAATGAGTCCAGGATATTTACTCTGACTCCTTTTTGGGTTTGTTCTGCTTCTGAGGGAATTTCCCCACATGCTTATATGATGGTTGCATAAATAACTACAAAATTCTAATTTGTTTTTCCAAGCTGATTATTCTCTTTAAATTTCTTAAATTATTAAGATGATCTGGTTTCTTGGGAAGTAGCTGTGTTTCAGAGTAATTTAATTCTATACTATAGGGAACAATTGGGTACTGTCTGGGGGGAGACACTAAAAAAACCTATTAAGTCTACTCATTCTTTAATTTTCCTGATTCTGCAGCCCAGTGAGGATGTGGTCTCAGGTAGGAGAATATTTGTCCATTACCCAGCTTGCACAGATGTTTCAAGAATTCTCAAACGGCCCCTTCTCACTTTTGTTTTTGTTTTGTTTCTTCTGCAACAAGAAGGGCTCCCTGCATGAAAACAGGCCAGCACACAGCAGCGATGCCCAACTGTGAGCAAGCAGTCTCAGCTTAGGTGGACTCAAAAGCACTGAGCGACACAGCATTCGGATCTGGAATAGTCCCTGGTGGTTAGGGTCAGGCTGACCAAGGAGAGACTTTCTAGACTATTCAGTCCCAGCTGCACTTAGAGTTTCCAGTTTGGGCTGTACCTTGGAGCCAGACCATCGTTCCTCAGAGCCAACATTATCAAGCCCTTCTGTGGCTCATGAAGCTCGTACATCCTCTGGTCTATGACAGGATGTCCAACTTCCTTAGCCTGGCTTTGAGGCTATGACCCAGACTTACCTTTCTAGCCTTTTCTCCCATTACATCCCATCTCTAAACCAGCCCTCCTGTCAGATCACATCTTGCATTCCTGTCTGATTCTTGGGTCTACAACCTCACTCCGGACCGGAAGATCTCCCACCCTCACTTCTTGCCAGCAAACATTCTCCTTCCCGAATCTTCTTCACCCCTCAAAGTCCAACTGTTTCTATCTCCTCTTATAAAACTCCCTCTCCCTGCTCCTGCCACATGATTTCCCTCCACACGGAGAATTACATATTCGATTACTTGTTCTATCAACCGAGCACTTCTTATGCTTGGTACTTTGTTCTTGTTAATGCTTTTGTGTGCTCACAGCTTATTGGTCTCATTGGTCTATTGGCTTCCTGGAGGAGAAGACTAAATTTGTGTGTTTCTGTATTCCCTGTGGTGTTTTCTTTGTGGTGGTTTTCCTGAAGCGGTCTTGGTTCATTGATTAATTTAAAGCAAGTCGAGACTCTTTGGGGGACCTGTCAGCTTGTCAATCCCAGAATTCCCTGCCTAATACCCGTGCAGGAAGTCAACATGATAGGATCAATTTCATTCTGATTGAGGGATAAGAACTAGTTCAAGTCCGTTCAGCAATCGGGCAGGTACCGTGGACTGAACATTGTGCCAAATGTTAACCAAAATATCTTGGGCACAGTCTCTACCTTCGAACAGCTGCCTGTTTAGGAGGAGATGTCATTTGCAACGGGAAAGAATCAGGAAAAATTATTAGCCAAAAACAAAACGCTATATTTCATTGAAGTATTGATTGATTGAACTACAAAGTTGAGAGGTATGGAATATTTGGAAAATGGTATGGGTTTCAAGATGAGGGGAGATCAGGGAGGGAGGCAAAGGGAAAAGCCTCAGGGGACTATAGGGGCCCAGAAAAGCTTTAGGGAAGAGGACAAGATGAACAATATTTTCTCTCAGAGGGACAAGAAATACCTCAAAACATGTGTAAGGGAAATAAAATGGTTAAATACTGGTTACTAATCAGGCATTATGTATTTGTCAACTTATTTATTCCTCATGGTTTTGCAAGGCATAGCTTATCTTCCTATCACAGAGGAAGATTCACTAAGAGAAGTTAAGTGACTTGCCCACAGATGGTTCCCAGCCCAGCCAAAACTCCATCTATCACCAGGCTGGTTGGTGCACCAAGGCAGAGAAGGCCTTCACTGGAGCAGCCCCAGGCAGCCAGGGACCACTTTTCCCCTCCCCTAAGAAGCAATTTAGAAGGGAAGAAGTGGGGTTGCCTGGGTGGCTCAATCGGTTAAGCTTCTAACCCTTGATTTTAGATCAGGTCATGATCTTGCGGTGATGGGATCGAGTCCGGCATCTGGCTCTGAGCACAGCAGGGAGACTTCTTCAGATTCTCTCTCCCTCCTGCTCATTCTCTCTCCCTCTCTCTCTTTCTCAAATAAATAAATAAAATCTTAAGGAAAAAAAGGAGGGGAAGAAGCATTCAACTTAGAAAAGAAAGCTGTTGTAGGTGGCTTCTACAATGGCCTCCCATGATCCCCACCTACCTGTTTCCAGTGAATAAATTACAGCAAAAGTGATGGGTTGTCTATTCTACCAGTGAGTTATCACAGTCTGTGACTTCCATCATCCCAGCACTCTCTCTCTGGCTGTCCTCACATGCTCTCTTTGAGAAGACAAGCTACTGTAAGGAAGGGACATCCATCAAGGAAACAAGGGCCTCTGCTGTCTGGCACGTGAGGAGCAGAATGGTGCCAGCAACCATGTGAGGGAGAGGTCTTCCCCAGGCGAGCTTTCAGATGATATCCCAGCTCAGCTGCCCTCCTGACTGCAGCCTTGAGAGAGCCTGAGACAGAGAGACCAGCTAAGTCTTCCCTAGATTCCCGATTCACAGAAGGTCTGAGACAATAAACACTATTTGGGGAGTAATTTGTTATGGAGCGCTATTCAAATAATGTAAGACCCCTTTCAAAGGTGGTCTCTCCTATGACTGAAATCTGACCTGTCATTAGATGCCTCGAGCATTATTCACTTCAGGTGAATTAGACAGTTTAAAGAACATTACCTGACTGATTGGCCCATCTATATTTGTAGGACCTTTTCATCATGCTTGGTCCCCAGCAGGTACCTCAGTTCAGGAGGCTGGGAATTATTATTTTTTTTAAGATTTTATTTATTTATTTGATACAGAGAGATACAGCAAGAGAGGGATCACAAGCAGGGGCAGTGGGAGAGGGAGAAGCAGGCTTCCTGTGGACCAGGAAACCCAATGCAGGGCTTGATCCCAGGACACTGGGATCATGACCTGAGCTGAAGAAGGTAGACGCTTAACAAATGACTAAGCCACTCAGGTGCCCCCCGCTTTTTAAAAGATTTTATTTAAAGGCTGGGAATTCTAAGGTTATTCTCCACCGTCGGAAATTCTGGAAAACAGCTAGAAAGTCTGCATTTCTAAAAGCACATCACAGGCCACAATATTCTGTTTTGGTTTGGATGGTAGTTACTTCATGAAAAAAGCTGTATGGTTATCATTTTTGTGCTTTTCTGTAAGCACATTACGTTTCAATAAAAAGTTTACTTAAAGACTGTTGCCAGTTGATGCAAAAGTATACCACACTTGAGATACATCAGTCTGTGCAATTGTCTTTTGAAGGACTAGGTAATAATAATACCTTATATTTATTATCACACTGTTCTAAGTGCTTCAAGCGCGTGAACAAACAACAACCCTGAGAGGTAGATGCGATTGTAGTACCCATTTTACAGATGTGAAAGGTTTATTATTTGTCCAAGCTTATACAGCTCCTGAGTGCTGGAGCCAAGATTCAGACCTAGGCAGTGTAGCTTGACGGAAAGTCAATGCTCTCTGCCATGACAGAATTAGATGGTAAGCAATGACTATCTGAAAGGTAGCTATGGGAAGTGGCTGGTGTGATCTAGTCACTGGCTCTGGTTGCTAAAATGCCCTCTCATGTGGCTGTTCCACTGGGCCCTTCCTCTGCTGTCCTGCTGCCCCCACACAGCTCTCTGAATGGTCACTTTGAAGGGAGGGTCACATCTCTTCTCAGGCCTGTGCCTGTTGGCTGCACACACAACATCTGTTCCCTGTTGCTGGTGGAGGAGGGCTGGACAGGCCACCTCCAGCCAGTTTAACGTTCCTTGTCTGGGACCAGGCCCAGACAATAGTGCTGCGCCCACTCACTCCCCAACACTCAACCTCAGTGAAGAAAAACAACCCATTTCTTGCTGTAGTTTTCTCTCCAGCCATGGGTCCCAGACTCATAAAGAGTTTCTCTCTCTTTTGCAGGTATGTTTTATGGACAGAGGCAGGTTCACAGGAGAGCTTACAAAACTTACGTTCCAGAGACACTCCCTAGCAAGGCCCCTTCCAAGGCCTTATGCCTCAAGGGATATTCATAATTTTCTATTCTTTTTATAAAGAGAACTCCCCTAATTGTATGAGTTTCACACTCCACCACTAGACATTGTCTCCAAAAATGAAACCTCTCATCTTCCTCCTTAGCATGGCACATGGGGCCTCTGTGACAGGCCTTTAAGTACTGCCTTAGTTTCCTTCTGCTCACGGGGACTTCAGACTATGTACTAAATTCACAAGTCTACTTTTCCCAGGTATCAAATGTCCTTTACTTCTAGCCTAGTACCAGAGGTAAGGCCTGCCTAGCCGCCCCAGTTCTTAGGACCAGGGCTATTCTTAACCAGGTCCATATGCTGGCAAGGAAACCAGACAGCCAGATGTCCCTGGATACTCTGTACTCCCCACCCTTAGCCTTCCAGGGACCACAAGCTGATGTTTCTAGGATGCACCCTGATGACATCCCACACTTTAAGATGTAAAAGTCATACCCAAGTCACCCTGCAGTTGATTTAAGTTCCCTGGTTATAGGCAAACTGTAGGGAACTCTAGAGGAAGGGAACATACTGTCATTATCTAGACCACTAATTGTACTGGAATCTTGTGATAAAGGTATGGAGAAAATAATTTTTTCCCTGTCCTAGACTTCGACAAGAAGAAGTATAGAGAAATTCTTTTGTGAATAACCATTCACAAATTTCAACAATTGTTCACTCTTGATTCTGAAAGTCTCTTTGCATGAATGATTTTCTCATCTTTATGCAGAATTTTTCCACATTTTTGTTGACTAAAATATTACTAATCTAATTTCCTATTAAAAAACTCATTTCCAGCATTGCAGAGCTGAAAGGTGCTACCAACCATTTAGTCTTCAATTTACATACAACAAATCCTGTAATCTGATGGGGGCTTTTACACAAGGGTGGCTGCAAGCAATTACATGGGCAAAGAAATATTTGAGTCCAGAGCCGTGTGCTGTGTTAATCTCATCTGTTGAACTCCCATTGAGATTTCTCCTATTGTTAAATTGTCTATTGATGTGGATTTAGAGAGGAAACTCCACCAAATACAGCAATTCAATGTTATAATTCTGTTTGTGCTCTAATATTTTCCTTTTAATTATAATTTGGGAAATTGGGGTTTATTAGAAAGAAAGGCATCAGACTGGAATAATTTATTCCATTTTCCCCCTACTCAGCACCACCGCAAAGTAGAACATTCTCCAGGTGAAGTATTGATTTGAAAAAGCCTGGAAAAAGTCTTGTTATCACAAAAGCCATTGAACCAAGGCTCTGGGGTAGATTGGATATACTGAAGTCTGATATGGAGGAAGCAGGGACTCTGGGCCACTGGCCTGGGGGGGCACTGTGTCTATTGAGGTTTCAAGGGGGAAATTTCAGAAGCTAACTCAAGGTGATGGGGAAATATAGCCTCGGATGCTAATGACTCAGGGGTCAACAGGTCAGTACTCACTCCATCCATCCATCCATCCATCCATCCATCCATCCATGCTTCCATCTGTTCTTTATTAAATGATAAGTATGTATTATGTTCCAACTTTGATATTTAGTGTTTTAGAAGATGCAAAGTAAATATTTTACATTCTTTTATTTATTCATGATTCAACACTCACCAAATATCTCTGTGCCTGATATCATGGTAGGTGCCAAGGCCACAAATATGAAAGATGGAACCCTAACATCTAGTACCATGCCAACCAATCAATCCTTCTTAAAAATACCCGAATGAGTGTTAGTGTAGAGAGATGGTGAGCACAGTGTAGACCTTGACAGAGTGTGTGTGGTGAAGAGAGAAGGAGCGGTAGCCAAGAAACCTTCCTGGAGAAGCTGAGGGCTGCTGAAGATAAACATGAAGTGGTTACAGATAAGTGTAAGAGACATACACATTTTTTAAAAAGCCTCATTGAGGTGTAATTGATATATGATACATTGCACGTACTAAAAGGATATAACTGATAAGTTTTGTCATGTGTATACATCTGTGAAACCACCATCACAGTAAAGATCATGATTATCCCCATCACCCCAAAAGTTTCCTCCCACCCTTTGGTAATGGCTTCCTGGCATCCACTCCATCCCCAGGCAATCACTGCCATACTTTCTGTCAATATAGATGAGTTTGCATTTTCTAAAATTTTTGTAAGTGAAATTATATAGTACACCTTCTTTTTTTGGTCTGGCTTCTTTCACTCAGCATCTTCATTTTGTGATTGATCCCTATTGTTGTATGTATAAATAGTTCATTTTTTGGGGGGGCGCTGAGTACTATTCCATTGCATGGATTTACTATTTGTTTATTCCCCTGTTGATGGAAATTGGGGCTATTTCCAGGTTTTGACTATTATAAATAGAATTTCTTTGAACATTCATGTACAGGTCTTGGCATGGAAGTAGCTTTCTTGTTCTCTTGGGTAAATATCGGGGAGTGGAGGAGCGGGATGTTATGGTACGTGGGTGTTTAACTTTTTAAGAAACTGCCTATGTTTCTAGAGTGATTGCACCATTTTACGTCCCTGCCAGCAGTGGAGGAGAGTTCCAGTTCTACATCCTCATGAAAGGTATATATTTTTTGTCTGCCATTCAGTGTGAGGGACCCCAAGGTTTTGAGAGCTCAGTGACTGGAGCAGTCAGTCACAGAAGCGTCCGACCGCCATCTCTGCCCAGCCAACCAGACGACCAGCTCAGCGTGGGCATGTTTCGAGTGAGAGCAGGCTTGATGGCTCATGCTGGGAAGCTTTGCTGAACCACGGGCAGCAATGCCATCACGTAACGTGGAGGCCAGGCTGGTGCTTTTGTTAAACAGCTCTTCCTGGAAAAGCTGCGGAGCTATAGACACTGCTCTTTTATCATTTTTTTTCTCATGAGAGGTTTCAATTCTATCTACCTTGCAAGACCAAATCCTTCCCAAATGTATGCATCTGTCAGTGAGGAGGATTACAGAAACCAGCTCACACGATGTCCCAGAGCCTGCCTTGCATACATTTTCCCCTTCAAGCTGGCCAGCCACCCACCTTGCTTTGTCCTGAATCCGACTGCAGAATCACTCTCCAGAGGCCTGTCAGAGGAGACAGGCAAACAAAGAACTCCTGCTATTTCCTTTTGACCAGCCTTTACTTCTGAGACCTTTTTCACCTCATTTTTCCTGACATTTTCTAGAGGCATTTGAAAATGTGGTGATTGAGAGAGCAAACGTGTGCCCCACAACATGCCTCCATGACAGGAGAGATTGTCATGTCTAATCTCCACCCTCAGGCTTGGGCTCGAATGACAGGACCAGCCGATACCAAAGATTAGGAAGAAAACACTTAGAATGCCAAATGAGTCTGTCCAGAAAATGGGGGTCTGATGTGCCAAGGAACTGGGCACAAGATTTCCAAGCACCGAACCAGGAGCAGTATTCTGCTTTCTCTTTTTCACAACCATCCAGAGCAAGCTGAATCAGTTTCTTTGTTTTTCTCTCCACAGCTCCCTGGCTTCCTTCTTCTGGAGAATTCTGGTTCAATTTGTGTTTTTGTATTTGCACTCATGGGATTAGGTTTATGGGAAATATGCTAACAGAGGAAATCAGAAAATTGAAAGTTGATGTTTGCAATCACACATTCCCATGGTGAGGTGTCCTTTTGAAATGTGGTATGTTGTCCCACAGCCCGTGTTGGAGATGTTAAGAACAGTAACTCCAGCCATCCCTTTGTCCGGAAGAAAGCTGAGACACGAGAGAAGGGTGGCTTGCAATGCTGGATCAAGACCAGAAGCTCAGGGGTGGGGAAGTTCAGGGAAGCCGAGGAAGAAAATAGTCTGGCTGATATTGGTGGGAAGAGCTTTGATTTCTAAATGTTGTGTTTTTCATCAAGTTTCCAAATATCTGCCTTTTAAAGGATCACATCCTCCTGGAAGGTTTTCTGGTATTTTTTCACATGTAGGAATAGGAACAAAGGGGGAGAAAGAGAAAAAGCAATCGTGAAAATCATGGTGACAGAATGTTAGCACTTGAACAGACCTCGGTGATCTATGTCCACAATTCTTATCTATGGATCTGAAAACTGAAGCCCAGGGACAGGCTCAATCATTTTCTGTAGCTGGTTGATTCACGAATGATGTGCGTAAGACTTGGCCATATTCAATTCTGAGGTAAAGGCAAATCTCTCATCAAGAGAAAAACATGACACATTTAGGGTTACCCTAAAGAACATACTGCCCTAAAGAAAGACCACGAAGGTTTCCAGCATAGTGTAAGACGCAGCAACATTTTTGTCACAGTACGGCATTTTGAGCTGACTTTGGAATGGGGCCGCCATGTTGTCCACCTGCCCTGAACATTTTAGTTCCTGCTTCTTCAGAACTAAGTTTCCCAGGAGCCCAACTCTACCTCCCAACTTTTTTCACCCTTTCAACGAATATGTAGAGCTCCCCTTGTTCTGGGAACATTCGCTTTGTTTTTGCTGCTAACTTGATCCAGCTTCACAGTTTAGATTTCTCAGTCAAAAACACTGATTCGCACATCCCATATTTTTTTGAGGTAAGCATCAAAAGGTAAGCAGAGATAGTGCTTGTCTGTGGATTGGTTGTCTACTGATGATCCCGTATAATGGGGCTGCGGAGAAAAGATGTGTCACTTAAAATGTGGTTACTTATGGACATCCTTTCAGTGGGTGCCACAGGTGAGGTAGGTTCTGGGGTAGATAACTCTAGCACTGATGTCTGTGGTGATAGCAGGACAATACATCTGATGTCTTCCCCCAAATTTCCAAAATTCCAAACCAATTTCAAAGACACTCTGTAGTCATCTCAGGGACCAACCAAATTCTGGGTATAGTCATTGCTGAGGGATAAAATGGAACATTTCGTTCTGTTGGTTGGCTTTGGTTGGTTCTCTTTGGTTCCCAAACATTGCCCAGATTTTCGATCAATTCTCCATTTTTCTCATAACACAAAGGTACTTGAAGAAACCAGGAATCTTCACTCAACTTCTGAGTACCAACTATGTTCAAGACACTGTGAACTGCCCAGATGATCCTAAAGAGATGACAAAGAACCCTTTGCCATTCAATCTCAAAGGACAAATACTGAGTGATTCTTCTTTTTGTAGAGTCTGCATCTTTCTTTACAATAAGATTTGATTACAAAAGGTAAACTGTTAGATGCTATACAAACCAAATGGACACGCAAACTTTAAGAACTTAAAAGGGAAACAATGTTAGCCTTTTAAGTAATATGTAATATGTAATATAATATGTAATAAGTAATATGATGGCCCATTTCCCACATTTGGGGTCTGTATATTCTGCTATATCCTAGGGGTAAGTGATAAAGGACAGAGAAGCAGACAGAGAATTGTTCTTTCTGGGGCTGGGCAGTGATCCTGGGGGTTTATGTCGCTGTATCTGTTCCATCTCAGAGGATGCCAATCCCATTCATCATGTCAGATTGACCAGGAAGGAGTGTGAGACTTGATTCTGGCCAATGAGACATAAAGCAAAGTCCCTTGGGGGTAGAATCCCAAGGAAGAGAGAGTTTGCTCTTTGCGTTTCTGGACATAGCCCTGGGAATTGGTTTGCTAGGACAGCCATAAAGTACAAGGCTGAGTGGCCTAAAGAACAGAAATCTATTGTCTCATAATTCTGGAGGCCAGAAGTCCAAGATCAAGGTGTCAGCAGGTTTTTGTTGTTGTTGTTGTTGTTTTCTGAGGACTATCTCCTTGGTTTGTCCCTAGTCATGTTCTCTTCATATCTTCACATGGTTTCCCTACTGTGTCTTTGTCCCAGTCTCATTTTACATGGGACACTTGTCTCTTTAGGGCTAACCTGGAATGACTTTGTTTTGCCTTAAGTACCTCTTTAAAGATCTATCTCCAAATATGGTCACATTCTGAGGTACTAGGAGAAAGGACTTCAACATTTGAGTGTGGGGGACACAATTCAGCCAACACACCCTATCTGACAGGAAGTGGGCAACTTCACCAGCCATTTGAAGCAGCCCAAGGGATGAGTCCAAGACCGGGAGGGAAAAGAGCAGAGCCAGAGGCCTGAGGGGCCTGTACTGTTCTACCCCCTGCCAAGTGGAACGGCAAACTTCCTCATTTGTTAATTCAGTTTGAATTGAGGTTTTCAAAACCATCCTGGGGAGAAAGACATAAAATGTCAGAAGTGCAAATTTAACCGATCAGTGTTTACAGGGCTCCTCTGGAGGGAAGAAAGGAACAGACTTTCTTTTACCCTCTTTTGAAGCTTTGTTTCTGTTCCTCAACTGTGAATACCTCCAAACAGTGGCTCAGTGTCTCTGCCAACACCTTTCTTCCTTGGCCTTGGCATCTCTGGCACCCCATGGTGGGTACCTGAGTCCTCACCTCTACACTCAGGCAAGACCTCTTTGTCTTAGACTGTAAGTGCTTAGAGGACAAGTATATCATTGTGTCCCTCAACATAGCTTTACCGTGCTGTGTGTGATGTGAATTCTGTTTCCTTCTTTCCTTCCTTGCCTCCTCCCTCCCTCCCTCCATTCCCCTTTCTTTCTTTCTTTCTCTTTCTCTCTTTCTTTCTCTTCCTCTCTTTCTTTCTTTCTTTCTTTCTTTCTTTCTTTCTTTCTTTCTTTTTCTTTCTTTCCTTTCTTCTTTCTTTCTTCTTTCCTCCTTTCTTTCTTTCTTTCTTTCTTTCTTTCTTTCTTTCTTTCTTTCTTTCTCTCTTCTCTTTCCTGACAGGCATTGACTGTATTATGCAGAGGGGATAGTCAGTGACTAAGACAAGTTCTCATTCTCATAAAGCGGAGATTCTGGGCGTTTCCAATACCCAGAGATGCGGTTGGTGCTACCACAGTAAGAGATAACAAAAATAAGCACAGGTTGTTCTGAAAACATGTGATGGGGGCTGTCTCACCAAACCTGGGGTTCAGGGAAGGATCTGGGTTAACTGGGTTAAAATAACACAGTGCCTCTGTGTTATTTTGCCCCCTCCCTTGAGAAGAGAGTGGCAGATGGTTGGAGGGATATGAGGACTACTTTCCATCCTTTCCCTATACCCAGAGCCCACTCAGAGCCTCCACAGAGTCTCATACAGAAGAATTCCAGTGGGCCAAGTCCCTCCTCCCAGACAGACTCATTCCCAATTCAGTTCCAGCATATTTCCCTTGGGATAAGGACAGCTGCCAGCTCCCCGGGGGTGGGATTCAAGCTGTGGAAAGAGCAGAGCTCTGAGGACATCATGTTACACCCACCAAAACGGTGTCAAGAAACACAAGAGGGAGGTGGCTCCAGAAATAGAAAGTATAAGGAGGCCTGGGATTGTGCTGGGACAATCTGGAGCTTGTAGCTTGATCTGTGACAGTGAGTGTACTACAGGTCTTCCTGGGACAGTGACTTCTAGGCCACCTTCTCAACCACCCCTGCCATCTGGTCACTTTTGGGGCTTGGGCTCTTTTCCAGCATGGGTAACTGGTGCCCCACCGGCACCCACCCACTTTGGAATACCAGCCATGCTGTGGCTGGGGAAGAAAGCCTGGTGTGAAATGTTGGATCTCTTTGCATCAAGGGCAGAACCCGTATTTGGTGGCAAGGGAAGTCCCGCTTCAGAATTTGAAATCTGGATTTTCTGCTAATCTGATGCTTTTCCTCTGGCTGCACAATAATATTGTTTTGGTTGCTAAGAAACCATCTTTTAATTGAACATTGGGTTGAAAGTCTCTAGTATGATAATAGACCATGCAGATGTCGGGAGGAGAGCACAGTGCCCAACTGACAAGCAGACCATATCTCATGACGAGCGTGTCAAAATACACAAGCGTCTTTCCAGATTTTCCTCACAAGGTGCTGAGGCATTGATTTGTGAATGCAAATGCCAGATTCCCTCATAGCGTGGACATGGCCTTGTTGCATCTATGCCTATAACCAACCTTGGCTTTGTTTTATAGACTGGTATTTTGTGGGCTATTAGTCGGAATAAACCGCTATCCTAATGATCAGATCATTATAATGGTGCATTAGTTTGATGCAGGGTAATGAAAAATTGTTACCTCAACAGGGCTGGCGGTCTCTTGTGGACCTTATCTCATAATCCCTGCTTAACAGAGGCATCCTTGGTTCTTTTAGTAGTAGAACGAGTACCCAATTAAAGATCTCTTTGGAGAAAGGACTTTAGTGTTCTTTCAAAAGCGAAGATTAAAGTTTAATATTCCTAACAGTAATTGTTCTCTTTTTTGTTTTTCACAACTGAGAGATATTGTTTGGCCAAATCTCTAAGGGGAGGGGAAAGAAGCGGGCAAATAATACTGGCTCGGATCACCCTGATAAAATTAATGTGTTCTTTTCCTTCGGAGACAGAAGGAGTTTCATGCATTGTTTGCCAGGCAATTTTCTAGCACACGGTGTAGTGGGCTGCAAGGTTGGGCACATATCTTTTTGCTAAGAAATCAGATATAAGCACAATCAAGTTGAGGATGTCGACTAGGACAGTTCCTTAAGTAAGGACAGGACCTTAAGTTTCTACTACAAGGTTCTCACCTTGATGGACTGATTTTAGTGATAAAGGTGTGGCCTGAATGACATGAAAGTAGTTCAAAAGTGGGCTTTTAAAAATCTTTTAGTGCTGGGGCACCTGGATGGCTCAGTAGGTTAAAGCCTCTGCCTTTGGCTCAGGTCATGATCCCAGGGTCCTGGGATCGAGCCCCGCATCAGGCTCTCTACTCAGCAGGGAGCCTGCTTCCCTTCCTCTCTCTCTGCCTGCCTCTCTGCCTACTTGTGATCTCTGTCAAATAAATAAATAAAATCTTTAAAAAAAAAAAATCTTTTAGTGCTGGAACTAGAGGTTTTTTTTGTTTGTTTTTTGTTTTTTAAATGAGAGTTCTATCCCCTCTGTTTCCCGGCTAGCAGGTGGTATCCCATCTGTAACAGTCAAGGTTCTTTATTGCAAGCAACAGCAACTCTGCTGACCTTCATCTGAAAAGGAGTTTACTGAAATGATACTGAGTGACTCATTTATGTTTAAAAAATGTCTGAACAACAAAGGATCCAGAAGAACATGTGCTAAGGTACCTAAAAGACACCTAAGTCTGAATATAGTAACTTTGACCATTTGCTTAATTTTTTTTTGTTCGTTTGAGATTCAGACATTAGGAGAGAGTCATTTGTTCAATTGCTATAAGGTGGCAGCTCCAGAATTTCTTTGTAGGAGAGACTTACGGGGTTGATATGGTCACAATGTACTACAGACAAGCACATTTTGGAGGCCATTTTGTGGAAGGGGGATGCGAGGGGGCTGATGGAAGATTTTTTGAGTGACTTGTAACCTGTGAAGTCACTTTTAAGTGCTAAGACTACGTGCCCAGCTCTTGGCTAATGATAGTAGAGTGCACCTTGCTGGAGGAGTCCTTTAAGATAGGAACAAGGAAAACAGATTCTTTTTATCCCACCTTTTAAAAACATATTGGTAAATTCTGATGACTTGGGTCTCTGAACAGTTTCTCAGGCTCAAATTATAGCTGTTCCATTTTTCTAGAGCAGTGCCTACTCTCCCCATGGGAATACTGTTGCTTATCTACTCAATATTCATCTCCAACCCCTCCTTTGCTGGCAGAAGCCACTTCTCACAAAAGGCTGAAAAAATGCCAAATATTTATTTTGACACTCTCTCCTGCAACCCCATCATATGACCTAGTTCTGGCCAGTTAGATACAACCATAGTCTGAGAAAGGCTCTAATACAAATATGATGCTACAAACTGTGGCAGCCATTTTGGGGCCATGGGGACAAGGCTGAGGTGGAGATTCACTGAGCTGGACTTGAAGGACTTCAGTCCTTGGTGACTTACTGCCCTGATGAATCAATCAAACCCAAAATGAACGATTTCTGGGTCTTAATGTGAGTTAAGACACTTGTCATCTGTCCTCATACTGACCCTCACTCTAATCTCTGGACCAGTCCTGACTCCAGACAGGAGGGATTTAAGAACTTGGCCTCAAATCCCTTTTGCTACTCATGCAGCTTTCACCATGGGCCACATCTGGTCCTGATAACTGTGCTTGTGTTTGTTCCGGGAATTCAGTCCTGGTTGTGTATACAAATTCTGGAAACTGGATGTTGTTTAGCCCCTTAGATTAAGTTGCTTCTGGCTTATGTGACCAGCAGCCCTGTTCCTTGGGAGCCTGAGGAGAGAGCCCTTCATTTCGCAGAGGGTGGTGGTTGAAGCCCTGCTTCTTACTGACATTCTTCTCTGCCATTTACAACCGCTGCCCTGCTTGAGCTTCTGAATTTCTCTTGTCCTTTCGCTCCTTTTTGTCCACAGTATGATTCAATCTTCATGGTTGCAGGGCTAACAGGGACCCAAATACATGACATAAGAAAATTAAGGGTTCATTCACTCACATAAAACAAACAAACGAAGAAAAAAACAGGAAACCACTTTGGAAGTAGGCAGTCCAGGACTCCTATGTTGGGTTCTAACTCAATGAAGCTCCCTGAATCTTTCCATGTGGCTTACTTTCAGGTGACTCTGAAATTTTCAGCTTTGAAAGATGGTTGCAGGAACTCCAGCCATTATGTCCACATTCTAAACAAGAAAGGAAAGGGAAAACAGCTATAGATGGGCTCTCCCAGAAATCCAGTGGTCTCCATTTACATCTCCTTTACCCACTCTGAACAGTAAAAGAGGTAAGACCATGTAGACACTCACCTAGGTCTGTGGCTGCACTGACCAGGGCAGGTGTGCCAGTACCAGGGAAGTAGGGAGCTGGGAGCCTGCTTGGCACCCAGCACCCTCTGCGGCATCTTACTCTTCTAACCTGTTGAGACTGAGGCTCACCCCTGGCTGGAGAACTCCGTGTGCTCCTTGTTGTAACCTTGTGGTCCCTGTGCCAGTCTGCTTTCCTTTTTCCTCCACACTTGCAGCTGATAATGTAGCCCCTGGAGCCTGCCACAGTGCAGTGGGAAGAACTAGTTCTAGAGCCCAGTTCCTCCTAAACGACCCCTCCAATAACAGCTCCTTGGGCTACCCCAAACCGTTTGACCAAGACAGAGCCCAGAGCATCCTAGAACTTAATAGTACCTGGTGGCAGAAGGTATGTCTGGGTATACTCCCAAGAGTGACATTTGGCTCTATTCAAGGAGGGCCTTGAGACTTGACCTGACTAGAAACAGCAAGTGGGTCTTAATTACCTAACTAGGTTCCCAGAAAGGATCATGCAAAAGTCTGAAACCACAATAAGCGTTCATATGGGTCAAGCTGGAAAAATCAGAAACCATCTTTGCAATGGAAGTTTCCATGTAATTGACAGCCTCCCTGTGTTCCACTCTGATTTGGTGTCAATAAACACAAGAGAAGCACTAGCTATAGTCCCTATTCTCACATAGCTGCTGATACTCCTTTTTTATAGTCATCAAGTGTTAATAATCTTTTAGTTTCCTTTTTGAGGGAAGTAAGATGTTTTCAAGAAGCTGCAGGTCTTTGACTTTCCCTCTATCACCGAGAATCCTACCTGAGATTGTTTTCACAAGTTCCCCAAAATGTGTATTACACATCAGGTTGGGAAAAGTGGACCTACCTCAAAAAGAATGAGTAAATTTTCCAACTATCTGTTGGGAAAATTTAGTTTCTGGCTATCTAGAGTCCCAACTGTATGAGGTTTGGTGGGAGGTAGAAACTCATTTCTAACTAGGAGAGTTTCAGGGGCCACTTATTCCTGACAAATGGAGTGTAAGTAGAAGACCCAGGACTGGGAATCAGATTCCCTTGCCTAGATCCTGAACTTTGAGGGAGTGAATCAAAAATGGAGCTGACAGTTGAGACATTATCTATGGCAGTGGGAATCCAGTGGCGCCAATCTCACTTGGGAGCCAGCAAAGATGCCGAGTCCTCACCAGCGGCAGTGATGTGGTAGTGATGGTGGCATCCAATGAGACGACTTCATGGTTGATCTTAGCTCTGGTCCCCACTCTGCCTTCCAGTTCATTTGTCAAACAGTGTTCTCTAGTTTTGTCCATAGATTCCAAGAATTGCTTGATAGCCTTGTATCAGCTTTTTTTTTTTTTAATGGCTGGGCACATACTACATTAGGCTTCTTAAATTTGGGCGATTTTTTTTTTCAGCTGCTTTTCTCTATGGATTTTTTTTCCTCCCTTAGTTTGTGTCTCTAACACTTCACGGGGGAAATGGAAGTTGCCCTGAGTCTTGGAGGAGAGAGAAAAAAGGTGTTAGGAGAAACAAGCAGTGTGAACAAAGCTGTGATGGCAGGAGCAAACAAAGTACGCATGTGACACAGGGAAGAGAGCGTCCGAGTCTAGCAGCAGGTATGTGCAGGGGAGGTGTGAGAGGGAGGGAGGGTGTGTAAGACGCCAGGATCAAAATGGCACTACGGTACAGCAGAAACAGAGGAGCTGAGGAAGAGTTCTTGAATGGGGAAATGATGTGAGGGAAGTAGAGTTAATAAAGAGGTCAGGCAATAGGTTTTTAAAAACCCAATTCCTAAGTCTCAGCCTGGGAAACTAAATGGCAGAATGACGACCTGGTTAGATATCCACTGTTAGGGTATGCTGTAGTGGGTCCTGGTGCAGAGTCTGTAAGATGAGAGACTTTTAGGTTGGCATTTTAGCCCAGGAGAAGGAAGAGACCTCTCATGGATTTGACTGTCACTGTGGAATTGGCCTCCTTACAAAGTGCAATTCCTACTACTGAGAGTGTTTGAGTCTGGCTGGACATCCTGTCTGTCATATGCATGATGTAAGGGCACAGGCATCCTGGGAGGAAGGATGGATTTGACTTCAAAGGTCAACTTAACTTGGGGCACCTGGGTGGCTCAGTCGTCAAGTGACCTTCAGCTCAGGTCATGATCCCTTGATCCTGGGACCGAGTTCTGCACTGGGCTCCCTACTCAGCAGGGAGTATGCTTATGTTCCCTCCCTCGCTCTCTCTCTCTGTCAAATAAATAAAAAAAAAAAATCTTAAAAAAAAATCAACTTAAATTTTGTGGATCTGTGAGTCAATGAAATAAGGAGCCATCCCGATTTTTTAAATATATAACACAACACTATTTTGCCTGTAATAAAAATACCAGTGCACAAAAAAATGCATTTTGTAAGACTATATATTTTATAAGATTATACACACATGAAACACAACTGCATGGCTTTCAGTGGGGAGTAGAAGGGAAGTGGGAGTGGTGTTTGAAGACAAAACAGAATTAATTAATTAATTGAGGCAGGGAAAGGAAAAAGATGAGATCCAAAAATATATTTTTTGGTACTTATATAAAATACATGGATTAGTGGAACACCAGTTTCTGATTTAGTTGGTAGAATAAATTCCCCAGTAGTCAATAGTAGGAATCTTATTTTTAAGCCCTCATTATTTTGAAGTATACTAGACTTGGAATATAAATGTTTCTTTTACATGCTGACATTATTATTTATTAAAGCAATCAAAAGAGAAGCTTTTCTCCTGATCCAGCCATGCCCCAACTGGATCCCTACCTGAAGACTCCATAGCTTACAACCCGATAGCCACAGTTTATTTCAACTTGCTATTCATGACAGTATGAGAGAAAAATAAAGTTTATTTTAAAATTTGTTTTAGGAAGTTTTTCTGGAGTAATTTTCTCAAGATGTGTTTTAGAATTACCTATATCATCAGGGAAATGTAATAATCCTTAAAAGACTGTGCATCATTATGCAATGTATTTGATTTTAAAAAGAGGAAGAAAATCTCCGCTCCCCTTTCTCTTTGCAATGAAATTCACTCTTTCCTGCCATCTAGGAAAAGCAGGGTTGAAAACTGCTTTAATGAGCCACCTCAGATAACTCAGCTCCATTTAACTTAAAAGGAGATGTAAAATTGTTCCCATGTAAAACTTGACATTCAGATTTCTTACCAGTGTGTCCTCAGCGGGATCAGTCACTTTCTTGGCTCTTTATTCTTTCTTGTATCTCAGACAACCCATATGGGAACATTTGCTTTCTGCCTACAGCTCATTCTTTAAAACTGTACTGCTGAAAGTGTGGTCCACAGGATGGTTGCCAGTCCGCAAACTGTTAGTTACCAGTCCACCACAAGACAAGTACAGAAAGTGGGAATCTAAAATTTGTATAACCATTTGACATTGCTGCAATAGCCAAGTGCATGACCAGTGTACTGGACTTCTAGAACAAGGTAGAAACCAAAGGGCCAAGTCCATGACAGATCAGAAATTTATTAAAAAAATACAACATCAAAAAAACCTGGTCCTTCACCACAAAAAACTTGAGAAGTACTGCTTTAGGATGTCCTTTAATGAAGGTATGCTGGTGACAAGATCTTCATTTTTATTTTACCTGCATATTTGGAAGATTGTTGCACTGGCTATAGAATTCTACATTGACAGCAATTTCCTTTAGTATATGGACATATTTTCCATTGGTTTTCAGGTTTTAATGTTACTTTGGAGAAGTCAGCTGTCAATCTGTCTCCTTTTCATTTTTTAATTGTTTTCAGATTTCTCTTTGCCTTTAATTTTCTGACGTTTTACTATAATGTATGCGGGTGTGAGTCTTTTTATTTACTCTACTTGGGATCTGTTGTTCTTCTTGAATGTGTAACTTGGCATCTTTTATTATTCTGGAAACCTTCTGGTTATTTTTTTTCCTTCTAATACTGGTTCTTCCCCTTCTCTTGATTTTACCCTTCTGAAATAGCAAATAAGCTAGATATTATCAGTCTGTTTTCTATGCCTCTTAACCTTACTTCTGTTTTCCCCCCATCTTTTTATTTCCCTGTGTTGAAATCTAGATAATGTTTTCTGATTTTTAATAAAATTAATGCTATTTTCATAATTATGATCTGATGATTCCAATATCCAAAGTCTCTGCTTCTCTTGGTTTCTGTTCATGGTGTCTTGCTCTCCTGTTTCCCTGGTTATCTTTGACAGAGTGCTAGTCATTGCCTATAGAAATTATTTTTTGAATCATTTGAGGTTTAGTATGAAGGTATCTTCTTCCACAAGGAGTTTATGTTTTCTTCTGAAAAAGGCTTTGGGGCATTACCTGTCTGACATTTAAAGCAAGGGTAACACTTGAGGTATTGTGAGCCTCTCCTCCTCACTCTGCACACTTGATGCAGGCCCCCAGCACAGCAGCTGCATGTGGGTCCCCGGGGTGTCCTGTGCTTCCTTGTCTGCCTCTCTTGCTCAAGCTGGTCTTCCTTTCTGGAGTGCCCTTCATCTCAGCCACCTCCCTTCACTTCCCTGGCTCCCATTTATGTATTCCAACTGAACCCAGGCTTCCCCTCTTTTCCTTAGCATTTCCAAACCCGAGGTGGATGTTGTTGTCCTTATGTCACCTGTCCCCAGAAAGGAGCCTGGGTCTCTGCTGAGCAGAAGTGGAATGATCTGGTACTTGACAACTCCAGTGGTCATTGAGAAATGGAAGCCTTAGGCAACAGTTTTGTTTTTTTTTTTTTAAGTAGGAGAGACACTGCAACATACCAATTACACAAAGAACTTTATAAAGCTGTGTAGAGATAGAAAGAAAGAAATGGATGCAAATCTTTAGTTTTGTTTACTTCTGGTATGCTCTTATGCTAAAATCATACCTCTTTCAGCCACCACCATTTGGGGGCCACCACACCTTTTATGAACTTGGAACAGTAATTTGTGTTCTCTTGTATCACAAACTTACCAAAATAAAAATTATCTGCCCAAATTGGCAAATGCTCTCCAAGAAAATGTGTGTCTGTGTTTACTTAGCTCTTTGGGCATATTTCTTTTTATCTTAACTGATAAGAAGATAAGTTTCTTTATTTTAGTAAATTTTAGCACATTTTGGTTGGTTTAAGCAGAATGATTGACCCAAATAGCCTGCCTTACCATTCCTTGAAATAGGAATGCACCTCTGTTTTCATAGTTTGGAGCAGGGAAATGACTACTGCAAGAAGTGCTTAAGGAACAGTTAGGAGGAGACAAACCATTGTAGTATGACCAGAGGAAACCACATGAAAAAGGGATTTTTCTGACACTTTTTTGCTCCATGACATAAAACAAATCCTATGTTTTGAATCTTTGAGTCACTTGGGCATACATGATGAGACAAATGTAATATGAGGTTGGGTAAAATTTAATCTATTAGGTGTGGTCTATCCAGTAGAACTTATGGACATTTTTTGGTCTGTACTGGAAAGTATTTTATAAAAGATAATTTAGAATTTCTATGCAAATTAAAATGAACGCCTTAATTTTCCTTAGAAGAATCTATCTGAAAGGGGGCATGTGGGTTTTATCTCCCACACTGGAGATTGTGAGCTGGAATTGCAAGCTACGTGGCCAGTTCATTTGTGCTTCCAGACTTGCTTCCTTGAACAAACAAATTTGTCTCACATGACAGTTGCCCAAATGTCGTTTTTTTTTTTTTTTTTTTTAAGATTTATTTGTTTAATTTAGAAGGGTGGGAGCAGAAGTAGAGAGAAAGAGAGAATCTCTAGTGGAGTCTCCACTGAGTGAGGAGCCTGATACAGGGTTTGATCCCACAACCCTGAGATCATGACAGAGTTGCAATCAAGAGTTGGACACTTAACTGAGCCACAAAGGTGTCCCAGGAAATGTTATATTATATAAGCAGGGAGCACTATAGCACTATTTCTCAAAGACCAATGCATTTACCAATCACATGGAGAACTTGTTAACATGAAGGTTCTGATTCAGTATGTGTGGAGTGAGACTGGGGATTTTTATTGTTTATCAAGCTCCCTGATTGCCTCAGTGCTGCTGGTCCCCAAAGTACACTTTGAGTAGCAGGGTCGATAGCTCAGAACATTTCACAGTGAACATGGATCCGCTTTCTTTCTCCATATCAGGCTTTCTCACACATGGAAAAGTTTTTTGAATATAATAAGAACTGGAATATCAAGAGAGGAACCATCTCGACTGGCAGTGCAATTAAGTGTTTATAGGGGCACAGCAGGTCCACGTCCTCACAACTGGAATTATCTCTTTGATGCCCAGATATATGTGTAAAGCAAAAGACATCATGATCCCCTGTAGAAGCAGAACCCCAAACCAAAATCAGTCAGCAGTTTTGCATTTTTCATTGAACATGACTAACGAATTTTCTTTTTTCTTTTCTTTTCTTCTTCTCTTCTCCTTTCTTTTCTTTTTTCAATATCAATCATTTTCCTTTTGTTTTAATCAATCTTCCTTATCTTAATCCTTGCTCCCTTTAAGAAAACACATTTATTTGAAAGGCTTCATCCTTTAGTTAGGTAAATTGTTAGATGGGGAGAAGAATCAGCGGTATGGGTGAAGAGCAGTCCTTCCTGTATAAAGTCAGACCTGCCATTTGCAGGCTTACCCAAGCAAAACCTGCAGGTCAGCAACACGTGCGAAACAGAAAAGATACTGGAAATCTTCAACCCAGAGATGCCAACAGTCTCAAGTCTTAGGTGAGGACTTTTCATAGAGGCCCCACTAAATAGAAAAGGGGGGGTCACCTCCTCAAAGCAGATCAGTTAAATGAAGAGTAAGGCAAGTCAGCCAGCTTATATTAGTGAAGAAAATCCCCCAAAGACTCTAAATAATAAAGGGAAGCCATACATGGGATCCCCTATCCTCCAGCAGCATGGATTTGAGCTGCCCTGGATGGGTATGGGAAAAGATGTTGGAAGAGATCCTGCTGGGGAGCAGGTGGCATATTGTTGGTGGACATCACTCATGAGAGGTTGGGAGAAGCCATGCCTAGGTTATATGCTCCAGGAAGCAGAGCACATTCTTTTTTCAGTCTCCTCAGTCTAATCAGTCTGCTCTCCAGCACTGCATCTTCCGTCTAACTTGTCTCGGGGCCTCTTCTGAGTGAAATAGTACCAAGTTTTCACACTCACAGTCATTACCGAGAATCTTGCTACTCAAATTGTGGTCCGTGGACCAGTAGCATCAGTGTCATCTGGGGCTGTTTATGAATGTAGGTTTTCAGGCCCCATCCCAGGCCTCCTGAATCAAAATGTGAAATTTATCAGGATCCTTTTAGTTTAGATACACATTAATGTTTGAGAAAAGCTGACCCAGAAAGCAGATAGGTTGTTCTAACTGGAGATGCCCTTCCTCAGCCAAGTTTGGAGAAAAGATCCTGTGGCCTGGCCAGAAAGCAGACAGGGGTCCTTGGTAAATTCTTTCCTAAGATAGAAGGACCTCTCAAGGAAACACACAGCTCTGGATCAGCAGTGATCATATGAATTCATTCTCATGCTCCAACTTGTGAATTTGGAGTTGCCTGAATTTTTTACTTTGATATAATGAGATAAATATATGGTGTTGGATTCTCTTACTCTCTCTTCACTAGACCGTTCCAGAAATAGTCATCCATAAACCTAAGGGGAGTTGAGATGAAAACTTTTGGAACATGAAATTTTGGTCCAAATGGGATTTTTGCTGGTGTTACTAATTAAGATTCTCTTCGAAACGAGGCCAACCCCATGCTCTCCAGTTGGCAGTATGTTTAGAATCCCTCTGTAAACACGCAGTAGCTTGTACAAATAGGGAGGCTTTACTTTCCCATCATAAAGAAGGTCTGAAATAAATCCCAGACAACTCTAGAAGTTTGTCTTTGCCATAAAAATAGTGGAATTCATTGAGAACTGCCTCACTGTGCCCAGACAGGATACAGGCTGGCCAGTTAATTGGCCATGGGAACCAGCTGGTGGTGAGTTTCACTCTATTCAAACTGCAGAAGGGAGTCCAATCTTAGCTTTGCTTACCAGAGCGTTAAAAGCTTTACATTTGGGTGATGCTAGTATCCATATAGAATAAACGAGACTGCCTGATTTTCATAAGTGACCCTGCACAACTCCTCTGTCGTTGTTCTTCATGAAAGAAATCCTCGAAAGCTTTGCATGACTGTGGCATCTGGTATCACCATGCTCCTCTTCGAGTTAGAACTCAAGATTGTCGACTCCTGACTTCCGTATTATCCCTTCTGTGTTGTCACCACGGCACACAGGGGGAGGTGATCAATGGTGGCCAACACAGCCTAAAAAGCTACGTAGCTGGATGGACCTGCAGCTGGGGAGCCAGAAGGAAGCCAACTACGTTAGCCCAGGGCTTGGACTATAGTGTGAGCAAATAGCCATTTGTTGAGTGAACGACTGAACGACTGATTCCCCATAAGACAGAGATTTGGTTTGTCATGTTCATCTCTAGATACACAGAAGCAAGACCAGTGCCTGATACGTGGCAGATTCTTGATTCCTACTTGTTGAATATATGAATTGGACTATTCACCCCGCTGGGAGGTGATTGCTGAAGCTGAATCCACGTTGCCCAATTAACCTTCTGTACTTCTTCCCATTTCACATTGTCTAAGAAGTCCTGATAATTCTTCTCCTTATTGACTTGATGGGATCCTCTAAAACCTGAGCAGATCCAAGAACTGCCTTTTGAAGGGAAATTGCTTATCCATCAAATGAGGTCAAAGATAGGGACCCAAATCCAGTTGTGCCCAGTTTACAGACTTCTTTTGAATAACAGCTATTGGGATTTTCCTTTGGAAATTTGCTGAGAGCTCATGTAAGTCTATTTCATAAAACTGCAAAAAATTTAACCTAGCTAGTCAGCACTACTCAGGTGTTATAGAAAGACCTGATGTGTTAAGCCTTTAAAATTGCTTGGTTATAGAAGCTCTATGAGAGTAAGTCCTTGGAATGTGTCCATCTGAAGCCAAGCACAGACTGGGGCTGATGGTAGGAGTTAGAGGGAAAATACAGTGAATCCAGAATGGGCAGTGCGGACTAGTGTGTCGTTTCCTGTTGCACACAGGTTGGGAAGCAGACAGATCTCAGCTTCCCACCCAGTGCTGCAGTGTGATTCCATTAGCAGGGAAGGGAAGAGCTATACCCTCAGTTCCTTTCCCAGGTTAGATAGCAGCAATGTGTCTTTTTTTTTTTTTTTTAAAGATTTTATTTATTTATTTGATAGAGATCACAAGTAGACAGAGAGGCAGGCGGGGTGGGGGGTGTGGCGGGAAGCAGGCTCCCCACCGAGCAGAGAGCCCGATGCGGGGCCAATCCCAGGACCATGGGACCATGACCCAAGCTGAAGGCAGAGGCTTCAAGCCACTGAGCCACCCAGGCGCCCAGCAATGTGTCTTGATACTGAAGTGACTTTACTCAATTCAGAGGTGTTCTGATGGGAGGAAGGACTCCTTTATGACCCTTGGGACACCGAGAATCCCTCTATGTTTTTTCTCTAGGTCTTTCCTACCAAGGGAGTGGGGCTTGTCCAACGGAGTGAAGGGTGTCTGAGAGGGAGGACAATCTGGCCTCAAACCAGGGTCAAGAAGAGAAAGTACTAAAGACATTCCTGGTGTGTGGTATTGAGCAAAAGCCTCAGCCTCACTGAGCCTCAAGCAGACAGGTTATTTTCACATAGGAGGTAATTATATTTCCTTTAATATATGCCTTGTTGTATTCTGTAGAGTTGGGATAACAGCCTCTGGCATACAGTAAAGGTTATTGTTGCCATTTATTAAACACCTGCTATTTGCTGACCTAAACTTTGAGAATTAACCATGTAGTTTACAAAATAAGTTATCATTCTTATGTGCTAATTTGGGTACCATATCAATAAGAAGATATAGTCATTGCTTTTCTTCACTGACCCAAAAAGTTTTTGAACCCTTTATTTGTGTTACAAGAATAGACAGACATAACCATAGGCCAGTTCTTTGGTTCAGTATCAATGTCTCACTTAGCTAGGATCAGTGGCTAAATTTGAATGGTTCTGTATGTGTGTCTGTGTGTGTGTGTGCTTGTGTATATTTGTGTATGTGTGTATATGTTTTGAAAAATTCCTTAGATAATTCTGTTATGCTTGTTGGCTTAGAATTACTATTCAGAAAACCCCAGCACTGTATTAATTGATGAGAAAATCTCTGTAGAACTTATTTTTCGTACAATATTTTTTAAAAACATTTTTTTTTTATAAAATAATCTCAAACAGAGGAAAGTTGCAAATGCCAATTTTTTTTTCCTGGAACTATTTGAGATCAGGTTGCCAACTTAATATTCTCTCTTAATACTCTATCATTTCTAAATATTTTAGTGTGTGTTTTCTACATAGAAAGACATTCTTCTGTATAACCACAGCATAATTAAAATTAGCATATTAACAATAATACATTTCTACAATTTAATCCTCTGACCACATTCCAGTTTCATCAATTGTCCCAGTAATGGCCTGTGTAGCAAGAGAATCCAGCCCCAAATCACGTAGTGCATTTAGTTGTCATGCCACATTAATCTCTCAGTCTCAAATAGTTTCTTAGTCTTTGCTTGACATTCAGGATCTTGACATTTTTGAAGATGACGGCCTCGTATAATGTAGACTGCCCCTCAATCTGGGTTTGTCTGACATGTCCTCATAATTAGATTCTGGTCATGCATTTTCGGCAGAAATATCAGAGGTGGTGCTGTTTTCTTCTCAATGCATCCTATCAGGAGGTACACAATGTCCCTTTGTCCTGTTAATGATACAATTCATTTAGATACTTGATTATGGTGTCTGCCAGTTTTCTCTACACCAAGTTCGTTCCTTTACTCTTTGTAATTAATATGTATTGTGAAGGGAGCAATTTGAAACTATGTAAATATCTCGTTATTCTATAAACTTTCAGTTTATGCCTATTTGTATCAATATGGACTCATGTTTTTCTCTGCTATTTATTGGGATATGATCCATTATTAACATTATTTAACTTTGATTTTCTATTTTCTAATTATCCTGGACTTGGCCAGGAGATGTCCCTTCAAACTAATTTGTTACACTTTGATGTGTCCCTAGTCATCATCTGAACACTTCCTTCTTTTCTAGCATAATTGGATGCTCCTGACTCATTATTACTTTTTCTTCCCTGGCCGTGGAATCATCTGTTTCTCCAAGAAGCTCTGGTTCCTTTGAGTGGAGAAGGGTATTCAAAAGCCAACTTCTGGGTTCTAGGTGTACTCATTGCTCCTGGAATATTTCTTTCTCAGTGGACAGAGATAGAGTATATATACCTGTAGGAAATGTATGTATGTACACACACACATATGTATATAAAACTACATATATATGTATAGATACTTTTACCTCTATAACTACATCTATGTCTTTACATGTATTTATCTATCCATATGTTTTGAGAACCTCAAGGAGTAGTAGCAATACCTCCAATTTCAAACCAATACCGCGGGGTTCATTCTAGTTTCCTCTCTTTCCTTATTTGTAACTGCCTTCTCAGGCAGTGAAAAACCCGAGTCCTATTGTCCTTAGCACATTTGCTTACTTGATCAATCTCTTTGAATGTATCTAGTCTCCACTGATGCCATCCCCACGTGGGTACCCCTTACCCCCCTAGAGCTCTAATTCCCTAAGCTGGACCATTGTTGCTTCCCCCTACAGTCCTCCCATATGGATGACCTCCTGGTCCTGCTTGAGCTCCGACATCCCTTGCAGGTGACTCTTGTATACAAATATGTTCCTTGTCCTTTTTGGCTTCTTCCCCCACACTGGGCCACTGTGGTTCCTTCTTTCCATCTTTTGCTCTGTCTCATCTATTAGGTCTAGGACTGGATAGTTCAGGAAAAGGAAGGAATAGGAAGGACCATACCAAATAGGAAGGACCAAATCCAAAGATTTGGAATACAAATCTTTCTTTAGTTTGAAAGATTGTCCCAGTTAGTTTAAATAAACCTCAGCTGTGAGCTGGCTTCAACACCATCCCTAGGATGAGGCAGAAACCCCAGAATAACACTAGGAAGCTCTTGCTTTGGTCCTAGCAGATGAGCACCCTCTGCGCTATTCTCTGAGTTGACCTTCAGGGGCAAAGATTTCTTCCCCAGCTTCACATCGTTATCAGTTGCATTGTTACTGCTTGTTACTGTTCTTTGGTCTTTGCTTACACTTCCCAAATCCAACAAATGAATAAAACTTTCACAACCTTCACTGCATCCTGCTGATGCAATGGGGAAGGATTATAACACTATAGTTTTTGATGAGAAAAACAAAGCAAGAACAAAAGTCTAAGTGTTACCCAAAAGACTCCCATTTCATTCAACCTCATTTTCACCTCCTGGTGTTTTCTGTGTCTTACTACAACCATCCCATCCTTGAGGGAACTTTTAGCCCTACTGCTACTTAAAAGCTATGTATCCCCTTTAGGTGATTTATAAAGTCACCCAGGCTTGCCCCACATTGTATATTAAATGAGAGTGAGGATGGCGTCTTACAAAAGTCACTTCCCAGGGCGCCTGGGTGGCTCAGTGGGTTAAGCCTCTGCCTTTGGCTCAGGTCATGATCTCAGGGTCCTGGGATCGAGCCCTACTTCAAGCTCTCTGCTCAGCAGGGAGCCTGCTTCCTCCCTCTCTCTGCCTGCCTCTCTGCCTACTTGTGATCTCTGTCTGTCAAATAAATAAATAAAATCTTTAAAAAAAAAAGTCACTTTTCCAGGTCCCATTTGTGCTTCCCTGCTTACTAGTCTCTGTTTCATGACAGTATTACTCATCCATGTCAGAACAGGGTTTCCACTTAAAAGTACAGTCATGGCTACTTGTGTTGGGAAGTGTGAAATCAAAGTAGATGTTTGGTAAAAGCTTCCTGAAGTCATAGGAACTTCTGACTGTTGTTTTTGCATAATTCCTTTCAAAAGATTTACTGATGTGTGGTAAGTGTTGATGTAGGCACCGCCACATGAAGTGGGAGGAAGGGTATTTACAAAATCCTCTTAGTTGTTGACGTTGGTTTCCTGGATTTTTTTATTTTCTTTGAAGCAAATCTTAATGGAACAAATGATATGACAAAATACTCTGAAAGCATCTGAAACTCAAGATCCACCCACACACACCTCCAGATTTCATCTCAACAAGGCTGAGTGCTTGTTTTCAGCGGGTGGCTCCAGGGCTGACTCACTGCTTTCACGCTCTGAGCTCAGGGTCTCAGTGCTCAGTCTCCGCACACTCTTTTCTCTCTCCTTGTTGCAGTCGGACAAGGCAAAGCAAGAGCCTTCTCAACTGTCCTGAACCCCTGGAACTCTTCTCAGATGAACCCAGCTTTTGAATGATGCCTGGAGGGAAGAATTTCCCAGCACCAGATTTACATTATTTTCCTGCTGTGCTTCAGATATCATTTTTAAAATTCCATTCACACTATGAGAGGAAAGAGTTTCAAGAAACTAAAAGGGTTGAAAATCTATCTCCTCTGCACACCCGTAATTCCCAGTCTGCCCCACTGTCAACAAATCAAAGAATCGGGCCAGCAGATGTTAGCTACAGTGACCTTCTCCAGAGGTGTCAAAGATGATTTAAAAAAAAAAACAAAACGGTAGGAAGGGGATCTGGCTCCTTCAAATTGCTTCATTCTTTTTTTTCTCTCTAGACAGGGAAGTTGCTTCTCAGTTGAATAGAATGTGTTGGTGTTGGTATGTGGTCTTAGGCAGCTGCTTGTCAAGAAGAGAAATCTGGGTGTCAAGACAGCATGGCTGATAGTGTGAGGAAAGTGACAGCAATGCAGGGTTCACTTCAAAAGGAGAGGCAGACTTACCCAAATCCTTCCTTGAGCTGAGGAAATTCAAGACATCAGGAACATCAGCACTCAAAGCTCCTTGGGGAAGCCAGGTCCTTAATGTCATAATTTTCACAAAGCTAAGCTGATAGAATCTGTAGATAGCAAAGTGCTTAAATTAAATCCGGCTCAGTCAAGTGTGTCTAGAGAATCACTTGAAGAGATGCTTAGAGAAGTGATCAATATGGTCTGATCATGATTCTTAACAGGGCCAATTTTTGGATAGGTATGGAGAGTAAACTCTTACTTTTGAAAATGGACAGCTCATGATGAAGTGCTCCTTCTTTGTGGATAAACCTGCTCCCTGTTGGTGGACAGGGTCAGTGGGCCAAGCTGCCCTAGTGAGGTGGTCTAGAAGGAAAGACTTATCCTTGGCCATGTGACATGCCTACATTGCTAGACTGATAGACAGGAAGTCTGGGGATATTTTCTTATTGCTATTTTTGCCTACCTACTTGATGTACCCCCCAAAGACTTATCATTCCTAATTGGGATGGAAAAATAATATAATGGGGGGACATTTGAAAAATCAGTATCATGTTCCCTCTATAGCTTAAGAAAAAACACAAGAACCCACAAGAGAGTTGATGGTCATCTACTGTCATGATTGGGGGTTTTTAACTATTTCTTGCACTGGCCAGCTTTTAATGGCTTACATTTCTATCATTACGCAATTTTTTTTTATTGTTAAGATATTAAAGGTGTTAAGATACAACCTGGAGGGGCGCCTGGGTGGCTCAGTGGGTTAAAGCCTCTGCCTTTGGCTCAGGTCATGATCCCAGGGTCCTGGGATCCAGCCCTGCATCGGCATCTCTGCTCGGCAGGGAGCCTGCTTCCTCCTCTCTCTCTGCCTGCTTCTCTGCCTACTTGTGATTTCTGTCAAATAAATAAATTAAAAAAAAATCTTTAAGATACAACCTGGATCTTTTCTAATACTGTCAAGTTAGCCAAGGCAGACCACAAAAGAATGATACAAGAGACGTACTCTTTGGTCTGAGGAAAGGGAGGTAGGGCCCATAACTGGGTCATGGGAGCCCAACCCTCTAAGGCAGTGTTCTGAAGTATCATCGTCTTCTAAATGGTTGCCTTCCAGCTTGCTCTCATGCTCCTGGGAACTGCGCATAGAGCCCCCTTCTGAGGTCATGTTATGGAAGAGACAGGCCAGTTTCCTGGAGTTTACCTGCTTCCCTGTCTTCTGCCCCATCCATCTCTCTGAGTGTTTTTTGGCTTGGAGTATGCGTGCCTATTAGTAAAAGATAGAGTATATCATGAGAGTGCTCAGAACAGTCCATGAACTTGAGGTTTCTAATCCTGAGCAGAAAATGAGAGCCGAATAGAAGCATGAAAGATCCTTTGGAAGGGGAAACCATTACAGTGGCCATCTTAGACCTGCCCACCTTGATGCCTTTCTCCAACACATATGACAGGACTCGATAGTCACGTGTGACTCTGTGCTCAGGCCCAACTCCCACAGGAAAGTCTGTTGTGGATCTAAGAGTAGGAGTTTGGTAACATTTGCCCTTGGAGGTTTGTGTAAAGGGAAAAAAACATGCAAAGCCTTCTTCAGCTTTGACTTCTGTGATTCTATGGAAACAAGGCAACAGCTCTGAGAATCCAGTGAAAGAACAGCTAAGACGGCGAAGCTGTTGAGGAGGAGGAGGGAGGGAGAGCAGAAGGAGGCATTATAGGAGTTATTCAGGACTGGACTTTTGTCTCTGAGATCTGAAGGAGGAAATTTTTTCAATGGGCTGTTGATTTGGATCTGAGAGGGAGTGTTAGTGGTTGTGTTTAGAGAACAGCTTTGGACAAGACAGGGAAAGGGTTTCTGGATGTCCTATTGTCTGGGCATTTTCAACCTTGTCTTTTTAATAACACTTTGGCGCTTCTCTGCCCCATTCAGAACAATGAAGCAGTAAGACAACATTTCATTTGAATTGTGCTCTCTGTTTGTTGTTAACAGTGTGATGGGAAAACCTCAAAGGCTCAGAAATTCAGCTCTGGGATTGTCTGTGTGCTTGAGACTGGGGTAGAGAGGCCCAGGGCTTACCCGACCTCCATCTGCAACCCTGACTGTAGAGTTGAGATACACACTGAATCTGGCAGATGGCCAGACTGCTCTCAGAGTTCAGAGAGAGTATGCAGATATTTACATATATACAGACATGTCTGGAGCAGCTGTTTGTCCTTGTGTCTTCCTGGCAAAATGGGGAGACAGGGCCCCTAGGTTGGCAGCCCCGGGCCACGGTCACCGATTCCTCCGCAATTCTTTGTGACAGCAACGTTCAAGGTTGATGTCCTGGAAGGACCTGACTTGAAGGGCCAGGGAAGCCATCCTTCTCTCTGGGATCACACTAAATGGTGCAGCTGGGGAGACAGATTGAAGATAAGGAGGGCTGCTGAGAAAATATAGTTATTGATCTGTGAATCTGTGAATTTGAGACTCCCAAGAAGGTGACAAGGTGGTCCATCCAACGCCCTGGTTTGAACTTCAGAAGATCAACAGAAATGAGTGTGGTCTCCCTTCTACTCATCTTCTTTCTTCCACACCCATGTAGTTTGATGTTAAATTATCTGATTAAAAAATAATATGTGACAGGAAGCTGTGGAGAAAAGGGACCTTTATCTGGATTGAATATAAATGAGACAAATTGACAAGGATTTTACTTACGAATTTAATATCATCTATGTGGAACCTGTTCTAGGAAAGACTTTTAAGATGTTTAACAAGTCCTGGCTCATCAATGTCCTCATCAGATAGCATCCCCGTACTTGAGTGACTGCCACCCTCCGTGCTGAACACGCCTGCTTAACAGCCAGAGGCCCTGCTAGGGGTCTAGCGCAGGAAAGCGATGACATTGATACAGGTCTACACGTCGGTAGCGGCATGCTAAAATCTGCGCACCGCAATGAACACCCAACAGCTGTGGAGATGGCAGGACCCTTCTGCCCAGCCAGTGTGAATGTAATCAGCACTCGTGTCTTTTTCCATCTAACCCAGCACAGCTGCTTCTCTGCTCAGAAGGAAATAGCTGCCACCCAGAAGAGTCCTGCCTTCTCTGGTGGAAGCTTCTCTTCTGTTGGTGGGGATTGTGGGGTGGAGACCCCAGCGTGGATCCCTGATTATGCCTCACTGGCATATTTCATACTGTTGCCCCTTCTGTTCCTACATTCCCAGGCATTTGTTCTAGAATGCTGCACTGTGCTAGCCTCTTGCGTTAGAAGGGCCTTGAGCACTGGGCCCCTGCCTTGCTAGGATGAGTCATTGCCCTTGATCCTTAGGCCCTTGACTGTGCTTCCCTCATCACCACAGACCCCCTCCCCTCTTGTAAACTTCCTGTTGGCATCATTGGCTTCTGTTCTGGCCTCAGACAACAACCAGGGGCCCCTAGCTGGTGTCAGCCAACTTCTCTGATTCCTGGAATTGGGAAACGAGGGCCTAGGATCTCCCCAGAAACTGGCAAGGCCCTTCTGCAGAACCCTTCATCAGAGAGCTCCTGGGGATGCCTTCTTCCAGCCACACATGTCTCTTGACGATTTTCCTCCTGCCAGGGAGTATCTGTTGGCTCTACAGTTGTTTAAGAGAAGCAGACAAAGTTGTTCCTCCCCAAAGAGTGAAAACCAGCCTCATAGTTACCTGTTGGCTCTACGTAGAGAAAGGGAAGCAGCTGAGCATTGGTTTAAGCACGCTGCCCTTCTCAGTGGCCTGCACTGACCGTGAAGAATAAAGCAGACACAAAAGCGTTTGGATTTGGAGTGTGGTGGGCATAAGCATGTCTACTGTCCCTAAGTGCCACCCATGGGAGACGGCTTGCCATTGTCTAAGCAGGCCCCAGATGTTCCCACGCCTTCCTTATCCCTCTACCATCTGTCACAGTCCTGCCCAATTCCAGGGCCCACGTAAATCATAGCCCTCCTGAAGCCTTTCATCTGCCCATGAACTGATCACAGTACCTCACGCTGTCCTTCTTCTAGCTTTTTGCTCACTCTACACCATAAACATCATTTCTGTTCTTGTCTGGACACTCTAAAATAGAATTTCCTTGAGGAAGGGGCATTGTTTGGCTCATCCAAGGGCCTCTGTCCCCTGGCCCAGCCTGAATCATCCTCCTGTGTCACGCAGCTGGGGCTGGGCAAATGTCATCCCCTGGCCCAGCCCTCGGTGAACTGAGGGCTGTCAGGGCAGCGGCTGAGGGCAGCCAGCAAAATGGATGGAAGTCGCGTTCATAGTTGCTCCAAAGTAGTCCAAGGCAAGCCAAGACTCCTGAAATAGTGTCATGTTCAGTGAGCCAGAATGCCATGGCCCAGGGACATGGGAGGCAGTCCTTCTGGTGATGAGCTCTCTGTGAGTGCCGGCAACTCACGTCCTGTTATTAATAACAATACTCTAAACAGATAGCATGTGAGGGCCTCTACCACCATAATCTGACTTCATCTGCACTAGAAAGCTAGCCAGTAAGAAGTATTATGATTTCTGATTTTCAGATAAAAGAGAAGCTCTGAATTTGTAGCTGGTCACTGTGGAGCTAGGATTCAAACATACATGTCTCTGTTCTGGTTCTAGTATGGGGACTCTCACTGGTCTGTTTGGGGCCCTGTTGTTAAACAACCCTAAGGCTCCCATCTGCCCCCACCCAGTTCCGGGATCCCATGATGAAGTGCTGTGGTCAGGTGGGAGCCAGAAAAGGAAGTGGGCTAAGCGGTTAGGATGGGGGTCCCTAGATGAGAAGCTCTGATAGAGCTCTTGCCTTCTCAGGCAGCTGCTGGAGCCTGTCCACCTTGACTGCCATACTGGGTAGGGTCAACACCCTCCAGATAGCTCTCTGTAGTCTATACCAATTTTTTTTTTTAAGATTTTATTTATTTGACAGACAGAGATCACAAGTAGGCCGAGAGGCAGGCAGAGAGAGAAGAGGAAGCAGGCTCCCTGCCGAGCAGAGAGCCCGATGTGGGGCTCAATCTTAGGACCCTGGGATCATGACCTGAACCCAAGGCAGAGGCTTAACCCACTGAGCCACTCAAGCGCCCCGTCTATACCAATTCTTGACAGAATTTCTTAATGCAGAATTTTATGAAGATCCAGAAAGTGGGAGGTAATGAGAAATACTGAACCTCCGCTGTGAAGTGAGAGCTGCGGTTTGCTGTTTGGCTGCCCTCAGCATTCCCACATAGACTAAACATCTTTGTGAATGATACATTAGCTTCTGGATGCCACTGTAACAGATTAACCACAAATTTATAGTCTTGGAGGTCAGAAATCGAAAATCAAGGTGTGAGCAGGGCTGGTTCCTTCTTGAGACTCCAGGGGAGGATCTGTTCCTTGTCCCTTCCAGCTTCTAGAGGCTGCTGGCATTCCTTGGCCTGGGCTTGGGCCTGCAGCCCTGTGCCTTATGCTACCATCATCACAGGGGTCCTCTCTCTCTTTTGATCTTCTTGTCTTTCTCTCAGAAGGACCCTTGTGATCTTATTTAGGGCCCACCAAGATAGTCCAAGATAATCTTCCCATCTCAAGATCCTTGATTTTTAACATCTTCCAAGTCTCTTCAGTCATGAAAAGTAATATTCACAGATTCCGGGGTATCTTTGGGGGCCAATTGTTCACACCACCACAGTTGGTTTCTGGCATTTATTTTTAAACTCCTCCTCACTAAGGAATCACGAAATGCCCCCGGTGGGACAGTGCAGGGCTGTATCTGTTCTCCCAGGGGCAGTGTCTCTTTTAGGTTTTGTGTCTCATCTCAATTCTTGCTCCCTGGCCTCTTGTGGGGGCTCCCAGTCCCCCTTCCCCTGGCCCAACTCCTCCGAGGAGGTTCTCCATTGAGGTGTTGCTTTCTGGGATCACACACATAGAGTGTATTTAACCACAGGGACACTTACCATGGTATTGCTAATGAGACTGGGCTTTGCTCCAATAAACTCCACAAAATTCTAGCTTCCTGCTTAATGGAATACCCCACAATGGCTGCTGGATGTGGCACCTCACTTTTCCCTTGATTTTGAGGGCTCTGGGCCTGTTGTCCCTGAGATCTCTATATGGCTGCAGTTGACAGAGGCAAATGACAAGCCACTGCCTAGCATACTGTTGAACCACCCCTCTCACCATTGGTGGAGGGGAGATTATAATTAGTCATATCATGCTAAGGATTTCGTGAGCTAATTGAGGACAGAGGATGTACTAGAGAACAGTGGTTGGAGGAGAAAAGATTTCAATGGTGAGTAGGTTTGGTGGTAAATGGAAGCTATGTGTTCTGGAGAATTCTCATGGCCAGTCTAGACCAGAGGTACCAATGTGGCCTCTGTAATCAGGCCCAACAGGATCCTGGACTTTGTGCAGGATTTTAATTCTCCAGGCCCTTAAGACCTTCATACGTTCTGGAGTTCTTCAGTCAGCTGTTCGGTGGAGACTAAGTGATAAGCATGCCTACACTTTAGTAGGTGGAGAATTTTACACGTTGGAATTTCTTGGGAAGAACATTAGAATGAGATCATATAAATATCCCTCGAGTTGCTTCCATATCTTGCAAGGGAAGCCTGGAAGGTATGGGGTTTGTAGTTTGGTGTGGTCGAAGGAGTGGTAATTGCGTCCGAGTGGAAGGCGGGCAGCGTGTGATAGGACATGGGAGGTGGGACAGAACAGCATGAAAAATAGAAGGAGATTTGTTTTTCCCCAACTTTAAATTTTGAAAAATTTTGAATCTACAAAAATAGTTAGAAGGTAATATCATTACCCTGGATTAACCCTATCACTATCATTTGGTCGTATGTGCTTTCGCTCACACACACACACACACACACACACACACACACACACACATACACATGTGTACATATGCATATGTGTGTGTCTACATGTATCTATGTGTGTATACACACAAATACACATATTTATACTTTTCTTTCCAGAACCATTTGAAAGTAAGTTGAAGATGTCATGGTACCTCTGCTCTAAATACATCTCCTAAGACTACAGACATCAACTTACATCACCAGACTATTTCCATACCTAGCTAAACTAACAATTTTATAATAACATAATATAAGCGGCATAGAGCTCATGTTCATATTTCTTCAACTATCCAGAGATTTCTTTTGTAGCATTTGTTTTTCAGTGCATAAGAGGGAAAGATTATTTTTAAATATTTTATTTATTTATTTGACAGAGAGATTGAGAGAGAGTACAAGTAGGCAGGAGCAGACAGAGGGAATGGGAGAAGCAGGTTCTCCAATGAGCTGGGAGCCCGATGTCAGGCTTGATCCCAGGACACTGGGATCATGACCTGAGCCGAAGGCAGACATATAATGACTGAGCCATCTAGGTGACCCAAGGGAAAGATATTTAATGGATATATATTGTTTTTGAGAGTAGAAAAATTGGAGGAAAGGGAGAAATGCCTGAAGAGGGTAGTTGGGAATGTTTCTGGTGTAAATTATTCTCTAAGACTCATACCCTGCTATTATCATGATATCTGTTGTAAAATATTTTTGTGGATTCTGGTATAAGACTGTTTCTTCAAATGCAAGTCCACATGAAGATTGAATCTTGAGAGACCCCAGGATTTATTTTTTTTAATTTTATTTTTGTAGAGAGATTACATAGGCTAGGATTGGAATAATTATTCCTTTTTAAAAATCAATTAATTAACATATAGTGTATTATTAGTTTCAGAGGTAGAGTTTAGTGATTCATCAGTTGCATATAACACCCAGTGCTCATTACTTCAAGTGTCCTCCTTAATGCCCATCACCCAGTTAGGCCACCGCCTCCCCCACAACCTCCTCTCCAGCAACCCTCAGTTTGTTTCCTAGAGTTAAGAGACATAAGAGTCTCTTATGGTTTGTCTCCCTCTCTGATTTTATCTTATTTTATTTTTCTTCCCTTCCCCTATGTTCATCTGTTTTGTTTCCACATATGAGTGGAATCATACATTTGTCTTTCTCTGACTGATTTACTTTGCTTAGCCTAATATCCTTTAGTTCCATCCATGTCATTACATATGGCAAGATTCATTCTTTTTGATGGCTGAGTAATAGTCCATTGTGTTTATATACCACATCTTCTTTATCCATTCATCTGTCATTGGACATCTGGGCTTTTTCTATATTTTGGCTATTGTGGACATTGCTGCTATAAACATTGGGGTGCATGTAACCCTTCAGATCACTGTGTTTGTATCCTTTGGATAAATATCCAGTAGTGCAATTGTTGGGTCATAGGGTAGCTCTATCTTTAACTTTTTGAAGAACCTCCATGTTGTTTTCCAGAGTGGCTGCACCAGCTTATATTCCCACCAGCAGTGTAAGAGGGTTCCCCTTTTTCCACATCCTCGCCAACATCTATTGTTTCCTGATTGTTAATTTTAGTTATGGAATAGCTATTCTTAATATTTAATCTAGTGATTCTCAGACTTTAGGGTTCTTTAAAATACTTAGAGTGTTTGCTAAAAGCACAGATTCTTGGCCTCTCCCACCAGACATTCTGCTTGTGCAGGCCTGATTAGGGCCTCAAAGATGTAGGTTTTACTTTGGTTGTTTGTTTGTTTTCCTAAAGCTATAATTTTAAAGAATATTACAGGGAATTCTGAAACTTGAAAAAAGAATGACTTACTCAGGCCTATTAGAAGTATACTTTAAAAAATTTTCTTTCACAGTCGAGAATATACATTTTTTAATTCCAAGTGAGTGATTCCTTAATGATGGGCTTTTAAGCAAAAAAAATTGCTCTCACACATACACACACACACACATACACACACAGGCACTTACTCACTTGTGCATAAATAATGTTTTGAAGTGATTATGGGCTTTCTTACCTGTCACCATACGATGTGAATAACTACTCCACTTACATATCATTTTGGAAAGACCACTGTAAGATGAAAATCAAGCATACTAACAAATAGAGAGAGACGTAGCATTCTTTAATTTCAATTAATGAAAAGAGGCCAAAGCAAGGGCATCTTTTTCAGACTATCCTCTTCATATTAAGAGAAAAAAAAGGAAAAAAAGCCTGGATCAGACAACCAGGTAGAAGGATAAGTTTTCAAAAATAGATGTATTAGTTCTAGAAAAATAAAGCCAGGGCAAGACTCTTCAATGGATTACTTCACTGGCTCCCATCTACTCCTGGAAAAGTTTCTGAACCTGGAGAGGATCCAAAGCCTATCTAAAAATGATCTATCTAAAGATGAAAAAAATCCACCTCTGCCGTGCTGTGAATGCATTTGTGTCACTGCGGGGGGTGGATTCCTGGGTGGACCGCACTTAGGGTGATCCTGTTAAAACATTTTGGACCATGTCATTTAGCAGAACAGAAATAAAACCTTCTGGCACTTTTTCAGGGGGTGAAATATGGTGCGAGAACAGTATTATGGCATCCTAGAGACTTTACCAACAGATTTGGCTCCTCGGGGACATGGTTTCCAGTGGTGGGGCCTTCAGAGTTGGTCGGAGTCCAGGCCAGGAATCACAAGACCAGGTATTATGCCAGGAGAAACATTTTTCAGAACTGAGCAATTTTTTGAAAGAAGAGATTAGAAAGCTTAAGGGGCCTACAGAGACTATTTAAAAGAGATGTGAATATGCTTAGACTGGATTAGGATTTACAGATGAGGGATGAAGAGAATTATCTCTGTATCTTGAGATCTTTTCTTTTTTAAAATGATTTGCTAAAATATTTTCTGTGCACAATTAGTCAGAGTAGTGATGGTGTTGAGGAGGAAGCAACCAGTTGGTTGAATGATTATAATAGGCACTCTGAAGTTTTGTCTGTGTGAAAATATAACTATATTAATTAAGATTCACATGGATTTACTAGTATCTACTAGAGGTCTAGAAACTCCAGTATGCTCCAGTAACTTGGGTAAGTTCATAATCCTATAGGATGGTTTTTGATGCATTTCAAGAATTTTGCATTTCAGACATATAATATTTATAAATTAATATAAATATAATATATAAGCAAATCAATATAAATAGAAATATAAAAACTAACATTAAAAGTGTCCCTTTGTTGGTATTTTTGAGATGTGAAACAATGAAACAATTTTTCTCCAGTCTTTCTTTTTTCTATTTTGTCCTGTCCCCCTATTCAGGCTCTGGGACTATTCTGTGACCATTGGCTCTTGAAGGAGAAATAAAAGTAGAGAACAGAGGGCACCTGGGTGACTCAGCCTGTTAAGCATCTGCCTTCTGCTTAGATGGTGATCCCAGGGTCCTGGGATCCCAGGGTCTCTGCTCAGCAGGGAGTCTGCTTCTCCCTCTCTCTCTGCCCCTCCCCCATGCATGCTTTCTCTCTCTCTCTCTCATGCATGTGTATGCAAAAATAAATAAAATGTTTAAAAAAAAGTAGAAAGCAGAGAAAAAAAAGGCTCTTTCTGGATTGTTTTTCTTTTAATGGGCAAAACAAGGAGGTGATCTAGACAAGATTGTGTGAGAACCTCATGAGTGAGGGCAAGATCCCTACCTTGACCACCCTCTCCCTCAAACCTCCTGCACCAGGATAGATGTCCAGGCCCAGAGCAAGGATGGATGGATGAAGGGCTGGAGGGCCCAGGAGGAGAAGGAGAGAGAAGGCAGACAGCAGTGAAAATAGCCCACACATTCATGGCCCAGCATCCTCTGGGACAAGCCCCAGCCAGCTGCCCTCCCACAGCTCTATGGCTGATGACAGGCTAACTTATGTCTCACCAGTGCCTTCCAGGATGATTGACCCCAGGTGGAGTATTTCCCTAAGATATTCCTGAATATGTTGAAGAGAAAGATGTGGGGCTCTGGACATGTAACTGGACAATGAAAGGGAAAAGGACCCTCCTTACATCTATACTTGGATGAGAGGTGTCCCCTGAGCCAAGACAGTGTACAACATACCCTCTTACATATGCACATTGATGGCACTCGAATTTTCCTTGTCACAATGCCATATGTGTGCCAATACATTGGTATTGGAGGTGAGAGTAGATAATCTCTTGTGGTTCATTAACAGGGGAAATCAACCCCTTTGTTAGGGTTAGCTTTTTTGTAACATTTCCAATGTAAATTTTCCAATGTTTCCAATGTAACATTTCCAAGGTCATTTCCAATGTAAAATCATTTAGGGGCCTCTAGGATGTCTCCCAAGTGCAGAGTGCAGTGCCTTTTACTGTCCAACCCACTACAACACTTCTGCTCTTTTGGTCTCTCCTCGCTGTCCACACACCCTCCACTGAAGGCATGTTAGAGTAACCACTGCTCCCCAACAGTCCATGTGTCCCTACCCTCCATGCCTTTGCTCGTGGTGTTCCTCTGCCAGGAGCTTTGGTTCTTTCTTCCTCTCACTTACCCTACTCAGCCCCCACCAACCTCTACCCCAGTACCCCTAGCGATAACATGTGCACACCCAAGGGTTAGGGAGATTTTAGCCTTCACTCAAGTCCAGGGAGTTTAAATCAACTTCGCCCCGCCTCCATCCACCAACCTCACCTCCATGGAGAATCATGGTGGTGGGCATTATTGTAATTGGGTCTCAACACATCTTTCTAATAGAGTTGGGCTCCGTGAGGTCAAACATTGTGTCTTTCTCATTCTGGTGTTACACCTGGCACAGGGGGGTGTATGTGGTGGTGTGATGTTTGCGGAGTGTAATTGAAATAACAGGACAGTAATTCTTTGATGATTACTGACTTATGTGGCCATATGTCCCATACAAGATACTTATTGTAGTCTTTCAAGTGGTTCGGGAGTAATCTAATTAATAAGATTTCAGGAGGTATCTTGTAGGGAAGGTACTTTCCTAACTGTCTTTCAGTGGTGCTTGAAAACCTATCACAGTTGGTGTTTTTGTGCCAAATACTTCACTAGCCATTTATAGAGCGTCTTCTATGTGCTAGGTGCTGCCCGCGATTACCCTCAGTTCTTCTTTCACTGTGCCAAAGAAGGGGATGTAGGAAGCTCAGCTACTTTGAGCCCTTCTTTTTGTTATCCCTATCCAGTTCCCAATGCCCAAAATATTCCAAGGTGAAAGGAAGTTTGGGATGCTCTCCAGGGAAAGAGAGGAGACACCATGGTGCAGAAATCTGTGACTATTGGCAAAGCTGAGCCCAAAGTGAGCTAGTGCCTTTGTGTTTCTGAAAGGAAGGTCATCTGAGAGAGAAAAGGAGATTTATGTTGTATAGAATAAGCAGTGGGCAGCAAGAGTAAGAAGTGAGCTTTTACATCCTGTGCTTGGCACAAGGCCCCTAGAAGTGACAGACATTCCAGGTCTTTTGCTTAAGACCTGATTGAGTCATTTTTGGCCAGAGAGAAGCTCTGCAGCAGGGAAAATTTTGGCAAACTTTCATGCTCCTTTGCCACAGATGGAAGTCATATTTCTACACATAGAGGACAGTTAGGATGGGGAACTAGTCCTGAAAAGAGAATCAAAGTCCATGTGTCCACCTTCAAACCCCTATTCCAACGCATAGCTTCTACCCTGCTCACCCCTGTACAGAGAGTCACCAGGGCTAGGACATCGTCCTTACCTTCAAGAGTCCATCTAAGTGATGCAGAGCAAAAGGCTGCTATGCAAGAGCAATTAATCAATTATTGCAATCAGTAAAGTGAAGTGCCAGCATGAATGGCTGTCCCTTCTTCTGTTTTATCACCCAGTTGGCTTAAAGAATATACTGAAATGCAGGTCTGGACCCACAGTAGATGGAGCTCAAAGGAAGCCTTGATTCCTTAGGCATCACTAATCCCCTATCTGCCCACCAGACATGCTTGCCCTCTAGGCCAGAGGGCAAGGCCAAAGCCAGACTGGAGGGTCAGGTCACTGGACACGGTCTGCAGAACATGGCTCTGCCTGGAGCCAATCCAGTGGCTGGAGGCTGTGTGAGCAGGAAGAGGGGAGAGAGTCTCCACAGGGAAAGTCTGAACTAGCAGCCACAGGCCTAATGGGTTGGAACCTCTCCATGGACACTGCTTTTGCTTGTAGCCACAGAGGAGGAAAATCACTGGGAACTATTTTGATAGCATTTCTGACTTTACCAGGATGGACTCAGATTCCAAGTTCAGTTGTCCGAAGGTCTACAGGTAGATGGGTTCTTGCAACCATAAGCCCAACAGGGTGCCCTTGGCCTGTGTTTTCCTGATTACATAAAAGCACCAACTGATTCTTTCAAGATTAATTCTTTCATTTCTTCCATTTATCCCAATCTTCACTCTTCTTTCCTCAAATAACTTTTTTTTTCCCTTGTGAAGCCCTTCCGAATATTATTTTTGTTCCCAGTTCTTTCTAAAATGATGGAAATATTTTTTTAGAACTTGATACTTACATTCAAGAATGGAGAACAAAGGGAAAGAGATGGTTTTTATCTATGCATACAGATCCTCAAGGCAAGGTTAAGATAATCATTGGAGCAAAGCCAAATAAACATTTTTCTTTGTTCTAAATGCTAGGGCTGTGCTGAAGGGTGAGGCTCTGAGGTGAGGGAGTAGGGACTTGTTCCAGTTCGTGGAACAGGTGGCATATGTGTAAGTCCAAAAGCAGGGAAGTTTTCCCCTTCTGACATTTCCTCAGTTTTATCACTACCAGAGGCCTGAGCTATTCCCAGGGCAGGAGCAGCTGCTCTTGGATTTTGTGCCAGAGTCTGGAAATTCCTTCCTTGCAGGGGAAATCACAGTGGCACTCACATCCTTGTTACCTCCTTCTTCCCTGCTGATTGGGCCCTCCATGTGGCAGGCCTCCATGAATGCATGCAGTGAGGCAGTCGCTCTGTAGGAGAGGGAGCACAGATTGCTCTGACTGACTCATGTCTACCACAGAGGCCACCAGAGCATGAGAGTTAGGTTAATCCCAAGACCTCAGAAGCAGATACATCACGATTGGTGGTGGTTCTCTTCCTTTGAGTGCTGGGATGTTGGTGGGAGTGTGGAGAATGAAGACGTGATATGTCAACTGACTCATCTTGTCCTTCCTGACAATGACACTGAGGGACAAAGGATGGTGAACACCTTGGGAGAAGCCACCATGCTTATCATCCTTGTGCACTCCCCGCAGCAATTGGAACAGGTGTCTGCTTACAGTAGATATTTTATACATATTAGAAAACAATAGATATTTAATCTGTGTGCTCAGTCTTTCATTGATTCCATAAACATGGTTCCATAAACACTGATTCCATAAACATGTGCTGAGGGCCTACCATGAACAAGGTCATCATGCTTTGGGTGGGATTGAGCACATTCGCCTAGGGATTGGCAACATTATCAGGTAGGATAGGGACAGAATCCAGGACCAGATGGATCAAGGAGAGTATCTCCCCTGTGGAGGCTGACTGCTGAGAGACAGCTTGACGGCTGAAGAATAAATAGCCAGGTGGATGGTGAGCTCAGCTATGAGGGCACACGGATCAGTTACCATTTCTTGACTACTCACTATGTATCATTCAATTCTTTTTTTTTTTTTTAAGATTTATTTATTTATTTGAGAGAGAGAAAGAAAGAGAGAGAGTTCACATGTAAACAGAGGGAGTGGCAGAGGGGGAAGGAGGGACACTCTCAAGCAGGTTCACCACTGAGTGCAGAGGCCGACGTGGGGCTTAATCTCGGGACCCTGAGATCATGACCTGAGCTAAAATCAAGAGTTGGTCACTTAACTGACTGAGCCACCCAGATGCCCCCATTCAATACTTAATTACAAGCTTATGAAGTAAGTATTACACTTTTCCTTTTGTTTATTTTTTTAATTTAATTTTTAAAAAAGATCTGCTTATTTATTTTAGAAAAGAGGTGGGTAGGGGCAGAGAGAGAGAGAGAGAGAGGATCCTGAAGCAGACTCCCTGCTGAGCATGGAGCCTGACCTGGGGCTCCATCTCAGGATGGTGAGATCATGATCTGAGCTGAAATCGAGAGCCAGCTGCGCAACCAACTGAGCCACCCAGGTGCCCCTATTTATTTATTTATTGAGAGATAGAGTGTGTGCACATGCATGAGCAAAGGTGGGGGGAGGGGCAGAGGGAAAGAGAGAGAGAATCCCAAACAGGATTTCATGTTCAGAGTGGAGCTAACACAGGGCTCATCTCATGACCCTGAGATCACAACCCAAACAAAAATCAGGAGATGCTTAACAGAACTTGCCACCCAGGTGCCCCTATGCTTTTCACTTTGAAGCTAAAACTACTGAAGTTTAGTTTTTTTTCTCAAGGCCACATTCATTACTTTAAGTGTTGAAACTAGGATTTGAAACCAGGTCTCCTGATTTCAAGGCTTTCAACTACAGTCTACACAACAAGTAGGTGTCTGTGAAGGGGCTCTTATATCATGAGCTACACATAGCCATAGGAGTCCGGGTGGGAGGCAGGAAGTGGCACTGAGTCTCTTCCATTCATGGCAGCACTCAACTATACCCAAAGAAGAAGGAAATTTGCAAGAATGTGACAGAATATCCGGACATGGGTTTGAAGACAGAGCTCCAGTTCTAATAGGAATAAGGAATAACAGGCAAAGGAAGGAAGGGGACACCCAGTTGTGGAAACTCATTTGAATGGTCTGCTCATGCAGGTGGATGGAAAAATAGAGCCTGGTACACATAGGCAAGGATGATTCAATATATTTAATTGTTCACGTACCTGGGGTCCAATGCATCAGAATAAACACTAGATTTAGCCTTTAAACAAGGTCCTGGTAAGGCTTGCTAACCAGGTGAGTCAGGTGCTAATCCTTTAGTTGCTGTATAATAAGTTTATGGGGTAAGGTGGGGGGTAGAGGGGCATGAGGATCAGTCCTGCTCCCAGGAATGCCCCAGGCTCACTCCTACCACAGTGGCACCGAGGCCCTGTCATTTTGCTATGTCCCAGTGGCCGTATCTTTGTCCTTAGTAATCTGACTGTATGGGAGAAAGCTCACTTCAAACTTTGCCTGGCCTCCGTGAGACCAAGTCAGCCAGTACCTTTCATGTCCTGGCAAGAGTGAGGGGGATCCTGGGCAGGGGCTGCTTCCAAGAAGAAGCCAAGTACATGGCTGCTGTAAGGAACCAGGAAAGGAGGGCCAGACAAAATCATCGCTACTCATGTAAATCGCCTTCAGTTCATGTCTCCAGCATCTATCACAGCTTCATATTTATATTGGAAACCAAGTGGCCCTGGTCCTTGACTTCTAGGAACTTCAATTTGAGATGAGAACCTACTTGGAGATGCATTTGGATAGTACTTGTGATATAGGAAATAACATCTAGCTGCCCTCACAGAGACCAATGTAAAGTGGCTTAGACCAGACAGAATTATTTCTCTCTCCTACGTAACAGTCCAGGGCTGATATATGTTGGGCGCCCAGGATCATCCTGTCTAGTTGCTCACTATCCCTAAGGGATTGGTTGCATCTTCCCTGTCCAAGATGGTTTACCACCCAGTGGACATAACAGCTATCAGGAGTGAGTGTAAGAGGGAGAGGGGGCACGCTTCTCCCTTTTGGAGCATGATCCCTAGGTGAACATGTCACTTCAGCTCTATCCCATGAACCAGAACTTGGTCACAAGGCCGTCCTAGCTGCACGGAGCCTGGGATATGCATTCTTTATTCCGCAATGGTCTACCCGGCTAAAAGCTGGATAGTCTATTAAAAATGAGATATTTGGAACAATGAGCAGCCTCTGTCAACATACCCATTTTGGCCACTCAAATATCCATATGCATTCTTCGCTTCTCATAGAACACCCCCACCCCGTGCCCATGGGGAGAACATCCTAATGGCCCATTGAGTCCCGCACCCAGCTCAAGGTCTCTGGGGGATGTGTCATCATCTCTGTCACATCTAGATGAGGTTCCTCTCCATACTAAAAGCAAGTCATCTGTTTCTTCCTCATACTCAGCAGGCAGTGACAGTGCAGGATTAGATTAATGACAGTAAAAACTCCCACTCACAAGAGGGAAGAACAGGAAACATGCATGGTCATTGGTCCCTAACTATGATCAAATCCTGTCAGGTAGAAATAGCAACAAATCCCTGCCCTGGCTGGGCAGTCATTTCCTTGGTCAGCACCCCTGGAGAGAAAGAGCAGAGCAGGCTGGCAAGCCAGCTTTGAAGTTTCACTTGTGAGAAACTGTTATTTCAGGTCCTTTTGACAGAAGAGAGACTGAAGTCCCCAGGAATACAGTGCTTTTTAAGTTTTCTTCAAAGACACCGAGGGCCTGAGAGATTAATTCATGGTGTTCTTGTCCATCGGGCATTTTTTATTTTAAGTGAGAGAATCCCACATCAAGTGGGCTCAGGTGTGAGGGGAGTGGAAGGGCTCTTGGACTCAAACTATGGCAAGGGCAACACTGCATCGAGGCCTCGGAATGAGGGAATTGGAGCTGGACAGTTGCTGGGTGTTCTGATTCTTGTCTCTGAGGCTCTCAGTGCATCAGCCCCCCTCCCACATTTCCTGTCTACAGAACTTCTGCTTCCACGTTGAGGAAACAGGACCATGGGGGGTTCCCAGATCCCGCCGCAGAGCGCAGAGAGCCAGCTTCTCTCAGTTCAACGTAAGAAATCCAAGGGTAGAGCTCTGGTGGCTTGAGCAGTGAGCCTCTGTTCCCCAGCCCCACTGGAAGCACTTGGTGGGATGGGAGACAGGAGTATTTCCCAGCAGCAGCTGGAGAGGAGGCTGCGCAAACACCATGGTGGTGCCTCCTGCAGACCTGGGCGTGGCCACTGAGACTGAATTCAAGTTTTCTGATTCCCCATCCAGGACACTTCCCAAGTTCCATCTTGGGTCTTCTTGTTCGGCTTCATCGATTTTTACTTCCATGGCCTCGACATCTGACGTAGTTAATTTTGGTTGGATTTGAGCTGTCGCGTTCCAAATTCAGTAAGGATACACAAGTGTCAGGTAATAATCCTTCTCAGTCTTGTGAACAAGTTAACACTGCTAACAGGCAGAACCATTAACATGCTGACTTACTTTCCTAACATAATAATCCTCTGGCAGCCTGAGCTTTGCTGATTGATATTCGACCTAATAAAGCTGATCTGGATAAGCCTCCCTGGTCTCCAAGGACATTATTCTAACTGTGGGGATTTAAAAAAAAAAATTTTTTTTTTTTTTTGTTAAAGTGAATTTAATATCTTAACAGAAATATACTTTCTAACCACCTTGCTGGGCCTGACTAATATGAGTATCCTCTGTTCCGGATTGTGGAAATACAATCCGAAGCCTGAGGACCCTCTCCATCGGCTGGAGGGCAAAGGGTTGTTGGCCCTGTCCACTGGTGTGGAAAGATTCGGTGGGTTAATTCAAGCATCAAGGGGGCTAACAAGGAAAGCAAGCAATAAAACTCCGGACAGAAGAAAGGAAGCTAGCAAACAATAAAAATGGCAGGAAGGTTCCCAACCCATCTGTAAGCCATTAGAATGTTGTGAACCATTTTCAGGATATTTTTCTGATGTTGTTTTCAGCTTTTGTACTTGTTAGGAAGAGCATTTGGGAACAAAGTGCATTGAGTAAATGAAGCTCTTTTAGGCACAAGGGTCCCTGGGAGTTTCTTTGAAGGGTCTTGCTGGTTCTGTAGTAAAATTAGAGATAAGGGCAACCAACTAATGTGTATATACCCTTCAAGCAACTTCAAAAAACAGATTTTCTAAAGATGCAGTGTGCTTAAAATTAGAAATGGAGCTCTCAGATCAATGAGGGAAATACATACATTTTTTCGTGTGAAGCTTTCTAGTTCTCGTCCTGTTGATATGCCAAAAGTGCTAAATAGTTAGTTAATGGCATGCGGGAAATGTCTTTTAAATCTTTTTCTCATGCAGAAGTAACTTCTATTATGACTGGGAGATCCCACAATTCCTAGCCCCAAATCGGGGGATTAAATTTGTTAGCTGGGAATAGTTCTGTAAAATACTCCCAAGTCCCTTAAGTATTAGAGAATTCAGCCAGAACAATTAAGAAATATTGGTTCAAAAATTTGGATCTAGTAACTTGAAAATAATTTTTTCTAAAAATCTTAGAAAATGGATGTATTAGTTATTTGAAGTTAAGAAAAAGGATTTCCATTTTGAAAAATGTTAAATTCTGAGAAAAGATCATTAAGCAAGCGGTCCTTAAGGGGAATGGGAAGGAACTACTTTATATTCCTGTTCAAAATTGTGTTTCCAATTAAATTTGTTCAAAGATACATCTTTTGGGAGGAAAAGGGATGTGTGTGGTCATTTTAAAAATAAAAAGATTTGGAAATGCTTTTGAAACTTGTAAAGTTTGATATGAAATTTGTGTGTGTGTGTGCATGCACGCGCGAACATGGAGGGGGGCCCTGCCCAGTGAGAAGTCAGACGGCTCTTGTGGGGTCCATTGCCCTCTCACCCTGCGCCCCGGGTTCTATTATCTGGTTCAGGAAGAATACCTTCATAGGCAGCAGTTAAAAGGGCATAAGCTTTGGAATCTGACACTCTAGTCACACTTTGGGACATTCTTCTACAGGAGTGTGTGGTCCTGCTTACAGTGGGTGAGTTACTTAACCATGAGGACCACTAGATCCTCACCTGAAAAGTGGGGAAACCCCAGCATTGTTGGGGGACAAGGCAAAGACACGTACCCCAAGTGTTTGGCCATAAGGAGATTTCAGCGTGTGTTGCTGCTATTCTTATGAGGACTATTCTATGAGTTAGGATTTCATCTGGGTCTCGGACTCTCCTGCCCTCAGGGGCTGGCCACAGGTGTTTATGTGTCCGTTCTCAGCTGGGAAGGTCTGCTTCTCTCCCTCTAAGGTCTAGCTCAGCAGCCACTTCCCACTGCATGTGGAGATTTTGAAGGGATGGCATTGAGTTTGTTTTTCATCTTAGCTGTTTCCGTCCAACTCGGTTTGATTGGGAACAGGCTCTTCTCTTGCCACCTGTTAGGGGAATGGCTTTGCCAGAGAAGAGGGACTGCTCCCTGCTCCCTCACGCACTAGCCTCTCAGCTGTTTCCCATTCTTCTCACCTGTAGGGCTTTGGGCCAGGCTTACTGAGGATTGGTGTGACCAAATCGAGAAGAGAATAAAAGCATCTGGTCTCAGGGGCAGTCTGCTGTCTTGGCATCAGTGTTATGGCTCACCTTGTGCTGTGTGTCCAGTTTCCAGCTAACCTCGCCTTTGCTTACCCTTGTAGGGACGTGGGCTGCCTACACTTTGTCTGCCATGTTTCTCCATGACTGACCCTGCTCAGCAATCCCTGACAATCTTGTTTGGATTCTGGATTTATTGTCTTGACTTGAATTTCCTAACTGCCATCTTGTTTGTTCAGTCTTAGACCCATTGCTGTCTGATCTTCTTTCCCCTTGTCACTCTCTTTTCCCCATTCAGAGAGAGCAAGTTAGAGTGAACAAGTTGAAGTCAATAAGTATTGTGTGGAAAGAGCACGGACTCTGCAATCCTGCAGACCTGGATTTGAATCCTAGTTTGGCCACTTCCTTGCCCTGGGACACTAGATACATTACTTATCCCCATCTGAGCTCTAGCTCTTTCATAGGTAAAGTCACACAAACCTTACCTCTGTCACAGTGTCATAGAGGCATTTTACACATAGTGAGCAGCACATGACTGTGACTTTCCATCAGGGGACTGGATCAGTAATTGGTAATATGTCATTACAGGACTGAATCTATGAACCAACCGTGAAAAGATAACTGTGATGTGATTAAGTCAAGATTGTATAATAGCCATTTATTGTTTGGATAGAAAATGCTACCATTTCCTAAATGTCCCATTTAGGAAAAGGATCAGTCTCTGTTTCTAGATGGCAACCTATGAAGTCAGACTGAACAGCACGGTGACTGTAAGTGTGGCAATGGCTGTGTGTGGGTAGGCCTACTGGATGTTCATCTAGCAATAGAAGAACACGACGGAAGCAGACACTGATACCGAGCATCAGGAAGGGTATGACTGGCCATACTTGGCCTTTCCTTTTCTTTTTAGTTCTTTCTTCAAAATTGTAATTTTAAATTTCTTGTAATTTCCTTATGCATTGTAGCAGGCCAGTGAATCTCAGTTGAACATTTTGGTCTATAAGATTACTTCTATAAGGTAAGTTGAATTGTGCTATACCAAAATCGGCATTACTTTAGAAGATTTACTTTAGAAGATTTTCTTTCTCAGAAAGAAAAGACTTCCAGCTTCTAAACCCGAGTTCTCTGTTACGTTCTAGCAGTTCCCCAAATTATGACAGAGCTCCATTAGAGTTATAGGGCTCTAGGGTCATGCTGAGCTAATTCAACCCAATTATTAGAAGCTGACCTCATGTCCCTTGTTTATACAGTGGTGTAGAGGTTGTTTGGGATTCCCTCCTCCTCCTCCTCCTCCTCCTTCTTCTTCTTTTTTGCCTTGTATTCCTAGAAAGGGGATTTAGATTATATACTACAGCTGATTAGAAAGAACCCATTCAGTCAAGCATTTAATATTGAGTTATTACTCAAGCCTGACTTTTAGAAATAGACATTGATCCTGCCCCTAAATGGGTCCGTGGAAAGAACAGTGGTATTTTCTGCTCAGAGAAAAGCAGGCAACATTTTCCAATCCTCTGTGCTGCCCTGGCACAGCGGTGGCATCCTCATTAAGCTTCAGGCTACACTCCTAGAGAGCTTACCACCCGGTCCTTAGAAATGAAAGGTGACGTCTCAAAACATACTTCTCATGATAATCTCTTTCAAAATTAACACAGATAAAGGTTTCCAAAAGCTATCAAGGCAAGTTATGACAGAGATGAATGTAGGCAATACCCTGTTAAGTATATCCATTAATCACTATTTTTAAAAATTTTCTACAAGCAAAATTTTTTCTTTTATTTTTCAGTTATAGTTTGCCTTTGAACAAAGCCATTTGGTTAACTATTCAAGTGAAAGTAGATGCCATTAACCTATTGTCTCCCATGGATTATACCTAAAGTGCTTAAGGGATTTAGCACATCTTGGAACACAGACCAGAAGACCTGCTATCTCTGCACTGATTGCATGATCCTTGGTTTCTCACCAGAATCACTAAAAGGCATTAATAGGCAACCACCTGCATATGGTTCTTTGTAGGACATGGCCACATAGGGAGCAGACAAGTGTTCTCTTTCTGGGAATACGTGTTTTATTTTTATCACTATTGAAAAGCTAGCAGAAGGTGAGGCTTACACTCCACTGGAAAGGTAGACTGGTGTAAGATTAGTATTGCCAGATCATGATACGTGGGAATATTCTATTTCTAATGTCCCCTATTTGTGTTTCTGTCAAGCTATGTAGTTGAGCCATATTTTGGTTTAGAGTACCAGGAAGCAAAAATGTATTGATGTGTGTGTATGTTTTTGTGTGTGTGTGTGTGTGTGTGTGTGCGCACGCATGCATGTGTGTATGTGTGTGTGTGTGTCTTTCCATCTGTGTGTATGCAGGTGTATGGGGACCCATATGAACATGTGCATATATACTGGCCATGACATATTTACCGTATCTCAGCTTTGGAAAAGTAATTGCTGTTTTCCCAACTAAGTTCTCGAGATTTTAGACAACACATTGTATGACCAGGAATCTGCAAAGAAGGTCCTGAATCTGAGGGATGGTTTCCATTATGACGGGTCAGAATTGTTCTAGAGCTGTCACATTCTTTCTTTTTTTGGCAGACATATTCTTTTACTGCTCCCCTTAAACTCTAGCTGTGGGTTTGGCTCCTGAAAAATACAGGAATCATACCTAAAGTTCCTGGCTGACTCAGAACTTTGCCTCCATATGCAGATCCATGTTGGTTCCTCGGGATGACTGTCAGGTCTGCCTGCCATATCTTATTCCAAAAAACGCTGTATTTTTGACCATCCCCTCACTCCATTCCCTAAGTTAATAGAAGGACAATAAAATACCATTAATGTTTCCTTCTTTGCTGATTGCCTTGTTTCTCTGAAACTTCTTTTCTATAGTCCCCTGGTTATGCTCCTTTTGGGCTACAGTTAGTTATCTTGTTTTTGTGAAGTGTCTTTTTCCGGGCCTTACTGAGTTGCATGTCCCACTATTTTACGTCTGATTGATTTCTTGGAGTCCCCTCTTAGGCTGCAGGTGCAACCTGAGTGATAGTGTATCTAAAGCCATTCTGAGCCTTCTTAGGCCCCAGCTTCTACATTTATATACCATCATGTACCTTGGCCATGAGGAGGACCAAGCAGTACAAGGATAGTGTAGGACTGCCACAGGCAACTGGAACAACTAATCGGAATAATTCTATTCCTCTAAAATATTAAAATGACTTCAGGACCCTAGTTTCTAAAACATGCATGTGGGCTCTGGTTCAAAATGGAAACAGGAGGCTTCTTGTCCCTCTTCCCATGAACACACCAAATCTATGGCCATACGTGGAAGAATTTTCTCTGGAAGAAATCCAGAAACAGCTAAGTGACTCCTACACATCAGCTGAGTGAGGGGGGAAACAAACAAACAAACAAACAAACAAACAAAAAAAGCCCCAAGACATTGAAATGAATAAAAAAGCTGAAACACAACTCTCACCATAAACCCCACACCTGACATAGTGACATTATAGCTTGAAGCAAACTCATAATTCCCAGCTTCTCCCTAAAGACTGAAAGATTTGGACCCAGCATCTAGGACCTGTTTAGGCATTAGTTTTAAGACTTTCACCTGAGGGATAGGCCCCTAATGCACCTAGATGTGCAAGGCTTGCATCCAAGAAATCCACCAGACTATAGCAAACAAAGAACTAGCTCTTAATAGGCTTGCAAGTTCTTGCCATGGCTGTCTTTTCAGGATACAGTGTAGATGGAGCAGAACGAAATGTCCATCTTGTAGTCTTTCCTTGAATGAGACCTATCTGTATACCCAAAATCCTATGACCTGAAGGTCAGATTCCTATTTTCAGTACATATTTAGGGGCCAATTATGAAGGAGGCCAGTGAGAGCCATCTCCATGTTCTCCCTTTTCCCTGCTCCAGGTAGCTGGTATCTTTCTGCAAGGAGCTTGTGCACACATTTGGTGCCCTGGCTTTGAGGCTGTCACCCAAGGGACACAGCCCTTGATTACATGGTTCTTGTGACCAGTGGGACTTCTCTTCATGGGTTCCACAGGACTGTAACAAACAAAGAACGAGTTCTTAACTGGATAATGCTACCCCAAGCATGGCTTAACACAGAGGGAGCAGACAAAACACTAATCTCCCAGACTGACAGAGGTATAATTGTATATTTTAAATTCTATTGCCTGAGGGTCTGTTTTCTAATAAGCCTACATCCAAGTGCTGACTGAGAGTCTCCCCTTTGGGACACTGCCCTGTTTTGGCATACCCTCAGCTACCGGGAACCACAAAAAGGACAACCTGAACAATCACAAATGTGTAGAGACAAGGAAGAGCTAGGACTGGACTGAACAATAAAGTTCATCTGAGGAGATGAGTTAGGACTAGGAGAGGTGAATGTTTTATTTAATGTCCAAAGACTAACACAGAGAGTCAAGGAAAAGGAAGAAAAAGAGGAATAGGTTCCAAACAAAAAACCAAGATAAAACACCAGAAATAGATCTTAATAAAATGGAGATAGGTGATTTACCTGATTAAAAAGTTCAAAATAATGGCTATAAAAATACTCACTGATGTCAGGAAAACAATGCATGAACAAAGTGAGAATTTCAATAAAGAAAGAAAATATAAGAAAGTATCAAACAGAAATCACAAAGCTGAAGATATAATAACTGAAATGAAAAATTCAACGGAGCAGATCTACATCAGACTACATCAAATGGAAGAAAGGATTCATGAACTGGAATACAGGGCCATAAAATTTCTCCAATCAGAGGGGAGAAAAAAAAGAAAGAACGAAAAAAGGAATGAACGAATGAATGAAAGAAAAAGAAAGAGGAATGACAAAGAGTGAAGAGAGCCTGAGGAACTTATGGGGCACCAGCATGTCAATCAATATTTGCATTATAGGGGTCCAGAAGGAGAAGAGAGAGAGAAAGGGACAGAAAAAGAATGAGATCTTGTCATTTGCAACAACATGGATGGACCTACAAAGTATAATACTAAGGGAATTAAGTCACTCAGAGAAAGACAAATATATACCATATGAGTTCCCTCATATGTGGAATTTAAGAAACAAAACAAACAAAGAAAAAAAGAAACAAACAAACAAAAGCTTAAATACAGAGAACAAACTGGTGGTTGCCAGAAGGAAGGTGAGTGAGGAGGGGATGATTGAAATAAAGTACGTTAAGAGTACACTTATACTAATGAACACTGAGCAATGTATAGAATTGTTGAATCATTATATTGTACACCCAAAACTCATATAATCATTGTTAATTTTACTTCAAAAAATAATGATTAAAAAAACATGAATTCAGAGACCCAAACTGAGACACAATACAATTACATCACCAAAAGTTTAAGACAAGGAGAGAATCTTAAAAGCAGCAAAAGAAAAACAACTTCTTAAGTACAAGGGAACGGTATATAATAGACTCACTTCAGATGCAAGGATACACACAGAAATTGTAGGTATCAAACGGATATTCCATACAAACAGAAATCAAAAGAAAACGGAAAATCACTATACTTTATCAGATATAATAGACTTTAAAAGAAAGACTGTAGTAAGAGAGAAGACCAGGTCATTACAATGATAAAGCAGTCATGACACTTGTAAATATTTAAGCACCCAACACAGGACCACCTAAACACAGGAAGTAAATATAAGCAGACCTGAAGGGAGAAACAGACAGCAATGCAATAACAGGAGGGGACTTCTACACACTAGTTTCAATAATAGATCATCCAGACAGAAGGTAAATAAGGACACATTGGACTTAAAATGGATTTAACAGACCTTTACAGAACATTCTATCCAACTGCAGCAGAGTACGCATTCTTCTGAAGTACATGTAAACATTCTCCAGAACAGGTCCTATGTTAGGCCATGAAACAACTCTTAGTAAATACAAGAAGACTGAAATCATATCAGGTATCTTTCTGACTACCCAGGTATAAAGTTAGAAATAAATTATAAGAAAAAAATGGAAAAATTAACAATTATATAGAGAATTAACAGCATGCTTCTGAACAAGTGAGAATCAAAAAAGAAATTAAAAATAACAAGACAAATGCAGACAAATGAAGATGAAAATCCAACATACTGAAACTTATGGGATGCAGCAAGAGCAGTGCTAAGAGGAAGTTCATAGTGATAAGGACCTACATAAAGTAAAAGAAAGCTCAAATAAACAACGTTATACCTCAAAGAACTAGAAAAGAGAGGAGAAAAGTAAGCCTAAAGTTAGTAGAGGGAAGGAAATTACAAAGATCACAGTGGAAATAAATCAAATAAAGACTAAAATAATAACAGAAAATGTCAATGAAACTAAGAGCTGATTTTTGGAAAATGAAACAAAATATACAAACTTTAAGTAGACTTGCCAAGCAAAAAGAGAGAGGACTCAAATAAACATAATTAGAAATGATGGAGGAGACATTATAACTAATACCTCACATATACAAAAGATCACAAAATGAGATTACTATGAACAACTACATGTCAAAAGTTGGAACCTAGAAGAAATGGATAATGTCTAGAAACATACAACCTACAAAGACCAAATCATAAAGAAAAAGAAAATCTGAACAGACCAGTTACTGGTAAGGAGATTGAATCAGTAATCAATAATCTCCTGACAAAGGAAAGTTCAGGACCAGATATTAAACTTTTTTTTTTTTAAAGATTTTATTCATTTATTTGACAGACAGTGCAAGTAGGCAGAGAGGCAGTCAGAGAGAGAGGAGGAAGCAAGCTCCCTGCTAAGCAGAGAGCCTGATGCGGGGCTCGATCCCAGGACCCTGGGATCATGACCTGAGCCGAAGGCAGAGGCTTTAACCCACTGAGCAACCCAGGCACCCTCAGATATTAAACTTTTAAGGAATGAATACTAACTTTTCTTAAGCTCTTCCAAAAAACAGAAAAGGAAGGAACACTTCCCTACTCATTTTACAAGGCCAGCATTACTCTAATTCCAGAACCAGACAAGAAAACTACAAATGAAAAAAATTGCAAGTCAGTTTCTTCACGATCATGGATGAAAAAATTATCAATAAAATATTAGAAACTGAATTCAGTGATACATTAAAAAGATTGTATACAATCAAGTGGGGTTTATTTGAGGGATCCAAGGTTGGTACAACATCCACAAATCAATGTGATACACCACATTGCAAAAATGAAGAATAAAATCCTATGATCACTTTAATATGCGCAGAAAAATCATTTGACAAAATTCAACATCTTTTCATGATTAAAACTCTCAAAAAACTCACTATAGAGGGAAGATACCTCAACATAATAAAGGCCATATAAGACAAGTCCACAACTAATATACTCATTATTGAAAAGCTGAAAGCTTTTTTTTCCCCTCAAATCAGCAACACTCTCACCACTTATATTCAGAATAGAACTGAAAGTCCTAGTCAGAGCAATTAACCAAGAAAAACAAAAAAGGCATCCAAGTTGAGTTAGAAGAAGTAAAACTGTTTCTATTTGCAGGTGACAAAGTATTATATATAGAAAACCCTAACGTTTCTACCCAAAAAACTGTTAGAACTAATAAACAAATTTAATTAAGTTGCAGGATACAAAATCAACATAAAATTAGTTTATTTTTATATACTAAAAATGAACTATCAGAAAGAGAAATTAAGAAAACAGTCCAATAATAAAATAACTGGCTCTGTCAGTTAAGTGTCTGACTCTTGATTTCAGCTCAGGTCATAATCTCAGGGTCGTGAGATTGAATCCTGTGTCAGGCTCTATGCTGGACATAGGGCCTGCTTGGGATTCTCTCTCCCTTTCCCTATACCCCTCTCCCCATGCACCTGTCCCCCAGCCTCTACTCTCTTTCTCAGGGTCCTGGGATTGAGCCCCGCATCAGGCTCTCTGTTCAGCGGGGAGCCTACACCCCCCCAACGCCCGCTGCCTGCCTCTCTGCCTACTTGTGATCTCTCTCTCTCTGTCAAATAAATAAATATAATTAAAAAAAAAAAGTTGTAACTACAGAGGTGGGTGTTAAGTAATTGGGGTTATCTTTTTGCAATATATATGTGTGTCATTATGCTGTGTAACACAATGTTACATGTCAGTTATACCTCCATAAAAGGCCAGTGGGAACAAATTGTAGTAAACAAACAATTCTGTATACTTGTTGGTGCTCCTGGTGCTCTTTTGCTTGCCCTCTGGCTGAGCTCTTTTCAGATCCGGGCCTGTCCATCTGGGCAGAAGCCTGGCAATATAACAGGGAAATGGTAGTGTCTTCAGGAACCGGTATTGGGAAAATAAGCAGTCTTGTGCAAAAAAAAAAAAAAAAAAAAAAAAAAGAAAGAAAGATAGATCCGGATAGATAGATAGATAGATCGATCGATCGATCCGGAGCCCTGTCTTACACCATGTAGGTTATGTTAGAGAGGCCCAGTCTTGCTTCTCTGTCTGCAGGCCCCACTCTCTGTAATAGCTGTCTGTTATAGATTCACGCCCCCTGCATGTCCTGTCTCGTTTGTGGGTTCACACCTCTGAACCCCAGGTATCACAAAGGTAGAGCAGAGCTCCCAAGTGGATTGTTTATGGACACAAAACTCAGGACCAGGCACCCAAAGATCGCAATTAGTGGCCTGATACTTTATGAGACATTTGGAGGGCACATATCTCTGAGCATTTTATAGTTTTGTTGGCAGGATGGAGCTTACCGTCTAGTAAGCTAGACATATGATAGAATGCTCTGAGGTATGTTATGGGGACTAAGGATAAGTTACTCGGTACAATAAAGCAGCAGAAATAGTGCTATTCTGGCAAGTCATGTTGTTCAAATTCACCACATTATACATTCCTTTGCTCTGAGGCATTGATGTTCTCCATTAAAATGCAAATAGATTATCTGAGAAGGATTATAGTATATGGATGGAAGCGTGTCAGACCAAGAATCAGCAGTTTGGCTTCAGCCCTTCCTAGCTAAGTGACCTTTACATGGAAGCCCAGAATACTAGCGATGAAAGGAGTCTTAGAGGCTTGTAACCAGTGTATGAAATTGTCCTATAACCTTGAATATTTCCAATAACTAGAATCACAAAGCGAGCAACGTTATTCATCTAAGTGTTCTTCTTTTATTGATTCCTGGTCAGCTTTCTCGTATCTTTTATATGATTACTGCCCCTTCTCTTTGCCGAGACACCCTCAATCCCTTCAGCATTTCCTCTCATGCCCTGCTGTCTGTTTCTGACATACATATTTTTTTCTGTTAAATAGAAGCAACGAGGATGTTTATAGGGCTCGTCACAGGTGTCCTGAGAAGCATGGAGAGGGCAGGCACATCACTACTCTTGATATATGAGTGTCCCGATTTGCATGAGATTTTGGGGAGCCACATCATAATTTTATTTGTTTTGAGTTAAAATCAACTAAAGGCTCTAAATCTTTTCCTGATAAGATGATGTCATTCTCCTCCTTTCCTGCAGGGGAGCTGATTGTGACAAATCCTCCTAGGACAGGATTTTAAATTTATCTCAAATACCTTTATCTTACTCTCTGTTGAACAAGAAACAGATTTCTTGGAATCAGTTTTTTTCTTTTTTATTCTCCAAAACGAACATGATGATACATACCTCTTCTGTCCACCACGCATTCCCGGTGTGCAAGTAAAGCTGCGATCTATGTGAAGGATGCAGGGTGCCTGTTTGAGTGCAGGCTCCCAGCTGTCGGTGGCAGCTTCCTGAAGTGCTGTACTGACACAATTTCTGAGGGCTGTCTGGAATATCTGGAAAGAGAACTGTGATTTGTGATGTCTGCCAAGTGTGTGTATGTGTGTGCGCGCGCACGGGTTGTGTATGCACTGTCTTTCTTGACACTTATTTGTCATACTTATATTATACTCATTCAGGAAATATCATTATTAATTCATTAACATTGGAACACATATTAATCATCCACCTTGCATTATAAAGCAAGTACATTTTGATGAGAAAGGATCATAACACATTACACAGAAGGGTTTTCCAGGTGGACACCCGAGGGCTTTGCATGGTATAGATGAGGGTGAGAGCTGTCACAGAAAGGAAAATGAATGCCATGATTCTATTCATTTACCTCTCAAATCTGATTCCAGAAACAGTCCTCAACTAGAGACATGGGTCAGCATAGTTCTACAGATTGCCCTTGCAAGGGTTTTAAACCAGGAGTTGCAATCTCTAATGTCTATGTGGAACATATTGGTAACATCAGTGAGGAGTTTGGACCAGAGAGTGCTGGGGAGAGAAATGAAGCAAGCCATGTACACTCTGTCTGAAGGGAGCAAGCAGGCCCCTGTTTCTGTCGCTTCCTGTCAGATGTGAATATGGGTCCACTGTTGCCAGAATAGTCTACTTTCAGAGAAGCTGAAAATCTGGCATTTTATGCAAAATATTCCATTTAAAAATGTTGACTCAATTAAAAAAATAACTGTAGATTCAACAAAACACATCTGTGGGCCAGATTCAGCCTCCAGCTGCCAATTTGGGACCTCTGTTTTAGATGCTACTAGAAAAGGAAAAATTAACTCTTATTAACAAATGCTTACACATATGCAATGGAATCCCATTAATTACTGCCAACAGGCAGTCACTGGCCACCCAGAGCCCCAGGTTAGCAAACATGGATTTGACCTACAGGAATTTTGGGTTGAATAGAGGGTGATAATTTCAAGATACAAATGATTGTAATTAAGATAGAAAGAGTGGGTGTCACAAAAAATGTACAATAAGCATGCTATGAAGAATTTTTTTTGATAGGGGAGTTTTTTGAAGTGTTGTTGGAAGGGGGTTCATGATGGATGGGGATAGCATTGGAGGTAGGCCTCATGGGATGGAAGGATTTCTAGGGAGGAATACAATGGACAGAAGCCAGGTGAGAAACAGGGGTTTAATTTGTTGAAGGGTGAGTAGTATCATGGCTTGGGACTTACAGAGCAGATAGCAGAACAGTAAATGGAAAGATAGGATATAAAATGTCAAGATATGAAGGTCTCTGAAGGCACATCAGAGAAGTGTGTACTATATTCAACAGGTAATGGGGAGGCCTTAAACTTCTAAGCAAGATAAACATGATTGGAGCTGGACATCAGGCCAAAATGTACAGCATATTCAAGAGGCAGAATGGAAAAAGACTGAATTGAAATCTATTTTGGTATTGGAAAGGGTAAGAATGGCCTGAATTAGAAGGGTTGATGTGTGACAAAAAGAGGGAAAGATGTGAGTAAAATTAGGAAGGTAAGGTAGATGTGATTTCTCAACAGATTGGATGCAAAGATCAAAAGTTAAGTTAAAAATGATTATCCTGTTTTGAAATGGGGAGAGTGGAGCATAGAGGAACTGGGAGGTGGGAAGAAGAAGGCCAGTGAAGAGTTCAGTTGGGTTATCTTGAGTTTAAGATGCTTTCAGTTGATGAAGGTATGGGAGCGAAGTACACAGGTAGTTGTGATTGTGGTGTGGGGCACAGACGTTGGATCAGAGACAGACAGGGAGAGAGTGGAAGGGGAGGGAGGGGGGAAGGGAGAGCCAGGGCTTAGACAGCAGCTACTGGAGGTAAAATTTGGCCATGGAAGCCACACAGGTATGAAGATGCCTTTCCTGATTACGGTTGAGGAAAGAAGAGGAAGGGTGGGGAAGAGAAGAATAGCCTGGTGCTAGATAGACTTTGAAGGGTGCTCATGCTCAATGGATGGGAGCAGAAGCAAAAGGATGGAAAAATAGATCCATGTGGGGTGGAGGAAGGAAGCCAGAAGAATGCCAGAACCCAGATGCCAATGGAAATCAGTAGGGGTGACAGTGGTTGGCCACTGCTAACACTGTGTAGAGGCCTGAAAAGTGAATGCTACAACCTGACCTTTAATCATCATTCTACTAAATTGTTCTCAGTCATGCTAGGCTGGCCATGATCTCTTTGTCCTGAAACCCAATGGTTGTATTTTAGTCTTCATCTATCAGTAACACTCAGCACTATCAATAGTTTCTTCCTTCTTGAAACATTCTTCTCATTTGCTTTTATGGGACAATACTCACTTGGTTTTCCTTCTTCTCCTGTTCTTCCTACTCAGTCCTCTTTCTGACTTCCTCTTCTTCAAACCATTACTAAATATTATTGTTAATCAGATTTGTGTTTCTGTTCTCTTCTACTCTTGCCTTCCTGTTTCTGTCCTCCAATGACTTCCACTGCCATTTATAAGTTAATGAATCCCAGATCCTTTCTCCAAGTCAGAGCTCTTGTCTGAGCTGCACACACACACATGGTCAGTTGCTGGACATCTCCTTTGGTTGTTCCACAAGTATATGAAACTCAACAACATGAAAACTCAACTTACTATCTCCTTGCCCTCCCTACTCAACCTCTTCAGGCCCCTACAAAGCCACCACCACCTCCTTTCTTCTCATTGAGTGGCTGCTGCTATTTGCCTAGTTACCCAAGGTCGAACCATGGGCATCATCTTCAGCTTCTCCATCTGCTCACTCCCTATTCAACCAATCACTGATGCCTGCAGATGTTTCTTCACTGTCTGGACTGTCTGACCATTTCTCTCTATTTTCATATCTGTTCTGGCCCAGGTCACCATCTTTTCATGCTCTAATTTCTCTCCTGATGCCAAGTCTTGACTGTCTTCCATTTGTTCTCCACACATGACTTTATACCATTTGATCATTTTATCTTAGTGGGTTTTCCCATTACCCAGTAGATAAAGTCTAAGCTTCTTAATGTAGCTTACAAGATCTTGGCATGATCTTGCAACTGCTCATCTCTCTGGTTCATCTGTTTCCTTTTTCCCCTTTGCTTCTCCCCTTTCTATACCCTTGTACTTCAGGTTGACTTAAAACTTAAAACTGTTCCTCTAACAACATACTTTTTCTTAACTCCTCACTTCTTTATGACCAGTTCCTTCTACCTAGAAAGTATGCCTATGTGAAGAAACTATTGCATCTTGCTAGATGCTACTACTCTTTCTGATTTCAGCTGGGATAGCTTCTCTCTCACCTTTTTAAAAGATTTTATTTATTTACTTGTCAGAGAGAGAGAGAGAGCACAAGCAGGGGGAATGGCAGGCAGAGCAGGCAGAGGGAGAAGCAGGCTCCTGCTGAGCAAGGAGCCCCATGTGGGACTCAATCCTAGGACTCTGGGATCATAACCTGAACCAAAGGCAGACGCTTAACTGACTGAGCTGCTCAGGCATCCCTGGGATAGCTTCTCTTTTGGGAAATTTTCTTGAGGTCAGGAAAGCATTCTGCTCTTCTGTATCATGTGGCCACTGAGTCATAATTGCTTATATAATTCTGCCTAACTCTCTTGAATTGTTATCTAGATACTAATTTTTCTTGAATCTAGTGTGTTATATATTGCCTGAAAGATAATAACCTCTTAGTTATTATTTATTAAATTGGTTGTGAATGAACTATTGTATTTTACAGATACAAAATGGTGACTTCAATAGCCAATTTGATGGGGTGGCTTGGATATTTCCCCCTGGAGTATTTTTAAAAAGCTGTGGGTCTTGGGGAAATGAATCAATGACTGAAGCTTGACTTTGCCACTAATTAGATGGGGTAAAATCCATTTCAAGAATCAAGACAGAATCACAGATTATATTTTAAAAAGTATTGTTTTATTGTTTTAAAGCATCATGGGAAATAATTATCAAAGTGAATAAATAGGATTTATAATTAACTTATCAATTTGAACTGAATAGATGCACTTGAAGTACAAAAACAAAAACAAAAACTTCCACTTAATTATTTTCTGAGTGTTGTTTGTTAGATTCTGTTAGTTTGTAAGCAAACACTATTTTCTTACAGACTGTGCAAAGATAGACCTTAGTGTAATGTTTGATTGAAAATTAATGAATAAGAATCATAGACTGTTAAAAGTTCAAAAGGAATTTAAAGATCACCTAATTTAAACACCGGACTTTGTAGTTGAGAAATGGACTTCCACCCATCTAACAAAATGCCTTTATCTACTTAATCAGCAGATATCTACTGATTCCTTACTATACGAGGTATTGTGCTGGGGGAGTTGGGGGAGTGACATTAATCACTTGTGTTATCTCATTTTAATGGTTCCTGTGTCAACTAGTTTGTTGTCCACACTGAAAGAATGATACGTTTACATAAGCAGACAACTATGTCTACCAGTTGGGGTAAGTACAAATGAATATTAGAGATGAGAGCTAGTGGGAAGGAAGGAAGAGAGCAGTGACTTTGGGCTGGGCTTGTCAGGAAAGGGCTTGAAGATTATTAGGAGACCTCATTGTGTAGGATGCCAGACCCAGAATCCACCCCTCTGCTCTTTATCTGTCTTCCCTGAGCGTCAAGTCAACAATCACATTCCCAGGAGGGACTGGAGTTAAAGCTGAGGCAGAAGTCAGATGGCAGGGAAACAATGAGTCAGAAGAGGTCTTAATGGACATGGTGGGACAAAGTGCATGGAATAAGGTTTCCTGGGGCTGAGTCATTCGTAGAAAGCCTCATTCTGTCCAGGTATGTAGCAGGCAGTCAGTAAATGCAGAGAGAGTAAATTGTTCTGTTTATAATAAAACAGAAAAAGCAATTTTAATTGCCTTTCTCATTTTCCTTGTTAAAGGAAATTTTTAAGTTGATTATTTGGAATAGGTCAGCACTCTCTTTTTGGCTGTTGACTTTTTCTCTCCTCATCAGTTAGAGCTAGAAATATGTTCTCAAGGAAAGCAGTTTGAAGAATATTCATAGATATATAAGGGTACCTTTTCTGGATTTCTCTGTTGGTTTTGCTTTCTGGGAGTCTGTCCTAAAGGTCTGAGTGATTTGGAAGTAGTGTTCTTCCCACTTGCTTCTGACCCTGATGCCATGAAATGGCCCAGGATTGAGAGAGGGGCCTGGGTTGTTTCCCCTAGTTCTACGCCTTGATCATAAAGGTTATGCCAGATATCTGAGAGTTTATTGTAAGTCTGGAGATGGGGGTAATCCTGTAGGGAAATTGATATTTGAATTATTGACTTTTTCACCCACCAGATTTCTCACACTTAGCTATCAAATCTCAGTCCCGTGCCCTTATATCCACTGCTTGTTTTCTGATGTTCCCACCAGTTGTCTGTTACATTTTTAAGAATGGCCTTCTGCTGATAAATGTTGTCTTGGAGGAATGCTAGCGCTCAGGATTCGACCTAAGTTTTTTAATGGCTCGCCAGCCAACTCTCCCCTTCCCATCTTCTCATTTTTTAAATGGAATTGAGGATTGTTTTTGGCACATCCAGCAGCCTGGCAGGAAGGCAGGGTCTAAACATATTTATAGAAAAGGGTTGAATTCTGGACTGGCGGTGATTCTTATCTGTCAGCTCTTTGATATTGCCACTGTTGGAATAATGTGTTTTCCAGGAGCTGACTCACCAAACTTCTATTTAGAAGTGGTAGTTAATCTTTAATTAGCAGTGATGCAAAAACAAAACTGAAGAAGAGGATAAGTAAGTGACTTTAGAATGTAATATTTATTCATAAATATTTAGTTGTATGTTGAATTTCAGCTGTGCTTTAAACTTAGAATGCGTCACAGCCAAAAGGAAAGAGCCACGTCTCTTAAAATCATTTTACCCTGCAAGGTGGTGGTACAAGTCAGTGGTGGAGTGGGGAGACTGTGCTGAGGTTGTGGGGTTGGAGGATGGGCCCCTTCCAATGAACATTTCACCGAGGGTCTCGAGCCGCTGGGAGAGACTCTCCTTCCTTTGGAGCAAATCGTGTGGCACGCCGACCTTTTAAAATTGTTCTTCTTGTCCTCCCCTTTGGGATCATCTGTGATCATTCTATCAGATTTTTATTTTTGAGAGACCCTTTTCCTAAAGAAATCAGCTTCTGGCCCTGATTTTTCAATTTTCTTCTCTCTTCTCTCCAATTTCTTCAGTAAAATCACATCATTGTCCTGTCCTTTTGTATTCTTGTTCACACGATTCTATCATGACCTGTGTCTTCCTTTCAGAGATCATACTCACTGGGCATGTTTAGGTAGAGAGACATTGTACTTTGAACTACTTGCTTTTCTAGTAGTACTGATGGGTTGTGGGGAAGTCTTGGTGTTGGGACCCCATTCGACCAGAGACATTTGCTCATGAAGCCGCCCCAGCCATGGAACATCATTTCTCCTTCTCCAAAGACAATGAGCCCATATGGGGTTTGACCCTGCAACCCTGACATCATTAGCATTGTTTTTGAAACATCTAGGCTAACCCAGCCACAGCATTCGTGATTTTGTTATGCTGGTTCGACTGCCCCAGAGAGGAAATAATTTCCGCTCAATTGCTTGTGAATTGCTATTTCTCTGTCCAGCAAAAGGGATCCTGGTGTCTTTTGGGGTCATTGACCTGCCTTCTAGGTCAGCTGTAACATGACAACTTTTGGGCTGGTTTTGCACCTGGTCTAGAAGCACTCGACTGTTAGGATCAGGAAGTTTTTTGAGCAGTATCACTTCATCTACATTTGGATCAATTGATATATTCACCATCACTATCGAATTCCTTTTAGAGATTGAGTTTATGCCTTTGATTAATCAGAGAATGCTCTCTAGGTCCTAACATCAGAAATGAGAATGTGCGCCTTGTTATATTTGGTGGAATTTAAGTCCTTTGTGTAACAGTCTTTCTTAACCAGACAATTCACATGATTTCGTTGAAAAATTACGTTTGATGCTACTGTTGGAAATTCGTAAAGCAGTTGAATGTTTGAACGCTTGTTTGAGAAAGCAAGCTGCATATGCACCCCTCTTATCAACCATGGAAAGCTTTCTACACAAGACACGAACGCTCCATTTCAGAATGAAAACCAGAAATGGGGCTGGGAGGAGGGAGTGATTGAAATATCAAGGATGCAGGCGTGGTGGGGCGGGGGTGGGGGGGGCTCTATCCTTTCAGGATTTTCTGTGTGATTTACAAACTATTAAGGAGCAGAAACAGTTTCTGCTTCAATATCATGGTGGGAAGAGCTCGCATGATCCTTGAGAGGCTCGTGCTCTGTGGCTCGGCTCAATTAAAACGCTCTGGTCCCCATAATATATGGCATTAGGAGAGAAACAGTTTAATGCGGAGGCTCGCTCACTTCTCAAGGACAATGGGTAGCCCCCACTTGGCTGTGGTTAGAAGCCACTTCTCCAGGCCACTTCGACCCTTCTGACCTTGTACCTGCTGGTCCTCTTCATTTTGAGGAGGTCTCGGGGCTCAGTGATGTGCCATTCCCTGCCACATTACAGACGATCCTGACACTTTAGCCAAGCCCGGCTGATTTTTCTGGCTGGCCACATTCTCTTTATCTTGCCTGCTGATCAGAGTGGCAGCAATGTTCCTGTTTTATCATATACTGTTCTGGGCTGTCATTTAGAAATACTCACAGGCTCACCCAGTGAATATTGATAAGATACCTTTGGAATGAGATAAAATGTGATAAAGGAAGCCTATCTTTCCCATGTGATAAAGAACTTTAGAATATGTGATAAAATGTGATAAAAGCACGCTGCAAGGCCATTATTGAGAAGAGCCATCTGTGTGCCCTGCATTCAGGGCGGGGTGGGGGGGGGCAGAGGGGAAGGAGGGACAAGGGACCATGCTTCTTGTTTGGATCTTCTCTTTCAAAGGTTTGGGGGCCTTTCATTTGTATTTCTAAGGGAAAAACTCTTTGAAGGTCATGTTTGCATTAAAAGCTGTATTTATTATCTGTTTTTCCGTGTTATCTATATTACAATTGCATATCGAATTTGGGAGCCCGGTATCTCCTGAAGGTAGGTGTTTTCTAATTCTGCTTTTATCCTACCCTCTGGTGTAGTATTTGTCAGCGCAGGTTTGCATCTGCTGGGGCTGATAAGGTGGAAACCGCTACCTGACTACATTATTACAGTTCTCTCGCTCTCCCTCTCCTGGCTAGTTTGAAATGATTATTGCCTCTGGACTCTAGTCATCTGCTAAAAGATAACGCAGTTGCCAACTACCACACTTTCCTCCTCACTTTGAAACTGTGGTGGCTCCAGGTATCATGGGACATCCTTGTTACAGGGGGAGCAAGAAAGGAAAGGGTCTGTGGGCACAGCTAGAGAGGTATGAAAATGAACAGGGCCAGTACTGTTTTTTTTTTTCCTTTTAAGATTTATTTATTGATTTTAGAGAGAGATGGAACATGAGTAGGAGGGGGAGGGGGGAGAGAATCTCAATCAGACTTTGCACTGAGCCTGAGCTCGAGTGGGGCTTGATCTCACAACCCTGAGATCAGGACCTGAGCCGAAACCAAGAGTGGGTGGCTTACCCCACTCCTTGTTCAGATGTCAGAGAAGGCAACGGATCTCTCGCTTGAAAGTAGTGCTAACCTGGCCATTCTTCCCTAGGGCTTGTGCTGTGGTGGGTCCAGGAATGGGGAGGCTTGGGGCCAAGAGCAGTATTCTTGAAGTGACCTCATCAGTGAAATATTTTTTTAAGTCTGTCTAATTTTTTAATTGAAGAGAGAAGGAATAATATTAATAAATAGCAGCTGATATTTATTGAAAGCCCATTATTTGCCAAGCATTGGAGTTTACATTACTCTTTGAATTAACCAATGAAGGGGATCCTGCTAAAATCACCATTTTATAGAGGATGAAGCAGAGGCTTGCTTAAAAAAATTAAGTGACATGCCCAAGGCTGCAGAGATGTATGAGAGAGATGAGTGGAATGCCTGTAATCCTCAAGCTTTTCTCGGTGGGTTTCTCTTAGGGTACCTTCCTTCTGTCACTCCCATCCACAGCCTTCCATAGACATCAGAGGAATCTGGAAGAATGACTCACAGGGCTCCTCCCACTCCCAGCTTTATTGACATGTAATTGACATATAACATTGTGTAGGTTTAAGGTATACATTCATACACTTTTTATTGTTAAATGATTACCACCATAGCATTATTTAACACCTTCACATCACATAATTGCCATTTCTTTTTTTTTTTTCAAATAATCACTTTGTGTTTTGTTTTGTTTTGTTTTTCTTAAATTTTTTTTTTATTTTCAGCATAATAGTATTCCTTGTTATGTGGTTGGAATGTTGAAGATCTACTCAATTTTCAAGTGCATTATCAACTGTAAACAAGACAGTATTTTTTTTGTTGTTGAAGTACCTTCAGCACACAATGTTACATTAGTTTCAGGTATCCAACACAGTGATTGGACAACTTGCTGCTATGCTCAGCACTAGGGTGACCACCGTCTGTCATCATACGATGCTATCACAATACCATTGGTTATATTCTCTATGCGGTGCCTTTCATCCCCATCACTTGCTCATTCCATAACTGGAAGTCTGTACTTCCCACATCCCTTTACTCATTTTGCCCATCCTCCTACTCTCTTCCGTCAGTTTGTTCTCTGTGTTTATGGGTCTGTTTCTGCTTTGTTTGTCCATATTTGTCTTTTAGATTCCACATAAAAGTGAAATCGTATGGTAGTTATCTTTTTTTGTCTGACTTACAGTATTATTATGAACTATAGTCGCTATGCTGTACATCAGATCCCCAGGGCTCATTCATCTTATAACTAGAAGTTTGTACTCTTTGACTGACTGCCTCCCCACTCCCCTTACCATTTCTCCAACCCCTGGTAATCACCAGTTGACTCTGTTTCTTTGAGTTTGGCTTTTTTAGATTCTACTTATAAGTTCTATCATATAGTATCTATCTTTCTTTGTCTGACTTAATTCACTTAGCATAATGCCTTCAAGGTCCATCCATGTTGTTGCAAATGGCAGGATTTCCTTCTTTAATCACCAAATAATATTCCATTGTTTGGTGTGTGTATACACACACACACATACACACACATATATATAATATCTTCTTTATTTACTCATCTGTTGGTAGACACTTAGGTTGTTTCCATATCTTGGCTATTATAAATAATACGGCAATGAATATGGGGGTGTGGATACCTCTTTGAGATCCTGTTTTCATTCTCTTTGGGTATATACCCGGAAGTGGGATTGCTGGAGTATATGTTAGTTCTATTTTTAATTCCTTGAAGAATATCCATACCACTTTCCATATGTATGTGTCAATTTGCATTCCCACCAATAGTGCACAAGGTTCCCTTTTCTCCACATCCTCACCAACACTTGTTATCACCTATCTCTTTTCGACAACCAGTCTAGCATGTGGGAGGTGATCTCTCACTGTGGGTTTGATTTGCCTTTTCCCGATGGTTAATGATGTTAAGCACCTTCTCACATGCCTACTGACCATTTGTATGTCTTTGGGAAAATGTTTATTCCCCTCTTCTGCCATTTTAAGTTAGATTTTCTTTTTCTTTTTTTTTTTTTTTCAGTTTTAGAAATTGAGTTGTATGAGTTCCTTTTGTGTTTTGGACATTAACCTCTTATCAGATATATGATTTGTAAATATTTTCTCCCATTCTGTAGATTGCCTTTTCCTTTTGTTGATTGTTTCTTTTGCTGTGCAGAAGACTGGTAGGGTTTTGAGAATCTGGGGGAATGCGTAATGCGATCAAGAAAGCATTTGAATCTATGCCTGTTATCATGCCGCTTTTTCCTTGATACAGCAGTAGAATGACTACATCTGGTTCCCTTTGAGCGAAAGGGTATCAACTGTGCATTATAAAATGTAAATTTGTTGTGAGCTAAAAACTGTTTCTAAGACAGACTTGCCTCTTTAATACAAATACGTACCCCATTTCCTCCATTTTTCTTTTTTTCTTTCTCCTTAAGTTTTAAATTTTGATTCCAGTGTAGTTAACATACGGTCTTCCCCCATTTTTCTTAATGATCGCTGGCTAGGATTGATAATTAATATAGAATAGTTGTGGAGCACCGACTATGAGTCTGTCCACATTATCTATTTTAATTTCCATTTTAAATAGACAAGGAACTTGAAGCCTAGAGAAGGGCAGTGATTTTCCTAAGCTCACATGTGAGAAATCTGACCCTCACGTCTGAATTAGTGCCTGACAGTCCTCTTAGCGGCAGTTGGAACCTGTGAGGCTGAGACAGTGCTTTAGGATGGTGACAGAACATGTGCCATATATGGGAGGAATGCTCAAAAGTCAGCATTTACTTTTGTTTTGAGAACTGTTTTCTTTAACATTTTTTTCCCTTAAAATACCCTTCGATACCCAGAAGAATAGATAAAATTTCTACCATCTTGAATAAGGATTTTCAGATTAAAAAAAAAAAAACCAAAAACCCTCCAAAAACCAGATTCCAGTTTTGTTTTGTTTTTTAAATTAACCTGGGGTTGAGATTTTTCCAGAATTTCTAGTTTGTGGGAACAAGTGCAGCCACAGTTTATTCTGGGAGTAAATGTACGTCTTGGCATATGGAGAGAAAATGCCACCAGAAGACTGGGTTGGTATAGAGTTACCACCTGGGACAGCCAATCAACGTTGTCCATTTTCAGATGAGCTTGGCATGGGTTTAAGTCATTCATGGGAGATTTCCAGAGGACTCATCGCTAGACTGGAGAGATTTTAGTTCCTGCTTTCCCATTCTGTCTTTGCCTTCCACTCAGAAACACCATAGCAGGAGGAAAAATGACACAGAGCAAGAGAGGAGTGTATTCCTTCCAAAATACACACACATTACCATCTTGGCCCCAACACACCAAGCCTATCTTACTCTGAGATCCAAGGGAGCTGGTGGGGTATAGAAAACCCACTGAGAGAAAAATATCTTCAAAGAAAACTCACTTCTCAGAAGAATGTTAAAGTTTGAAGAGTGCAGCAGGAAAAAAAAAAAAAAAACCTCCTTGAATTTTTGTTTTCCTTTTTGATTCTATTTCTCTTTGTTAAAGGTTGGAGGGAATGCTATCTTCTTTTGCCTTTCTTCCTATGTATTATAAATATTTGTACGTTTGCCTTTGATCCTTGGGGTTTCTAGATACAAGGTATTTTAGAAATGCAAAGTGTTTGTTATTGATGTTTATCATTGTTTTTTTTTTTATTTTCAGAAGTCTTCATCTTGTTTATGTATTTCCTTCTGTTAGCTCATTTCTGCTTTAACGGCAATTTTATTTCATAGTTTAAATTATTTCTTCTGATCTTTAATACTGAATGGGTTACTTTAATGAAAAATGGAAATAATTACTGCCTCTACTGAAGGAAATGTCTTTATTTCACTCAGAGCTGTCACTTTTACTTATAAGATAAGATTATTTTAAATGGAATGAAATTCTGGAAAGCTGACTGTACTCAGAAATACTGACATGCAGTGATGAGAGGAAACTTGTATTTCTGATTGAAATCAAAACATTGAGCATATATTTTACTAGCCTTACAAATAATTAAAAAAAAAACACCACAAAGCTGCCCATTAAAGTCTTATTCTCTTCTCTCCTTACTGGAACTTATTTAGTCATTTAAACTGATAAGATTTATAACACCAAAATGGTTCATAGAGAATATTAACAGAATGCTGTCTAATATGCCCAGTAATTCAAAGAATAACAAATGTCATCAGGGATCTGAAGGATCTGTTATGATAACCTCGGTGGACAGAGGTTGTTAACTGAAATGGTAACTGCTTAAAGGTTTTGATTAGTCCGCTCTTGTTCACATGGTTTAGAGGTAAGTCCTGGCCTCGTAGATGGAAGAGAAGGACCTGTAAAATACAGTGTACTGAGTTTTCGATCATAGAGAAAACTCATTCAAAATATTTGTAATGAAAATTAGATAATGTGTTAGAGTGTGTTAGTGGTCAAATGAGTAATTCAAAGCCACTTTTAAGCAGTGTTACTCTGATCAACTTATTATAAGGCAAGATGGAATGGGAAATATACCTTTGGGATTAAATACCTACCCTGAGACCTAAAACCAGTCACTTAAAAGATCCTATTAATGAGTATACTAATGACGTTTATTTTACAGAGAAATATAAAGGTTTTTTGGCTATTTTAGCATTGGATGGGAAGATACACCGATGATTTCCTAGATCTTTTGGATGTTTTATAGTTTAATTTGGCATGTTTTATACCTTTAACTGTAACAGTCTTAAAGAGGATAGCCTTTAGTTATACACACTTGTTTCTTTTGGTCATCTTTTTTCCACACACTCTGCATTCCTTTCCCACTTTTGCTCCTGCTGGCTCAGCCACTTGGGATATGTCCTCTCCCAGTGTGAAGAGGAACAACAGCAAACTGGAAGACAGCAAACCCAGCCTCGGTTCCTTGGTGCTCTCTCAGCCTTCTCCTGATGACATCTTTCCCTACTTCTCTCCCTGGTCTGCCCTATACTCAGTAGACTTTGGGGTGTAGGAGAGATTTTGTTCCCAGGAAGACATTTTCCCTCCTGGAAGTACTATACAGCTAATTTCTTGTTAACATTCTCCTGCTTTTCACTTCCCATTAAGATCAGAGGATGACCAAGACAGTTTTTAAGAGTGTCTTTGGAGTTACTATTATTTGTAAATCTATAGCAGTATTCCTTTACTGATGAACATGAACATTAAAATGACTCCATTTTCCTTCAGAGAATACAAAGAGAAAAAGAGAAAGAAAACCACTTCTAGTTTGATATATACCCACAGGTGAGAATATTATAAACTTACCTGCACTTTAGTCTAGCCATTCAAGCTTTTGCAAGTCATTATTCTTTTCTCAGAGGGAGTGACTAGTGGAAAAGTTGAATAACTAGTAAGAATGATAGGATGAAAGTGGAATGATTATTATTATAATGAAAATTATTATTGATTTTAATACTTTCATTAGGGAGCTTTATTTTTTGATAAACATTTATGAAACACTACTTATAATGGGACACTAAGGGGCAAATACAAAGAATAGCGTAATATGATCCCTATCCTTGGAGTTTGCAGAAATGACACTCTACAAAACACAGTGTTATCAAATATTATCAGAAAGGCAGGTACAATATATGATGGGAGTTTAGAGGAGAAAGAAATTATTTTCAATGTTGTGAATTTAATTGTACATTAAGGAAATGAAATTTGAGCTGTGTCTTTTATTGAGATGATTTATAATTGACATATAACAGTATATTAGTTTCAAGTGTACAACATAATGATTTGATAGGTGTATATATTGCAAAATAATCACCATAATAAGTCTAGTTAATATCCATCACCATACATAGTTGGATTTTTTTTCCTTGTGTGTGAGCTGGGTCAGGACAGATAATCTAGTGGACATTTATTCTTTTCCTTTCCAGCATCCATTTTCCTTTTTTCCTGTAACATCTCTGAAATCTTGGGATGTCAACCTTTTTCTACTCTTGGTCTTTGTGGTCTGGTCTTGGTGACCTTCTGCCTCCTGTTCCACAGATGGAACATGTAACCCTAGCTAGAGCCATTCAGTAGTTTGCTTCCTCTTAGTTATTATTGGCTCCAGGGTAACATGTCACCTATGATGATCCAATCAGAATGAATTCAAGAGTTTTTCAGGAACTTTGGGAAAAGACCTTCCACCTTTCCCTTGTCTGAGTATTGCAAAGTCATAGGACTGGAATTGTTACAGAACTTGGAGTTGGAGGGACCAAACTGAGTCCTAAGGGTGTTGTATGAACCTCCACATCAAGCCTCACCCAAAGCCTGAAATCCTCCTAGATTTTTAAAGTTATCTAAGCCAATAAATTATGTTATCATTTTGCCAGTCTGGGATGGATTCCATGTCTCTTGCAACCAAAAAAATATCCTGGCTAATCTGTTCAGTTAGGATTTGGACAGGAAGCAAAGGGGTGAGGATAATCTAACCAAGGGCTAACTCTAGAAAATGCAGGGATTGCTGGGGAAAGGTAGATGGTGTAATTTAGTGAAATTTTAGAAGACCTAAAGGAAAATAGAAAATAGAGATCTTCTGGTTGGGATTTAGTCATGGAAAGTTTTGAATTCTTGATCAAAAATTTTATTGGGGAGGCAATAGACAAAAGTGAAATGTAAGTGAGAAGAAATAAAATATATCTGAGCTTCATGGAGAATGTTGGATGGATTTAATGAGGTAAAACTTGGGGGTGAGCAGTGTAATTACACATTCATAATGAGACATAGAAAGTTAATAAAGTAAATGTGACCACTCTGCAGAACCAGGATGGACCCTCACCCAAAATTTGGTTTTGATGTCAAGACTGATGCTCACACACACATGCACACACACACCAAAAAGTATAAGAAATTTCATTACTCACATAATGAGGCTTTATGAGGGAGAGCAGGGCAGCTCTAAAGGACATGTGAACATGGCCTGAAGTTTTTATGGTGATTCAATGGTAGGACCATGGAAAGGATTTTTGCATGTGTTTGAACTTTTCACCGGCACCAAAGGAGAAACATCTGGGCTTTCTTATCAGCTTTCCCAAATAAATAGATATATGAATAAAGCTGTTGTATTTGTTGCGAATAAATTTTGGGGACACCCCTGTGGATATGCCTTAGAGTCAGGAGCTTGGGTTTGAGTTTTCCCTCAAAGATGTAGCAGAAGTAGATAAAATGGCCAAAGGAGAGAAATTATAAAGAGAAGAGGAGCAAGAACAAAATTTTGGGAGATAGCCAAAAAATAGAAATCACCTAAGTGTGGACAGAGAAAATTGTGGAGAAAAAAGAAGCACCGTGGGAGCAAGGAGCAGAGAATGTTTCATGGAGGAAGGATTTTCAAGTACTGCAGAGAAATCAAGGTGATAGAAATTGGAAGTCAGAGAACTCATGTCTCATTGATTATCTCTGAGTTAAAAGGTGATTTGGGGATGGTAGGTGTAGACAGTTTTAGGAAGAGTAGAAGAATGAGTGATTGGTAGGTGATGATGGTAGATAAATAAAGTAGTCAAATGAGATAATTTTTTAAACTTTTGAAAAGCTATGTAACAGACAAATTTGACCATATTTTACAAAAAGTAAGAAAGTTATTCTGGCTAGAAAAAGAAATTATAGAATAGGGAAAGATAATAACAAATTTAGACAGAACCAACAACAAGCAGAAAGGATTGGTTAGGGTCATGAAAGATGGGGTTGGTTTTACAAAGAAGAAATACTTCTTTAAAAATAAGAAGCATTAAGGAAACATGTGTGTGTGTGTATGTGTGTTAAGGAGAAGCCTAAGTATTTCCACAAACATTAGGACCAGAGTAGGGTTTGAAGACAACAGAAGGGACGTGAATGGGACTTTTGGGAAAGGTGATAAGAAACAAATTAAAGATAAATAAGAACATTGCCAAACAAAGCAGAGTACCAAATAAAGGGCAATCATATGCATTTTCAATGCTTCACTCAGTAGATTCCTCTGATCTGAAAAGAAAAAAAAAACAAAAAACAAAAAACAGGGTTATGGGGGGGGTGTCTAGCTAAACTTAGGAATTCGTAACATGAGAAGATAGAAGGATAAGTAAACAAGTGAGTTGAGGATTCTGCAAAGAAATTCATTGAAATGATGGAAGAGGGAAGAGGAGAAGGAGGTAAGGGAGGATAGAAGGAGCAGATGGCCAGGAAGGAAAGGGAGAAATCTTGATACTAGTATTCATGAGTAAAAGTCAATTTAGTGTAACTAAAGAAATGAGGTATATGGAAGGACAGGAAGATATAGGAATTTCATAATCAGAGACCTGAAAAAAATGGGAGGGGTTCAGCGTATTGATGTGGCCCTAATCTGGATAGTGGAGTGTGAACAAATATTTATAGCGTTGAGAATGTTGAAGAACTGAGGAACTGTCACTGGCTGTGTTGGAGGAACAGAAGGGAGGATTGTGAGTGAGAAGGTCAAAGCTAGAAGGGCATCCTAGGGAGCCAATAAAGATGGAGTGAGCCTGCAGGCGATTAAAGCTGAGCATGATTGGGATTTAAGCACTAAAGGAGTTCAGTTCAAAGTAGGGTTTAAAGCTGGGGCATTGATGGTCATGGACCATGGAAGTAAGGTCATCTGAGAAGTGTTGGCTTTATGGGATAAGTATAAAGAAGGGCTAGGTGAATCTAGTTGGAGGAACATATACAGTTAATGAACACCAAAGATCCAATGGAAGAGACAGGGCTTGGACTACCAAGTTCTAATTACTTGACCATGAAGTAGTGGGAGTGAGGATGGGATGTTGGAAAGACACCAGGGGCAGACCAGGGAGCAGCGGACCTTTGGAAACTTGATTCCAAACTTCACTTCATCAACATTTATTGAGTATCTACTTACCATGTACTACTACTAGTAGTAGAGATAGAAGCAGCAGTAATATGACATTTATGATGTTGCTTTTTGTAAGCCAGACATCATGCTATATATTTCCTTATTTAAGCCTCCTTACAATCCTAGGAAGAAGAACTATTATTATTCCATTTGATATAACAGGGACCTAAGATTTAGATAAGCTAAGCCACCTGCCCGAGACCACACAGGCAGGACCAAACTAGTTCTGCGTGGCTCCGAGCCCACGCTCTTACTCATCAGATGTTTTTGCTTTGCAAATGTTAAGTAGCAAGGAGAAAATGACGAATATGACAATTTCTGTTTTAAAGAAAGTTCTGTCTAAGTGGTTGAGGGTTGGGTCTCTTCACATTAATCACCCATTTCAGAACATTTAGGAATATTTTGAGCAATATTTGCTTCGATATAATTAGCCTTTTTAAAAATTTTATTCCTTAAGTAATGGCATTCTAAAACATCCTTTGGTCTGAAAATCCAATTCACTCTGTAGACTGACTATAAACGCAAATAAAAGCATTGATTTCTTCATTTCATCACCTCTAGAGAACAATTCATAAAGCACGGAAGTTCTAACTAGTCAATCAATAGTCACTACTTAAATCAGAGACTCAAAGAGTAGTCTCTTATTAAAAAGTGTTCATCTGAAGATGATGTTAAATGAAAATAAAGGAACCAATCTGGCCTATGATCTGTATTCAGCTTCAGGAAATAGTCTGAAGGAAAGGGTCCTGTTAACTGTATTTAGAGCTTTTCCTGTTTCTGGTTCCTGCCCAAGAAGAAGTGGGGAAAATCCAATTTCTCAAAAGCCACTTAAGTGTTATTAAGCAATTCATGGAAACAAGGCTAAGCAGTGCTGTTGGCAGGGCTTTCCCCCTCTCTGATGTACTAACCAAAATTGGTATTCAGCTATCTGTCTCATTTTGGCCTATATTTGACTACAGAATAAATACAGATCTGTATGAAATGTTCACTGCATAGACCAAGACAACCAGACTCATTAATTATTGGAAATGCTATTATCTGCCCATTCTGTAATCCTATTTCTGAGTTCGTTACGTAATTTTATCAACACAGAAAAGGAAACTTTGACCTGAATTACATTTAAAATGAGCCTTTCACGAAATCAGGAAGAAAGATTTTTTCCCTTCTTAATGAATCATAATTGGAAGGCTGTATTAGGTACAAGTGTGAAAATGTAGAAGAGGAAATCAGAAAGCCATTCATTATTTCAAGTAATTCAAATATTTTTTTTCAAGTAATTCAAATATTTAAAGTCATAATTTGCAACCCCACCTTGGGGTTTCAAATGGATTTTTATTCATGTTTGTCTATTACTGAGTTCTTAAATTCCAGAAGCTCTCCAGTACTGGCAGGAATTTTTGAAATCTAGTCCTTTATCTAGATGAGAATCTAAGCTCAAGAAGATGTGATTTGCTCAATATCTTACAGTGGTGGTTCCATGACTTGAGCTTGTACTCTCCTTCTCAGTCCACATTTATTTTTTTCTACTGTCTTCTTTCTCCAGGAATAATTCTGAAAGTGGACAGTTGACTTGGCCATCAGGCCTGTGGAAATTGTATTGCTCGTTCTCATCAAAGAGATATTTGTAGATAGGTGAGTAAGAGGCCAGTGAGATTGCAGTCTATGGTTTTGGTTTTTTTTTTTTCCTCTTCCTTAGTTCATGGAAATTTCCTTTAAGATAAAGAACAAAATGTAGTAGGTGTTTTGTTTTCTGTATTTTGAAAAAGCATGGAGTACAGGAATGCACATTCATAGCCAGACCATGTAACATTTTTCAGAAGATGTGTTTATTTTATTATATATATAGAGAGAGCATGGGTGGGGAGAGGGGGAGGGAAAGAATCCTCAAGCAGGTTCCCCATTGAGTGTGGAGCCTGAAGTGGGATTCTATCCCACGACCCTGTGATTATGACCTGAGCCCAAATCAAGAGTCAGATGCTTAACTGACTGAGCCACCCAGGGGCCCCCACATTGCATAACATTTTGTAAAGTGCTATTCTACAATGTTGAATTGAAATAATATAATATATACCTGTAAGTAATAGCTAGATTTATGCTTGAAATCGAGTGCTTTGCTATTTTTACAAGAGTCAGCCTTCATGGTGCACACTGAAACGTGTCCAAGGAGCTCTTTTGGACTAAATACCTCTCGTCTTGCTGGCCATTAGAGCTTAACATCTCAAACCCATGGTCACTTCTGCCCCCCCGCAAGTATGTTAAAAATCCCTTCTCAGTGTGCAAATATTCCCAGAAGAGGTAATCCTGAATATTTTGCTGCATTAGCTATAAACACCTTAGTAAGTATGGGTCCAGCTTTCTTCACCAGGGGAAATATCTACAGAAGAGGAAGACACCAAAGACAAGTTTTGCCTACTTAACAATTTTGCCCAGAGCTAAATCTGAGTATTACTATGAATAATAAGTGAAAATAGCCTAAATTCCATTAGTAACATGATTCTAGCCAGTAGATTCTACACTGGGAGGGGATGCTATTATAAATCATTATTATTTTATGTTCAGAAAATGAATACACCGATGTTTACAGCAAGGGAAAATGCAAGCCAGCTTTCGCCTTTCCTCCTGAGGAAAGTGATGAACTAGTATGCATTTAGAAAATGCTGAATGTCTTCTGAGTCTAACCAGCTCCAGCCCCTCCTAAAATGTCCATATGTGAATTAGGTACTTCGCAGATTTTTTTTTTTTTAAACTCAGCATTTACTGATCTTAAAAAGAATCGCTCGTGTAAAAATATACCTTACCTTTGAAAGAAACCTGTTACAAGGAAAGGTGTGAACAAAATGCATTATGTTTGTCTGACATATTGGAGGTGGCTTATTTCATTCAAAGGTGTTTATTTCGGTGGCAGGGAGTTATACCGTAAGCATCTGGGCCCACAAGCGTTTTTGCTGCAGACGTCTTTGCTGCAAAACTAATTGGCCGTACAGCAATCTTGGTGTAAAAGGTAAAATCAGGGAAAATAAAAGAGGGACATTCATTAAAAAGGACATAATGAAATGTGGGAAATGAATAACTAGACTTCATTATGAAGCATTTGAAGATATTCAAAATGTATAGTGCAGATTCACGGCAATTTTGAGCAGATGACTGAATTCATTTTGTACATTGTACATTAACTCTTGTTTTCAGTCTGTCATCCTGGTATTATACTTCTTTCTTTCTTTCTTTCTTTCTATCTTTCTTTCGCTCTTTCTTTCTTTCATTTTTTCCTAGATTTGTCCCCTCATTCAGTATTGCACTTTTTCTTCTTTTGCTAACATTTTCTTCGTGAAGGAAGGTATCAGTTCCCAAATACTAAGATGCATAATTGTAACTGTGCTTCGTATTGTGTTGCGAAACAATTCTACACTGTTCTTGGCATATTGTGGCGTGTTTGTTGATGGATGTTCCAAAGTTCTCCGGAAATGTGGAGCCACTGTATAGACCATGGTGAGGGCTAGGATTTATATAATATAAAAATGGGAATACTTCATCAATGGACAAATGGAACCAAAGTGTCAACCACTTTGATAGAGCCAACCTATCAAACCAAACTAACAACCAGTTATTTTTTATCTTTCACTGATTGGTGAAATAGAAAATTACTTATGTGGTGAAAATGTCTGTGGCAAAGATGTCTACAGCAAAGATGCTTATGGCAAAAATACCAGACATGTTTTCCTTCTCTTTTTTTTTTCCCTTCCCCTTTTCCCTTCCCTTCTTCTCTTCTTTCTTTCCTTCCTTCCTCCCTTCCTCTCCTTTTTTTAAGTTTTTTTTTTTTTTTAAGTTCACATGCAGTGCAATTTAGTAGGCGGATAGCCAAAGATTCTCCTTGGCAGTGCCCATTTTTTACACATGACTTCTTTCTCAGTGTTTCCTTTCCTGAAAAGACCCAGTACTAGCTCACTAGATAATGGAAATGGTATAAATAAGGGTTTTCTGTGTTCTATTTGCCAAAATGTACAAAACTTGAAAACCACAAAGTAATCGTCTCTGGGCTTATTTATCCATTTGGGTGGGGGGAAAGTGGCGAGCTGCTTTGTTCTTTACTCAGTAAATCAACTTTACTGGGTAAAATTAAGACAGAAACCAGGATACAAAGGAACTTTTTATGAGGCATTTCTTTTTAAAGTCCTAAATATTTAGGTACATATCACTTTTCTCTCCTAAGTAAAATTCACAATTTGTCTTTCTATCATTGAGACACTTCCCAAGTTACATGCGATTGATGAATAATGTATGGTGTCATGCTTCAGTGATTCACATAGTGAAATTCAGATAAATGTTTGACGCAAAAATTTGATTTTTTTGTTTTTTAACATATTAGGGTCTAAGTGGGAGGAAGAATCTTTAGATGGGTGTTTTGGAAGACAGTTTTAGCCAAGACACAAGTACATGGATTGCCTTAGAGCTGCAAGAATTAAAAAAGACCACCTTGTTTCATCTTATATGTTGAAGGCAAGATATTAACATGGGCATGCTGATGTTGACAGTGTATGTAAAGTAAGGGGCCAGGTAACTGGATTGGGAGGAAGGGCCAGCTGGGAGGGCTGTTGATTGTAGAGGTAAATGGTTGATAAAGTCAACTAATTTTGTGTATGCTACTTGTACCCAGGGGCCAGATCCTGTTCTCCTTATAAATAATCATTATAATGTATCAAATATCAGAACACTTCATACTTCAGAGACCTAAGACACACGATTAGAGAAGGATAACATGTTTTTACTAACATTTTTCTGTCATTTTTATGTTAGGGCAAATGGAGCCAAGAACAGAGAATGTATTCCTTAAAAGGGATTCAGCTCTAAAGTGAAACCCCCCCCCCCCCCCCCCCCACGGCTTGGAATGGGAAGTCAAAAGTTTCTTATTCAGGGAATATTTATTCAACTGATGTCAGCTGAGATGGTTTGAAACTGCCTATCATTTTAAGCCAGGTTGCAGGAAATAGCCCCACTTCTTACTCTACCAAAGCCCACACAAAAGTAAAGATGAGTAGAACTGTTGTAGCCTCAGGGTACCTTTGAAAACAAAGACCAAATATTGACCCAGTTGAAACGTGGCCCCTCCTTTTTCCCTGGAGTAGCTTCTCTGGGTCACAGATTGGGCACGGTGGATTCCTTCTGTAGGGTTCCAGCTGTCTGTTGGAGGCAGCATTGGGCTGTGCCTCTAGGGCCGGTCATCTGTCACTCTCCAGGATAACTCTATTTTAGAGGGATGGTTGAGTGGCCAGGGAGGCAGCAAGGCCACCCTTTGTGGCCTGACGTCTGAGCCTGATGACACTACTCCCTCCTGGCCAGGCATTGACCCTAAAGTCCTGTGCTCGCTCGCGGCCATCTTGAAAGAGAAGCCAAAATGATCTGAATCTTGATTTGCTCTATTTCCGATTGAAGTCGTCCTTGGCTAGTGTGAGGTGATGGTGGGAGAACTGGGTATTGTGTGGCTAGAGTGGCATTTTATTTAAAAAGTAAAAGACAAACGTTTTGCCCGTGGTCGAGTCCAGTCTTTCCCAAATTAAAAAAAAAAAAAAGTTTCTAGTATTCTTTGGCTTAATGATGCTTTTCACGCCCCTTGTTTAATCAGCAGGTGTTTTGTGAAACCTATAGTTGCAGACGCGCATACACAGACACACATAAGTTAAAATTAATTTGTCCTGAGAGATCTGAGATAATTACGAAATTTGTGCAGAGCCAATGATGTTTCCATTTAGTTCAAGCATCATCGAATAGTTACTGTTGTTGTTTGATTGATTTTAAGGAGTATTTTCTAACCCCAAAGTGAATGTCAATAGATACTGTTTTCTTCTTTAAGGGGATTTTAATGCCAAGTCAGCTTTGATTGGTTCCCATCAACTCACATATTTGCATTCTATAGTGAATTTTAATCTGTGGGATCTTCCTGGTATCCATGAATTTTGCTGACAATGAGATGTTTGGAGGAGCTGACAATGGGTCCTATAATAGACGGGAAAGAGAAGAGCCGCCCCATAACCATCAGACTGTACTGTATTTCTTGCTGGGATCCAGGATATAAGGACTTGGGCTGAGATATCCAAGTACCTACCTTAGCTTTTAAATAAAAATACTATCTTCCAGTGAGAACAAGGAAATTGGCTAATTTTTCAGAGTTGAATCAAATTAAAAGGTTTTGTTTTGTTTTGTTTTGTTTTGGGAAAGAGTCTTTTTGAGTGGACATGATAAAAAGGCATTTATTTTACCATAAAAACCAAATTTCATTCTTTTTTTGAGTTCATTGCAGGCTCTATCTTTCATCAAAATGGACGAGACTACAGTGTGAACAGCAGAGCAAGCTGCATTTCTGTCACTGGTGTGGCAAAGAGGGCCAAATAACAAATTGCACACCCAGCATAGCGCTTAAACAGTCCTTCCCACAACTTAAGATTGGGTGATTCCATTGCTCTTAATCAGATATCAGGAACCAGGAATAAACATAAAAATAAGATTTCCAGGAAAGAGATATCTGCCAGTTACACTCAGTGAGGTGAAAATTGTCATCGTTTAAAGCCATCTTCATTCAAGTACCTATCACGTTTCTCAAATGGTGCTTAAATGATCATTCCTGTTTAATACAGGCCTCCAAAGACTACTTTGAACCAGATTTTAATCATTGGTTCTTACTCCAATCTTCTTCATTTGCTTAGACTGCCTCTGAAACTGGCTGAGCTGATACATATCTGCTTATTCTGGTCCTCACAGCGTTCCTAGGTACAGCTTCTCCCCAAACTTCTTCCTTGCTGTCTTTCGTACACATCTTTCCCAACTGTTCGCACGTATATTGAGCTAGCCAATGCTTTTTAACTAAAGTGTCTTTAGAACATTTCTTGTACTCAGCAGATGGAATACAACTGTTGCCTTTAGCTTTCTCTGACAACCTCCATGTTTGGCGAGGGGGGATGCCTTGCTGATGGAGCAGGGGTAGAGCGAGGGGGAGAAGTTTCTAGAATCATCAGCAACAGTGTTGGGATTTTTGGATGTAGGGGGTGGGGAGGAAGAGGTAAAGTGTGAAGCAAAGCGGTTGGGTTAGTACATATTTAATGAGGCATTTTCTGTTTTAAGCAACAGACTCACTCTGGATGAATGTTGGCTCATATCAAAGCTGTGGTAACAGAGATAGATGAGGTGCTCTCTTGAGCTATGCACAGTATTTTTGTTATGATGTGTCTCCTTCCTATTCTGTTCCACTATCCATACCCATTGAACATTTCCTATAGGTACAGCCCAAATAGCCCGAGCCAGGCTGGTTACCTACTTATCATAGACCCTGTTGGCCTGGGCTATTCATGACACCGAGCTGAAATCTGGATGGATTGTCTGTGGGATGCCTCCATTTGTCCTATCACTGGACATCTCTGGGTAAAAAGCCACCCAGTGCTGTACTGCTGAACAGTAGCAGAGGGCGGGGCAGTTAGTTGCAGGGGAAATATAGCCTTGATGGGCTTTCTCAATACCGCAACACTGTTCAGTTCATTGTGGGTGTTCAATGTATCACACAGACCAAAGAATGGAGAGAATGCAGGCGTGGAGGTATTTTTGTCAAAGGAGCAAACACTGGAAGTTTGACAATGAAAGGGTGAGGAATTCTATTGAGACATATTCTGGAAGAGATCAAGATAGTTCAATGGAATGGTTGAATCTCATTTTAGATTAGGGAAAGGGGAATTTAGACCATGCTTGGGGGAAGGGATTTGAGGGATGTTTTAGAGGCCAAGAAAAGACAGGCACTTAGAGCAAGAAGGAGGCTTGGAGATCAGGAGCAAAGAAGGATGCCGCCTCCTCTTGGAGTGCACATGGAGAATTCCATACCAAAGTCCCTGCCATGAGTGCCCAAGAGACCAGGTGATTTCTTGCCTTGTAGAAATCTTCTACAGAAATATTAGAGAGATAATATTTTCCATTCTAAGTATCTCAAGGGCTTGCAGCTGTATTCTCTAAAGGAAATTGGGCAAGAAGAGGCAGGAGAGATTTTATGGTTGGACCATTTTTACCATTTTCCTTTGTGTGGGGTATTGAGTCATTCCATGGCCTTTCACCCATTGGGCCCTTCTCTAGGTTGAGGCTGTGATTCACATGAACTATCCTGACTTCCTCTCAAATGAGGACACATCTTTCATAATTAAGGTGTGCAAGAGCTTTAACCAACCTACCACAGGTAACTAGAGATGTAACTGCTCACATAGTCATTCTATTAATATAAAGCCTTAAGAACTTTTTTTAAGATTTTATTCATTTATTTGACAGAGAGATCACAAGTAGGCAGAAAGGCAGGCGGCGGGGGGAGGGGGTGAGCAGACTCCCTGCTGAACAGAGCCCGATTCGGGGCTCGGACCCAGGACCCTGAGATCATGACCTGAGCCGAAGGCAGAGACTTAACCCACTGAGCCACCCAGGTGCCCCAAGCCCTAAGATCTTAATAGAAGAGTGCAGTCTGAGCTGAAAAAAAATGGATGTGTCTGAATAGGATATGCCTTTTTGCCCCTTCAGGATATTCTGAGGATAATATTCTGGTAGGGAAAAGTAAAATATTTCATTAAAAATTCAGTTTGCACCTGAAAATGGAATTCCATGTGAATAAAATACGATCTTCACCTGGCATATTGTTTGCAGGCACGGCCATTTCAGTTTCCTCAGACACAGGTGAGCTTGGCTCAGCATTCCAGGCAGCCATATTGTGCAGCTGTGTTCTTCAGAGGTGTTCTTAGATGAAGAACTCTTGCTTAACATATAACTGTATGCACTGACTGGCCTTCTTCATCTTCAAATGCAGAGTTGTATCATAGATACTCTTACTCCCTCTAAAGCAAACGGTAATTTGCTTAATACGGTCACATGTATAATGATTTTCTGGGCACCTTCAAAATGTTGGTGCGCCGTCTGGATCAAACCATGTGCATGTAGGATAGAATGCGGGGGAAGAACCCTGGCATAGAGGTACTCAGATTATTTTATTTTTCTAATTTTGCATTTTTAAAATTCAGTACAACTGTTATAAGACCTATTTTTGTCTTATATGAAGCCAATTAAATTTTAAGCTGGACCAATTCAATAAAAATGAATTTTGAAAATATAATCAACTCAGAAAAATGCAGCTAAATGTGCATTCAGTCAAAAAAAATTACACATTTGCTTGCTCTGCTGAGAGAGGCTATTGGGGTGGGATATTCTTGGCATTTGTTCATTTAAAGATAAGGATAACTCCCTTCACACAGCCCTGCAAGCAGGACGCAATGAGAATTTCATCAAAGGCTGTGTAATTCTGTAAACATGTTCTTGGGAGTTATAGAAATTCTTACCATCTTCCCATAATTTTGCATGCAACCTTCATGGACAAGTCTCCTAATTTGTGTTGGATGAATGATGTCTTTTTCTAATTAGGCAGATGCTTTCGTTTTAGTTGAGGACTGGAAGACAATGTCTAATTGAGTTTTTTTTGTTTTGTTTTTGTTTTGGACAGTGCTAGAATTAGCCTTAGAATTTGGTCTCTTGATTGACTCGTGTCCTAATTAAAGCCCAGTTTGATTGATTCTGCTTGTGCTTTTTCATAGGAAACCCAGAACAACATCCCACATTTGCAACAGGTTGGATTTGCTGAGGGTCCCTGATCCCTTTGATACGTTCTGACATTCACAGCCCTCCACCCAGAAGCCCAGTCTGCAGTGAAGTGTGCGTATTCCTTAGCTCCAACACTGACACATCTTCCCACCTTGCCTTTTATTATTCCTTTGTTATAATATGTATTCAAATGGTATTACAAGACAGGATCTTACGGAGTAAATACAGTGATATTGATAGTTTCCATTACCTTAATAGTTCACATAAGAAAGAAAAATCACCTCCAGAATCTGAGCAAGTCTGAGATGGTCTTTTTTCCTCTTCTTGTCTTTAGCTTCGAAGGCTTGGAAAGTCCTATTATCCTAAAAATTAAATTGGCTTAGTTTAATGCATACAGATGGCAATGCCTTGTGCTAGGTACAGCTGTCATTTTCATCCTCAAAAGAGAAAAAGGAAAAGTACAGTCAGCTCACCTGCAGCATATAACTTACATTAGAAAGGTGAGCTGAAGGCAGATAGGAAGGAAGTCTGTCCCACGTAATGCATCTGCATAAAATAAGATCTGCTTTTCTTTTTTGGAAAAATGACTTTTCAGTATAATTCATAGCTTGAGTTATTCCAAACATACTTGCAATTTTAGGGGGAAAAAAAAAAAACCACATACTTGTATCTCTGCTCCAGATACCATCATTTAAAAGCTTTCATGTTTGAATAAGGAAGGCATGACATTTATAGAGTCCCCTGATTAGGGTGACCTTTCCAACTTTTTACATTAAATATACGGAGAGTCCATCCAGCCTCTGGCCCAAGATAGAATCGGTCTCTTTGCTGAGAGCATGTTTGGCCCTCCATTTCGCTCCAAGTTTATACCTTTTTACCAAAGCGTAAGGTCCTTCCCTTGACTTCTTAGTGTTTGTTATGTGTTTATTGAATAAATGCATGGACTTTTTTAAGTAGATAAAGCATTTCAACAACATCTTCAAATAATGTGTGTGCTATGCTGTTTCATGTAACACGTATATGGTCGAAGACTTCCCAGGCTGGGTCTAGCTTTTTGTTGCTCTGGTCTAATAAATTCGTAGCTTCGAATGTAGTCCAATGTTGTGCATGTTTCATTAGATAATGCAAATGAGGTGAACAGAGAAATGATCACACTTCAGCTTACGGAGGGGAGAGATGCTCACTTCGCAAGCACCTCCCCCCAGCAGATTGCTGAACATTCTCTGAGTTTATTTTATAGTATGCGTAGGCCCACTTTGCTGGAGGAAGGCAACTGAGACAAGCTTTGCCAGAAATCTGGAATAAGGCTTATATCGGTGCCATAGAGGAAAGCTTTCTTTTAGGGCATCATGTAGATCTGTTTTGGCTATTTTTCAAGCCTGCATTTATGCCTGGGTCGATAACAGGAAAAAAAAATCTGTTATTAATTACTATCATTTGAAAGGAAGTTAAAATCGACCTCCAGCAATTGGACTTGGCAGCGTCCAGACTTTTACTGCTCAAAATTTTGGAATTTGCCTCAGCACAAATATTATCTGTCGACCATCGTGGGAAGTTTTTGTATGGAGCCATATCCATCTCCATGTAATTATGATGTTCTAGGAAAGGTGGCATAGAATAATCTTTTTCTTGTAAATGGAATCCTATTTTAGAATGTTTAAGAAATGTTCCTCTGCAAAGGAGTCAGTCCTATGGTATAGTAATAATTCATCCGCGTGTAAACTTGGAATTCCTGATATCAATTTTACCTGAAATGACATGCTTCTGTACTTGAAGATAAATAACAATTTGGTTACAGACAGCGGAATTAAGTAATTTCGGGAAATGAATTACCATACTGACCTTGGGTAGACCTAGGATGACAGCTTGCCAAGATGGGGCCGCTGCCAAGTTCCTGTCTCATTTACGTAATTTGGACTGTACCTATTCTTCTGATTTACGATCAACTTGCTTTGATAAAACAGATTGTTTGAGTTATATTTAATTGAATGTTCATTTCTTCTACTTCTCCTTTAAGTGTGGGTAAACTTCAAAAATCCAAGGATCTCCTGGAAGGCAGAGTTGAAAGGACACTTGTCCTTGAGCGCTGACATAGGCTCCGAGATTGAACAACCAAACAAATAATGATGTACGGAGGGGAAATTCGGAAGAGATGGACTGCAGCTTCTTTCCCTGTCCTATGGTGCAGATCTCATATATTCTAGGACTAGAAAACCCACCCATCACCAGAAATGGGAAGCCCATCCAGCCCCAGGTCTTGGGCATTCATAGGAATTCTGCATTCAAATCACTCCCAAAGCTGCCATCTTCCCAGCAGTGTGGGCAAGGAGGTGAACATGCTTTGTGACTGTACAGATACTCAAACCTGTTAGTGAAACTGCTCCAGACTAAGTTGCCAGACAGACAGGCATGAGCAGAAACCTCCTTAAGATAACATGATGTTCTCCTTGTAATCCTGTCTTACACTAAGTTACCCCAGTATTTTGTCCGGCCCTCTGTCACAGCGTTTCCCATAGACTGCCAGGAATTAGACCTCTCTGTGTGTAGGTCTGTCTACCCCTTTCTCAATGGCACTTTCACAGGGCAGGAGCCCGCTCTCACTCGTGTTTTTTATTCCTCACAGACTCTAGGGTGGTTTGCCTACACTGGGGACTCTCTAAGTGCCTAACAGGTTTTAGTTCACTAGTATGTCCTTGTTTTTCTCTTCAACTTTCTTAAAAATTATTTGAAACAGGTTGTCATTATAATTAAAATTTTTAAGACAACATGTGAAGAACACAAGCAGATTTAATTTTGCTGCATATAAATCTATTTCCTATTTTAACTGCACAATAGGCCACACCAGCAGAGACTACACTTTTCTTGTTTCTATATTCTCCAGCATGACGCACAGTTTGTGGCACATGGTAGCTACTCAAGACCTAGTAGTTAAATGAACCAAGGGACTTAGATGTGCTAGAGGCCAGACATTGTGCTCGGGCTGGAGATATACAGGAAATGGATCCTGCCCTAAAGGATTCAGACTTGGCACATAATGACCAGGGCATCACAGGTGAGGTTTGTGCAGAGCTTTACTTTGTACTTATATAGTGCTTTTCATAAAAGTTGCTTTCAGTGGCATGCTTTCATCGGATCTCATAATCTAGTGAGGTTGTCAACACAGTAACTTAATTTTTTGTTTGTTTGCTTGTCAAAAGTTTTAGCTGCTCTCTCTTTCCCTTAAGTGCAAATGTTTTCTTATTATTTCCATGCATCTTTATTGTAGGAAACAAGGAATAGAAATGAAGGCAAAGGGAGCCTGGGTGGCTCAGTGGGTTAAAGCCTTTGCCTTTGGCTCAGATCATGATCCCAGGGTCCTGGGATTGAGTTCCACATGGGGCTCTCTGCTCAGCAGGGAGTCTGCTTCCCCCCCTCTCTCTGCCTGTCTTTCTGCCTACTTATGATCTGTCTGTCAAATAAATAAATAAAATCTTTAAAAAAAAAAAGAAACTAAGGCAAGATATGGCAAGATTGTGTGTGTGTGTGTATATATATATATATATATATATGGTCTATATTTTACTTTCAGGACTCTGTTTTTTTTTTTTTCTTTCTCTTTTTTTCTTTTTTTTTAACAGAAACATGGATCAATACCCACAGAATTCCAGGTGTTGTCAGAAATTTTGGTATGTATAAAGTCAAACAAGGAAGTTTCAGTTTCAAACTTACAACAAGTAAAGGAGTCCAAATTGAATCAATAATTATAATTCAGACTTCCAGAGAAAAAAGAAAACTTTTTATAGAAACAACGAATTCACATTCATTGTAAGATAGGGTGGAAACTAGGGGAAAGCTAATGTTGAAAGCCAAAAGGAAAGAAAGTTCAAGACTGAGAGTGTCCAGATCAACCCCTACCTCACAACTTTTATAAACAACTCAAAATGAATCAAAGCTCCAAATGTAAGAGCTAAAAGTATAAACTCTATGAAGAAAATATGGAGGAAAATCTTTATGAGATAAGATGAATTAATAGTTTCTTAGGATACCAAAGCACAAACAACAAAACAAAACAAAACAAAACAAATACATTGGACTTTGTCGAAGTTAGATATTTTTTGCCCTTAAAACGATACTACAAAAACAGTGAAGACAGAAGCCATAGAACAGGAGAGGAAAATTGCAAATGATATATTTGATAGGATATTTGGTTCTAGAATGCATAAAGAATCTTGCAACTCAGTAATAAAATAATGTACCAAAAAAGGTACTCAGCATTCTTAGTCACTAGGGAAATGCAAACCAAAACGATGATGAAATACCACTTCAACCCCATTAGCATGGCTGTAACAAAAAAAGTAATAGTGAGTGTTGGTGAAAATGTGGGGAAACTGGAAACTGGTATGCTTCAAATTAGAATGTAAAATAGTGCAGCCACTTTGCAAAAGAGCCTAGTTTCTCCAAAGGTTGAACATAGAGTTACCACATGACTCAGCAATTACACTCCTAGGTATACAACCCAAGATACAAGAAAACACAAGTCCACACAAAAACTTGCACACAAATGTTCATAGCAGCATTTTTCATAATGGTTGAAAAGTGAAAACAACTCAAATGTATATCAACTAATGAATGGATAAATAGAATCCACATTCCATCCAAGAATGTGGTATAGTTATGCAATGAAATATCACTTGGCCTTTAAAAAGCAAAGAAATAATGATTCATACTACCACATGGATTGAATATAGGAAACCTTGGGTTAATGAAAGTAGCTAGTTACAAAAAAATTACACATTGTATGAGTTACTGTTTCCTGTATGTGCAGTATCCAGAAAAGGCAAAATTATAGAGAAGGAAAGTGGATTAATGGTTTCCTTGGGCTGAGGAGGAGGGACGAAGGGGAAAGGGGAGACAGCCACAGCGTCTGGGCCTTCTTTTGGAGGTGATGAAAATGTCCCAAAATTGATTGTGGTGATGGATTACACAACTCAGAGTTGCGTAAAACCATTGAATCGTACAATTTAAATGGGCAAATTATAGATATGTGAATTATATCTCAATAAAGCTATTACCAAAAGGAACAAAGATAAACTCTAAATGGATGAAAGACTTCAATGTGAGACAGGAATCCATCAAAATCCTAGAGGAGAACATAGGCAGCAACCTTTCAACACTGGCCACAGCAACTTCTTTCAAGACACATCTCCAAAGCCAAGGGAAACAAAAGCAAAAATGAACTTTTGGGACTTCATCAGGATAAAAAGCTTCTGCACAACAAAGGAAATAGTCAACAAAACAAAGAGGCAACCCATGGAATGGGAGAAGATATTTGCAAATGACATTACAGGTAAAGGGCTTATGTCCAGGATCTATAAGGAACTTCTCAAACTCAACACCCAAAAACCAAATAATCAAGTCCAAAAATGGGCAGAAGACATGAATAGACACTTCTCTAAAGCAGACATAAGAATAGCTACAACACATATGAAAAAATGTGCAACATCATTAGCCATCAGGGAAATTCAAATCAAAAGCACATTGAGATACCATCTTACACCAGTTAGAATGCCAAAAATTGATAAGTCAGGAACAAACAAATGTTGGCAAGGATGTGGAGAAAGAGGAACCCTCTTACACTGTTGGTGGGAAAACAAATTGGTACAGCCACTTTGGAAAACAGTATGGAGATTCCTCAAAAAGTTAAAAATGGAGCTACCCTATGATCCAGCAATTGCACTACTAGGTATTATCTACCCCAAAGATACAGATGTAGTGAAAAGGAAGGGCACATGAACCCCAATGTCCATAGCAGCCATATCCACAAAGCCAAACTGTGCAAGGAGCCAAGGTGCCCTTCAAAAAAATAAATGGATAAAGATGTGGTCCATATACATAATGGAATATTATTCAGCCATGAGAAAGGATAAATACCCATCATTTGCATTGACATGGATGGAACTGGAGGGGATTAAGCTAAGTGAAATAAGTCAAGCAGAGAAAGATAATTATCATATGGTTTCACTTAAACGTGGAACATAAGGAATAGGATGGAGGACATTAGGAGAAGGAAGGGAAAAATGAAGGGGAGGAATCAGAGGAGGAGACAAACCATGATAGACTATGAACTACAGGAAATAAACTGAGGGTTTTAGGGGGAGGGATGTGTGGGATGTGTTAGCCCAGTGATGGGTATTAAGGAGAGCACATATTGCATGGAGCACTGGGTGTTATACACAAACAATGAATCATGGAATCTTGCATCAAAAACTAATGAGATACTACATGGTGACTAACATAACAACAAAAAAATTAAATTAAAAAATTAAAACAATTAAGTTTCAGAAAAAAAAAGAAACAAAAACAAAACAAGAAAACAACCAATCAAAAAATAATCAATGTCTACATGGTAGTCAATAAAATGAGACTTTTTGCATTGAGTTTAGCAACAAGGTGGTCACTTAGTCACCTTGGAAGAACAGTTTTTGGAGGGGAAAAAAGCAGACTTGAGATGTTGATAAGCAAAAAAGGGGGTAAAAACTGGCACCAAATGTTGAGCATCCTTTTAAAAGCTTGGCTCTTAAAGGAAGCAAAGGATGGCAGCTGCAATAGACAGGAAATAAAAAAAAATCTTCATTGAGATGAAAGAGACTTTTGGTGGAAGAGTTTTGATGCCAACAAAAAAGGCAAAAGTTCCAAAAATGGGTAGTAATTAACAAAGAAGTGTCCCATGGAGTGGGACAAGATGGCTCAAAGGAGGGAAAGATGAGCTTGAGACAGAGGAAGGACTCTGCTTCCAATGACGCCAGCAAGGGAGGGGGAAAAGAGCAACAATAATGTAGGAGCTTTTTTTTTTTTTTTTTTTTTTTCTGAGGTAATTATGAGTCGAAACATTTTGGAATGAACAGGGGGCACTGGGTCCAGGGGAGGTTGGAAACCATGAGTCAATACAAGTCTGTATGGCTGGGCAGATCTTTGCAGTAGTGCTTCAGAGCCCAGGGGTAGAATCAAAGGACTCATGTTTGGCTTAGTCCAAGGCTGGAGTTTCATACAGGAGAAGGGAGGATGGACAAGGGATCAGAATCCTGAAGGGTCACTATAGAATAATGGGTATAGTAGCTGGAGAGAGAAAAGAGATGACAGAAAAGAATTGATCAGGGGCTCAAATGGGGACCATTTTAAGGGACCAGAGAAGAAATCAGTTTAAAGAATAGATGTGTGGGTAGTAAGATTATAAGAAAATCATAATAATAGGAGATTTTAGTCAATCAGTGGGGTATCATATTTAGAAGACAAAAGTCTCTAGTAAATATGATCCAGAGTGATGAATCTGGAAATTCACATTGGTAATTCCAATGACCCTCTGTCCTACTTAGCAACCTAAATTCCACATAGACCAGACTAGTGGATATATGTTATTCTATGACAAGCATGCCATCCAGGAAGATTGAGTAGAATGAGGGGTGCCAACGTGCTCCATGAATGTGTGGGACTAACTGAAAAATCAGCAGACAACAATGATGAGGATGGACAAAATCGTCACGTTGCTTATGCCATCTGTGTATTTCATTTTCTCCTAATTTTTTAAAAGATTATTTATTTATTTATTTGTCAGAGAGAGAGAGAGAGCACGCACAGGCAGACAGAATGGCAGACAAAGGCAGAAGAAGAAGCAGGTCCCCTGCTGAGCAAGGACCCTGATGTGGGACTCAATGCCAGGACGCTGGGATCATCACCTGAGTCGAAGGCAGCTGGTTACACAACTGAGCCACCCAGGTGTCCCCATTTTCTCCTAATATTACAAACATTATCCTTGTTATTATTAGCTATTCTATAAACATCACTTTTATAACAGGTGGTGATATCCATGGTTGCAACATAACTTATTTATCCCTTTTCCAATTCCATTTCCAACTTTTCACTATTAAAACTAATGCTATGGTAAATATAATTTAGTACTTTTTCTAATTGCAAACACATTTGCAAATAAATGTGAAGCGTCTTTGAATCAGAACAGTTGCTTTGCCTTTTGTTTCACAACTGGTCAAATTTGGTCAAATCACTCTGTTGACTGGTTAAATTAATTTAATTTTAACCATTCAAGAACTAAGCCCTGCCCGGCTTATAGTTTTAGATCCCCAGTCCACTACAAGAAAGTTGTAGACAGATAGGTAGATGGATCTTTCTGACTTCAAAAGGCACAGTTAGTTGTTTATCTGGTTTCCAAATTGAGGAGAAAATTTTCTGACTTTCTTCTGACCAGGGAGTCTGTCAGATCTGATCTGTGAAGCAGCCCAACTATAAATTAGAACTTCAGGCACAAATGTACCTGACTATGTGATAGTTTTTTGGAGCAACGTGTGATCAACGATTATGTCTTGATGAGAAATATTAAGTAAATTTTTGAGTTACTTGCTGGAAAGTCAGAATTGGTTTTGTAAGTCTAAGAGAGGCAAGTTAGTCCAGAATTCCCAGTAAATCAATGGAAAGTGAGGCTTTAAGGAGGGAAGCAGAAAGTTGTGAGAGAAAGAGAAATTTATGTCAGAAGCTAGACCGCTGAGACTGCCAGCAAGATATTCTCAACTGGAAGTCGGAGGAGGAGGTCCTTGGTGGTTTCACATGGGGGTGGGTGGGGGGAAGGGAAAAGGAGAGAGGGTCAGCAGAAGGTTAGCATGTTCCAGGAACAGAAACTGGATATTACTATATAAAAAAGGGCCTAACCTTTACTGAGAGCCTGCTATATGTCAGGTTTTTAATAAATTACTTTGTTTTAATCTTACAGTGACTATGTAATACAGGTACTATCATCAGTTAGCATTAGGCTTGGCTGCCTATGAGAGAGCTTGAAACAATGCTGACTTAACCAAACTGGGCTTAGTCTCTCAGAAAAAGCATGCGAATGAGTTAGCCCAGGGCAGGTGTAGCAACTCCTTGGTATCCTAAGTGAGTCAGGCACCAGCTTTTCTTCTCCAATATTTTTAGAGTGTGGCTTCATTTTTAAGATTCCAGGATTACGTGGAGCATCTGGGTGGCTCAGTGGGTTAAACCCTTGTGTTCGGCTCAGGTCATGATCTCAGGGTCCTGGGATCAAGCCCTCCATCAGGCTCTCTGCTTGGAGGGGAGCCTGCTTCCCCCTCTCTGCCTGCCCCTCTGCCTACTTGTGATCTCTCTCTTTCTCTCTGTCGAATAAATAAATAAAATCTTTACAAAAAAAAAAAAAAAAAAAAAGATTCCAGGATGACGGTTGGAGCTCCAGCCATCACATCTGAGTTCCAAGCATCAGAAAGAAGGGATGCAAAAGGGGTTTTCTCCAACTATTCCTGCTTTTAAGAAGTCTTTTGGGAATGTAATTTGGTATAGCCACTGTGCGAAAAGGTATGGAGTTCCCTTAAAAAATTAGAAGTGGAACTACCATACAATCCAACAACTCCGCTTCTGGATATACAGCTGAAGGAAATGAAATTGCTATATCGAAGAGTTATCTGGGAGGTGGGGGGTGGGTGAAATGGGTGAAGGGAGTAAAAAGGTACAAACTTCTAGTTATAAAATATGTAAGTCATGGGGATATGATATACAGCATGGTAATGACAGTTAATAATAATATTGTGTTACAAATCCTAAAGTTGCTAAGAGAGTAGATCTTTACAATTATCACAAGAAAAAAAATAATTCTGTATGGTGACAGATGTTAACTAGACTTATTGTGGTGATCATTTTATAATATACAAAAATACCGAATAATTTGGTGGTATAACTGAAACTAATATAATGTTGTATGTTGATTATACCTCAACCAAAAAAATGAAAGAGAGAGAGACGTGCATTCTCGTGTTCATTGCAGTATTATTTATGATAGCCATGACACAGAAGCAGTCTAAGTGTACATCAATGGATGAATGGATAAAGAGAAATATATACCTATATATATGTATATACATATATAACATATATAATTTATACAAATGCCACAATTGTGTGTACACACACACACACACACACACAGAAATATTATTCAGCCATTAAAAATATATCACAGCATTATTCACAATAGCCAAGACATGGAAATAGCCTAAGTATACATCCACAGATGAACGGATAAAAAAAGGAAATCCTACCATGTACAACATCACAGATGAAACTTGAAGGCATTATGTTAAGTAAAATAAGTTAGATATAGAATGATAGATATATCTGATATCACTTATGGGTGGAACCTAACAATTCCAAACTCACTGAAATAGAGAACAGATTGTGGGCTGCCAGAGGTGGGGAGTAGAGGATGGGGTGGGAAGAGGGATGTTGGTCAAATGGCACAAACTCCGGTTTATCAGATGAGTAAGTTCTGGGGGTAGCACAGAAAGCATGGTGCCTATAGTTAAAATACTGTACTGTAGGGCTGAAAGTTGCTAAGAGAGTAGATCTTAGGGGCACCTGGGTGGCTCAGTGGGTTAAAGCCTCTGCCTTCGGCTCAGGTCATGATCTCAGGGTTCTGGGATCGAGCCCCACATCATGCTCTCTGCTCAGCAGGGAGCCTGCTTCCCCCTCTGTCTCTGCCTGCCTCTCTGCCTACTTGTGATCTCTCTCTCTCTCTCTGTCAAATAAATAAAATCTTAAAAAAAAGAGAGAGAGTAGATCTTAATTGTTCTTACAACAGATTCAGAAAAGGGTAAGTGATGAATGTGTTAACTACTCTTATTGTGGTAATTATTTTACAGTAGATACCTGTATCAGATCATCAGTGTGTGCACCTTAAACTTATATAATGTTATAGGACAATTATATATCAATAAAGCTGGAAAAAAAAGAAATCTTCTCAGGAATCCCCAAACAATTTTCCCTTACATCTTATGATTAAATACTAACATATAAAGCCACACCCACCAGCAAGGGAAATTTGTCATAAATTCATTAAAGTACAATGCAATGCCTCCCCCCCACCCCCACCCTCCAAAAAAACGGGTTTGACAGAAGAATGAAGGAGAAAACAAATATTGGGTAGATAACTAGCACTCTGAGTCTTCATTCTCAGTGCATTGGCCAAATTCATGTGGCTAACAAATGGAGATAATCTGAATTAAGATGGAGGCGTGGCTGGCTTCAGGGCCAAGTCTCTTTGTGGTCTTCTCAATAGAAGACAGTTTTCTCATAAAGTGGAAGATGGTAGGTCTACGAACCAAAAAAGTCAGGGTTCAAGGTGGTCGTGCCATGAGGCCAAGAGGTTGTTACCTGGTCCTCATCTCCGTAAATGGCTGATGTTAGATTCTGGTCTGCATATCATTTTTCATCTTCAAAATAGTCTTGCTTTTTGTCTTTGACTGAACAATTCCTCTTGCAGAAATTTCATGTATGGAAATAATTAAAATGGATGCAAAGATTTATGTAGTAGGATGTTCACTGAAGCTTTATTTATAATGGTGGAAAATTAAAAACAACCAAAATACCTAACAAAGGAAATTGATTAAATTACAGAATACTGGAACATCCATATGGTAGAACACATTGCAAACATTAGAAATCACGTTCTTCAAGAATATTTAAGGGCATGCATGATAAAGCTCATAAGTTATGTTAAAAAGATTAAAAATAGTAATCCCTATGATCTCAGTTTTGTAATATATGTGTATAGAGGCATAATATTAAGAAACCTGGAAGAATAAACATCAAAATGTTAAAGTGGTTCTTTTGTAGATGACAGGATTATTGATTATTTTACTTTTTATTTATGCTTTCCTGGATTTTCCAAATTTCTATAATGAATATGTATTACTTTTAAAATCAGAAAAAAAAAAAAGCCCTCACAAGTGTCATTTGGAAATATGCTTCCTCCCTTGGAAAACAGTTTTGTTATTCTCAAAATGACTGGCTTAGATGTTTAGCACTGTCAAAGTGCTAGCATGAAGAAGGTTATGGCAGACTGAATTCAATAAATATTTATTGAGCGCCAGTCTTGTGGAAGCCACTGTTGTGGGAATTGGGGGAGTAGCCCAGGGGAGGGGGAGGGTATGAGCTACAAAGATGAACAAGCATGGTCTCTGCCCCCAGAGAGGCCTCTCTCTGAGAACTGTGCTTGGCATGTCATGGTCATAGCAAAGGGCATCAGGCCCTTGTGTGATGACAATGGAGGCAGAAAGTCCATGATCTAAGACTGTGTTTAAAAATGCAATAAACATGTAATGTAGTTATTAAAAATGCACATTTCCCATTTGTCTACATGTCAGGTGTAGAGCATGCAGACTAAAGTCAGCCTGGGCCATTCATCAGCAGGGTTACCCACCTGGTCTCCCCCACTGGGGCCACAGAATCTCTGTTGTGAGAGCCAGCCCTCCCAAGAGAGATAGCCATCTTGACTTCAGAGAACAATAGCAGCCACTATTGATGACTGAACCCACTAATGGAATGAGGATCCCATGCAGTTTCCATAGAGCTAATCCAGTGTCATTATGCAACAAATGGATTGGTCTGTGTTCCAATCCTGATACTACCATTTATCAGGATTTCTGCCGCCCACCCATCCAATTTCTTCTTAGCTTGGGTTGTGGGGATACCGAGCCTAGTTTGGATATGAAAACAAGGTCTGTTGGAATCCAACCTATATTTCTCCTATTTGAGAACTCCCCTGCCCTGATTTTTTTTCTGTGGGTCTCTCACAATTCTGCTTTTGGCCCCCGGACACATGCTTCGTATAATGGGGTCCTTAGAACGAGCTGGAGGAAATGCTCATCCTTTGCCTCTGCTCTTGCTCCAAGTTCATCTTAAGGACCAGATCTTCAACAAATACACTCTGAAGGAGGCTTTATTTTTACCATCCCCTCTCCATACACTTGCCATGAGTAATTATGGCCTGGGAACTTATTTCTCTATTTTCTCCATCCTGCAGCTTGCTCTCTTGTCTGAGTGTTCTCTAGGTTTTTGCTCACAGACTTTGTGTGTGTGTGTGTGTGTGTTTTAAGATTTTATTTATTTGACAGGGAGCGATCACAAGTAGGCAGAGAGGCAGGCAGAGAGAGAGAGAGAGGAAGAAGCAGGCTTCCTGCCGAGCAGACAGCCTGATGTGGGACTCGATCTCAGGACTCTGAGATCACTACCTGAGCCGAAGGCAGAGGTCCAACCCACTGAGCCAACCAGGCACCCCCAGATTTTTGTTTTTATGTTAAGCTTTGGTAATGGGAAGGGTTTGAAAGCTCATGCTTTGGTGGATGGGAAGAAGTGTTCTTCATGTAGACCTCTGTCCTACCTCCTGCTTAGTTGTAGCAGCAAGGGATGGAGGAGGATAAGGAACAGGAGGTGGTGAGGTGAACGGTTAACCTTAGCGCTTCTAATGTCAAGGGAATGACACAATGCCATGTAGTTCCTTAAAAAAAAAAAAAAAATTATGATGTGTTCTGCTTTCCGGAAACATTGCACCTGGACCAGCTCACCTGTCTTTTACAATTATTCTTTAAAACAATTTGGCCAACTCACTACCCTGTTCAATACATATTTCCTCTAAAAATAAATCGAGAACCCTTTGAACCCTTTCCTTCCATTCTTTCTTCCAGGAAATTAGACCATATGTTTTCTTGGCTTGGACTAGCTATCCTTGAGTTCTCTTTCGCAACAGATGAGCAGCTTCTAACTTCGCTTGAAGTGCAGGAAAGGTCCAGGCATTTGCAGGAGGCCAAGGGGCAGGGAGACAATATGGTGAGAATTGACGTGCAAATGTCACGTGTGCTCCTGCAAGCGCTCAGTGTACAGCCCTGGCTGACTGCGTCTCAGGGCTCTGTGGTGGGCGCCCATGAGCTGCAGGAATGGGGCGCCATCTTGACAGGCTGCTCATTTGCTGCGAATGTTCCCAAGCTACGAGGCATTCAAGTGGGTGTCCTGCTTATCCTCAGACAGTGTTTTCATCGATTACATGGGCAAAATACCTTCTGGGGATGTCTCGATGATCCGCAGAATGGCACTTAGCCGGCACCAGTGTAGTGAAAGAGAGGCTTTGTCCACATCAGGTGGAGGGCAAAGGGGTTTTTGTTTTTAAGATAAAACTCTGCTTTTAAATTATGAAATGTTGCAAATTTAACATCCAATGAAATCAATAGTTCATTGTTTGTGATTGAAATATGCTATTTTCTTATGCTCAAGTGAAACCTCGCTGTGAGTGGCCCTCAGAATTCCCAGTGGTAGAGCCCCACAGCCGGGGCTTTGGGGTCGCCTTAGGCCTCAGTTCTAGGCTTCCTTCCACCTCTGGGGGGCTGCGAGATCTCAGACGAGCTAAATCAACTTCACATCTCTGTTTCTTCCTCTGTAAAATGTGTTTTCATCATTCCATCCTTTTTCCCCAGGGGCCGGGTCTGTGCTATCCCAAACCGTGTTTCCAGTAGGAAGTATCCCCAGGCTTCCCGGCTGGGCAGCCCCGAGCAGCCTCAGGCAGCCCCAAGCAGCCTAAGCATTCATACTGAGGACTGTATCCCCACACCCAGGGCTCCCGGCAGCCACCAGGGCTATCTGCCCTCAGGTGGGCACATAATCCTCCTGAAAATTAACTTTATACTGATTATGGCTAGTAGCTGGGTTGGTCTTCATTTGAACAGGTAAAATGTAGTCTTGATAGCTCAGGGATTCAAAATAAACCAGCTTTTTATATTTGATCGTAATCATTTTGCATTGTCCTTTATGCTTGGGTAAAGGATAAAGAGCGTTCAAGTTTCTTGGAATGTGTTCTAAATCAGAGGGGGAAGGAAATAGGAGAGGGGGCCCTCAGGAGGAAATGTTCCAAGTTAATTTGGGTGGAAAAGGCAGCACATGGCATCCCAGAGTACCATGTGGCTCCAATCAGAGCATGGTGGCTGTTAGCACTTTGTTTTTTTTAAGCTGAGTTGCCTTTCTGTTTGTGTGGGTAACGTTTGGCATGACACTGTTCCAAAGCATTTGTTTGAGACATTTCAAACATAGCAATTTAATGAGTGGCAATAAAAATATCTTTATTCAAGCAACGTCTTTGGTTATTCATATAGTATATATATGTATTCATATTTTGTGGCTTTCTGGATGCGAAACAATTTGAGTTCCGAGCGTAATCGCAGGAACACGCACCACGGGGAAGTCGCTAGGAGCTAGGAAAAAAAGACCAGGGCTGCTGTTGGAACACTGCTACAGATGGTTAATGTCTTAAAAAGCGCACCCCTTTGTAGATGAAAGTTGCATTTTTGAAGCCCCGTGGTTCCAGGTTCAGACCACTTACCTGTAGGTTTCCCCATCAGCCAAGTGGTGGAGGTGTGTAGTGTGTTTTTCTCCTAACACTTCCATTCAACTTGTGTTGCATTTGGTACTGTGAATGGATTACTGATAGGAGATTTTTTAAATGCCATGTTAACTGAAGGATGATCATATGTTTCTGTTTAATTCTAAAAGAGTAGGTTGAATTTTTGGAAAACTGTCATAAGTGGACAGGACTACGTTAGTATTGTGTCATCACTAAAGAGACTAATACTTATTATTCCCACTTATGTAGTTGTCACTCAGCCTGAGACATGTATCAAGTGGTTAGATAATGCTAAAGACCTAGATCACTGGATGAAATGGAGGGTAAATTACCTCATCCTTAGTTTTTAAGTATGTCTAATGATTTGGAGGTATGCAGGGGCATAACAGATAATCCACTGGCGATTTTTCTAGACATCTCTTGAGTAACTCTCATATGTCCACAACGGGAGGATGGAATATTGATAATTTGCCTGGTGGCCTGACTTTACAGAGTTTGGAGGACTGAGAATTGACCCTTCTCAATCTCAGGATGGGCCGTAGGGGACAGGAGTATAGGACCTGCAGGTCTGGGGATGAAGTGAATCCCTGGCCTTAGTTGGGCCAATAGTGGCCACATCCCAGGAATTTGGGACCAAGATTTGCGTCCCACAAACTGACAGATACTAAAAAGGGGAGAAAAGGAGAAAATTTGGGAACTGCTGTATACTAGGTTCTTTTTATTCGATATTTAAGAGCACTAACATCAGAAAGCTTCTGAGAAATCAGATGTAAACAAAGAATCAGTTTTATTCTGCTCAAGATGTTATTTTTCAAGTTTATTTGACCCTGGAATCCTTTATTTGTGTAACCATATATTAGAATCCTATAGAATGTTCTTTGGAAAGGACTGTGCTTTGTATTTCAATTAATACCAGGAATAAGACAAGAATATTTGCTATCCTCTCTAGAACTTCTTCCCTATGCAGTAAGTTGGAGAAGGAGTTTGGCCGAGGGAGGGATAGCCACTGGAAAGGAGAAATTAAGTAATCATAATCTGCAGAAACCCAAAAATAATGAACTGGAAAAACATTAGATGTAATAGTGAACATTATTGTAAGGTGGTGAGTAATAAAGTAATCTCCAGAGTCAAAATCCTCCTTGTACACCAAAGTGACAATCAGGTTAAAAGAAAAAAAATACATTTGGAAAAAAGATTCTAACTCATAACAGCAACAAGAACAAAAAACCCAACTTCTAAAAGTTAGTCTTGCAAGAAGTATGTGTGATTTACATGGAGAAGGCAAGCAAATACTGTGGAGAGAACAGAAAGACAGGTGTGAATCAATGAAAAAACAAGTCAGGTTCTTGGTTAGACAGAGTTAAATAGTATATAAAATTTCACCTTTCCATAATTCTATTTAAAGATTGCTCTCAGTCCTAATCCAATGCCAATGAGTTCTAGATCCTGAATTGATCCAGGGGAGTCCCATAAGTTATCAAATACAATTGATTTTCTGTCCTAGGTATTTTCTGGGTCTCTCCACATCACATCATGCCTTCAGCCACCAGTGCAACTGTTATTTTGTGGATTTCCTCCTAAATGGTCCACCTTTTGACTATCGCTGACCAGAGTCACCGTTCTTTATTCTTTCTTAAACAATAATATGAGAAATATCTGGTCTTGTATCTCTACTTCTTACAATTCTTCCATAGCTTTTTATTACTATTAAAACAGAAGCTCTATGCTTGGGGGGCTGGAACAGGGCCCTGTCTGTCTCACCTCACCAGTCTCCTCTTGGCTCCTTTCCCTGGAGTATTGCACTCTCCAGGGATGGCAGTTTTAGTTTTCTGAATGCTACTGTGTTTGCACCTCAAGGTCTTTGTTATTCCTTCTGCTTGGATCTCTCCTTCTCTTCCTCTTCCCTTGGTTACGTCTTCCTTCTCCTCCAAGAACCACTTCAACATCATGTATTTCAAGGAAGAGTTCAGTATACTCCTCTTACTTAATTTTATGGCTGGATACTTCTTTTTGGGATGTATCAAAATCCCAGTTAATAGTTTGGTGTAATTAACCATTTAGGGACTGCACATCCTGCTAGAATATAAGCCTCAAGTGTACAGACTCTCTTGTCTTACTCATCTGTATATTATTTTGCCTATCACAATTCCTTACATTAGCAGGTGCTCTAGTTTTGTGAAACATTGAATGACAATAAGGGAAAAAATTATTAAAGAGTAGCAGAAGACCTGAAGTAACAGATAAACACAGCAAAACTGGAAGGATTACGACTATCATGCTTGTATCAGAATCGAAAGAAAGATTATTGAAATAGAATATGAACCATAGAAATCCTAGTATTGGGTAAATTTGGTGTCTAATAAAGTTAACATACTACTAGGTAAAGTGAAATTTATTTAACATATGATGCTAGAACAGTTGCTTAACTCTTTGAATTGAAAATGTAGGACTCTACATCCTGGATAACAAAATAAATTCCAAATAAGAGAAGATAGCATTTTCAAAGAAATACTCACCTGTGGGCTGTTAAGAAGGTTAACATGAAAAAAATAGTTCTCTGGCTACATAAGTTTGGGAAGTGTCAAATTAAATGAAATTAAACTGGTTTCTTCACTGCAAACATTCTAAAAATGATGTTAATGTTCATTGTGAATTCACAAGCTGTATTATAATGCAACATTTGGCATAATTATGTAGAACTATTTTTATTTTCAAATAAAGCAATGATTTGGAAATTTGGCTTAATAATTCTCAAAAAACTATAATACAATTTCAGGAAATATTTTTATAACTTCTGTGGTAGGAGGGTCTTTTTGAACATTATATCAAAGCTAGAACTTTGAAATATGATTGGTTATAAACAGCAAGAAACCTCTCTGATGAACTGAGTAGAGCAGGCTCCAATTTTGTTTCCATATATTTGCTATCTCTCGTTGGGGAAAGTTTGTACTTCTTTGCCTGTAACATCTGGGTTGACCATGGGACTTGCTTTGACCAATGAAAATGAAGAAAAAGTTATGGTGGGCCATGTCCGAGCAGAATATTTCAGAGGGGTTTAAGTAACCATTTTCCCTTCCCTGGAAATACAGATGAATATTTAAGTTCTGTCAGCTGGGGTCCCAAGTGGCTCTGAGAAACAGAACTTTCTGGCCAGCACAGAACTTGAGTGAGGAATGAACTGGGCAAGGTTTGTTACCTTGGCCATAGCCCTGCTTAGGCTGACTGGTTCATTAAGGAATAAAGTAGTAATTGAATTGCTATTAGGAGCTTGTAAGAGTTGATGCTTGGTGGTAGGCTGGCTTGGTAGATGATGGTTATCATAAGAACTTTGGAGACTAGGAAATCAGTATCACAAGAATGATTTTGTAGTGGGAAGAAGTACACTTGCGGCACTGGCGTTGGGTGAACTCTAACCTTTCTCAGTTTCTTTGTTCTTCAGCTAAAAATTTAAGTTTCAATTCACATATTTAAATTTAAATCAAATATCTACCATCTGGCTAAGAGAGGTGAAGCTTCTAATGACAGTTCCACTAGACTATGTCCATTGCAAGAGAAGAGAGGGAATTGGAGTGCTACCAAGCAAGGAAATGGGTGCTGGGAAGTCAAGATAGAAATATTTGCTAATCTAAAAACCAATGGATTTGGCCATTAAAAAATGAGTACATCAGAAAACACCTTTTCATACAATTAAAGAGAAAATTAAAATTATTTGGGACATGTGTGAGAGCAAAAAGCTGATACCCTAAAAATATAAATATACAAATGAAAAATAAAAGGAGACTATCAGTAGAGAAAGAACCGTACCAAAGCAAAAGCTAGAAACAATAATTTCCAAAATATGAGTGTGCCTGGGTGGCTCAGTTGGTTAAGCATCTGACTCTTGATTTCTCCTCAGGTCATGATCTCAGGGTTGTGAGATCCAGCCCCACAGGAGCTCCACCCTGGGGCCATGGAACCTACTTAGGATTCTTTCTCTCACACTCCCTCTGCCCACCCCCTACCTCCCTCCTTCGGACACACATGCTCATTCTCTCAAAAATTTTTTTCCAAAATATAAATGGTGAACAGCCAGAAAATTTGAAAAAAAGTTTAATTCACCAGCTTTCAAAGAAACACGAGTTCAAACAATGAGGTTTTTTTAGCTATCAGATTTTTCAAAACCAATACTGTTCTGGTTTTTTAAAGGAGGAAACTTTTTCTGACTATAATCAGATTATGGAGAAAACATTTTTTCTATGAGAAAATATTTTTCTCATGCTCTGTGATGAGTGCAAATTACTCACTCTCTCTGTAGAACCATTTGCCAATATATGTATTCACTATATATAGTATATTTACATAGATATGTAATGATGCTTAGACTATTCCACTGTGATGATTTAATCTGAGGAAATAGCCTCAGATTTGGGCAATTTATTCATAGAAATGTTTATTTCAGCATCATTTATAATAATGAAAAATTTGAAATAACATTAATGACCAATGATAGAGTATTTGTAAAACAAATTATGGTTTATCTATATACTGATGCAGCCATTAGAAATGGTGTTTTAGGAAACTATTTAATGACATGGAAGACCATTTAAGTTATATTACTAATTATGTCAAAAAACTATGTTCTAAAACAAGTACTATAAAATCCCATCTAGATAGAAAATTATTTATTCTGATGATACAATAAAATTATAATGAATTAATTTTGAGATATGGATTCTGGATGATGATATAAAATTTCTTCTTTGTGTTTTGCCATATTTCTCAACTGTTCTATGGTGAATTGTAACTTTTGCCAACAAAGCAAAGCCTAATAAATGTTAATAAAATGTATCACTTTTGGTACATTTTAAGGAGCTATTGATTAACATAGTAATTTTTACTGTATAGTTTATTAATACAAATAGCACCGGTCACAGTTTTGCTTTAACATGCACTCTCCAGTAATTAGGAACTGCAATCCATAAAAATATTTGTTATCGCTAGATTTCTATGTGAAAATTGCATTTAACAAGGGATTTCAAGTGCTTTTATGTGCCTGATACCATGATATAAGATGGTATATAACTCCCTGGAGACACCCACAGCAGAGAGACAAGATCTACTATGCAGAGGAAGATCAACCTCATGGAAAAGAAGAGTTGATACAAGTTTTACCTCCAGTGGTATACCTGTGAAAACCTATAGGGTGCTGGCTCGTAGTGTGGGATTATATTCAACCTTTCATTGTCGGTGTACATGCGCAGCCACTTCTCTACGCAAGGTTTATAATGAAAGAACTATAATTCTAGCAATTTTGTTTTCTCATTCTCTCTTCCCCAGGAAACATTTTTGGACCAATCTTTAAAAGAAAGGTACTCTTTTAAAAAATGATCTGATACTAGTTTGGGAAAATTTCCTTCTTAAGAATGTATATAGACTTGACATTTGTTCCTATGAGTCCAGGAGACTTATTTCTCCATGGACACATGCTTATATTTATTTTCTGATCTTATAACTATATGACAGTGGAGGATTCTCCAGAAATTTCCTGGTTTTGCTTATTTTTAGCTTCAGTCATCATCACTAACGCAGATATATATGCAAATGTGACCCATATTCCACATTTAGTTATATTAATATATGTGTACACACTCATATATATTACACAAAAATGAAATAAACAATACAAGCTTCCAGTTGATAATGTATGTGAAAAAAATGACATTTATGATAGGGACTATTAACATTCTGAGAAGATGAAGAGTCATCAAAAGGGAATTTGAAGACTATTGTTTCATAATAGAGAAAGATAATTTGGATTTCTGTTATAAGTGGAGCATAAGCTGTATAGTATATCTATATTTAAAAATCTGTTCTCAAAGTCACTGTTCCATGGCTGGTTCCAGAAGTGAGCTATATTGTCTAGGTGTAATTTACTTTAGGCAATAGATGCATTCCTAAAAAGTCAGGTGAAAGTGTTATTTGCTGAATTAAAATTATTTCCATAACATCTGCAATTTAGAATAACTCCAGGGCTATTCTAGTAGTCATATGTGAAACTTAAGAAAGAAGCCAATCTATTGTCATCATTAGAGAAGAATGAAAATATAGAACTACATGATTAAACTTGCCCATCTGTCTTTCATTTTTATGGCTAAAGATTATGGAGCCCCGATCTTTAGCTAAAGCCAACTGCTCCTCTTGTCCCCTAGATCTTATCCTTTCTTAAACTAGGAAATTACTCTAAGAATTTTTGTTTCTCTTCTACAAGAAACCAAGAGTTTTCCATACACACTCCAATTTCCCTTCACTCATTCTCTCTTGTACCCTCTTCATCAGGCTTTTGTTCATACCATTTTACTGAAGTTTCCATTATCAAGGTCACCAATGACCTCCACATGCTGATCCCAATGGTTACTTCTTGGTCATCATTTTATCTGACCAACTAACAGCATTTGAACAGTTGTCTATACTCTTTTCTTGATTTTTAAAAAGATTTTATTTATTTGACAGAGAAAGACACAGAGAGAGAGGGAACACAAGTAGGGGGAGTGGGAGAGGGAAAAGCAGGCTTACTGCCAAGCAGGGAGCCCAATGTGGGGCTCAATCTTAGGTCCCTGGGATCATGACCTGAGCCAAAGGCAGACACTTAAAGACTGAACCACCCAGGCGCCCCTCCTTGATGTTTTTTGTGACTAGATTTTCATGTTCCACACTGGTTTTCCTTCTTCCTTACTAGTCAATTCTCTCTCTCTCTCTCTTTTTTTTAAAGATTTTATTTATTTATTTGACAGACAGAGATCACAAGTAGGCAGAGAGGCAGGCAGAGAGAGAGGGGGGAAAGCAGGCTCCCTGCTGAGCCGAGCCCTGGGCTCGATCGCAGGACCCTGGGATCATGACCTGAGCCAAAGGCAGAGGCTTTAACCCACTGAGCCACCCAGGCACCCCAACTAGTCAATTCTTAATGGACTCTTTTGGTGTTTCTTTTTAGGTACCAACATTGTTTGTAACCTAGTTCAAGTAATTCTAGGCTCATATCCCAGTTCTTTCTTTTTCCTACCTGTGTACATTGCCTTTATACTCTCATTCAGTTACATAGCTTTAAGCATCATCTCTTCACTGATCATTCCCAATTTATATCTTTGGCTGTAACCTCCACCCTGAATTTCAGACTCTTTATCTGGCTGTCTGTATAGCACTCTACTGAGATGTCTGCTGTGTACATAAAACCAAGCCAAGTGAAAAACAGAGTTCTCACCATTTCCCTTCAAACCTGTTCTCCTCACAGTCTTAACATTCCAACCAATAGATGCTGCTTCCTTCCAATTGCTCTTCTTTAATTTTTCTCTTCTTTTCTTATCCCAAATTTTATCTGTAAGACAATCTTTTTAAAACATTTTATTTAAATATTAGTTAACATACAGTGCAATATTGGTTTCAGGAGTAGACTTCGGTGATTCATCACTTATGTACAACACCCAGTGCTCATCATAACAAATGCCCTCTTTAATACCCATCACCCATCTAGCCCATCCACCAACCACTGCATCCCTCAGTTTATTTTCTATCTTTAAGAATCTCTTATGGTTTGTTTCCCTGTCTTCTCCCCCCTACCCCTTCCATATATTTTTCTGTTTTGTTTTTTAAATTCCACATAAGACTGAAATCATATATTTGTCTTTCTTTGATTGACTTATTTTGCTTAGCATAATACATTCTAGCTTCATCCATGCCATTGCAAATGGCAAGATTTCATTCTTTTGGATGGCTGAGTAATATTGCATCATGTATACCACATCTTCTTTGCCCATTCATCAGTCGATGGACTTTTGAGCTCTCTCCATAGTTTGGCTATTGTTGGTAATGCTGCTATAAACATCAAGGTAAGTGTACCCCTTCGAATCCATACTTTCATATCCTTTGGGTAAACACCTTAGTAGTGCAATTGCTGAATTGTAGGGTAGTTCTATTTTTAGTTCTTTGAGGAACCTCCATACTGTTCTCCAGATTGGCTTTACCAGTTCTGCAAGAAAATCTTACAGCTCTACTTTCATCATTGATCCTGGATGTGAATAGTTTTCATCAGCTCTATGATGGTCCAAGCCACCATTATCTCTTTTCTATCCAAGAATTAGTAGCTTCTTAACTGATACCCTTTATATGCCTCCTCTACTTGCACACCCCAACTACACTCAACATAGCAGCCAAAGTAATCAACAAAGCCACTCACACAGCCTCTCTGCTCAAGCTCCCCAATCTTTTCTGTTCATGCAGAGGAAAAGCCCAAGTGTTTGAAAGGCCCTGGAAGACCACATGCCTTGCCCCTCCTCCCCCTTATCTCTTTGACTTTATCTCCTGCCTCTCTCTCTGCTGCTTTCTCCATTTCAACCTACCAGTTTCTTCTCACTCCTTTAACACACCAATCAGACTCCTGGATCAGAGCTTTTGCACCTGCTTTCCCTCTGTAAAGTTTTCCCCTCATACATCAAAGTGGGTAGCTCCCTTGCATTCTTTTCTTTATTCATATATCATATCCTCAGTGAGGCTTTCTTGGACCATTCTAACTAAAATTACAAATTTCATCCCAAGGTGTTTGTTTGTTTGTTTTTTATCTTTTTTTTTTTTTTTTTTTTTACCTCTTCCATATCTTTTTTAAGCCTCTTTATTTGACTATATTCACAAAGGTAGAGCTGTTAGGCTGCTTGTTCTTTTCATCAAGTCATTCATTCATTTACTTATTGGTTTTAAATCACTCAATGAGCTGAACATGGGATTCCAAAGATGAATAAGACACAATCCCTGCCTCAAGAAACTTTACAGGCTACTGGAAAAGAGGAGCAAATAAATATAGAGAAGCAGGATCTCAATTCCCACATGCTACCCCTACTATCAGAACTTTACCTCAGAAAAGATTTCCAAAATAGAAGTTAATATTATTGTGAATAAATTGATGCTGTTTTTATCATTTGAATCTCTTTGTGAGGAATTCTCTTGTTAAGTACAATCATTCCCTAGCTCAATCATAAGGTCTGGGTGGACCCTCAGGTATAGTCTCCTACTGCTATCTTATAGTTGAGGAATTTGCTGCCCAGAAATAATGCCTTAATAATAACAATGGGAGTGTCTGGGTGGCTCTGTCTATTAAGGGGCCTGCTCTTGGTTTTGGCTTTGGTCTTTGGCTCAGGTCATGAAATCAAAGTCCTGGGATCAAGCCCAGTATAAGACTCTGTGCTCAGGGGAGTAAGATTCTCTCTCCCCACTTACACTCTCTCTAAAATAAATAAATAAACAAACAAACAAACAAATAAATAAATCTTAAAAATAATAACAATGATGATGATGACGATCATGATGATGATACCAATTTTTTAGTGAATATTACTATCTACCAGATACCATGCTGACCATGTTGCATGCATTATTGTGTGTAATATTTACAACTACCTCATCAGTGGCTGTAAGAGACTATTGCTGTCTCTTTTTGATAGATGAAAGTACACTGAGGAAGTAATTTACTCAAGGTCACACAGGTATAATTGGTGGAGTCTCTCGTCAAACCAAGGCCCGTCTTATTAAGCCCACGCTGCTGAAAACTGAACATGCTATCCCTTGCCCATAGAGTTTTGTAAGTAAGTGACAGATGGGGATCTTTTTCTGATTTTAAGTCCAATGCCTTTTCACAGAAAATAAGTATTTTTGTTTCCAAAATTTGTTCCATCATGATTTTATTTTATATTTTTTTGTATATTGACATTTACAGATTTAATAAGCCCTACAGGAAAACAACCATGCTGGTAAGTATACCATGGTCATCCTTTCTTATCCATTTTTTAATGATTTGAGAAAAAGAGAGCAAATTGAGACCTAGTCTCTTCTTTATAACAATGTCAATAGCCTCTTTTGTTTATGTGCCATTAAGCCAACATTCTGCACGACAGGAAGACATCTTCAACAGTTCGATAGTAAAAGAGCAATGAAGTAGCTCGACCACATCGATGTATATCGCACACGACTGTTTACATGCAAACACATACTGTACGCGTGGAGCAGTTTGCTGTAGCTAGAGAAAATCATCCTAAAAGTTTTCCTTCCCTTGCATCACTCAAAAAACCGTTTACTCTTCTTAATGACAGAACAATCTGTGTATTTTTGCAATCACAGTAAGTAGCTCTAGAAAGCATCGTGATAACATCACTAGAAGCGCAGTATGGTAATGTAAAATTAATGAGCAAGATGGCAATCTCCTTTTTAGGCAAATCGTACTTCCTAACACAGCACACGCTCAATGAGTCTGTTCTCAGGAGCCAGAGAATGTGGGTATCCTGGTGAAGTGAGCATTGGAAGGAGTGGAAATTGCTAGGGAAGATGGTTGTGATTGATACCGTGTGACAGCTGAAGAACTGTCCATTGAGGGGGAATAGGCAGTGACTCTTTCTTGATTTTATTTGTCGATTGTCTCCCCATGGTCAGCAGCAGGTTGAAGCTTAACCAACTTGTATTTAGTAACATAAATAACTAACTAAAGTAAACAAGTATGTAAATGTCCCCCCCCCCAAGTATTTCTGCTTTCCCAAAGTGGTGTGTATTCAATGAGTAGTCAAACAAGCAAAATGCATAAAGATCTAGCCTTGCTTACCGTAGTAATTAGTACTTTCATCACTGAGGCTGAGATTCTGAGTTCCCTGCCTCCTGTCGAGATCCAGATCTCTTAACACACACTGACCTGGAATTCCAAGGAGAAGGGCTGTGGCGTGCTTTCAGGCTCACTGTTCCAGAGGGGTTGATTTGCAGGAAATCAGAAGCGATTGGGAGGAATCTTTAGAAAGCGAACGCTTGATAAACTCTGTACAGACTGTGTGTTGCCTCCAAATAATCCAGGAGGAATGATCTGATTGAAGCACGAGGAGTAGTGGGATGTGATATTCCATTCAGGTTTGGTATGATTTCCAACAAAACACTGCTCTGTAGGGCTTGTCTTTATTGCCCCTTAATTTTCTTTCAATTATGGCCTGTGGACCGATAAAGAAAGATGCTAAAAACTATTAGTGAGCGTAGTAAAGTAGCTTTAAAATGTTTATTGTTTTTAAAATTTTTATATGCCAGCCAGCAGTAGGAAATGGAAAAAAAAAAGTGCATGTGTAAATACAATAGAAACTTACTTGTAATGTTACCGCCCAGAGAAAAACACTCTTGGTATTTTGGTATAGAAATCTCCAAGTCATTTCACAAGGCATTTGCATTCCAGACAGTGAAGGGTTTTCTTCCCTCTTCACGTACTCAATCCTATATGGGCACTGACCCATCTAGGTTATAAGTTACACACAAAAAGAAATCTTCCATAAGGCCGAGAAAAATAAGACAGTGGCTCTTAGCCCATTGGAGCGGCCGTAAAAGATGGTCCACTTCGTAACAGAAGGGTTTTTTTGTTGTTGTTTGTTTTTTACCTTGTAAATGTTTGCCTCTCAGGCTTGGCTGGAATGGGAAAACCCAAGTGGAAGGAAGAGCCTGGGGAATGGTGCCATGTTTCAATGACTCCCCAGGGGAGTCAGGGGTGTGGGGTGGGGGAGGAGAGGTAAGCCTGGCTTGTGCTTACACTCCCTGCCCCTAGGAGTTCCTTGTAGGGCCTTGTAGGTGGTGAGGGGAAAATCCTGTGTGCCTCATTCTCTGAACTCTACCATGTGCTTGCAAAGCTAATAATCAGAGCTATCTCTTAATGGGTTGTACCTTTAATTCATCCGCATGTTAAATGCTTAGTAAGGGAATACATATGAGTTGCTTTGAGGGTTGATTTGTTCATCAAATAATACTCATGCAGTGCTCACTCCACACGAGTCACTTGTCACTGACACACAGACGACACCCTACGGCATAGAGCTGGGTGTGGAATGAAAGAAGGGAGAGATAACAGAGCCAGTGAGAGCCATCACCGGTTAGTAGAGATCATGCTCTGCACACACAATCATGGGCTTCTTGTTTCTTAATTCAGCTTGATATCAGTAACATTTTCTCTTGTCTTAAGCTCTTCCCAGACACTCCTTTAAGATAAGGCTTATTTTCTGGATGTTGCAGTCACATTGCAGTCATAACCTAACCGTTGAACCCGAGAGTTTCTCCTTGTTGTTTTTCTATAAAAATAATTCCTCTTAACAATATTTTTGTTGCTGTCTTAGTACACGAGAATTATTTTGAACATGGAAATTGGATTGTTGGGTCCAAGGAAATGAACCCCTCCTTTTGGGTTTCTGACCCACCTTGTCAGATTTCTTTCCTAAGTGGTTGTACGAAGGTGATTCTTTGCAGCAGGATTCCGAGTGACTAATGCTGCAGCAGGTCCTCTCCCTGGGGTCAGGCACAGCCAGGATTCTCCCTGTAAAGTAGACACAGCCTTCTGGCACCTCCACGGACAGAGCTACTTCAGTATATGGAGTATATGGACATGGCTCATGTCTTCTCCAGCAATCTTAGGATTGCCCTAGACAGGAATAAATAAAGGTTATACTAGTGACTTGCCAGGTCAGAGTGAATCTATGTCTTTGTAGAGAACTGCTAGAGCTTTCTGGTTAAAACGACGACGACGACAACAACAGCACAACTAATTAAACAACGAAACAACAAATTAAAAAAACAATCTCTTTATCTGGGAATACTACTATTTAAAAATCCTACACAAGTAAAATCCGTTCATTCGACGTTACCAGTATACTAAACATGATTGAACTTTGGATGATTTAGAAACTACATACTGAAGCGTTCTCTTGTTCTCCAGGTCTTACACATGTTAGTCACTTGACCTGTAATAGCCTTCCTTTCATGTGACAACCCAGTTCTGTGCCCCGTCTTAGGCGAAGCAGTCTGTAACTTCTCCTTCTTCCTCTCCTTCTCTCTCTCCCTGCTTCCCGGGCAGAGTCTGGGGTTACCTCCTTCGTGTCTTGCCATCACATCTGGAGCATGCCTCTGTGAAGCATCTCCCTCATGCTAAGAACTAGTTTAGATGTCTCTTCCTCAGCCTGGAATGAGAGTTGCCTTAAGGCCATGTCTCATCCATGTTTTTATTCTTTTTTTTTTTTTTAAAGATTTTGTTTATTTATTTAACAGACAGAGATCACAAGTAGGCAGAGAGGCAGGCAGAGAGAGAGAAAGGGGAAGCAGGCTCCCTGATGAGCAGAGAGCCTGATGCGGGGCTCAATCCCAGGACCCTAGAATCATGACTCGAGCCAAAGGCAGAGGCTTTAACCCACTGAGCCACCCAGGCACCCCTCATGTTTTTATTCTTAAAACTTAACTGCGATATCCGGCAGTTGTCAACTGCTTGGACAAATAACTGGTATCATTGCATAAACACTGGCAGGTTATGGCCTTGGCTGAATTGCTGCTGGAATGGCATTACCCACAGTGTAGTTCCAAAAACTCAAGCAGTATCATTGGTCTGTATGTCATTTGGGTCTTAAATATAGACACTTTTTGGTATTTTGAACCTACCAACTTTGATCGCCAGATAGATGGTTCTTTACGCATCAAGCACAAGTAGGATTTAATAAAATCTCTTTTCAAATTGATATTATCACTGTGGATAAGCTTCCTTGTCTTTGAGACAGGGGGCAAGGAATCTTTCAGTTAGCAGGTACCACCTTTATCAGTATGCCAGAGCGAAACACCAAAAATGGTAAATCTTCTGAGAGTGGTGTGAAACTTACATGAGCATTTGTTAGAGTTGATTGTGGAGATCTTGTCTCATTTATATTTTATGTGTTTTCTTGTGTCTTGTTTTGTCTAGACTTAAGCAGACTTTTTAAACTTAGTAGTAGTGTAATAATTTTGTTGCACAGAAGCTTGCTAATTGCATCTAGAAATAATGGAATAGGAGTATACACATACAGCTACCCAGGTAACTCTAGATAATTGTGAATTAATTTATCCAAGGAAAACCTTGTTTTCACCCACTCTATGTAAGTACTGCACTTAAAAATCCAAAGAACTGTGCAGTCACCATTGATATTAACTAATATTAATTATAATTATAATTAATTACTGCATCTCAACTCTATTTGTTTATGTATAGAAGTCTTCTGAAACCAAAATACTTGCCTCCCTCTAGGAATATTGAGAGAACAAAATTCGTAGCTATTTAGGAAAGATGTCTATTATTAGCAAGAGCTGTTGCCAGGGAAGATTTATTCATTCATTAATTTAGTTCACCAATGAAACTTTCAGATGCCTACTGCGTGTGAGATACTATTTAATACTGTGATGTACACAAAGAGATAGTAGTTAGAGCTCCAGGAAGTGAACTACTGGAAAAGCTAAGGTATGTGCAAAAATCTCACACAAATCTGGTAATTATAGTACTGTGGGCGTGAAATGCCATCACATACTTGATATAACCATCTTAGGAGATAAATAAAGAGGAAGGAACTATTTCTGATTGAAACTGGGGAAGAAGCTTAGAAAACAAAGATATATTTGGTTGGGTCTTTAAGAATGCACAGAATCTTTACGGGAGGTAGCAACAGCCCTTCAATTCAGTGAGATGGATGGTGGCCAAGTCAGAGTGAGTGAAATCTCATGGTAGTCAGGAACCATGAAAGAAACTTCGCTAGGCAGAGAGTTTGTTGGGGAAAAGCCGTGGAAGATATTTTGGAGGGCTTTAACTAGGAGGTTTAAGATTTTGAGACTCTATGCAATGAGAAAAGGGAAGTCATTCACTGAGCATTTCTGAGTTGAAAATAAGCACAAACACATAAATATTTTATGAAGATTAATCTGGTATCCGTGTACACAATGGCTAACGAATTCGAAGAGACTGGAAGGCAGTTGCAGTATCCTAAGACTGAGATAAACAGTCTGGTTGGGATAATGAGTGAAAACGGAATCTGATGTAGCATCTCATGTGAGGCTCCCAAGTACAATGAAAAGATCATCCCCTTTCTTCTGGTGAGAAGGGAAACCGGATCTGGTTCAATATGTGAGAAGTTTGGGGATAGCAAGGGAAAGTTGAAGAGTTTCATTTTCTTAGGGGGTAAACTTACCAAAGCAGACACTCTGAGACCAGGGAGGGGGCTCTGTAGACTCAGGGTCTAGTCCCTTATTCTGAACACAGAGCAGCAGCTGGCTGGGACTGAAGAGAGGCCGTGAGCCCCCTTACCCCCTTGCTTTCCTTCCACATCTTTTCTCCCCCTTTTTAATGTTCATTTTATCCAAACTCGCTCTGGAAGTCTTTACCCGCTGGTTAAAAAAAAATTGCCACAGAGGTTCTGGCTCCAGGGTCATCCCAGATTCAGCTAAAAGGCATCAGCTGCATCAACTTAATTTTGCTCCTACATGAAGCTGAGGTTGAGGAGAATGGAGAGTAGGGGAGATCCAACAAGATAGTGTAGAAGAATCAACAGAACTTGGCAACTAATTCCATGTGGGAGGAAAAGGAAAATAAGGCACAATGGTGATCTCATGATTTTGATTATGGGAGACCAGAAAAAGTTTCAAGAGGAGAAACTGGTTTGGAGAAAAAAGCAATAAATAATAGAATCTCATTGTTAATGGGACCTTAGCTAAAGATTATTTAGTTCAACCTTCCTTCTAGTGTTCAGTGCTGCTCTATATCATCTTGCTAGAAGAATGTTCACATGAGCACAGACATCTCTAATAAGAGGAAACACTCTATCTCCTAAACAGTGTGTTCTACCTTTGAAGTTTTAGATTTCCTGAGTTCATGGTGAAGAGAGGCAGTGCAGATTATTGGAGCTGCAGGATTTTAAATCAGTAGTGATTAGAGTTGGAAACAAAGATTTGGAGCCAAGGAGACGAGATCACATTGTGACAAGTAGCTGGTGGAGTGGGAGTAGAGGTGGGGAGAAATCTATGGTGGGCCTTTGGAAGAGGGAAGGATGGAAAAAGAACTATAAAGGAGGAAGAGACAAAGGGAAGAAAAACTTAATTACTGTATATAAAGTACAGTGTCATAGAAGTCAGGAAAGAAGAGTTTCAAGTGAGAGCTAATAATGGCAAGTCCTACAGAGGGTGAGCAGAAAGAACATGACCAGAAAACTCCTCCCAGATTCCTCTGGATCAGATCTCCAGAGTATGACTTGATCATCTTGTCAGAAGTCATTTCCTAGAATACACCACACAACAATGTTTAAATTTAAGGGTTAGATTATATTCCCAATGCAAGTATAAACCCAAATTCCCAATCCAAATTATAAATGAATGTCTTATTCTTTTAAATGGTTGGAAATTTTTGCATTTGCCAGATTCAATACACAGTATAGCTTCTTTCTTGTCTGAGATGAACATTTTAATATTAAAATCAGGAAACCCTGTTATAAAAGTACATTGTATCCAATAAGGCCAATATTGAGGGTTTCAAAATACTCTGTATGTTTTTATATGAACTTTTTATCAAGCAGTTTTATGCTGTTTTAGTGGACTCCATAGTGAAGTGGTTTCAGTGATGAATGTACTTTTGGGGAGAGATGGTTCAAGTCTGTCATAGGTCATCAGTGTAAGGCCTTTGATGATTTCATTTTAATCTATACTGAAAACCTCTCTGTATCACAGAATCACTGGCCATGAAATTTGGCAGAAGTGGCAATTTTGTTCACTGCACGGTTAGCCTTAACAGGATACAGGATATTACACATCAGATGTAAAGTGTTTTATCACCACTGCCTGGGAAAGCTCTGTGGTACCTGAGGTTACTTTCTACAAGCTGTTACCCAACCTATAAACCTGACAATCATGGCTATATCATTTATCTTGTACTATATGATATGTTGACTACAGGTGCACTATGGATAGGAGATATAACTCGAGGGATTCATAAATGATCCTTCGGGGGAAGAAAATTCACTTCATTGACCTATCTATAAAGCCTTGAAATTCACACATTACTCACATTTTTTGGGGGGGAGGGGTCAAATTAAGGAATCGATTCATGAATGAGTTGACATGATTAGTTAACTTGGCAGACAATACTTCCTCCCATGAATGGGATGTGGGATAGTGATATTTTGATGGAAAGAAGTTTGGGAAAGGTCCAGGGTTTGGGATGTCTTCTAGAAGGGCATGCTGTGGACACCAAGGGGAGCGGGGGAACTGGAAGTCAGAGAGGATACTGGGCTCCTGGAGACAGGGTGAATACCCAAAGACAGGAGCGTGCAGGCGAGGGGTTAGGACAGCACTGCCACGCTATTTCAGTCAACATTCTTATCGACTCATTAGTTTTCCTCCTTCACGCTATTGAGTAGGTTTGTCTCTCGTGCTAAGAAGGGTCATGAAGTATGGGTCTTCCTGAGTCTATAGAGGATAACAGTGGGGGAAAGCTGTGGGAGAAGCCAGGCCAGGCTTCAAATACAATCACTGTCACCTTCAAGTTGCACAATTGGGGAACGTTGTTGGTGTTCTTTGGATTCTTCTGTTAAAATGATATATCTTCCTCAGAATGTTGTTACAGAGTCAAATACAATCGTAGATACTAAATACAACTACCCTTTATCAAGCCTGATGCTTATCAATGTTCTTCTCCTTTCCTTTGGGCCCCAAATAGCCTTCCCCATTAACAGAGAGGAGCACACAAGGAGGCTGAGGGAGAGTAGTCACTCACTTTCCTCACTTCTGTTACCACCAAACAGCCTCTCCTTGACGTCCTTGACTGTGTGTTTCTTGAGGTTCCAGCCCCATATGACAGGGGCTTCCTCTGCCAGAGTCAAGGTACATGTCACAAGTCTGTGATCTGAGTGGTCACCCAGTACCCTGTGCTGACATGAGCCCTGGGCTGGGTTTCATGCTCCACGGTTGTCACCTGGAAATTCTTAGTAATTTTTGAATTCAAGACCTAGTATTTCAGTTTAGTTTGTCACCTCCCCCTCCCACCACATTATGTTCTGGCCAGAGAACATTCCCTTGGTGGCATAGTCCTGTCTTCTATACATGTGTGAGAACTTTCCGCCTTAGATTTCTAAAGACATGAGCTACTCAGAGGTGAGACTAGACTAGATGCCTGTTGTGGTGAAAATGAGAGAAGAGGATGAGAAAGACTCTTGAGAAATCCATGTTCTGGTGTGAAAGAATTGGAAAAAAATGGAAGAAACATACTTTCTATTAAGATTTACTTGGTCAGTAAAAGCACTGTGAGAAGTCAGGATGCATATTTAGGTATATTCCTTCTCTACTTCTTTATATTCCATATTTGTAGCCTCAAAATTACATATTCACATATCCTCAAATGCGAACCAAATAATACAGCTGCCAAAGGATGTAGATATTTTAGGACACGTTTGTTTCTCTTACATTTTGTTGATGTCTAAACACAGTCCTTCGAAGTGAAAATTCCCTCATCTAATTTAATTTATTCACATTTTTACATTGACTCTTTGAGTGGATTTTATGATGGGTGATGCTGAAGTTGTTTCCAATTTCTAAAAGCAAAGACCAAGGCTCTGTATTTTTCCTGAAGAGAAGAAGACACGGATGATCTCACTACACCTGGCCATTTCTTTTGCCTTACCTCGGCCAGCCTCATAGAAAAGTGTTTCCTGACTCATCTAACAGACATTGAAAAATCACAGGGATTTTGAAGTCCCAAGTCTAGCCCCTGACTTCAGAGCTGATGTGGAAGCCAACATGAAGGGATTGTTGCTGTGGAGAAGGGTCAGAGTCAAAAGTAAACCTCGTGAACCAGCAAACACAGCTGACGTGGCAGTGGCACAGGAAACAATTGTGCTCTGAAATATAGAGAGATGCTTTGTCAGAGTCTCTTTACTTTCTGTCTGGGGAAAATTTCAAAGACCTTGAACAGCCAGAAAAAGTCATCAAGATAAGTGCAAGCCCAGGAGCCTCTTCAGCTGGGTTGCTCTCCCTTAAGCTCCTGACATAGCTTCCCTGCAAAGACCCAGAGGGGTTGCGGCTGGAAGAAGAGAGAGAAATGGGGGTGGGGGTGGTGGCTTCTGAGCAAGGCTTATCACCTGTGAAAGGGGGCTCTGCATTGGAGGGAAAAAAGGAACGGATGAAAGATCTAATTTTGCTTTTCCTCTAGATTTTTGACCAGGCTGTGGATTGAGAAACCAGAATTATGGGAAAGCCTAGTCACCAGATACTGTCTCCTCGTGTGAAGCAAAACAACAAAAGACAGCGCCACAAACCTCTCGACCATAGTTCGAAAGATTTTGAGCCTGTTGTCATAAGCTAGAGAAGTTTGGATAAACATCTAACATATTAATTAAATGAATTGGTGGACATGAAAGGACTTTGCCGCGCATTAATTGCCATTTAATTGCCTGGTGTGATTATTAATTAAAATCAATTAAACTTCTATTTGAGGCTTGTGTCCTTTCGTGGGAAATAGGTGAATTGTTCTTAGGTATAGTACTTAATTGGAGAATTAGCAGTCCCTATCAGGGAGGGATCACAAATTGGGACCTCCTGAGAACCAGGAAATCGGGATTACTGTGAAATTCAGAAACAAGTCGTGATGGTGCAAGTCAATTCCCTGAGAACTAAAAAGCCAAACATTCCTTCCTAAATTTTAAAAAGGAGGGGAAAGTTTTACATTGGAAGGCTGACAAACCAACAGGAGGCTATCAACCCGTTTGGAAAATGGAAAGCAAAGTTAGTTCCGTGTTGCTAGGCAACAGACTTCTGAGCTGAGTTCTTCTTACTTCTTAAAGGACCGGTGCACTGTTTTGGTCTGACAAATACTAGCTATTTATTTACTTATTCATTGTGAATCAGAATGACTGCTCTCAGAACGAGACTGGCTAAGCCAGGAAGAGCACAAATGCAGGCAATTCGAGCGTGACGAAGAAGCGCGCTGTTGGGCATACGAGGCATTCGCTGTGGAGGTGGAATAATGGCTACCTAATACTCTTCAGATAGGGAAAGCTCTACGTGACCAAGATGATTCCTAATTAGAGCTTCGAATCTGAGAGAATTATAGATGACCAATAAAAATTTATCACAAAAGATAAAATGACTCACTGAAGACAAATGGCAGAGAGGCTGACAGCCAAGAGAGTGAAGGGTTGCCATGTGGTGAAAGCTCCTGGATGTGTGTTCCAGGGTCACATCCCACAGGAGGCTGTCCCTTGTAGGTCGTCTCTTCACAGACACACAAGGCTGGTCACTGCCCATTCCCAGGTGCTGGTTCCAACCCCCCAGTGGAGGGGCTGGAAGGCGGCAGATGAGGCGCAGCCTGACGTTCAGTAAGGGGGTCTGACTGAGGACGCGGGATCTGTGGTCTTCGAGATGAAAGGCCCTCTGGGTCTCCCTCACAACAGAGCCACTTCATCAACTTTCCTAATGCGGAATCAGACTTAAAGCTGGAGGGAGGGAAGAGAAACACTTTGGGCGCTTGAGAAAAGGGGAGGATTTGATTAATGTACAGCGAGGGAGTAAACCAGTTCTCAGGGAAAAGAATCTTTGATCAATGGTATGAAGAAGAATCTTTCAAACCCCCCAGATTCCAGTCACTTTAAAAGGAACAAAAAGAAGCTGATTCAGAGCGCAGCTGTTGTTATTAAAAACAAAACCAGAACAACAAGGCAAGGAAAAACTCTGCAAAACATCATCTCAAATGGCTTATCTGGAACAGTCGCAAATGAATAATGTTTCTCCTCAGAATTCACCTCAAAACTGGGGGGGGGGGGCAAAATCTTTGGGCCCCTGTGTTGGAATAAAAACATGAGGTCTTCCGGGAGAGCTAAGGGAGATGTTGTTCTTGGTCATCTTTTTTTTTTCTTCCTGTAGAATAGGGCTTGTGTGCGCTGGGCGGATATACGTTAAAATAAGCAAGCCTCCCTATCCGGGATCAGGAAGGGGGGCTTGGACCCAGGAAGGAATTTTGACCCATTGCATACTGTGTGCAGGCCACTCTCCTATGGATTATCTAATTTAAACAGCATTTTTTTTTTCCCCTGAGAGTTTACATTGTATGAAATTGCTGAAGGAATATGGTGCCTGTGTGCTTACGTTCACACCTGTGACGGGCACCTGCTCTAGACAGTCGTGATCATTTCGTCTCAGGTGCTCCCTGTCCGAGGCAGTCCGAATGGATGCTTTGGAAATCAAATGTTGGTTTTCCACGTCCGCTCTTCCTGGAGACACGTTTTGGCCCCCTAGTTATCTTCTTTGCGTGTAACAGCCCAGTCTTAATTGAAAGCTTTGGGATGTTTGGCTCACCTGTTCCCATCCTCGCTATGAAGTTTTAGGCATATGTGGAGATTTGTAAAAACCATTCGTGGTTTCTCTTCAGAAGACGTAAAAGTCTAAGGCCAGCAACTCCTGTTCCTTCACTCTCCGGACCTGAGTGGGCCCTCCACGCCCAGCCGCTAAAATGTCACTGCCTGCTACTTTCTCTCACTCTTTCCTGGCCTAGTGCTGGCTACGTATCTGCTTGATGGGCTCTCGCTCCTCGCAAAACTTGTAAAGGGCTTTAAATTCTCCAGTGAAATGGACCAATATTTGTCAAGCCGGTTCTCTTTGCTGTTCGGAAGAAGGACGTGTTGCTGTATTTATTCCCTACCTGTCTGGTGGAATAAAGCTGCTTCTTAGCCAGCAGAATTGTCACCTCTGAGCGCTGCCTGTGATAAGGACCCGCCATCGATAGTTCTCTGTTGTCACTTACCCTGCTAGGGGTTTGATCTGCAGGCTATCTTAGGCTGTGTCCGAAGCCTTGAGAGGAGGGAGCTGTAGTGAGTCTTCCCATCACAGCTGCCAGTCCAAGCGAGCTGGAGGGGGTGTGTAGGCAGTGCAAGGACCCTGCTTGATGAACACCTCCGCGATCACGCCTCGGGAGCCAGCTCCTCGGCCTGAGTCCCAGAGAAGCTGCGGTTCACAGGAGCGCTTCGACTAGATGTCGCGTGCACATTCACATGGGGCCCCGTGCCCTGCACCAGGGCACAGCTCTGTTGGCTTCTAGGGGCAATTCATGGTCTGCGCTTTCCCCCAAGGACCCGTCTGTCGCCTTCATATGGTTTTCTACTCTGTGTCCTAGGGCAGCGCTTGTCAGTGTCCTGCCGAGAGAGCATAAATCAGTGACAGCTCTCAGTCCTTTATCTCCAGCGAGGATCTCCAGCTGCACAGGGGCCTCTGGTTCATAACCAAATGTATTGATCAGGGCCTGCTGGAGTCTGGACTTAATGCGTATGCTGAAATGGAGTTTGCCATTAAGTGTGGAGCTAACTAGTTCATTTTCTTCTGCTGGATGAAATAAAATCACTCCAAGAAGTAGCTGGGATGGAAGATCACAGTAGCTGGAAAGCTGTGGAAGAAAAAAAGAATGAAGTTTTTCAGAACTGATTGCAATACTTCTGAAGATATTCTTTATCTTTCTGCAAAATCAAACTTTCTGGTAGCTTTGAGTGGAACCTATTTTTACGTTTCTTTTTGATTAACGGGAGGGAGTCGCTTTATTTTTCTTCACCATAATAAAAATCAAGCTGTCTGGCGGTGCCCTTCAAAATAGAAATCAAGAGATGATTTGAACAGAATATTAATATTGTTCCTTTAGACTTCTGGCTTTTTTTAAAAAAAATCTTGTTTTAATAAACCAAATTTCAAGCTGATCTCTTCAGAAGGCAACGTACGTTTTGTGAAAATATGAAACAGGCAAAAATTCACGACAGAACTCGATCACAACCTTTCGAACGTTCTTTCCTATTTACGGATAGCAGGGAGAAGTAAGGCTTTGACTCATTCTTTTGTGTAGTGTGTGTGTTTGAATAGACCCGACAGAATGTGTGATTAGATGAATTTGGGTAGCTCAATCATTTTATTGTAGCTATTGTGATAGTTTTGAATTCATGGGGTTATCATTTTTAATTCAAGAATACAGAATGGATTTCTCTCTTTTAAAAAATGATCTTTCTGCTTCCAGCGATAAGGCTTTTTAAGGCCTTGATCTAACGGAGAACACAACGGAGTATACTTAACTATGCATTGATTTAATTTAACCCCATCCTGCAGCTAATCTTGAGACGTTTGCCAATTATTATGTCTTCCAGAAGCTCTGAGGCCTTCCAGAATCTTTAGCGGGTATCAGTACTATTCTAATGTCTCTGCTTTAAAATCTCTTTCATCTGAACATCCTGAGTTTTTTCTCCCACTGAGTTAGCAACCACTTAGTCCACTGAAATAGTGTTTCTCAACCTTTTTCTCATTAATAGACTCTCTTCCCTCCCTTGAGCTGTTTTAGACTTTTTTTTTCTTAATTGCACCCTTTTCTCATGAAATTGTAATACCTCAGATAGACTATATATCTGTTTTTACACAGTGGTCCTCCGTCTGACGTCAAGGACCGTCATGGCTAAGATGGTTTTGCCTCCCAAGAACTAATTTGTATCACCTTAGGGCAATATCATCCCTCACCCCCCACACGTACAAAAATATACACTAAGAAGTAAAGACTACATTTTGTTTCCTTAAGGTGCTAGATGTGAGTAAAGCCTTGTGAAAGGATGAGCGACTAATCAAAATGTGCTTTTTACTCTTAATGTGTATTTGCATTAAAAGATGACGCACACGGTGTGTGTGTCTCCTGCCGCTCATGCTGGTGCTGTGGTTGCTGGGATGTTAGTAGCAGTGAGGATATGGCTGGACTCGGGCTGGACATCAGAAAATTGCTCTGGGCCTAAGGTGTATCATCAGAACTTAGCTCAGCCCACCATGGAAGTGAGCACCTCCTTAAGTGCCAGCCTATCCCCATCTGCACATTGCACTCCTTTTTGTGCTATTTCACCATGATTCAAGGTGATTTTCCACCGTGCTTCAAGGTTTTCTCCCACGCAATCCTCCTCCTGACACCCGCAACCATAAAGATGCAATTTCCAACGTTGAGTTTTGATGTCCAAGAGGGCAAAGCTGAAGATGAGGATACAAGAGGAAAGAGGAGAGCAGGAGAAAGCCATAATAAAGCGTCTGATAAGTGGTATCGGGAGAAAGGAAAAGTTTGGGTAGTATTCTACAAACCTTATAGACACAGAAATCTTCCAAATAAACACAGTTATCATCAAAACCCTCATTTTACAAGGAGGGGGAATATAGATTATGAAAAAGGTACTGATAGGGAGGTTAAGTTACATGCCCAAGGTTATACAGCTAGTAACTTTGACCCAGGATTTAAGCCCATACTGGTCCTGGAGGTCCATGGATGAACCCTTTGTCTTTACAGCAAGATCCTGCCCAGGTTCCCCAGACAGTTCTCGTTCCCTAGGCCCCTCTTTTCTGAATTCTCTAGGGGATGGTATTACTGCTTGGAACAGTGTTTTTCAAATTGTTCTTAGCAGAGCTTTGGGTGATGTCACTCAACTTTTAGTATTCCAAAGAATTGCCCCAAGGATCCAATTTAAAAAGTAGATTCTTACGTTCTGTGCCTGAAGGGGAAGATCCAGAGGTTCTAAGTAGAGCCCAGAAATCTGTCATTTGAAGAAGTATTCCTTCTGTACCTCCTCGCCCTGGGTGCTTTGTTCTGCTTTATTCAAAACAACTCTTTGTTTTGTCTTTTTCACTATTTGGTTTCTGCCTAAGATTTATTTTAAGGAGAGGATTCTTCAGCCACAACAAGTCAGAATACCACTGGTTTCACTGGTTAAACACCTGTTCTAGTGTTCTTTTGGGGAACATGATGACAAATTTTTCTTGATTAATAAATCATCAACAGGGGCACCCAGGTGGCTCAGTCATTAAGCATCTGCCTTCAGCTCGGGTCATGATCCCGGTGTCCTGGGATCGAGCCCTGCATTAGGCTGCCTGGTTGGTCAGGTGCCTGTTTCTCCCTCTCCCACTCCCCCTGTTTGTGTTCCCTCTCTCTCTCTCTCTCTGTCAAATAAATAAATAAATAAGATCTTTTAAAAAAATAAAAATTAAATCATCAACGATTTCAAGTACAAAAATATGAGTATAATGTATATATTTTATTTGTATTATTTTATTTGTACCCTGCCATAGTGGGCTAATGATCAAAACCTGTATAATATAATAATATTTTAAATGTGAAGAATGCAATATAAAGGGAAAAATGGGATAGGAAAATAAGGCAAATGTGGGATGTATTTACATAAAATATATGCTGTGCGATCCAATATTGCTCCATCTGAGCAAATTGGCCCATGAAATTTCTAGCAGCTAAAGAGAAAAATTTATCAGCATTATGATTGTTTTTGATAAGCCACTTGACCTTCGAAAGACTAGAGTCATTTCTCCGATCAGAACCCCAGAGAAATTGTATCCACTGTAACAGGACCCTGTAGGATGCTCTGGAGGACATCGTCTCAGTAAACCCAAGTATGAAGTTCATCTGCTGTTTCTCACACTTTCCTTTGTGTTCTTTCTTGGAGCTACAGCAAAGCCAATTTAGTAAATGTCATCCATGGAAGGGCCAAATGAGGAAATCAGGTACCTCATTCTCCACTGGGGAGGAATGCATCTTAAATCAGCTAGACTTTAGGAAGAGCTTGGCAAACTATGGCCTGTGGGTCAAATATGAATTTTTTTTTGGCATCTATTTTGTGACATATGAAAATCATATAAAATTTGAATTTCAATGTCCATAAATATGACTTTATTGGAACACATCCTACTCATTTATTGGAACACATCCTACTCATTTATTCACATACTGTATTTTCTAAGCTCATTTTTGTGCTACAACAGCAGAGTTCCATTGTTGTGACAGAGACTACATATCCCACAAAGCCTAAAATATTTACCAGCCAATCCTTTCCAGATAGTTTGGCCCTGCTTTAGATTCTTGAGAAAGAGATGGACTACATATCCTTCAGTCTTGTTTTTCTCAGGTGAATTTAGCTCACCTCAGAGAGGCAATGAGTTCAAAGTCCAAGTCCCTGGTAAGTATGTAGAGTGTGCTTTTGCGGTTTTTCTTCCTATTAAGGAAGACATATATTTTTAAATGGTAGAGCTGTGGACAGAGACATCTTGTGACTTCCACCCCTCTTGTGGAAGTCGGAAGGCTTCATGGGAGCATGTTGTACACTTGCGATAGAGAGCCACAATCATGAACATGCATACACTTGGGAAATGAAAGTGTTCAACCAGCAGGGTCAGCCATCTTCGTCCATCCACTTTTGTCAGCTGCCAATGTTTTCTAATGGACACCCGGGGAGCAAGCACCAAAGGTTTCAGAAAAATACACGTAAGAAAACCTTGACTATCATTAACTCGACAATCATTCCGTACAATGTATTTCGGGGGGTTGTTTGGCTCGGACGTTATTACTTGTGGGATATTTACCCCAGCTTAGGGAGCACTATCATTTTATGGAAACAGCTTGAGAATGACTAGTCTAAAACTGAAGTGGATGTAACTCCTTTATTACAAGACTGGTATCTGAAATTTTACAGGGCAAGAAGAGTCGAGAAGCAACTCTGTCATCCAAGAAACAACTACATAATTTTATCATGATGCGGCATTTATACAGTCTGGGTGCCTGGTTTTATGCACGTTCCTGAAAGTGCAAAATGTAAGCATCACTAACAAGCCTGTTTGGGGTTCATTAGAGTAAGCATACACCAGTCTTCTGAGCGTATGAGTCAGCGTGACAACAGAGTTTGTAAGAAGTTCTTTATTTTAATATAGTAGATTAGAAAAGTTGGGTAGGGCATTTGCTCCCTGATCATGTTCCAAAGGTGTAGAGAGGACTGTCCTGGCTTCAGCTGTCAATCTGTGTTTAGAAATGTCACCAATAATTTGTAGCCTGGAAGTGCTTGACTTGTGGACCCCTGGTGCTAATTGGATCCAGTGATTTCTGTAAAATCCCCACCTGTCATCAGCTCAGCAGTAGGTATGATACTGAAGCTCTAATGAACCCTGGGAAAACTTTAAATAGCCAGTCTGATTTAAAATCTTTTGATTTTATTACTAGGCAAAAAGTTTAGATTTCTAGGGAGGGAACTTTATTTTTATAGTCTCTTATAAGGTTTCATTAGGATCCACACTGTTTCAGAAGGAGGTCAGGTTTTATCCTGAAGGACACCCCATTCCCAGAGAAAAGTTGTTAGAATTGAAGAACTCCATCCAGTGGAACTTGGTTAGAACCTGCCGCATGGAAAGCGAATCCAGAATTCTTGTCAACGGGCAACTGACTTGTTTCGCAACAGCCGCAGAAAAATCCATTCTGGGGAGTGGAGAGCGGGTGACCTAAGGCTCCGGGTTGCTGTCTGTGTGGTTTTGCTTTGGTACCTATTTTCTTTGGTACTTCAGTTTCAAAGCAGAATTCACTTGCAGACCTGTTTTATAGCGCTGTGGGAGTTCCCGGTCTCTAGAAGCAGGGGCTGTCCTGTCATAAAGTGCTGTCCTCTGGGGAAACAGGAACGCATTTGGAGGCGCTCCAGCACGCATCGCTGTTCTTTGATACCATGAATGAAGCTACCAGTGTTCTTTCACAGCAGGGCACTGCAGGAGCTGTGTGCACTGGAGGGGACTGGGGCTGCTCTGTACCCAGACCGTCACCACCCCCCCAGATGCACAGAGCTGTGGTCTTTGTCAGAACAGCCTCCTTACGCTATCTAGCTCGAAAATTGCTATTTACGTTTAGCTAGAGGGATCGGATGTAACAGGCTTTCCTTCCCCAGACATACCCCTCACCCACTTGACTATCCCTCAAGGACCCAAGGGTTCTTAAGAAATTTGTCTTGGTTGTGAAGACGCCCTTTGCTTTTCCAGCAGCGAAGAACTCAAGTTCTGCCCGCCCACAAAATACACTCACATCTCGGGAGACTGTTTGCCCAAACTAGCAATTTCTTACCCCCGCCCCATAAACCAAGGTCCGATCTCTGTCAGCTGAAATGATTTCACCGACGTCGTTCTCATTCTTGGAGCTTGAGGACCCTCGCAGGGGCTTTAATCTATGCACCGAAAGAGACGAACAAGGAGGGTCTCGTTGAGTCATGCAGCCTGGTCATCTGACCTGGTAATACATTCTCTTCTTGATTTCAGCATCCCCCCCCCTCCCACCCCACCATTTCTTGACTTTTCTCAACCGTTCTTGGGAATGTCTGAGCTGGCGCTGTGCTTAGCGCACCCTCACTCATTCTCCTTTGGTATTTACAGAGATTCACAGATCAGGAAGATGTGGGCATCTTCTATTTCTGCATCATAGCCAGGCTTTTGCTAGAGACGCTATTTGTTTTGGATTCCTTTGTGACTCGAGCACTCCTTCTCCCTCATTATTTCATTGCCGCGTGTCCGTAAATTATCTTTATTTTATTTATTTATTTTTTTCTGGGCTCCTTCAGTCATCATGCTGTTGAGATGTCGACAGGAGCAGAAAGCAACACGGGAAGAAAGATGGAGTGTGGCCCAGCAGAGCCCCCCACTAAGGGCACAGGAGCGAAATGGTGGGTCTCGGGGCTGATTTGGAATCAGAGACGCCAATGTGGAGAAAAGACTAGAGCTGCTGCTGGCTTTCTAAGATCTGGGATGGGAACTGGGAAGCTGAAAAACAGGCTCCTGCAATCCTACCACCTGCCATTTGTTTGGATCAAATTGCTGGCCTGGGTTTTGAGCTTGAATGAATTTCCTTTCTGGCCACGGCCTCTTATCTTTGTTCTCTCTTCTCCCCATGGCTGTTTCTGTCCTCTAACCACAGAACAGAATATTTGGACAGGGGTGGGGATTGAGATCATCCTGGGCAACCCCCTTAAATTAGATCTGAAGCATCAGGCCCCGGAGAAGGGATGACTTCTTCAAGGTCACACAGCAAGCTACTAGAGGAGCCCAGACTAGAAGCCTCTCCCCCGAATCGCAGGGCCAAAGCTGTCTTCTCTAATGGATAGCTGCTTCAATCTGTGGAATTCAGCAAAAGGCAGCTAGTGCTGAAGCAGCTGCCTCTAAGTGTGCTCAGAAAGTGATGGTATGCAATGCATCCGTTTGCCAGAGAGAAACGGCAAGGGAAAGAACTCACAGCACAGAGGGAAGACACGTCAGATAAACCTTCAATTACCCTTATTCTTCCGCAAGAAAACTGAAATTAGCTTAGCACATAACACCGAATTAAGTGATTTGACTTGGAAGCTAGTCATTAACATCTTCTGGGTTCTCTCCCCTTCATTATTGAAGATATTTTTTTTTCTCTTAAATCGTAAAAAGTAAAATTTTAAGACAAGAATTCTAGGGTTTTTTCATCATCCACAGGTTCTTTGCTGATCATCCCTGAACCAGGTGATAAATAATTGGCTAATTATACTGTGGAATTTGGAATAAAGTCCTTGAAGTGGATCCTCCAGTCGGCGGCAACATATAGGACTGATAATGAGGTGACGGCCCCTGGTTATAAATTCCTGTGCCTCTGTTAGTGTTTATGATTTGCCCTTGAGCTGTCCTGGGGTATGTTCCCCAGTTACTGTTCTGTTTCACTGACCCATGTCTGTGAACTCTTATGGATATAGGGGGTTCCGTACATTGAGATTCCTCTCAACCATGAAAGTGGTTTCCTAGGATGTTGATTATACAATTTACTGATTCTTAACCCTAAAGTACTATCCACTAATGGCAGAGAGTCAAATAAAGGTGAAGAAAGGTACCTATCTTCTATTTTGGTCCCGAACACTTGAAACAAAGAACCCAATCTAGATCTCATGTTATAAAATATGAAAAGGAAGAAGAGAAAGCAACTAGCAATTCTCCTCGGAGATCTAAGTGGCTTCATACTCTAGCTTTGTTCCCGGTGGTATTGTAATACTACTTCCAAAGTAAGGGGAGACTGTCAAGGTCCTCTGCCTAAGAAGCCAGAGGACTATAATGAAGATTGAATCAAGCATCCAGACAAGAAAGTTTTCACAATATGGGGGGTTGGTGAAGAAGTGGTAGGACAGCATGATGGCTTCACCTGAAATGAAGAAGTTTATCTGGAACTTTCCAGAGACTTCCCGTGGTTGGATATCAGTAGCTACCTGTGTGTCTTTTCTGACCTGCATATGTCTCTGTGCCTAAACAACCATCTGTGTTCTCATGGTTTGGGTTGCAGCCTTTCCGTAGTTGGAATAGATCCTTGTCGCTGAGCACAGACTTGTACTTGTCGTGGACAGGGCCTGTTACCCTCCTCCAGGTCACATACTGTGTGCATCCCCCTAAATGCATGGGACAGAGTTTTATCAAACAAAGATGTGAATAATGATAAATCTATGCATTGGGTGTGGAAACTCATAACCCTGGTGAGCAGTCTCTGTTTTTTAAAGGCCTGTCTCCCTCAGGCTCTCTGATCATTGAGGGTTTTCCTGATTCGTGTCATTCTATTTTGCCAAGTGTGGTGTTTCTGGGTATTAGCTTCCCACATTGGGAAGGAGAGGAGGAGGAGGAGAACAGCTCAGCCCTTGCAAGACTGCCCTTGCATACACACCCAGACACAAAGATGTTGAACCCCTCCAATGGACGTTTTGTACCATCTTACTTGGTGGCTGTCCCTTAGATCCTTTTATCACACCCCTACTTCATCGCTGTGGGGCTAAGCCCCAAGCTGCTAGTTCCTTGTCTTTTCTGCTAATCCCATTTTTGGATTACTAATTGGATTCCCATCCTAGGTGTTTCATGCAGAACCGTTCGAGGAATGCCTCTTGACTCACAGTGCAAACCACACTCACCTGTGAACTGCTCTCATGAGAAGTCCTGACACTCAGGCCAGGCCCCGCTCACAGGTAGGCCTAGACAGCTGAGTCATGTCCTTGGTCTAGGCACATCCTTATTGTGAGATATGTTCAACTCACTCTTCGAACACAGCCCCTAATAACACTCATTCTTAGACTTTCTCATCTGCCTGTGGCTCTCACCTCTCCACTCTGAGACTCTATCCACTTTACCGCCCAGAGTTCTCCACCATGAGAACCTGACTTGCAATTCCTCTGTGGCAAACCCATGAATATCATCAGGACCACCGTGATTACCTAAAAAGAAGGTTTGGGGTTTTTTGTTTGTTTGTTTTTTAGAGCATTAGATGTGCTAAAATTAACAGAACCATAAGTGTGTGATTACAGGTCCCGAAATAACAATTTGTACCTCAGAACATGTTCCCAGCAATGAGTGGGCTCTGAAGTCACTAGGCTCAGCTGTAAGTGCCCAGCTGTGCCATGGAAGTGACCCTAGGCAAGCACTCAGCCTTTCCGCCCCTCACCTACCTCATCTGTAAAATGAGAGTGACAATCAATAGAACTTACCATGTGGGGTTCTGAAGAGTAAATGAGACGATTCATGTGAGTCCTACTAGCACAGCACTCCATAAATATAATGCATCATCACACCTTTACTGTTATCCATTCCTGAAGCACAAAATACAGTAGCAGACTGTGCCACTCCCTCAAAGAGCCTGTCATTGAAGAGGGGAGCACACTGGCATGGCAGAAGCAGAAAGGCATAACCAAACCCCCAAATAGTAATATTAAATTAAATCATTTTCATTTTCCCCCAAGGTATGAAACGGATGCCTCCTGTCAAGAAAGACAGCCCTTCTTGGGTTTCTGGTGCTCTAATACACCTTATCCCGGGCATAAGACTGTAGGCGCTCTTTATCTGGGTCAGTTCTCAGGGTTGTGTTTGAGGCTGACAACCATTGGTCCTGAGGTCGCATCTGTCACCAGACACTGAGCAGGCTGTCTTACGGTTTGAATGCAGTGGGTTCTCGAAACTCAGTGTTCTTCAGCTGGGATAAACCTGCTCTGTGCGCAGTAGCCATTGGGGGTCCACGAGACTGAGGGGGGTGGGCAAGGGAACCAATGAAACTATGTGGTACAAATGCTGCTTGTGGTGTTGTGAGTAATGAGGTCTGTTGTCTATGACCCAGAAAAGTGTTTTCTGAGAACATCCATGGAAGAAGCTAATTGACTGGCTTGCAAGTAAGGTAGATCCCCCAACACCTCTCCTTTCATAAGGTATTGGGATACTATGTCTGCATTTGGTACCAACCCATATCATCTGATCCTCATTCTTTTGAGCATCCTTCTGGAACGGTTTCATCAAAGAAGGATGTGTCAGTACAGTCGTGCTCAAGGGCAATCCATCCAGGTGCTCTCACACATGCCCTCAAGGACTGAGGCAGGAGAAGGCACTATGCGGCATTTAACGTGGATGATGCATGTTGATATACCTGTTTCTGTAGATAAATCTTCATAGCTTCATGTTGCCTGTAGAAGGAACTTCAGATTCTTTCCAAGAGATATGTTAAGTCTGTCTCTGACCTTCCTATTACAAAACCTCATCCTTTAACACTCCCTGCTCCCTTACTCTATGTTACAGGTGTATAGAATGATTCCATGATTCATCAGACATTTATTCATTTGATAAGTGTCCATTGATGGCATAGGATATGGCAGACCTTGTGTTATGGCAAAGCAGTGGACAAACCGGTCATATTGTTCTGTTCTCTCCAGAACAGGCACACCCCTTCTGATTGCTCTGTTAGCTGCTCTCCCTTCTCCGATGAAGACTTGCATGTGTCCTACGTGATTTCTCTGGAGATCCACCTGCTTCTGGAAATCCTCCCTGACCCTGAGTCTTAGGCTTCCTTCCATTGGGCTACTCCACCCCCGGAGGCTTATCTCTGGACAGTAACAGTCTCCTTTACTGTACTGAGTTGCTGATTTCCTCTACCCTTCTGCTCCATTCAGCACTCCACTTATGTTCAATGTCCTTTGCAATTTTAAGGCACGATCCATTTATTCACGTTTTTATCTGTAGGTCCATGTACAGCATCCTACATACAATAAACATTCAATAAGTTATGTTGTAGAATCAATGAATGATTGATTTACCGAGTTTCCACTCTGACTTTTGGTTCCCCCATAGACAGAGTCATAGACATATGCAGCTGGAGGGCTGAGAGAGTTTTGCAAGACCACTTCTCACTGCCCCTGTCACTAATGAGGCATTTCCTAGTTGAATCACAGAAAGGAACACAAATACCAGATGCCCACTATTTGGAGCTGCAGAAAATCTGTGAACAGAAGTAATAATAATTAAAGCAAGGATTGATACTTCCATTCGGCAGTTTCTCTAATTGTTAGTTAGTAGAACAGGTAGGACCTTTGTGTGAAGATGATTGTGTTGAAGCCTGTTCTACTTAATTGAGCTCAAGCTTCAGAGTTAAGAGCAAAACATTTGCTCGATTGTGATCTTGATGATGAATCATGTATTACTCATCTCACAAACCACATGTGTGGAGATGTTCCACAAATGGCTACCAGGTGGGGTGAGAAGAATTTCTCAAGATCAGGGTAGAATGCCTGAGACACACTCAAGTGGGGAGGAAAGCGGTGAGGAGTGGTTTTTATTAGGCAACTGGAAGTGGGACTAGAGTCTGTGGTCTGCAGAGGGGCCCATCCTGGTTTGGGCTGGGAGGCAGGCAGGAAGGAAAGGACTGGGTTCCTCCAGAGGACATGAACATTTTTTATCCTCTGATGTATGCTCTCTTTCATTATTTCTTGCTTTTCCTTTTTCTTTTCTGCTTGTGTTTCTCCAATGGAAATTGCTGTTCGTCTCTGGCATCTGTTCCATTCTTGAAGATGTAGCCACCTGGGAGTGTTAGGGAGCATATGTTTTTAAACTTCTCACAAGTTGCATTTAGAGTGAGTTAAGTTCTACCAGAGTGGAATCTGCCCAAGAAGACATCCAACAACTTGTGCAATATGATCAAAATTCCGTGAAGACTGTTGTTGAACTGACAAGTGACTTTTCTCCCTGACAATTCATGATCAGGCCAGTTTGATGTTTGAAGCATGTCCTCGACCTGGTGACTCGCTTCTTTAATTGATGTCTACTCTCCTCAGGCCTTTTAGCCCAACAGCCCGTTGTTAAAACTGCCAAAAAGGGAAAACAAAACTCCAATTTTGGGGTTTAATTAAAAAAAAATTCTCCCTTGATACATGAAGACGTTGTTGAAACAGGACCATTAAAAAAAAAAAAACACACTTTCTAAGATAGAAAGTGACATGTTAATAGAGCTTCTAATATTTATAAATGGAAAACACTATAAGTTTAGATTTTATATCTTCAAATAAAATTTACAAACAAGTATTCACTGGACCTAGGTGTTCTTCTCACTTGGCTACAAGGTTCTGTTTGGCTGCTTAGGGGGTGACCACACCCATAATCTATTTTATTGCAAACACTTGTGTATAGCCTTTGTTCTTCCACAAACTTACAAGTAATGCAAATGAAGGTCATTTTTGATACATAGATATTTATAGTTTGCTCCATAGAAATTCGGCAAACTATTTTTATTCTAGTGTTTGTATTCCAGTAAAACATTTTATCCCAGTAAGCATGCTCCTTTGTTCATGTGCAATTTCATTTCAAATGGTTTCTTTTCTCATTTTCCTGATTCTCCTTTCCTTGTTGGTTAGGCCAGCGTGTTTACTGATAAAAGCCTACTAAATGCTGGGTAGCCACAGGGTCTGAGCTACCCAATAGAGGAAACGTGACTTGCAGGTTTGTCTTTCCTTGTCAGGAAGCTGTCAGGATTTTTTTCTCAGCATTTCCTTGCCCAGCAAGGAAAATATCCTAATTTCTTTGTTTCTGTATTTCCGACTTCTTTTTAATGGTCATTAGTTTTATCAGAAACTTCTAATTTCCTTTAAATATGTAATTTTAACAGGATTTGGCACATTCTTAAGTACCTCTATTCCATCTTCTACCAAGTATTTTTTCCTGAAGCTATGTCACAATTTATAATGGAGCCTGATATAGTTTTAAATATTTGATGAATTTTTAATTTTTAATTTCTCAATAGTTTATATATTATGTAGTAAAATATTCAAAGCATATCAAGGATATATGGATATACATGAAGAATTAATCTTTCCCCATCGTTGGCGCTCAGTTTCCAGTTCTTCTCTCCATGGACAACCAGGATTCCTCATTCCTTGTGTATCCTTGCAGATAAACATACGCATAAATTTTTATAATTGATGCTTGCTCCTCCCCTTCACACAAATAGTACTATATTACACACTGATCTCTATTTGGTTTCCTTCACATATCTATATATCTCAACAGATGTTTTAAATCATTATATAAAGAAGCACAATCTTATTTTTATAGTTGCACTTTATTCCATAGAAATATAATAATTTATCCAACCAATTCCCTGCTGATGAGCATTGAGGCTGTTTCTAATATTCTGCTATTGTCCTCCATTCTTCAGTGACTATCTTTGTCTTTACGTCTTTGTGCACACATGTGGAATTATCTCTAGGATGAAGTCTCAAATTCAAATCTCTTGGTCAAAAGAAATAGAAGCACCCTTCGGTTTTGATAGGTTTTGCCAAATTGCCCTCCAAAGATGCTTCCCCAAGTTACACCCACAGAAACATGATTTGAGAATGTGGGTTTCTTTTTAAAATGTGCACCGTCTAGAAAGAGAGGTAAACTGCTCAATATTTGCCACTATGTCTTGCAATCAGCAACTAAATGAATCTACCAGACACTAAATATAATTACGAGCCCATTACAGTTACTACTGAAATTAGTCAGTATAATGCTTCTTTTCACCTTCTCCAGCTGATTAAATGTATACTTAATATCCATGCCTCAACTTGCAGTCTTGGAAGTGTTTAGTGGTTGCACACAGAGCATTTGACAGCCAAGCTCATCAACAGGAGAGAGAGTGTTTTATGTGTTTTAGACAAATAAAGGTCAATGTCTTAAGCCCGATGTTTTGTGAGACAAGTATTTAAGCTGTGATCTTATATCTCAAAATTCAGTATGATATTAAACATGATGGTGAGTTCAGCAGGTGTTCGCTATTCCTGCCTAAAACTGTCTACACTTTTGATGTTGGCTCATAATCAGATCATTTAGACACAGCCTGAAACAATTCTGTCTGCTTTTAACATGTCAATAAAAAATAAAAATGGTTTCAACTTCTGATTTTAGAATTAGGAATGTTAGCTTTGCTACTTATTAGTGAAGTAAGTATTTTATGATTAATTCTGTATATGTAATTATTTTTACCTATTTGGAAATTCTCACTTTATACCATAAGTTTCCTTTTTCCTCTTTGATATGTTATGGCCAAGCCTACCATCTTCTCTGAGTGTTGTGGTGAAATCTTGCACCTTCCTTTGTTAATCTGGCTCAGTGTTTTCCCCTCTCTGGACATCAGTCTGCCATCTACATTCGAAGTCAGTGTTTTCTTGATAGACTGTAACAGCTATTAACACAAAAACCCGAGGGTATGAATCAAGAATTTTCAATTATGGAAAAGTAGCAACATGCAAAGAATTCACTATGAAATATCTCCATCAATAAAAATATTTAACATTTTAAATTCTAAAACCAGAAGTTGAAGCCATTTGTATTTAATTTTTGACATATTAGAAGTAGTCAGTATTATCAGTGAAACTTCATGTTTTTCAGTCTTAAATGAGTGGCCCTTACAAATGAGAGGAGAAATAATCCATAAAATCCCATAGAAAGGCATGATAATGATCGTTTTATTCTTCCATTTATATCCTTTATAACCTGGTTTCTTTCTTACAATTTCTTCTCCTAGCCTTATATTTTAATTAGTCCGTCATTACTTTCTAGACCCTTTGGCCATCACAATGAAGTTGGGCATCTCCCAAATTGATCTTGGCTCATCCCCTACTAGCCTCCCCTCCAGAGTTCCCTACTTCAGTGAGTAGTGCCACCACTGCCACTACACACTCAGAGGTACCTGGGAACACTTTCTTCTCCTTCCCCCATCCTTCTTGCATGGCCCACCAGGTACCAAATACTGATGTTATACTTCCTAAATATCTCTCAAAACTATCCATTTCTTTCCATCTTTACTACATCATCCTAGTCTTACTGGACATAGCCTCCTCAATGTTATCCCCACATTTACTCTTGTTAATTTCTAGTTACTTTTCTACATGAAGAGTATATGAAGTAAAATTTTATGAGGAATTGGATGTCAGGCCACCAGACAATAAAAATAGAGACAGTTGAGACAGAGTAAACAAATAAAATGAGTCTCAGAATGACCTAGAGTATTAACATGATGCAGGGAGGGAAAGCCATGTGGAGCCTAGCATTGTTTTTGAGGTAAGTAAAGGGGAGCTGGGATCACAGGAAGATCTAGGGGGTTGGATTTCATACAAGAGTATCAGAGGAAAGAGAGCTGCAGAGAGAGAAAACTCTGGAGAGTTGTTGGGTGTCCTCCCCAAGTATTCAGCTGAATAGTGATGAGTGTATGTCTTCAAAGAAACTACCCATGCTTGGGAAAGATCTAGTCAAAAGGATAAAAATGAAAAATACCCAGAGCTCAATTAGGACCTACAATAATGCCCATTCCTTGTAGTCACAGCGGAAACCTCATAATTTATGCTTCACTGAATAGAGTACCAGAAGGGTCTAAGTAGTGAGAAAAATTCTCCCCAGGTATAATGCTCCTATGGGTCTGGTTTTGTAAGAACTGGTTCTGCCTAACGATGCTTAAAAGGAAGACCCAAGAGAATCAAACTATTTCTGAGTAATTTGACCACATCCCAGGAAAAAAACAAAACAAACAAGAAAATGCACAGGGTCATAGAAAAATTCAACAGCCAATAAGGTAAGAATTACAATGTCTGGTATCTAATCACAAATCACCAAGCATTAGGAAACAACAAAACAACAACAACACCAAACAGGGGAGTATACTATATAACAAGGATAAAATCAAAACAGATTCAGAATTGACACTGATGATAGAATTAGTAGACAAGGATATTAAAATACTATAACTCTACTTGATGTGATCAAAAAGTTAGAAAATGGACATGTTATGTAGGGATACAGAAAATATAAAAAAAAAAAAAACAAATCAAACTTCTAGAGATGAAGCCTACAATGTCTGAGATGAAAAATACACAGGATGTGGCTAGCAGCAGATTAGACATTACATAATAAAAGATTAGTGAACTTGGAAACATGGCCATAGAAACTATTTGAAATGAAATAAAGAGAAAACAGTGAAAGGGAAAAAAAATGAGAGCATCAGTGAGGTCTGGAACAATTTTAGTAGGTCTAATATTGTGTAACTGGTGTAGCACAGAGAAGTTATTTGTAGAAATAATGGCCAAAATATTTCCAAATTTGATGAAAAATATAAACAAATGGATCCAAGCAACTTTAAAAACAGGAAACATGAAGAGAACTACATCAAGTCCCATCATAGTCATATTGTTTAAAACCAGTGAAAAAGAGACTATATTAAAAACAGCTAGGGTAAAATACCACATTAAATGCAAAGAACAACGAAAAGCAGTTGTCTTCCCAGAAACAAAGCCAGTAAGAAGAAAGAGAGGCAACATCCTTAAAGTTCTCAAAGACGGAAACTCAACATTGAGTCTTTACCAGTGAAAACACCATCATTGAAAGATAAAGGCACATAAAAACTTATTTAGATAGTTGAAGCTAAAAACATTTGTTACCAACACACCTACACTGGACGAAACAATGAAGAATGTTCTTTAAGCAGAGGAAAGTGACTCCACATGGAGATTTGTATCTACACAAAGAAATGAGGAGTCTAGGAAATGGCGACTCTGTGGATACTATAAAGAGATTTTGCTTCTAATTTAAATCTCTTGAAAAGATAATCAACTGCTCAAAACAATAACAGTGCATCATGGAGAGTACATAATATATAGGAATAAAATGTATGATGGCAATAGCATGAAGGTTGGGAGAAAGAAATGGAAGTATACTGTTGAAGGTTCTTATACTATATGGGAAAGGAGATTAGATTCTGAAAAGGTAATGATGTATGATGTATACTATGCTATGAACCCTAAAACAATTACAAAAATAATGCCATAGAGAATTATGGCCAATAAGAAAACTCAGGAAGTAAATAGAATCAATAAAAAAAAATATTCAATCTGGGGACTTCTGCTTTGGGCAAATTGGTATAGACTCATTTGTCCCTGTTAGGTACAACTATAAACTTTGGAGATAAGGCAAGAGGCAACCAAAGGAGAACTCTGCATGTTAGAAAAAGGAAAACAACTGATTGGGGACCTCAGGACTACAGGAGAAACAGCATCAGGTTGTCTTATAATCCTCCTGCCTAACAGAAAATGGTGACTCAGACTTGGCCTTTTCTGACATTTAACCTCAGATAGGTAGGTTCATTTGCCTCCTGGACTGAATGAGACTCCTGTCAGGAACAACAGGCAAGCTCAGCAACACCAGCAAAGGGGATTGATTTGAAGCCTTGTTAATGGTAAGTGTTCAGGGGAATGTTCACCCTTTCTAGTGGGAACCCGAGACTTCTTTCTCCAACGAAAGAGACTGGAAGACAGTAGCATTGGGGATCCCACTCCAAAAAGTGTGTGGCCTAGGAGGCACTCTCATTCTCCTCTAGACCTGAGACTCCCTCCCACCTTTCACCAAAGACACTGAGTGGCTAGGTGGCACTGAGAAGAGGGACACATCACAGTAAGGACTGGTTCAGGAAGTCTCCTTGTCCTTCTGGACAGATAATCCCTTTCTCCACCCAGAAACACTAGATACCCTGACTTGGGTAAACTATACCCAAGTATAAAGCAGGGAAGTGGCAGTCAGAGAAAGAAGCAGTCTCCCTGCTGAGCAAGGAACCCCATATGGGACTCAGTCTCAGGACCCTGAATCATGACCTGAGCCAAAGGCAGACGCTTGACTGACTGAGCCACCCAAACCTCTCATTAACATGTATTTTAATCACTTGGTGATCTTGTTGCAATGCAAATTCTGATTGATTAGGTCTTACATGGGACCTAAAATTCTGTGTTCCAAAAAGCTACTGATCCAAGGACCATGTTTTCAATAGCAAGAATTTGCTTCAATCCCCTTTTCTAACACATGAGGAATAGATGGCCCTTCTCCTGGCTTTTTAGAGCATTGCAATGACTCTAAAAGCCCGGAAGCCATTGAACTTGAATTCTACTAATAACAATCCCTCAAACACTTATCACAGAGATCTCTGGGCTAGCCTTGGTTGCCATCTTTACTGTGTCATAGTTTTTAATATTCTTCCAATTTTGAGATTGTACTGAAAAATCCCTTTCAATTAATTTCTCTCTTTTTTGCTGTAGCTATCCAGAGTCAGTTTCTGTTGTATGTAATCAAAACGATCTTCACTAAGAGGAGATGTGTGTTGGACTTCAGTACGAAGAAATATCCATATTTGCAATATGAGGATATGAATTCCCCCCTGCACCCCACCCTGCCTCAGAATATAGCAATTGAGATATTTTCTTAAAAGTTTACACAAGCCCATGGGCGACTCGGAAAAATTCCTCTCTAGCATGACCTCCCCCCTCCTCTTCTAGGCTCCTATCCAACTTTCTACTTGATCTTTCCATCTGAATATCTAATAAACATCTCAAACTTCATATGTGCAAAACAAAACCTAATCTTCTTCAGCAAATGGCACCAGCTTTCGTGTAGTTGCTCAGAAAACTTTAGAAAATGGGCCTGATTTCTCTTCTTTCCTTCCCAAATCCAATTGCTGAGTAAGTTCTGTCATTTCTACCTTAAAAACAGCCAGAATCCAACCACTCACCATCTGAACCATTTTATTCTCCTCGAAACCACCCTTCTCTCACTTTGGAAAACTGCAATAACCTCCTAACTCCTTACACTTTCTGCTTCTAGTCTAACTTTGCCACATGGCAGCCAGAGTGATTATTTTAAAATGTAAACCAGACCATTCTACTTTAATGCTCAAAACCCATCAGTAGCTTTTCATCACACCAAAATATGAAATCCAAACATGCTACCACGATCTATAAGGCCCAGTGTGATCTGACCCTTGACTGAACTTTTCACTTCAGTAACATCCCCTCTCTTCCCTGCACATCTTGTCCAGCCATGCTGGTCACCTTGTTATCTCTCCACCTGGGGGAGGGGCCTCACAGGGCAGGGATTTCTTCTGTTTTGTTCACTGCTGTATTTTCAGAGTCTAGCATAATGCCTGACACAAAGTAGGTGTCAATTAATTGTTCTTAAATAAATGAGTAAAATTTAAAAATACTAACAACAAAGGAAAGCAGAGAAAAAGGGACGAGGGAAGAAGAAATAGATAGGACAAATAAAAATAATGAGATGGTAGATATAATTTAACCATATTTATAATTATATTAAATCACAATGGGCTAACACTCTAAGTAAAAGGTAGAAATTGTTGGGTTGGAAAACAAATAAACAGAAAATCAGAATCAATGCATGCTGTGTGCAAGAAATGCAGTTTAACTATATAAGTACAGTTAGGTTAAAAGTAAAAGTATGGAAAAAGATATATCATGTTAACACTAATTATAAGAAAGTTTTAATGGCTATATTAATATCAGGCAAAGCAGTTTTAGAGCAGAGGATATTAGCAGTGATAGAGAAGTTCAGTTCATAATGATTAACAGAGCCAATTATAGAACATAACCATCGTAAGTGTTAATCCATTTAATAACAGAACTTCAAAATACAGGAAGCAAAAACTAATAGAACCGCAAGGATAAACAGATAAATTATAAGTGTCCATAAACAGACCCACATGTATATAGTCAATGAGGTTTTGACAAGGTTGCAAAGGCAATTCAGTGAAAAAAAGGACAGTCTTTCCAATGAATTTTACTGGAACAATTGGATAACCACGTGTGCAAAAATGAGTATCAGTTCACATCTTGCATCATGTACTCTAAATGCATCATGTAACCTAAGTATAAAACATAAACCTATAAAACTTCTAGAAGAACATGATTATCTTCAGAGAAGAAAATCTTTGTGAAGTTTGATTAGGCAAAGATTTCTTGGGGCACCTGGGTGGCTCAGTCAGTTAAGTGTCCAACTCTTGGCTTAGGTCATGATCTCAGGGTTGTGAGATCAAACTCCATGTTGGGCTCCACACTGGATGTGGAGCCTGCTTACAATTCTTCCTCTTCCTCTCTCTTTGTCCCACCACTCTCCCTTTCTCTCTCAAAGAAAAAGAAAATTTCTTACATAAAACATCAAAAATACAATCCATACAAGAAAGCAGTTTGATAGGTTAGATTTCATCAATTGAAGAACTCTGCTTTTTAAAAGAACTGCAAAGGGAATGAAAAGGTTATTGATGGGGAAAAATATTTGTAAATCACTTATCAGGATGCTTATATTTGGAGTATATAAAGAAGTTTCAAGACTCAATGATAAGAAGATTAAGAGCCAAAAAAAAAAAAAATGAGAAAAGATGTGAATAGACATTTCACCAAAGGGAATGGGTGGTAGATAAGTTCATGGAAATATACTGGACACAGGAAAATGCAAATTAAAACCACAGTGATGTATCACTACACACTGATTAGAATGTCTAAAATGAAAAAGACTGATGATACCAATGTTGGCCCAATGTTGGAACTCTCACATTCTGCACGTGAGAATGTAGGTTTATACACCTTTGGAAAAAATTTGTCGGTTTCTTAAAAAGGTAAAGATACACTTACTATATGATCTAGCCACTCTTCCTCTAAAAATGAAAATATGTCAGATATAGATTTATACACAAATGTTCCTGGCAGCTTTATTTGTAATAATCTCAAGCTGGAAACAACTGCAGTGTTCCTCAACAGGTGAGTAAGAAAATAAACACTGATATCTCCATTCAGTAGACTACCGCTCAGTAATAAAAAAAAATAGTTTATCAATATTTGTGAGAACATGGATAACTCTCAAATAATTATGCTGAAATATTTATATTGGACAAAATAGACTTTAAAACAAAGTGTAACAGCAGACAAAGAAGGCCCTATATAATAATAAAGGAGACAATCCAATAAGAAGATATAACAATTGTAAATACTTATGCACCCAACATGGAAGTACTCAAATACATAACAAAGTTAATAATGAGAATAAAGGAACTAATTGATAGTAATACAATAATAGTAGGGAACTTTTGAAACTTCATTTATATCAATGGACAGATCATCCAAACAGAAAACCAAGAAGGTAGCAGTGGCTTTGAGTGACACACTGGACCAGATGGAGTTAACATACATTCAGAACATTCCACCCTAAAATAGAAGAATACACATTCCTTTTTAGTGCACATGGAACATTCTCCAGAATAGATCACATATTAGTCTCAACAAATTAAAAAAGATCAAAGTCATACCATGCATCTTTTCTGACCACAACTCTATGAAACTAGAAATCAACCACAAAAAAAAAAAAAAATCTGAAAAAAAGCACAAATACATGGAGGTTACATAACATGCTACTAAACAAAGAATGGGTCAACCAAGAAATCCAAGAAGAAAAGGAAGAAATAAAAAATTACATGCAAACAAAGGAAAATGAAAACACAATGATCCAAAATCTGTGGGATGCAACAAGAGCTGTTCTAAGAGGGAAGTTTATAGTAACACAGTCGTACCTCAAGAAGCAAGAAAAATTCAGATAAACAACCTATTCTTATACCTAAAGGAGCCAGAAAAAGAAGAAGAGACAAAATCCCCGATCAGTGGAAGGAAAAGAAAACAATAAAGATTTGAGAGGAAATAAAGGATACAGAAACTAAAACACAAACAGAAAAACAAAACAAAAAACCCCCCAAAAAACCAGAGAACAGATCAATGAAACTAGGGGTCGGTTCTTTGAAAAGATCAATAAAATTGGGGCACCTGGGTGACTCAGTGGGTTAAGCCTCTGCCTTCTGCTCCAGTCATGATCTCAGGGTCCTGGGATCGAGCCCTGTGTTGGGCTCTCTGCTCGGCAGGGAGCTTGCTTCTCCCTCTCTCTCTGCCTGCCTCTCTGCCTACTTGTGGTCTCTCTCTCTCTGTCAAATAAATAAATAAAATCTTTAAAAACAAAGAAAAGATTAATAAAATTGATAAACCTCTAGCTTGACTCATCAAGAAAAAAAGAGAATGGACCCAAGTAAATACAATCACAGGGGCGCCTGTGTGGCTTTGTTGGTTGGACGTCTGCCTTTAGTTGAGGTTGTGATCCTGAGTCTTGGTATCAAGTCCCAAGTAGGGATTCCTGATCAGTGAGGAGTCTGCTTCTCCCTCTGCCCTCTGCCCCCACCCCTGCTCTCTCATTCTCTCTCTCCCAAATAAATAAATAAAATTTTAAAAATGATAAAATCACAAAAGGAAGAGGAGAAATAAAAACAAACACCAAAGAAATACAAACAATTGTAAGAAAATATTATGAAAAATTATATGCCAATAATTGGGCAACCTAGAAGAAATGGACAAATTCCTAGAAATAAATAGTCTACCAAAACTGAAGAAGGAAGAAATAGAACATTTGAACAGACTGATAAACAGCAATGAAATTGAATCAGGATCAAAAGCTCCCAGCAAACAAAAGTCCAGGGCCAGATGGCTGCACAGGCAAATTCTACCAAACATTTAAAGAAGAGTTAATACCTATTCTCAAACAATTCCAAAAAATAGAAGAGGAAGTAAAACTTCCAAATTCACTCTATGAGACCAGCATTACACTGATACCAAAACCAGATGAAGACACCACAAAAAAGAGAACTACAGGCCAGTATCTTTGATGAACATAGGTATAAAAATACTCAACAAAATACTAGAAAACTGAATCAAACAATACATTAAGAAAAATCATTCACCACGATCAAGATTTATTCCCAAGATGCAAGGGTGATTCAATATCTGCAAATCAATCAAGGTGATGCATCACATCAATAAGAAAAAGGATAAAATCCATATGATCATTTCAATAGATTCAGAAAAAGCATTTGACAGAGTACAATATCTATTCAGGATAAAAACCCTCAACAAAGTTGGTTTTGAGGGAACATACCTTAACTTAATAAAGACCTAATATGAAAAACCCACAACAAACATCATTCTAAGCAATAAGACAAGGATGCCCACTTTCACTGCTTTTATTCAACATAGTACTGTGAATCCTAGCCACAGCAATCGGCCAAGAAAAAGAAAAAAAAAAATGCTTCCAAATTACTAAAGAAGAAGTAAAACTTTCACTATTTGTAGACAACATATTATTTATATAAAAGCCCTAAAGCCCCAACCAAAAAACTATCAGAACTGATGAAATGAATTTAGTAAAATCATGCGATACAAAATCAATGTATAGAAATCTGTTGCATTTCTATGTACTAATAATGAAGCAGCAGAAAGAGAAATTAAGAATCGAATGAACATTGGGGAAGGTATGTGCTATAGTGAGTGCTGTGAATTGTTTAAGACTGTTGAATCACAAACCTGTACTCCTTAAATAAATAATATGTTAATTAAACAATCCAATTCCACTTATAATTGCACCATTAAAATTAAAAAAATATATTGGAAAGAACTTAAACAAAGAGGTGAAAGATAGGTACTGTGAAAACTGTGAAACATTGATGAAAGAAATTGAAGATGACACAAAAAATGGAAAAAGATTCCATGTTCATGGATTGGAAGAACTAATGTTGTTAAAATGTCTATAAGGCCCAAGGCAATCTATAGGTTTAATACAATCCCTACCAAAATATCAACATCCTTTTTCACAGAACTGAAACAAATAATCCTAAAATTTGTATGAAACCCCAAATAGCCAAAGTAATCCTGAAAAAGAAAAACAAAACGGGAAGTATCACAATTCAAGACTTTAAGTTATACTACAAAGCTATAGTAATCAAAACAGTATGGTACTGGCACAAAAATAGACCTATGGATCAATAAAACAGAATAGAAAATCCAGAAATAAACCCACAATTATATTGTCAATTAATTTTCAACAAAACAGGAAAGAATATCCAATGGGGGAAAAGAGCGTCTCTTCAAAAAATGGTGTTGGAGGGGTTGTGCCTGGGTGGCTCAGTGGGTTAAAGCCTCTGCCTGCGGCTCAGGTCATGATCCCAGGGTCCTGGGATCGAGCCCCGCATCAGGCTCTCTGCTCAACAGGTAGCCTGCTCCCCCCCTGGCCCCCTGCCTGCCTCTCTGCCGACTTGTGATCTCTGTCTGTCAAGTAAATAAATAAACTCTTAAAAAAAATGGTGCTGGGAAAACTGGACAGCTACATGGAAAAGAAAGAAACTGAACCACTTTATTATACCATACATAAAAATAAATTCAAAAGGATTAAAGACCTAAATGTAAGACCTGAAACCATAAAAATCCTAGGAAAGAGCACAAGCAGTAACTTCTTGGACATCAGTGGTAGCAAGATTTTCCTAGATATGTCTCTAGAGGCAGAGGAAATTAAAGCAAAAATAAACTATTTGGGCTGCATCAAAATAAAAGGCTCCTACACAGTGAAGGGAACAATCAACAAAACTAAAAGGCGACCTACTGAATGAGAGAAGATATTTGCAAATGACATATCCAATAAAGGGTTAGCACCTAAAATAAATAAGGAACTGATATAACTCAACATCCTCAAAAAACAATTAGTCCAATTAAAAAATGGGCAAGAAGACATGCACCAGGATTTCTTCAAAGAAGACATCCAGATGGTCAACAGCATGCAAAGATGCTCATCATCCCTCATCATCACAGAAATGCAAATTGAAAGTACAATAAGATACCACCTCACATTTCTCAGAATGGGTAAAATAAAAAAAACAAGAAATGACAAATGTTGGCAAGGTTGTGGAGAAAAATGAGCCCTCATGCACTGTTGGTAGGAATGCAAACTGGTGTAGCCACTGTGGAAAACAGTAAGGAGGTTCCTCAAAAAGTGAAAAATAGAATACCCCATGGTCCAGTAATCACAGTACCAGGTATCTACCTAAAAAATACAGAAACACTAATTGAAAGACATATATGCATCCATGTGTTTATTACAGCATTATTTACAAAAGCCAAATTATGGAAGTACCCAAGTGTTCATCAGTAGATGAATGGATAAAGAGGATGTGGTGTGTATATACACGGAATATTATTCATCCCTAAAAAAAGAATGAATTCTTGTCATTCGCAATGACATGGATGGAGCTGGAGAGTATAATGCTACACGAAAGAAGTCAGTGAGAGAAAGACAAATACCGTATAATTTCACGCATTTGTGGAATTTAAGAAACGAAACAAATGTGCAAAGGGAAAAAAGAGAGAGAGACAAACCAAGAAACCGACTCTTGACTATAGAGAACAAATTGATGGTTATAAGAGGGGAGGTGGGGGATGGGTGAAATAAGTGATGGGGATTAAGGAGGACATTCATCATGATGAGCATGGGTAATGTATAGAATTGTTGGATCGCTATACTGTACACCTGAAACACTATATGTTGACTATGCTACTAATAAACAACTACTGTTACTTGTTAAGTAAAATGAACACTATGGCATTAGAGACAGACTGGAAATCCAAGATTCCTTACCTTCTGGAGTTGAAGTCTTCTTACTTCATAATATGGTTCTTTATTAAAACTCAGACAATTTTCATTTTATGTTTCTCAAAATCAACAAGAAAATATATGGTTAATTATCAGTAAATGTTTGTTTCAGATTTAAGACGGCTCCATATTGGTCTTTTTGGATCCAAATACAACATTTCTAGTGAAGGAGTTTCTCTCAGAAAGAGAGAGACTATGTGGAGTGAAAAAAACTGGGCAATATAATTGTATTTATATAAAATTCTAGAAAATACAAACTAATCTATAGTGAAATAAAGCAGATCAGTGTTTGCCTGGGGACTGGAATGGGATTGGGGGAGGGGTGGGGCAGGAAGAAGAGATTACAAAGGACCCTAAGGAATTGATCCAGGATCATGGGTAAGTTCATTATCTTGATTGTGGTGATGATGGGTATTACATAAGTCAAAATTTATCAGATTGTGCACCTTAATTATATGCAGCTTATTATATGTCAATTATACCTCAGTATATATTTTCTAAAGAAAAAAGAAAAGAGGATTTGACTTTTTTGAATGTTTCACATGCTGCCATCTGACCTACAAAATATAAAACTTTTCTTTTTTTTTAAGGCTGTGTGTCTTTGACTATAATACAATTACACATTCCTGAAAGCATCAGTGGGCCAAATTTATAATCTTATAAAATATACAATCAAGGAGACCTTAGAAATTCTGTAATAATTTTTTTTTTAGATGAAGAAACAAGACTGGATGGGTAAAAATGGATGTGCTCCAACTTATATAAGAATGTAGGGTGCCTAAATCCAGCTCACAAAATGGAAGTTTGGGTTTCCTGCCACCCATGGAGCTAAGTCACAGTGACATTTTAATAAACGGTCCAAATGTTGCATTCATGTGGTCTCAAACTTGACTGGTTAATAGTAAATCCACCAGCTGAAAAATTTAAACAATCTCTAATCATTGTTGAGTATAGCACAAAATAACCAATGGTTTCATCTGACCGTATATCTCAATCAAAATATTGTGGTACAGCCTGTAGCCCATATTGATGGCTTTAAATGGAATGCGTTTAATATATTTAGTATTCGCTTCTGTGTAAATTAGGAAAAGGCATCCTTTCCTCAGCATTCTTTACTTTCCACTCGCAGAAGATTGTCACAATAAGCTGTTTTCGGTTTGTTTAAGATCAAAAGACTTTAATTCCATCTGCTGGAGAATGGTTGTAAGAAATACTATGATTTTTTTTGACGTGAATGGCACCCCACAGAGTTTTGCAATGATCGAGGCCCAGATGTACATTTATCAGAAAAGAGAATTTACCACAAAGCTATTAGATGTATAACTGCTATAATTTCAAACAAGTCGTCTCAGTACTATTAACTTTGAAATTTTAATCTTGCTCCATTGGTCAACAGAAGTATATCTCCTGCGGATGTGTGTAAGTACTTTTAAACTCCTTTTAATTTACAGTGAATTCTTTTGGATGCTGGGGAGTTAGAAACAAGACTTACCTTCATCTTTGGGAAAAAAGTTGAGTATGTAAATAAACAGGCTCAGTTATGTTTTAGAAAAAAATTTTTTGCCCTAATACTCTAGTTTAAGATGACTAAGGATGAGGTAATCATGGCTCAGCAACATGTTTTAGTTAAGACAGCACTCAAGAGAATTTCATTTGCTTTCCAGCCCCACAGTTGGGCCAAGAAAAGTAATTACAGTGATTAATAATAATATTTGATTTTCAAGTCCCTGAGCCCACTCCTCAGAGCTGGTATTATCTGGGGGCAGAGAAACAAATTGCAGGAAGGAAATGAGAAGTATGTCCTTCCATTTGAATTCTTAGGTATTACACGGTCCCAGAGCTGCCTTTGCAAACCCTGCTTTGCGTCACCCCATGAATTTTTACACAGGATTTTCAGCATCTTGTTTTCCTGGTCACCCTAGAACTGGGGGCAGAGCAGAGGTGATGTTTTCATTCTTTAGGGGAACATTTTAATTAATACCTCTTTAAGGAGTCCCTCCTCCTGTTTGGAAGTGCTGTTAAGAAATTTGCAAGTGGTGATGGAGAGCAGATTTAAAAGAATCAGGGTCCCCGCTTTGAAAACCAAAATAAAAATGATCCCCTAAAGAAAAAAAAAGAAAGAAAGAAAGAAAGAAAAAAGGAAACAAAACAAAATAACACATCTTTTGTCGTTAAAAGGATCTCATGTTCTTATTTCTGGCAGGATTCTGATGGGCAACACAAGGAGAATTCTAAGATACCCAAGGTTTAATATAAACAAATAAATGAAAAGAGAGAGAGAAAAGAAAAAAAGAAAAAAACCCCAAACCTGCCCAGGGCAGGACTGGGTTTCAACTCCAGTAGCCTTCAGCTCAGCCACTACCAGGAGGAGTTGCTATGGGAACCATTGCAAAAGATTAAATATATCAAGAGTACATGATTGTGAGAAATGGGTGGGAAAGGGAATTATATTAATGTTGAAATGATGGTTCTTCTATTTGTGGGGTTTTCACATTTCCCCCCCTAAATCACATACAAAAACTCCTTCACAAACAGAACTCATTAACAAGTAAGTCTTTGCTGCATGCTAAAAAGAGAGAAAACGAAATGTCTGTATTTCACAGTGAAAATTAAAGGGCTATGATTTTTTTGCAGTGCTTGCTTGTTCTCCAAGCCCAGCAATGCTTTTGGGGTAAACTCTACCATTTTGCCTGTCTTGGTAAGATCTTCTTAGTGGAGTGTGTTTGCAGAGGGGTCTAGAGCATGTCAACCTGGGCTTCCTTGCTCTTCTCCTCTCATCCTGTTGTACATCACAAATACCGAATTTACTTTGTCTCTAGGACCTGGAAAACATTTTTTTTACCCTCTTGCTTATTATAATTCTCCTTAGGAAAAATTACCAGGAGAGCCAAGACTAGGGAGACAAATCCCTTAAGAAAGTTCCTTAAAACAGTACAAATGCTGTGATTTGAATTCAGTAGTCACAAAAATTCAGAATCTTTCAAAAGCTTTCTTCTTACGATGAGGATGGTGAAATGTTCTCAACCCATGAGAAGACAGTTGTTTAATCTCACCTTGTCAACGACCAGTAAGTCTCAGGAACGGATCCGGGAGTTCTGGGCACCTAGAGACAGAACCGAAACTGCATGGACACGGCCCATTCATTGTTTTGTCCTTAACCACATTGCCCCTTGTTCCCTGCTGGAAGAATTTATTTATTTTAAGAAGTAGGATTAAAATGAGAAAAAAACCCCATTGTTTCTTAATTTTAAATCAACTGTTCAGATGAGCTAGGTTTCTGAAGAATTATGGGAAAGTATTTCCCTCTTTTGCACTTATTATAGGTCATGTTTCACAGCAAATCTCTGCCAGGAACATATTGCACTTTTTGGTTTACTCTGCCTTTTCCCACAGCACAGAACTTCGCCCTTTATTATTATTGTCACAGTTCGCTGAAGAAGAGCTGTATGTCCAGTAAGATGGTGCTCTCCAAAGATTTATTCTATACAAAAACATTCTGTTTTAGAGAAATAGCCTAACAATAAGAAAATTCATTTTTATTTTTTAAAGAAAGTTATTTTTAAACACTGTAATATCTATCATATATATATATCTAAATTGAGCTTTTTAAAAATTGATGAGTAGGCTATGTGTTCATGCTTTCTCAAATATGGCCTCACTTTATTTCAAGTCCATCAGTGTCTTATTTTTAAAAAAAGTTAATAATTGGGAGAAGGAAGAAAGAACATAGTAGCTGGGAGGGAGCCGTGGTCCCTCCCCTTCCTTGTGGCAGCCCCTCAATGTTGGGTCTCTGCGATAGATTGGATCCCTGTGGAAACCCAAGGAGCCTAAAGGTCTTCCTTAGCCCAAGGCTGCTCTTTGGCTATTTGAGAAATATGGGAGCAGTGGCAGTGGGTCTTGAAGACTGGAACTTAGGGGTGCCTGGATGGCTCACTCAGTTAAGTGTCCCATTCCATCTCAGGGTTGTGAGTTCAAGCCCCGCACTGGGCTCTAGGCCGGGCAGGAGCCTACTTAAAAAAAAAAAAAAAAAAAAAAAAAAAATGACTGGAATTTAAAAGGCTGGAGATGATCCCCTGGGTGGGAGATAAGATATAGTATCTTTGGAAGATTTGCGTGGAAAACAAGAATAAAGATATTTTTTGCTGGAAAAAAAGATCACCAAGGTTTCACCTGTTAATCAGTAACTAGCACTAAACAATAGCAAGGGATACCAATCCTCCCATGGAGGAAAGGCCACCACTTGCTCTCTGCTTCTCAGAGAAAACACATTGACCATCTTCTTTAGAAGCAACTCAGGAATGAAGACTTTCACCTGAAGAAAGGCTATTCGTATTTACATATGGTGTAGCTCACTATCTAGGGCCACTGCCAACAAATGCCTCCATCCTACCTACAGTGTGGGAGGTGACAGAAAGCCAAGTAACGTGGGGTAACCGATATCCCCTTTATTTAATAGCTGAGGGTCTTCGAGGACTATGGCCAGCGCTGGAAGTGTTCTCTGAATCAGGAGTCACCAGCCATTCTCCCCTGTCCCCCTTTTGCGAAGCACTTTTGTCTTCCCAGCATCAGAAACATGCCCATACTCATGTCAAGAGGATGAGAGTTTGGTAATTAAATTAATCCTACCACCACCCTTTGCTGTAGGGCTTCGACAAGAGCATATTAAATGTACACACCTTGTTCCTTTTATAGATTTGTTCTGAATGATCTCACTGTGGAAGGAAATCAAATGCAAAGTCATATTTTAATGCATTGAAGACTAGAGGTTTGCATTCAACAAGCTTCTGTTTCATTTGTGGGTATTTTCCTCCTGAAGTGCTGTCAGTTGCCACTTCGTTTGATTCTTTTCAAATGCAGCTTGGCAGTAATGCTGACCACATCAATTTCATATTCTCTTTTGTCTGACTGAAAGATATCAGACACTGCTTCATCTTAATGAGGTCTAGTTCTACTCTTATTACCAGGCTATTTTCCTCTGATAAATCACAGTGTCCTGTGGTGTCATTGCACCTGTAATAGCAGGCAGGTGAAGAGTGAATGATGTTCCTGAACCCCGATGCCTCTTTCCTCATTGAGCTATCGCTCTTCTCCTGAAGCTGCCTGGTCTCCAGATCTCGAGCAAATTCCTGTCCTGTGGATTTCCCTGTGTCATGACTAGGCTTGCCCTTGCAGATGCTCTGATTCGTGGTGTGAAACAAGGTCTCCTTAGGAGAATACAATGTGAAAGGTTTTCTGCTTCCTGCGAAGGGTCACATATGAAAGCTTTTCTCTCTGGTTTTTAAGGAGTGACAAAGCAAGTCAAAAAGTCTGTTTTCCCCTGAAAGGATTGAGTTAAATAAATGGAAATTAATGAAAAAAAAAAACTTACTCTCCTGCCTAATGAAGGCAAGAGAAGATATGGAGATGAACATTTATTCATTCACTCATTTAATATGAATTCATCTACAACTTTGGGAAAAGACATTGTTCTAACTGATGTGAGGGATACACAGTTGACGGGTCTTGAACAGGAGGTGGGATTAGGGCTGCTTCGGGGGTGGGATCTGAGAGAGGCTTCCCTGGAGGAAACACTGTGTGAGCATTTGACAAAGCTATGGGAAAGTGCAGAGTTTGAGAGAGACAGGGATATTTGAGAAAGTAGACTTAGATCCAAAGATGTCATCATTTATTCCAGTAGGTAGAAGAAAGCAAGACTTTTAAAGTCAGAGGTATGTTTTAGGAATCTAAATCTTAATTCCATCTAAACTATTCCAAAGTGTCCTGAGATGTCTTCCCAAGGTATTCACACACTGAAGGAGATGGAGAAGCAATAATGACCTGACTGAGGGCCATGGCAGGGAGAAGCTTCGTGAAGACTGAGATAGGGGATTAAGATTTCAGAAATATCATTACGAGGACTGCATTTTTAGAAAGCTCCCCAAGTGGAATGCAGGAGGAAGATTGTACGACATCGTTCCACATTTCTTAAAGCCTTGTTTTTCAGAAAATACTATCTGGGGACGACTGCCTGAAGGACAGTCAGTCCATTTATTTTGCTAGGTACATGCAATTTTCTTCTTAGATAAAGCCAGACCAGGGTACCCTGATTTTCTGGAAGGCATTATTCTACCACCTTGCGCCATTCTCTATTGAGCTCTTCTCTAGGGTTCAGCCATTGACTACACTGAGGAATGTATAAAACTCAAGTTTTGGAAAGTCTTTAATACATCATGTAGGAAGGCTATTGAGAAAATTATAAAGTATTTTCCCTATATTGACCTATATTTTTCACTCAGATCTTACTACTCCCAATACCAGGATCAACTACACTTTTCCCGAGCAATTGCTTTTTAAAAAAAAAAATACTTTCAGACAGTGTTTCTTTCTCTGGGTTGGCTGCTAGAAAATGCAGATTCCAATATGTAGCAGACTTGCACTAAAGTGTACTATGGCAATTATTTTTTCTTTTTCCTCATTTTCTTGGCTTCATTTAAAAAGCATTATATGTATTTATGTAAGTCACATCAAATCACTGTAGGGGTAAGAAGTGACATAAATAATACCTAAAATAGAAATTACAGAAAACACTTAGTCTTTCAAAACATTCTAGGTTAAGAGATGAATCGTCTCCCTTTTTTCCCCCAAGGGTTGAAGCTCTGAGTCATAGTATCGTTGATTTACTGGAATATCCAGCAGAAAAACAATATTTAAGAAACTTCTAGACTTGCAGAGAGCCAGATATGTTCCCAGTTCATATTGTCTCTTGGCATTGTGTTATGTGATCAGTTTTCAGATAGTTATTTAAAGAAAGTTCCCAAACATAAATATCAACCAGGAAAGAAAGGATTTGGCAACTTTGGAACTTAGGAATTCCAAACAGAAATGAGGATAGAACATTATGTTCTTAAATTTTCTGATGCAGAATTTCTGATATCAAGAGCTATAAAATAATATAAATTTGAAAAAAGGTGTGTTTCTTTTCTCACATACACAGAGAGAGACATGCTACATACAGGAAAATAGGTCCACATTATGTATATTTAAACTAATTTCCCTCTTGTAGGCAAATTTGGTCAAAACTTTGCATACACAATTTCTCCTGGAAAATATAGGCATTAATCCCAGACTCAGATACATCTGTAAATAGTTGAAAATCAAACAGTTCATGCCACTTACACTGCCAAAGTGACACCCCATTTAAATTTTTCATAAATGTTTTCCAGATTTGCAAATCCTCTTTGATGTTTTACATTTAATGAACAAGTGCTGAAATGGTTTTACAGTGGAAGTGAAGATTTTCAACACAGCCACTTTAGCTATCGGCTCAGATCACCTGGGGACACAATTTTTCAATGGCCAAACAGAACCTACCTGTCTGGGAGTCATTGACTTTTTCAGCTGAAAGTATTGTGTATATCCCTGCAATTTCCCTTTGAGAGCGCCTGATCCCATCACCACCAAATCAAGTTCAACACCAAACAAAGCCAATGTGTTGAACAATCTCAACTCTCTTTCCGGAGCTAATGTGATTCTTGGTTCTCTTGACAGGTGTGCAAAAGTCTCCAAGGACTTTTAATGGGTCTAGCTATAAACCATGGCTTACGAAGAAGGGGAAAAAAAATGTTCTGGTATTGTATGCAGGGTTATCTTGATGTGTCTTAAAGGCTGAGACCATGAAGTAGTGGAATAACAGAATAACATGGGTTTCCATTAATTTAGGGAAGTCTTCAAAAAAGCTGTGGATATATTTGAACCAAACTTTTCCCAGTAGAACCCTTATGACAGACATGGTTCTATGACAGAGACCCAAGGCCTGGCAGTTAGCCTTCTCCACTAGTTCCTGGGAACATGGGCTCTACTGGACAGAGCTATGCTTCTCACCTTCCAGCAAGTAAACATTATTTTCTACCATGTGGCTTAACAGAACATGCCATTGTTCTTGCCTGGTAAAGGGACATGGAGGCTGAGTTTCCTGTAATATTTCTGTCTTGAGTATCAACCAAGCTTTCTTGCAAAAACGTGTCTATTTCTAGTACTGGCAGCTTTAGCACCACCTCAAATTTATTGGACCCAGCCCAGACCTACTCAGTCAGTCTTTGGGTTTGAGGCTCTCCTCCACCCCCCACCCCCCGCCTCATGTGTGACAACAGGTGATTTCGAAGGATGTTGAATACTGACCATGAGGTGCCTTTTACTCCCTGGGCTCTTTAAAGCTTTGGTTTGGTCTCTGTCAGTGCCTTGCTTCCAGCTGTTCTCCACATGGAACCCTTCTTCACAGACCACCCCGGGTTACATCAGTCTGCTCTTGGCTCCCAGTGGCTATATCCTCCTCTGTCTCTCCCTAACACTGGGGCCACTGTATGCTTCCCTTTTTCCTCCTGAGGGCAAAGAAGAACCCTTGACTTTCTTTTTATTTGTCAAGCTGTCCGTGTGGCGCACATCAGTGGCCTTTTGTCATTTATTTTGTTCCTAGTCACGGATTTGGATAACTCACCTCCCTGAAGGTGAAGGTGGGGTCATTATCCAGTTTAAGAACAGCATGAAAAGAATCTTCTACACTGAGCACAGTTGCGCTAGTAACTCTTGACAGAGACTGGGGTCATTCTTCCTCTGGCTTCTGCCCAGGCGAGAGTGAGGAAGGGGAACTAGACGAGGAGCATCTGTTTTCCATTCTGAGATCCAAACCACTGGCCTGGTCTTCACCACGGCTTGCTGTGACGGAACTAGTTTTTCTGCTCCTGCCAAGATCCCTGGTGTCTTTAGTGTATGTATGTCTCTGCTTGCAAGAATAAATGTTGGGTAACAAAATGGAGAAAGAAAAAAAAAAAACAACTCAACAATATCATCGGTAAGCCTTCCTGTCGTACATGCTGCGGTTGGCAGTTGGGTCTTCAAAAGCGAACTCTGGGGGTTATGGAGGATGTGGCTGGACATTTGGAAGTGAAGGCTGCTTCCTGGACCTTTCATGAGGCCCTCAAATTTGTCATGGCTATATAGAGCGCTTCCAAACAGTTTCTGGAGGATCTTAAAGAATTTACCCACTAAAAGAGAGTTTGGAGTAAGGTCAAAGGGCTAACTGCATTCCCCCTTTTGAATATACAAATTCAAGAATTTATTTCCCAAGAGCTGGCTTTAATTATTAGTCATATGGAAGATTTGGGATCCTAACTCGGGAATCAGGATATTACGTCGTCTTTCTATCAGACTGTTTTGAGCCTTAACAGACTGATCCAATTAATTGCTTCTTCCCACTTATTGCTGCCTTTTGTGGGCCATTATTCTACCTCTTTTGAACTCCACTTCCTGCTCACCACTCAACCTTCACAGTCGCACACAGATACTCTTTTTTTTTTTTACCCCCTTTCCCTTTATCTTGAACTCTTTCAGTTTAAATATCTTTCCAAACTCTTGAAGAAACACTTGAATTGCATAAGGATGTCACCTGTGTGCTGTGTTTCCCAGAAAAAATGTGTCGTTATTGCAAGCCCAGTGCTAACTTTCTCTGACCATAATTAGCTCATCCGCCAAGTTCAATTCAAACTGTCATCTTATTGGAGTCACAGAGCCCCTCTGTAGCTGATCTTACCTACCTCTGCCTGGGAGCTTTGAAACACGCTCAGCCCTATTTATCTCTTTCAGTAAAATGTTCCTATCCAGAATGGAAGACAAGAAAGAGCTTGGAGGTATCTCCCAACCAATCGGCTTTGTCTCAAACTTCTCCATGAGAGCAGGAGAGCCATCTTCAAGCTGGTAACACAGATGATATGCTATTTATTGTCATGAGTAGAGTATGATAAAGAGAATGGATTATTGTTTTAGGGCTGTTGTCTCAGTCTGTTCAGGCTGTTACAGTGAAATGCCATAGACTGGGTTGCTTCTAAACAACAGAAGTTTATTTTTCCCAGTTCTGGAGACTGGAAAGTCCAAGGTCAAGGTGTTGACAGATTTGGTGTCTGGTGAGAGCCTGCTTCTTGGTTCATAGACAGCTGCTTTCTTGGTGTCCCACATGGCAGAAGGCACAAGGGAACTGCTCCCTGAGGCCTTTTTTATAAGGCAACTAATTCCATTCATTATGATTCCACCCTCAGGACCTACTCCACTTCTCAGAGACCCCACCTCCTAATACCATCACACTGGGGGCTTGGTTGTAGCATGAATTTTGGAGAGGCACAAATATTGCCTTCATAGCAGTTGTGTATTAACATGTGAACTGTAGAGAATTAATGGATGCTCTAAGTGTAACTCTTTAGGTAGAAATGTGTTTAAATATTCAAGGAAACCATGAACAAAACTAAGGAGAAAACAAAGGAAAAGATGCTTGCAGCTAACTCCCAGAAGCTTCTTGTTGGTGAAATGGAGGGGGGCCCAAGCCACACCATAAGCTATGCCACACCACTATGCCAAATGGGACCTTCATAATCCTTCTCCTTTTGATAGATTATCATGGCCATTCCACTTAAGTATGGCTTCCTTGGGCCCCTCAAACCCTCTCACTATGCTATCAACTTTAGATCCTCAGTCATGAATGGCTAAGGCCTTAGTGACTGTATGCCAGTCTCCTTTCTCAGATTTTTGCATGTTAAGAGGAGAGTTCTGTCTGGAGGCTTCATGAAGGCAAGGAGCTTGGGTCCATATGGGGGTGCCCATAAGTATGTGTTGACTGATAGCTGCAGCTATGAATGCTTACTCTTTGGGTCTCATTGTGGGCTACCAGGAGAGCTGGTAGTGTGATCTGGGGTTGCAGGCAGGCCAGACCAAGGATCTTTGGGATGTATTTTAGCTCATACCCAACATGGAGAACCCAACCCTGTGCACCAATGAGTGGTAAGCTGCCCTCGGTATGAGTTATCCTGGGGAACGAGAGTTTAGTTTTGGGAATCCGGTAAAGCAGCAAGGAGGGGGGAGTGGCATCCTACAAAATTCATGCTTACCTTCCTGCCTTCTGCACTTCTGCCTTTCTTCATCCTATTCAGTGATGGTTTGGAAATAGAGAGAGTAGATCTTCGCTGGGGTTGGGGTGAGGAGTTTCAGAAATGGAAATATGTTTCTTTCTGAAGTTCAGCCTCCAAGCTGGTTTTTCTGAAAATCTCATCAGCTTGCAGTTCACAGCTCTACCTCGCTGCTACCTCCCCAGCCCCTTTAGCCCATGCTGGCCAGGCTGTTGACAAGCAGCAGAGAAGATCCGCGGAAAGCAAAAGGCCAAGAGAATCCCCAGTCTGCTGCCCACAAGAGAACACCAACCAGGGCCTTAAGAGGCGACACAAGGCTCCCCCACTGCTAGAACACCAGGAGGGCCTTTATGAGCGGCTGTCACGTGACATTTCGTTTTGCTCCTGGGTGTCATATTTCACGGCCCCATACCTGATTGGCTGGGCTTGTCTCTTGCTTTGTGTATGATGTGTCCAATTTAACTCTGCAGGCTGTCCCTATGTGGTTTTATTGTGCACTGAAGCAACAATATATGGATTAAAATATTTACGGGCATTTTAGAGTATGGTGTGCGGATTATTATAATTATGAAATACCTCTTTACACAGATCTCCAAAGTCTAAGCCGGTTGAAAAGATAAGCTGTTTTCTTTTCTAACTCATTTCAGTTCAGACCTTACTGTCTCTAGGAAGTCTTTCTGTTCTTTCTTTGGTGTATAATGAAAAATGTCTCTGGTCCTTTTATGTGTGGGAGAATAAATTGTCTTGTATAATTAGGGTTTAAATTTTTTTATTGTGGCCGATTTTTTATATAAATAGTTACATTGCTGTTGTGTGAATGTCACATCTGAAAGTGATCCCCAGCCCTGGTTTGAATGTTGGTTCAGAGCAGTGCCGTCCAGTAGAAATTTCTGCTAAGATGGAAAGGTTCTTTGTTGTCCAAGGCAGCGAGACCTTGAAATATGGCTAAAGTATTTGAAACTCTATATTTTAAATTTCATTTAATTTTAACTAATTTAAATAAAAACAGCCATGGTGGCTATCGGCTACTGTAATCATAGTGATAGATAGCGCAGGCTCTGGGTGCTCAAGTGAATGGAGTGATTTTTGAAGGATCAGGAAGGGTTCTCTCTCCAAAATCCCTATCCCACCCACCAGCTCACAGTTCATGGAATGACTTCAGTGGCAACAAAGCTGCTTATGGACTGAATGTATCCTCTCCAAATTCATATGTGGAAATTCTAACCCCCTTGTGATGGTACCCGAAGGTGGGGCCTTTGGGAGGTCAGTAGTAGTTCATGAAGGTGGAGTCCTCATGTAATGGATTAGTGCCTTGGTGAGAGGAGACACGCGAGACCTTCCTTCCTCTCTCTGCTGTCCACCACAGGGGGACACGGAAAGAAGATGACCAATGTGCCAGCCAGGAAGAGGGCCCTCACAGAACCTGACCATGCTGGCACCTTGATCTCGGACTTCCCAACCTTCAGAACCATGACAGGTCAATGTCTGTTGTTTAAACAACTCAGTGTCATGATTTGTGATAGCAGCCCAAGCTGAAAAAGACAAAAGTCTTGAGTGCAAGCATCCTTGGGACTTAAGTTCTTGCCAAGGTTGGAGTCTGTGGTTGCTCTGAAGTCATGGAAGACCTGGCTTTCCAAATATCATGCAAGAAAATGAGCCTCCTTACTTTAGAGTGAGTACCTCTTGTTAGAGAGGCATTGCTGTGCGCTAATCACAAGAGAAATACATGGCAGTTCTTGTTGAACGACTGACTTCAGACCCTTTCCTGAGAGAGAGAGAGGGAGGTGTGAGCTAGAGGCCAGTGTTTGTGACATGGCTAGGGCAGAGACAGCAAGCAGCGTTGGAAGGAGAGAAAGGAGTGGGGCCAAGATGAACTAAATAATTCATACTGTTGCCCTGTCACTTCACCTAAGCTGAGAAGAGCCTGTAGTAGAAGGATTTGATAGCCCAGGGGGACCTGAGCAGAGCCCCTTGGCCCCCTCTTTCCAATGGTGGCAACAAATGGGCAGTTTCCCCAGTTCTTCCCTTGAGCTAGTCTTGAGGGGTGGAGCTGCATTTTACTCATTTTTATATCCCTCACTATCCATGAATAGATGAAGTCTAAATGGAAGGGGTCTGAGCTATGTTTTTTCATTTTTACCAACTCCTTTTTCAAAACAGGGACTGATCCTGTCCCTGCTACCATCTGCCTGTAGGGAAGTCCCTCAGTAGACCAGGAAGGCAGAATGGTGAGTCCCCCATCTCCTCCTTCCTTTGAAGGTTTATGGCAGTGAGGTGACAGTGGCTGAGAGGTATTTTAAATGCCTTAGCTGCCAACTTATTTGAGAACCACACAAAAGAATGTTGAAATTGAAAGATGCTCACACTTTAACAGATGATTTATGAATTCCATTAGTTGGAACTCATTTTACCTTATCCTTGGCAGCTGGTTTGAGGAAAGGTGAGGAGTAACTCAGAAATTTCTGGACTCCACTGGCAGAATTGGAATGCCCTTTTTCTTTTTGCTTGTTTGTTTATTTATAGGTAAGAGCTAAATTTTGCATATGGCAATGCAACTCCCATCTCTACTTACCCAGCTCACTCCCTCCTTTGTACCTCCATCCCCCACTATCACTCCTGTAGCAAAATTATTTTCTTCAAAAATGAAAGACCATGATTCATCAACTTACTAATGCTGTTTAGTTTGGCAGCCAAGGGAACTTTAGTGAAAATCATTTCAGATGATGTATTCACTATGGAGGTTTAGAAAGAACTGACCAAAGAGAACTTGGGTTTAAAAGTCAACACCCTAGTAATACTCTTTATTGGTACTGTACAGAAACTTTTATTGACCAGGCTGAAAAAATCTATAATACGAATCCTATAATATTTTCCATGTATACTGGTGTAATGAGATAGTTCAAAGACCATTCTCAGCTCTTCCAAGTAAGGATGCTATTAGATACAAATTGCTAATATTATTACCGTTCCCCACTTCTTTTCTGCTACTGACAATTTTTTGGACAAGTACGCATACCTTATCTTCCACCGGCACCCAACCTCTTAAGAAATAAGAGAGGAAAAAACAATTAAGTGCTTGGAGAAATAACCATTGTCTCCAACTTAGCTGTTCTAACATGCTGATAGTTTAGAGGAAAACAAGAACAAAATGAAACTATTTACAACGGCTGATGAACAGAAGAATCGTTCTCAATGAGGGATTCAAACTATTGGACTTCCTGTGTAATGAGCCACACCTGGCAGCAGGGTGCCCGGATGCTCAGAATCAGAAATTCTGCTACATGAGAAGAATGCCATAGGTTCATTTTGATTATGTAATTTATTGAGCAAAGTGTACTCTTGGCATTTAAAAAAAAATTTGGGAATGGTTGCCATAGTTCATTAAGGTAAGTTATGCTCTGTGATACTTATGCTCTGTTCACTTTTTTGAGAACACTGCTCTGATTCTGACAATCTCTTGCTCAGAAACGATCAATGACTCTCCTTGGTCTACAGAAGCAGCATGGAAGTCCAACCAGCCAAGGTAGGTCCTTTAAGCTGCTTTTCTAGCTTCTTTCCTACCCTCCGCGCTACACATCATGGTATGTCTATTTTATTAAGTAAATTCTAGAGGGCAGAAATGCTCTCAATTTAAGCTTTTTAGAGCACCTGCTTCCTCAGGTCTTTTATGCTTTTCAACCTTTTGTCTGTATCTGCATTCACTGAGTTCAATCTTAGCTACAAGTGGGGCATATATATATATGAAATACTTCATATATATATGAGATATTTTTCTCCCTGTCTCTACTCTCATTCAATTAATTGATAGTTATTAACTGATATTGATTAAGTGAGCAACTCTATGTTAGTTGTCTTGGGGTCCCACCTTATTTCAGACCCCTACCCCACCATCATTTCTGGCTCTTAGCCCTTTTTCCTCTGGAAATCTCCCATTTTCAAGGTTGGACTTAGATGCCTGGGTGTTCCTTTAAATGAAATATATCTCAGACAAGTTCTTATGACCATCCTTAGTGACATAGCCATCCTGGTCACATGGGCTTGCAACCTCAGTGTGACCTTGTATTTGCCTCCTTCTTCCCCACTCAGGGCCAGCTCGTGTCCAGGTCTTTGCGACCCACTCTTTGTTCTGTTTCTCCCGTCTGCCCCCTACTTCCAGCCCCACCGTCATCCATGACTTAGAACTTCACCTCACTTGAGGATTACTTCACCAGCCGACTAACTGCTGTCTGCCTTGTGTCCTTTCTCTCTCCACTCCAATCCACCTGCATGGCCAGATTCACTTTTTTGAGAACACTGCTCTGATTCTGACAGTCTCTTGCTCAGAAACCATCAAAACTCTCCTTGGTCTACAGAAGCAGCATGGAAGTCTGACCAACCAAGGGTCCTTCAAGCTGCTTTTTCAGCTTCTTTCCTCCCGTCCACACTACACTAATTCCCGTTTCTGCCTCTGTCTTTATTGCTACTGTACCTTCCGTCCCACATGAGTTCCTTCCCACATCCCTTTGTGAGGAACACAAGTTCAGTCTCATCTTCAAAGTCTTGCTCAAGTGCTACCTTCTTCTAACATCTTCCCAACATGCTAGTCAGAATTCATCTTTTTCTCTCTGGGTTCCTATAATAGCTAATACTGAATAAGTTAAATTTATTTGAATTTAAACACTATTATTTGATGGGGACTTCAGCCTTCATGACCCTGCATTGTTTCTCAAATTGGTACTCCCTGACTTTGTCTAAAACCCTAGGTCACTTTATATTTATCTCTAAGGTCTGTCGGCAGGTGAATTTTGACAAAGATATGGGTCATTCCTTTGTTTCCCCATGGTGGCACAGAAACGATTTCCACTTTGTCCCTAAGAACCCCTACCTTATGGTTACACACTTTCACCATCATTATGATGCAGTGATGAGACGACCATTCTCTGGGGCACTGCTGGGCAAGGCTCAACCATGTGCAGAGCAGACGGTGGGTCTCAGGCTACAGGGGATCAGAGACAGGGAGAGGAAACGGGCAGGGGAGGAAGTCATGCTTGCAAGCCTGCAGCAGAAGTTGAAAGGCGGAGCCAGCCAAGAACAATGCAAGTCAGGTACCCCAGCGAGTGTTTCTTCTGGGCAGATGGCTTCGTTACCAGGTTTACTGAAACAAGTTCCCCTCCTAATGGGCTGACTCAGATCTTCCCTTTTTGTCCCATCCAGGGCCTTTGAGACCATGTCTAGAAAAAGGAGACTCTTAGCCCTTTCACGAGGAATGTATTTGACTCGTGCATGCTTTCATCTCTCCATTAACAGTGAGTGATGGCGTGAAATACGTCTCGAAAGGACGATGATTCCAGTGCCCTAAAGGATGCCATAGTAATCAGGAAAAGTGATGGTCTCCTGCAAGCGCTTCATCTGCATGAGGAATCATGCAGAGTGCCTGGGACTACCTAGTAGATGGAAAGATAGATATGAAAAAAAAAAAACCCTAAAAATATGGACTTAATTTTATCAACTACAAGTAAAAATAAAATGGTTAAGACATTCTTTTATTTAGGAAGAGTAACTTGAACTAGGTTAATTTACCAAAGTCATGGGTGCTGTGATTCTGAAAGGCCCCCTTGCATTGTTTATGGATTGCTTATTTCTATAAAACTATTCTTTGTTTTTTAATCGGCCCTTCTCAAATTAAAAACTTTGTAACTTCCACAGATATTAAGAGTGTGTACTTCGGCTGTTTGCTGGATTAAAATATTCTCTTCCTAGTTTCTTTTCATCCCATGAGCAATTAACTTTACTGCAGAAATTTCTTGCCACTTTTATATTTTGGTTCTAAGGAAAACTTCTTTTAAGAAGCAGCTTTGGGTGAGGAAACCATGTACTTCATGGTCCACTTAATGAGTGTAATAAGGCTAAGTTCGCTTTAAAAGAAAAAAGGAAAGAAGTAAGCATTTGGGCACTTCAAACCTCATCAACTCCATTTGATCCCAGATATTATCTAGGCTTATCTTGAATAGGAAAATGCCAAAGGCTCAAGTGCCTCAAGACTCCAAGGGCATTTTCACTCATCAGGAGGCTGATTAAGCTTATTATTTGCTGTCCAAAAAGCTTCAGGTGCTTATTGACCTGGACTAAACCTGAAAACAGTAAAGGGAGAAAAAGAATGTGCTCCTAATTGAAAGCCCCAAGAAAACCAGCAAACAAAGTGGAGATGGACACTTCCTAGTGCATGTTGAGGAGCTGAGCTTTCCTGCCAGGAGTCTGTGGCCTGGGAAGGCTCATTTCCCATCATCCTTCGAGACTTCGGATATCCAACACCACATTTACAGAAGCTCAGCCATGTTTTCACACCTGGTTAAGTGTCCATATTTCCTTGCATCCAAACAAGAAGTGAGTTTTACACATATTTCTTTACTCAAATATTTGAACCCTCAAGAGAACCATCCAGCAGTCTGGTTCTAGAGTTGCTCAGCTTCGAAGCTCAGGTTTATTCAGTACCCACAAAGGATCCCAACGTTTGCCAAGAAAAACAGCACAGCAGCTGCATCTTTGCAAGGGCAGTGCAAGCTTTAAAATATCCTACAATCACTACTTATGGAAAGATCTGGAACTTTCAGCCACATTGACATTTTTAATGAGGGCTAGTTAGTTGAATTCTTCCCCCCAGTTGTCCCTTTTTTATTTCATTGTTTATGATTACCCCCAACTTATTAAACCTCTCACATTTTCTTTTACATAAATCACTTCAATTTTCCTACAGAAATTACAAAGGACCTGTATTATCAGGGAAAAAAAAATATGGATGAAAGAATTATTCGAAAGTCAGTTCTGTGATAAACTACTCTGTTATTTTTATTACTTTATTCACAATTGGGTATTGATGGTGGAAATTACAATTAACTCAGTATTGTGATTGGGCAAAAGAGGCTGTTCTATTAAAAAAAAATGGGTCAAATCCTGAATGGTCCAAGACTGGTATAAATTCCCATTGTTCAGTCTTACTAATGCCTGTCTTGGGGGACATTAAAGCTGGGGAAAGCAACAGATGGTGAGGGGACATTTAAGGAACACACAAACTTTCACAAGTTCTATGAAGTATCTGGTAAATCAAAACATATTTTCTTTGTTTTATTCCAAAGGGCAACTTCTCTTATCTCGTCTGTGAGTTGAGTATTTTTCAAACCAAGAGAAGGTAAGGGATGACATGTGGAATTTTGGCTGCCAAGATAAATACCCTTCCATGAAACCAAAATATTTTGTGGCACTGGCAGACCTCCTCAGCATCCTGGGAGGTTTGCTAAGGGACAGTGGGAATGGAGAGTTCAATCAACCAGGGATTTCTGACTTGAGACTTTGCCAGTGTTTCTTTTGTATTAAACAATTGCCATTCAGAGATTTTTCAGCCAACTATAGCATCTTTACCTAAGTTATTCCATTATTTAACCTTATTCACATGCTGGATGATTAACTGTATAGTTTCCTGAGCTTGGTCTTACAGTATATTGTTCCTTGGCAGAAAGGAAGTAGCAGAACAATTACCCCCTTGCACATGTCACCTCAAGGCCCTGCGCTTTTGCTTTGTGGTGATGTTGTGACTTTGTCATTTCCTTACTTTTCTTTTCTCTGCCTTTTCACTCGAGGGCTGAGAGCTTCTGTGTAAAACCAGTGATTTTAGTGCATAGCGTTTTCTGGGCACTTCCATCTCTGTAGTATATACACAAATAAGCTGAAGAATCCTGTCAAGGGAGACATTCTGCAGAGCAGGGATCTCACAGGCAGTCAGAACACCAGTTTTCTCTGCAAGGTCATTATGCGGTACTTAGAAAGACGGAAAGAAACAGGAATAGAAATTGAAGATTTCTTCAAGAATTTGAGTCCCCGTATCCACAGGTCTATGGGGGAATGGCCAGTAATTCATAGTCTAGGCAAAGAAAGGATTTTGGTTGGTTCCATCGAACAACTTCAAGTTAAGAAGGGGAGAGGTCATCCTTACTCTTCCCCACTCGTACAATCCAGGTCAGATGTGAGGTCTCCACGGAGCTCCGTGAGACCCCCGTGCAGGACTTCATCTACAACCTCAGGTCATAGAACACTTTGGGTTCTCACTCATGAGAATGATATGCCAATTCTTCCTTCACTGTTTGCTTGTGGAATTATCAGAAATGTTTTGAAAAGCAATAGTTTGTTCTTACTTCATTATTCCACTCCCACTTGGAGGCTTTTCTCTGGGCAGCTCCAGAGCAGATGCCACAATTAAAGGACTTAATTTGAAATTCCACTCTGCCTTGCTGGGTCAGTGACCGGTGAGCCGAATTATCGAGACCTGCTGGTGACCTGACAAGGGGAAAGCCAACCAGAGCACGTGGAAACAGTGAGACATGAAGGAAATGTGGAAATGCTAAGATGGGTTTGTGAGAGAAGGACCTGCAAGGAGCCAGAGGGCCACCGGGAGGTCAAAATGTAGTGAGGGGGCCCTACCGAAAAGTTGCCATAGGAAAGAAACCCAGAAAGCTTAAGGAAAGTCATGGAAGAGGTACAATTTACGTGAGAGCAAGGAGAAAGAATTTTCCATTGCTGAGTTATTATTCAGAGCCAGGCTGAGATACACAGAACATACCCATGTTTTCAATTTTCCCCAATAGGACTTTCCTCATTTTAACTCCTTTATTTTCACAGTGACCAGAGGACATGAACAATGGTTATTACAATAGCAATGTTAGCTAATAATATTATTATGTATTAAGAACAGTGATAATAAAATATGTAACATTATTAAATGTCACAGTGACTGAATGCACGTGGCTGCCTGTTTTCCCTCCCAAGTCTTTCAAAACTGACCATAAGTAATTTTAAAAGGCTTAAGACCAAAAGACAAGCAGAGTCACAGAGGACAAAGAGGGGACTGGAAGTATCAATGAAGTTCTGGAAGAGGGGAAGCAGAGAGGGACTCAGGAAGAGACTTATCAGAGAGGAATGACAAAGAGGAATACTTTTATTATTATATAGAATCTGGGACAGGCTCAAGAGTTGGCAGGAAAGGTAGTTCAGCAGGCTGGAGACTGTTTATGGAGCAGTTAGTCTCCCCTGTGTGTCTCCTCTTTCTCACACCCAGCTGGATGACTATTCCTGGCAACCTGAGCAGGAGGCCAGCATCATCTCTGTAGAAACTAGAGCAGAGAGCCTGAATTCTTGCTTGCCAAGGGCAGCTCAATGTGTGGTATGTTGCTGTAACATCAGAAGGGCATCTGGTGAGTATGTCTTACTTCCTAGAAGAGGTCCCCAGCACCTTGGTAGTTAAGTGGACATTGGAAGATTCCTCTCTGGAGAAACCGGCCCATGAAGAAAAGACCTATTGATATTGATATTTGGGACCATCCAGTGAAAATATGGGTCCCTGTTTGGCACTTGAAGGCAAAGCTCATAAACCTCACTGAGGCACACTGAGGTTAAAATTAGTGCTCTAGTTCCTCTCCCTTAAATATGAGTGACAGCTAAGCATCACCAGTTCCTTAGGAGAGACTCCAACAGGAAAGCTAAAACAAACCCCAAACAAAGAAAAGGAAAAAGTTTCAAAGGTAAATGAGAAAAAGAAAGGCAACTCAAACTAAAGCAAAACATACACCTCAATAAGTATTATCCTCAGTGAGAGAAGGAAGATACTGCATTTACCAAATAAGGGTAGTCTGCAATAGGAAAGAGCTGTTAGAAATTAAATACAGCAAAATTAAAATAAGATATTTTAAAAAGGGCAAAAAATAAGGTTGAAAATTGTTCAGAATGTATAGGAAAGAAACAAAGATAGCTTTTAGTCTCATAAAAGGAGAAGATAAGAAAGGTAGAGGCTCAATCTACTAAGTAAAATATTGAATTAATAAGAATTCCAGAGAGACAGAGAAAAAAGGAGAAAATTATCAAAGATATAATTCAAGAAAAAGTTTCAAAGCTGAAGGATATGAATTTCTACAGAGTTTTCAAAGTAATAAATTGCAAACACAAACAAACAACAAAACATCCAAGACTCATTATTATGAAATTTCAAAACAAGAGGAATAAAGAGAAAACCCCAGAAACTTCTACAGATTAAAGAGCAAACCAAATCAAACACATACACAAACACACACACGACAGATTTAGAAGTGAACCACACTTCTTAGTTATAACAGTGGAAGCGAGAAAAAACATCACAATGTCTTTAAAATTCTGAAGGTATGTTTTACAACCTGGAATTTCTTTACCATGTCAAACTAGCAAATAAAAGTGAGGATTTTTTTTTTTTTAAAGAGAGAAAGCACACACATGTACTGTGGGCAGAGGGTCAAAGGGAGAGGGACAGAGAGAATCTCAAGCAGATTCCCTGCTGAGTGTGGAGCCCAACTTGGAGTTTGACTTGGAGCTTGATCTCACGATCCTGAGATCATGACCTGATCCAAAATCAAGAGCTGGATGCTTAACTGACTGAGCCACCCAGGCACCCCAAAAGGGAGGATATTTAAAGACATATTAAAGTCTCAAAACAGCATCTTTTCTGCAAAAGTTACTGAAGGATTGGTCTAGTAAGACAAAGGGATAAACAAAAGAAAAGGAGATCAGGAAACTGCATCTGGTACCAAAAGAGAGAAAAAATAAGTTCCCAAGTTGATGAAGAGAAAGCACAAAATGGCAGTTGTGCATAGAGTAGAACCAATAGTGTGGAAGAGAGAGGGCTTCAGGGGAGAAGACCCCAAAATATGTTAGCATTCTTGATGTAGGTGGACGTATTGGGAAGCTCCCCTCCATTCCTTATGGACACTGGGGTGGGTGTGTTCTATGGTGAGTGCTGTGAATTGTGTAAGACTGATGATTCACAGACCTGTACCCTTGAAACAAAATAATGCATTACATGTTAATTTAAAAAAAGAACAATTTAGTGATAAAGCACAGAAAACAAAGCAACTCAGCTGAGGCAATTATATATATATATGGAAATATCCTAGTTCACTCAGTGGTTCAACTGGGAACAAGAACTGCATACAACCAGAAATTGTTATATAACATTTGAGCATGGTGGGGAACAGAAAGGTACAGATAATGTGTGTGGGCGTGTGTGTGTGTGTGTATTGGTATAACGGGGTTAAATTCTCACCTATTTTAATAAGGAATTGACATATCACGTCTGAATTTAGTCATAGTATTTGGAAAGATGGAAGCAAGTATCAATAGGTTCAGCTAACAATCGCCCCTCAGAGCAGGGCTCGGAGGGTGGAAAGTGGCAAGGAGGAATCCTATCACTCATGACCAACTTCATGGTACCACTTCACAGCTAGGATGCACGACTAGGATTTCATGAAAACAGATGATCTCACACTATCCCATGCATTAGGAAAAACTTTCAGTGAATGATGGCTTTTAATGCTCATGTGATTATTTTGTGAGGTAGATAGCTTATTTTCCTTATTGAAACTTGTAAGACAGATCTTAGAAAACTTCAGTCATCGAGAGGTTTAGAAACTTGATCAAGGTCACACTGCTAGTGGGGGTTGTACACAGGTTCTGATCTCAGGCAGTTGACTCCAGAGGCTAGGTTTGTACCCATTACAGCATTCTCCTTCTCAGGTTCTATCTATGCAATCACTGGGGAGCTTGAAATGGTATAATTTAGCATATCAATGTTTTATAAAAGCAAAATTCTAGTGAACACAATATAAATATCTAAGCCAGATTTACTTAATTTGTCTTTAGAGCTAAGGGAGTGAAGATTATTGCATGGAAGGTGCAAAATGTCTGTTCCAAGGAGAGTGTGAAGGGCCAAGACACACATACCTGTCCCTCCTTTGATTTGTACCCAACTCGGCAAAGCCCCCACAGCACTGAGGAGTTGGACCCTGGGGAATGGCCACGTGCCTTCCTTTCTCTCCAGGTTTTCCCTTGCCTTGGCTTCTCTCTTTAGGACCAGCCCTGATTCTGCTATTGAATTATTCAGGCTTAAAGCCTAAGTAATTACTCGTATAAACTTTTTAACCCCTGGGCCCTGAGCAGGTCTAGACTTGCCCCCCTCATTCGGTGACTTTCATTCTGCATTCTCAGCGTGATGGAAATTTAAACAGCAAGGATCATGTAGTACACATCAGATTATAAAACTTTATATACTGGCGGTGCCTTTGACTGTATAAAAATTGGTTTTCATGCCTTGCTTGGATTTGGCACCAGACTAGAAAGGGCTGAACTCTCGCTCCTCAGGAGCCCTCTTGACTTCTCAACCACAAACTCATGTCAACTGAAATCTTAGAAGTGGCCACAACCAGTCTGGTTTTGATACCTGCCAACATTTTCCTCAAACTAGCCCTTAACCACGTTCATAATTCACTTTTAAAACTACCCAGTCCTCATAAGTCAATGAGACTAAACAGTGTCAGCTGCTGGCTTAGAGTCGTTTCTCTGATGGCTGTATTAATATTTCTGTGTTCTCACCTCCTACCCCTGGAGGCATCAGCTTGCATGACTGGAGCTATTAGTTCCACCCAAGGTTTTAGTCTAAGGCAAACCATAGACAGATGATGTGGAAGACAGATGTTTCTGAATCCATACTCACACGGTTTCGACTGTATCACACACCCAAGTAAAGAGTTATTATTCTATCTCACTTATACAGTCAGAATTCGGATTCAGTTGAAGTGTGAGACACGGACAAGCTATCTGCCCATGGGTAACAGAATATTCTGTCTTCCTACTCTCTCCTGTGTTTCTCTGTTTCTGTTTATTGCTCCATTTTTCTTTCCATCTCCTGGGAAGAAGAGCTTGAAACTGTGATGCTTTTGTTATGTGTTAGGTTTTCTCTTTTTTAGGGAGTTCAGTCAGGAGCTCCTCTTTTAGATTTGTATTTTGAATTGCTTTACTTTTAATCTGGATTGGGCTTCATTCAACAATTTAAACTACAGCCTTAGAACAGTAACTCAATTTACACTGAAGGATTTTTTTTTTCTTCCAAAACAAGATTCTAATGCACAGACAGTTCGACATACCCCTTGGCATCATTTGTTGTATGAAAGCTTTCTTTCACCAAGATACATTTCTAGATCATTAATAATGACCTTTATGAAATGTTTTCAATCTATGAACACTCTTTCCAACATACTGACATGGCTTTCAGAGAAAATACTTCTGGGTAGAGGAGACTGACTTTCCAGACTCTCTTTTGATTTTGGGTTTAAATCACCTGTTTGGGTTAGACTTAGAGTAGAAAATAAAGTTTTGGGTCAGTCATTCTTTGATCACTCTCCTCTTCATCTTGGGTCCCCAGCTCTCTCTGGAGAAACATAGGGAGGCTTATTAAAATCGGGAACACCAGGCCACCTGGGTGGCTCCGTTGGTTAAGCGTCTGACTCTTGGTTTCAGCTCAGGTCGTGATCTTGGGGTCATGAGATCAAGCCCCGCGTTGGGCTCCATGCTCAGCATGGAGTCAATGTGAGTTTCTTTCTCCCCCTCCCTCTGCTCTTCCCCCTTACACTTGCTTTCTCTCTCTAAAATAAACAAATAAATCTTAAAAAAAAAAAAATCGGGAACACCAGAAAGAGCTACAAGAATCTATGTGGACAATGAGGTGAACTTTTGGCCAATGTCCATAGGTACTTTTAAGCTGAGATTCTCCACGTTGAATAATTCTTTCAACAACGGTCCTATTTAAAAACCTGCTGGTCAGAGGGAAATGCCTTCTTGTCACTCCCCCAGCACAGTTTAGTTTCCATGATGTGACTGGTACAGACAATAACCTTTGTTACCCAGAGCTTGGTTTTCTCACACTTATTTGCTTCCTCTGCTTAGGGAAACCTCACTTCTTATTAGCGCAAGTGTATTTACTTAAACAGAGGCTTGGGGAAAAATGTGTGGTTTTCAAAGATCTATCTCTTGACCTGTTACCACTAAGTGTTCTTATTAAATCTTCGCACTGACGCGTATTGCTATCAGTTTCGCTAGTTAGGGTGGCATCACGAGTCTTAGCGGGCAGGTGAGGCTGGTTAGAATGTGAAGACCCAGAGACCCTACCTTTCCTCTATTGTGTGACAGTCCTTTACTGTCGTGTGCACTCAGATTGTTACCTTTTGACTCTAATAAAGCCACAGAGATTTGTAGCCTGAGGATATGGTCCTAGCACAAGGGAGGGCACTACGTACCTCATCATGTGGCAGGTTTTAGGGACACGGGTACCACCGTTGTCAGAGGGCGAGGGCTCAAACATACCGTAATACTTACTTACAAGTGACAGTATCTACAGTAGCCTTAAGGAGTCGTACAGGGCAGCCTGAGAGAGGCCCAGGGGAAGGAGTTCAGGGCTACATCCTTTTCCTCTTTGGGGAAGCTGTGTCCATTTTTATTTGTGCAGGTGAAAAAGCAGAAGTGTCCCAGATGATCCTCACTGGTAAGCATGTGATGAGGTGTTAACCTCATCTCTTTTCCCCAGTGGTGAATGGAGGGATCTGGGCACAGACAAAACCAAAGAGGGTGGGGGAGATTTTAAAAAGTATGCAACAAGGGCCGCAGAACAGATTCTGGGCAGTTGACAACCCTGGCAGAGGGGGTGGTTGGGGGAGGGCTTGGGGACGCCTCCCCTGCTGTGTTCCCACTGCTGCCTGGGTTCCTTTTCTTTCCTGCCACCCCTGCCGCCTTGAGGGGGATGGCCGACACCCCCCCCCCCCCCCCCCCCCCCCCCCCCCCCCCCCCCCCC